>NW_027136305.1:709745-1419490 GCF_039906515.1 Pseudorca crassidens
GCATTTTAGACACATCTCCCGATCACATGGTGTACAGTCCTCTGGGTTTTCCATGCATGTTTTAGCTGTAGGAAGATCCCTTGAACCTGCATATTTGGGACCCATTGAATGGGTACCAGGTAGTATTACTTTAAAGGGTGTGCATTTCCTCACCCAACCTCACATTTCTCTTAGCGCAAACAGTTTCCAGCCTTATGTCTCATCCTGCTGTGGGTCTAGATGTGTTCAATCCATGTTGCATCACCGGCCCTGAGGAAAAGTTGTAAGAGGTTTTCTCTGTCTCTCTGTCGTTTATTTTTTTCAATTTATTACTATATTGGTTACAGCTGATTTTCAAAGCTCTGTTTCTTGCTGCTGTACATCCACTTGATTCACGTACAGAGAGACATCAGTAAATTCTTTTTCAGATTCTTACCAGTCGTATATATTCTTTTCCGGTGACTTGAGTGTGCTGAGTGCAGTTCTTTTAGCTACCGTGTAGGCCTTGTTGATTATCAGTTTGGTATTTGGAATGGTATCTTTGCTAATTTCAACCTCCTGGGTGATGCCTCACCCCTCCCCACCTTTCCCGTTTAGCAGCCTTATGCGTGTTTTCTACATATTTGACTATGTTTTTGTTTTGTAATTTATTTCATGTGTAGCCATTTTGGATTCCACCTTTAAGTGATATCTTATGATATGTGTCTTTTTCTTTTTGAATTCTGTCACTTAGAAAGATCATACGTAACTCCTCCGGAGTTGTTACAACTGGCCATATTTCATTGATTTCCAGGCTGAATAATATTCCACTCTACCTAAGTACCACATCTCTACCCATTTTTTCCCTCCAGAGACATTTAAGTTATATCCTAGTTGAGGATCTTTTAAACAGAGAGGGGGTAAACATTGGGGTGCCTGTGTCCTCTCGATTTTTGTTTTTCTCAAGATATACGCCCATGAGTGCAAGTGCCCTATGCTCTGTAGCTCATTTTTTAGATGCTTTAGTAAACACAATACACTTCTCCAGAATGGCCGTTGGCAATATACATTTCCACTATAAGTCTCACAGGGCTCCCTCTTCTCCTTGCCCTGTCCTGCATTTCTGTTGTTTACGCTTTATGAGGATGGCTCTTCTGACTGATGCGAAGTGATATCTTTTGTAGTATTGACTTCCAGTGCCCACCTGTTTGGTTGGCTAAAAAAGTGTATGCCCTTTTCTTGAATATATACAGAAAAAAACGCATACACCCTTTTTGGCCAACTGCAATGTTGGCAATGTTCAGCTCCTTTTCTTGTGCTTAATGGCGAGTCCTTTCTACCTCCTCAAATCCCTTTCCTGCCATTCTCCCTTGCTTACAAGTCCTTTTCTCTGACTTTCCTCAAGACATTTTTCAGTGATGGATATTTTCAACTCTGCAGTTTTGTGAATTTTACTGCCCCTGAGTTCCATTGTTCAACTTGTGTTTATGGGAACTGGCCACAAAGCAGCGGGATTTCCTCAAGCCCTATACTGTTTCCATGGGCAACCCTAGCCTTTGGTCAATTCGTCTTCCTGATTGGAAATTAGAGTGACATGTGCCTGTCTGAACACCTAGGACTTGTCTCTCATTGTTCCTCATCCTTCCGCTTCATCCTCTGGACAAATTCCAAACTGTACGCAACAGGATGTTGACAGTGCTGACATCTCCAAGTGGGGAGACTGTTAGTAAAGACGCTGGAGGGGTGAACCCGAGCACCAGGAGATGAGGAGATGAGATGCCTTTTCCAAACTCTTCCCGATCAGACGGTATACCATCCTCTGGGTGTGACAGACATGTTTTAGCAGTAGGAAGAGTCCCATTCATGTAAGGAGAACACCAGGGCTTTTTCAAAATCAGTGTCTCCCCGAAACCCAAACTGGGGAATTTTTTAAGCTACGGCTACACATATGTTCATTAAGGGCCTTGGGAAGTAGGCAGAGTCCAAACTTTAGATGATTGAAGTCTTCAGGGTCAGAAGCACTCACCACCAGCTTCCCTTAGGTTACACTTTAACTGTCATTGATAGATGATGTCAATAAAAATATCTATTCTTTTTCAGATTATTTCCCCTTATAGGTTATTGCAAAATGTTGAGTGTAGTTCCCTGTGCTATACAGTAGTTCCTTGTTGATGATCTATTTTATACATAGCAGTGTGTATGTGTTAATCCCAAACTGTTAATTTATCCCTCCTCCCACATTTCCCCTTTGGTAATAATAAATTATAAGATTTTATACTTCTCAGAAATGGGGGAGCTGAAAGAGAGGTATCATTTTCAATGGAAAAGCATTTAAAACAAGATTGAAGCTTTAACCAAGATTATTAGATGTACATCCTTGGAAAGAAATCACTTCGTTTCTCTAATATTGACCTGACAAATAAGACAAACCTTTTCACTGAACTTGCTTATAATAAAGTGATGGAAATATCAAATGGAAGTGTTAGAAACATCTTATTTTACCCGAGCCTTATACACTGTTCTATGTTAACTACAGTTTGGCTCACACATCTGTTCATTGAGGTTACAATAGTCTCAATTTCTGTTACTGATCCTCCAGAGTGGACCCCAACAAGTGTCCCCCTGCCCAGTGTCATTGGGGCCAACAGATCGAGACTGAGTTTGGTTCACAAGCAAAGGAAACTTTATATTTTGATCAGAGAATGGAGAGGTGAGAGCATGCACTACCCCGTGGGCTGTGGGCTGGGCTGCTGTGTAGAGATCCTGTCAGAGTCAGTGGGAGGGAGGGGGCGGAGCTCTCGAGGGCCAGGTTGGCTGCAGCTCAGGCTCTATATCGCGGAGTCTGCACTGGGCCCCAGGAGCTGAGGTGTCGACCCAGCCATTCTGCACTAGGAAATCTGGTCTGAAGTGCCGGGTGTGGAACCTCTGCATGCGGGACCCTAGGAGCACGTGAAATTAGACAAAGCACAAAGGATAAAAAAGGTTAGACTTGACTTTATTGCCCAGATTCTATTTTTATCTCCCAGGGATTTTTAATGGGCTTTGCTGGGGACAAACCCCTCCTCTGCCTTTTGTCCCGTTCCTCATTCTTGGAGTGCTGAGGGTGCAGACACTTCTTCTGTAACTGCTGAGTGCTGAGTTGGGAGCCCTAATACCCGGGGGCGAGGGTCAGAGCTTCTCCCCAGCAGCCTCCAGGTGACGTTGATTGTCCCCAGGCCCCCTGCCTCCCTGCTCGTCCACCTGAGCACCAGCATTGGAAGTGTTATAGATTCTAATGACCTTTAAGGGTCCAGGAAAGAGATGTGCAGAGATGCTGTGGGGGCCGGTTTCACCCCGCCCCACATTTGTTCGGCCACCTTAGGCTGACCGTTTCTGCCAGCCTAGATGCTCTGACCAGTAGTCTGCGCTTTCTTCAATTAGGCCCCTGAATTAACGTACAAACAGCACCACGTGTCAGAGCCCTGCCCGCTCAACTCCCAGACAGTCCAGGGTCAGTGGTGATCAAGGACCATGATGACCACTGAGTCAACAGCCTTTTGAAGTAAACAGGAGTCCAGCCGGTCTTATTGGCCACCATCATCACGGTGTCTGTAGGCTTTTCTATGGTGACAGTGTGATATACGGTTCCCCCGCCAAGATTATTAGCTCCCCTCTGGGTGCAGTAAGTCCTGCAAGCAGTAGTCTACTCTTTTGGGACACACTCTTATTGTTTTATGAGAGAAACTCCAGGTCAAGTGATGTTCACACGAGTCGTCATGGTGCCCTGTTGCCCCCGGTTATCTCTCTGGATGTTGGAGTTGGAGGGCCTCCTCACTCGAGGTCGGTGTGCCCACGGAGCGAACCCTGCAACTTCAGGGCATCGTTGGTGGTTAGGATCACCACGTGGGGTCCTTTTCCCTTAGGAAGGAGGTGGCCTTTTGGGCTGCTGATTTCCAGGTTTTTAGATACCGCCAGTATCTTGGCCAGATGCGGCAGTGGGCCAAGCCCCTTGGTGACCGTAGTTTATCCTACCTGGATGGCATTCTTGCATTGTTCCATTTCAAGTGGTCCCAGTTTTTGCACTAATTCTCCAATGGCGATTCACCTTTCACCGGGAATGTAAAGGTCAAAGGGTTTAGCTAAATTAGGGAGTTCCAGGGCAAGGGTCTGAATTGACTGCTCTTTCCATTCTTGAAAGGCCACTTCTGGATTCTATTCAAAAGGATCATCATCTTTTCCTTTCAGTGTTTCATATAGAGGCCCAGCTAGTAGACTGTAGTTAGGGATCCAGAAGCAGCAAACTCTGGCCTCCCCAGGAACCCCTAAGCTGTCTTCTAGTTTTAGAAAGGGGTAAGGCTGCAAATGGTTTCTTCCCTTTCCTGGGATGGGCTTCTCCGACCTTCTGTGAGAATGAAGCCCAGGCAGGTCACCGCAGTCTGTGATATTTGAGCTTTTTCTTGGACAACTTCTATCCTTTATTGGCTTGGTAGTTCAGAGGCCTCCTTAGTAGGGCTGGCGATCAGAATGTCGTCTGCGTACTGAAGGAGGGTTTCCTTTTCCAGAGGTAGAACTTTTAGGTCTTTAGCTAAGCTTTCCCCAAAGATGGTGTGGGAATTTTTGCACCCTTGGGGCAAGACGGCCCGGAAGTATTGTTTTAGTTGTATGTTGAGTCCTGCCACTCACAAGCCAAAATTTCTTGTGACTCTGGGACTAATGGAATACAAAAGAAGGCATCATTGAAGACTAATACAGAATACCATGTCCTGGTGGTTGGTAGAATGACCAGCAGGGTGTAGGAATTAGGAGCAACTGGAGGTATATCCTCGGTGGCTTCACTGACTGTCCTGACATCCTTTACCAGGTCCCCAGCAGCCCATGGGGCTCTCGTGGTCAGACCAATCCCAGAATATGGAGCTCACCTGGGCAGGTACCCCACCCCCCACCCCAGCCCACGGGGCTCTCGTGGTCAGGCCCTTCCCAGGATACAGAGCTACCCTTGCAGGTACCATGGCAGGGCTGGGCACACAGGAACCGTGCACATAGCCCTCATTGCAGAGCACCCCCAGCTCACCTGTCGCTCAGAGCTGGCACAGAGCACCTCAGAGCAGGACTTGAACTAATAAACAGCAGCTGCGACAGGTCTGTGACCCTGGGCATCACTCTGTGCGGCCTCCCTCCACCTGGTCTTCCAGAGACTTCCACTGCACCCGGGGCACCAGGCCTCTGTCTCCAACCACCACCCACCCCTCCTCTCCCTGACTCCTGGGTTCCTCTCATAAGGAGAGGGTTTTCTTGAAGTTGTCTCCCACTCATGGGCCAGATAAAATGATTAGAAAACAAGCCAAAGCTGCAGCCCCTTGTCTATCCTGACTCTCAGGAGCCCACACCTGTTCCTTGGACCTGGCCGGTTCAGCAAGTTCCATTTTCTGCAACTGTGAGCCCCTGAGGGGTGATGATTGGCTGACCTGGGCAGCCTTACCGTGTGGGCCAGCCCTCCCCAGGTGTGCCTGGGTTGAGATCAATATAAATACCACTCCAGGCAGCAAGAGCCCCTGCAGCCGTGCCTGACGCCATTTTCTCTGCCCTGTCAGCAGTCTCGGGGCTGGGCTGGTGGGAGGGAGTGAGAGGCCACGGCTTTGTGGGTGGCCCAGTGTGAGTGGGGCTCTGCTGGACTTTCTGCAGCAGTTGCCAGGCTGCCACCTGCTAAAGAAGAGGATGTGTCACCCATACCTGCTGCTGGAATTTCTCCCTGGGCAGAGGTGAGGAAGGAAAAAAGCAGTGGGGGCAGGGACAGGACGGGTATCTCAGTCAGGGAAATGGAAATCTTCCAGAAGAGCACCCAGGGCCAGGACCATCCTGGCTGGCCTGCAGGCACCAAGTCGGCCGGCATGCTGTCACTCGTGTGGCTCTATGGCCCTTCCTCTAGGCTTTCAAGTCCTTGTATATATTCAGGTGTTTTACCTGGGACGGGTGGGAATAGTTCAGCAGCAACTGGCCTGGGGCTCAGCTCACGTTTACTCACAGATGCCTCGGCACGGTGCCCCAGCTTTGCAATGAGGACGCTTGTTGCGTGGGGGCTGCTGGCTGAATGGGAGACGATTCCCCACCACTGGCCAACTTCAGAATTGTTTACAACTGGAGCAAGTGCCCTGATACGGTTTTCCTCTGTGGAACTGGTGGGTTCTGTGTTTTTTTTCTCTTTTTCGTTTTTGGTTCAAGGTAGATTTTATTCCTCTTTTTTGTATTTACAGATATAAGCATGGAAATAATTTATTCATATAAATACATGTATGTGAAGGGAATAATTGTTTTTTCTGTTTTATTTTTTAAATTTTATTTCTTTTTAATTTTGAATTTTATTTTATATTTTTATACAGCAGGTTCTTATTGGTTATCTATTTTATACATATAAATGTATACATGCCAATCCCAGTCTCTCAACTCCTCCCACCACTACCCCCCCAACAGCTTTCCCCCCTTGTTGTCCATACATTTGTTGTCTACATCTGTTGCTCTATTTATGCCTTGCAAAATGGTTAATCTGTACAGTTTTTCTAGGTTCCACATATATGCATGAATATACAAGATTTGTTTTTCTCTTTCTGACTTACTTCACTCTGTATGACAGTCTCTAGATCCATCGACGTCTCTACAAATGACCCAATTTCATTCCTTTTCATGGCTTAGTAATATTCCATTTTATATATGTACCACAGCTTTATGCATTCGTCTGTCTGTGGGCATTTAGGTTGCTTCCATTACCTCGATATTGTAAATAGTGATGCAATGAACATTGCGGTGAATGTCTCGTTTTGATTTATGGTTTTGTCTGGGTATATGTCCAGTACTGGGATTGCTGTATCATATGGTAATTCTATTGTTAGTTTCTTAAGAAACTCCATATTGTTCTCCGTAGTGACTGTATCAATTTATATTCCCAACAATAGTGGAAGAGGGTTCCTTTTCTCCACACCCTTTCCAGCATTTTTGTTTGTAGATTTTCTCATGATGCCCATTCTATCAGGTGTGAGGTGATACCTCATTGTTGAGTCCATTTTGTTGAGCAAGGGGTAGGTCTTGTCTATTACATATTTGGCTTATTGAATGGTATCTGTGCTAATTTCAAACTCTGGTTTTATGCAGCACCCCAACTCACTTTCCCCCTTAAGGAAGCATAAGTTGGTTTTCTAAACTTGAGACCCTGTTCTGTTTTGTAATTCAGTTCATGTGTAGCCAAGTTCACATTCCGTGTATTAGTGATATCTTATGATGTTTCTTTTTCTGTGTGACATATTTCAGTTAGAATCATCATACCTGAATCCACTCATTATGCTGCTACGGGCCTGATGACATAGATTTCATGGCTGAGTGATTTTGCATTGTACATAAGTACCACAACTTCTTTATCCATTTTTCACTTTCTGCGATACTGAACTTGTACCGTAAACGAGGTTCTTGTAAACAGAGCTGTCCCAAACTGTGGGGTGGCTGTGTCTTTTTGATTTTAATTTCCCTAAGCTATAGGACCATAAGTGGAAGTGCCCTAGGCTCTGTTGCTTTGTTTTTTAGATGTTTCAGGAAACACCATACACTTCTCCCGAGTGTCTGTTGGCAATTTACATCCCGCCCATCAGCATAACAAGGCTCCCAGTTCTCCATGGCCTGTCCTGCCTTTCTGGATTTTACACTTTTTTCAGATGGCCCTTTTGACCGGGGGGAAGTGAGACTTCATTGTAGTGCAGATTTCCTTTGCAAGCTTGCTTGGTTGGCCAAAAAGGGCGTATGCGTTTTTTCCTGAATATATTCAGGAAAAAACGCATACGCCCTTTTTGGCCAAGTGCATCATTGTGGACGTTCTGCCTCTTTTCCTATGCTTTCAATGCAATTCCAGTCTGCCTCCTGAAATCGGTTTCCTGCAATTCTGCCCCGCTTTCAAGTCCTCTTGGCAGCCTTACTTCAGTATATTTTTGGACGATAACTGTCATTTATAACTCTGCAGGTTTGTGAATTACAGTGCCCCTGAGCTCCTTTCTTCAACTCGCTTTCTTTTGAGCTGGCCGCAACACCGCAGGATGGCTTCAGGCCCTAATCTGGTTCCGGCACGGCACGCTGAGCCTTTGGTTAATTCCTCTTCCTGGTGGGAAATGAGAGTTAAATTTGCCCGTCCAGACACCTCCAGCTAGTCTCTCATTGGTTCTCGCTATTCCTGTTCATCTTCCGCAGAAATTGCAAACTGGGCCAAACAGGAGGTTAAAGGGACTGACTCTCCAAGTCGGGAGGGTGTTAGTAAAGCGTCTGGAATGTTGCACCCGAGTACCAGGGTACGAAAACTGAGACATATTTGAACACATCTCCCGATCACATGGTTGATCATACTCTAGGTTCCACATGCATGTTTTAGCTGAAGGAAGAATACCTTAAACCTGGGTAGTTGAAACCCGTGGAATGGGTACCATGCAATATGACTTCAAAGGGTCTTCATTTGCTCACCGAACCTCTCCAATCCTATCACTGCTGCGTTTATGCCCCTGTACACATGCTTGATTCTCTTTCGGAGACATAGCAATCCATAGGTTTTAAGATACTTACTAGTCAGGTACATTCTTAGGCATTTAATATGCGGTGTTGAGTCCATTTCGTTGAGCAAGGAGTAGCTCTTGTCTATTCCATATTTGGCTTAAGGAACTTTATCTGTGCTCATTTCAATCTATGGTTTTATGCAGCACCCCAACTCACCTTTCCCCTTAAGCAAGCATAAGTTGGTTTTCTAAATTTGAGACCCTGTTCTGTTCTGTAATTCAGTTCCTGTGTAACCAAGTTTACATTCCGTGTATTACTGATATCTTATGATGTTTCTTTTTCTGTGTGACTTATTTCAGTTAGAATCATCATACCTGAATCCACTCATTGTGCTGCTAAGGGCCTGATGACATAGATTTCATTGCAGAGTGATATTGCTTTGTAAGTAAATACCACAACTTCTTTATCCATTTTTCACTTTCTGCGATGTTGAACTTGTACTGTAAACGAGGTTCTTGTAAACAGAGGCGTCCCAAACTTTGGGGTGGCTGTGTCTTTTTGATTTTAATTTCCCTAAGCTATAGGACCATAAGTGGAAGTGCCCTAGGCTCTGTTGCTTTGTTTTTTAGATGTTTCAGGAAACACCATACACTTCTCCCGAGTGTCTGTTGGCAATTTACATCCCGCCCATCAGCATAACAAGGCTCCCAGTTCTCCATGGCCTGTCTTGCCTTTCTGGATTTTACACTTTTTTCAGATGGCCCTTTTGACCGGGGGGAAGTGAGACTTCATTGTAGTGCAGATTTCCTTTGCAAGCTTGCTTGGTTGGCCAAAAAGGGCGTATGCGTTTTTTCCTGAATATATTCAGGAAAAAACGCATACGCCCTTTTTGGCCAAGTGCATCATTGTGGACGTTCTGCCTCTTTTCCTATGCTTTCAATGCAATTCCAGTCTACCTCCTGAAATCGGTTTCCTGCAATTCTGCCCCGCTTTCAAGTCCTCTTGGCAGCCTTACTTCAGTATATTTTTGGACGATAGCTGTCATTTATAACTCTGCAGGTTTGTGAATTACAGTGCCCCTGAGCTCCTTTCTTCAACTCGCTTTCTTTTGAGCTGGCCGCAACACCGCAGGATGGCTTCAGGCCCTAATCTGGTTCCGGCACGGCACGCTGAGCCTTTGGTTAATTCCTCTCCCTGGTGGGAAATGAGAGTTAAATTTGCCCGTCCAGACACCTCCAGCTAGTCTCTCATTGGTTCTCGCTATTCCTGTTCATCTTCCGCAGAAATTGCAAACTGGGCCAAACAGGAGGTTAAAGGGACTGACTCTCCAAGTCGGGAGGGTGTTAGTAAAGCGTCTGGAATGTTGCACCCGAGTACCAGGGTACGAAAACTGAGACATATTTGAACACATCTCCCGATCACATGGTTGATCATACTCTAGGTTCCACATGCATGTTTTAGCTGAAGGAAGAATACCTTAAACCTGGGTAGTTGAAACCCGTGGAATGGGTACCATGCAATATGACTTCAAAGGGTCTTCATTTGCTCACCGAACCTCTCCAATCCTATCACTGCTGCGTTTATGCCCCTGTACACATGCTTGATTCTCTTTCGGAGACATAGCAATCCATAGGTTTTAAGATACTTACTAGTCAGGTACATTCTTAGGCATTTAATATGCGGTGTTGAGTCCATTTCGTTGAGCAAGGAGTAGCTCTTGTCTATTCCATATTTGGCTTAAGGAACTTTATCTGTGCTCATTTCAATCTATGGTTTTATGCAGCACCCCAACTCACCTTTCCCCTTAAGCAAGCATAAGTTGGTTTTCTAAATTTGAGACCCTGTTCTGTTCTGTAATTCAGTTCCTGTGTAACCAAGTTTACATTCCGTGTATTACTGATATCTTATGATGTTTCTTTTTCTGTGTGACTTATTTCAGTTAGAATCATCATACCTGAATCCACTCATTGTGCTGCTAAGGGCCTGATGACATAGATTTCATTGCAGAGTGATATTGCTTTGTAAGTAAATACCACAACTTCTTTATCCATTTTTCACTTTCTGCGATGTTGAACTTGTACTGTAAACGAGGTTCTTGTAAACAGAGGCGTCCCAAACTTTGGGGTGGCTGTGTCTTTTTGATTTTAATTTCCCTAAGCTATAGGACCATAAGTGGAAGTGCCCTAGGCTCTGTTGCTTTGTTTTTTAGATGTTTCAGGAAACACCATACACTTCTCCCGAGTGTCTGTTGGCAATTTACATCCCGCCCATCAGCATAACAAGGCTCCCAGTTCTCCATGGCCTGTCTTGCCTTTCTGGATTTTACACTTTTTTCAGATGGCCCTTTTGACCGGGGGGAAGTGAGACTTCATTGTAGTGCAGATTTCCTTTGCAAGCTTGCTTGGTTGGCCAAAAAGGGCGTATGCGTTTTTTCCTGAATATATTCAGGAAAAAACGCATACGCCCTTTTTGGCCAAGTGCATCATTGTGGACGTTCTGCCTCTTTTCCTATGCTTTCAATGCAATTCCAGTCTACCTCCTGAAATCGGTTTCCTGCAATTCTGCCCCGCTTTCAAGTCCTCTTGGCAGCCTTACTTCAGTATATTTTTGGACGATAGCTGTCATTTATAACTCTGCAGGTTTGTGAATTACAGTGCCCCTGAGCTCCTTTCTTCAACTCGCTTTCTTTTGAGCTGGCCGCAACACCGCAGGATGGCTTCAGGCCCTAATCTGGTTCAGGCACGGCACGCTGAGCCTTTGGTTAATTCCTCTCCCTGGTGGGAAATGAGAGTTAAATTTGCCCGTCCAGACACCTCCAGCTAGTCTCTCATTGGTTCTCGCTATTCCTGTTCATCTTCCGCAGAAATTGCAAACTGGGCCAAACAGGAGGTTAAAGGGACTGACTCTCCAAGTCGGGAGGGTGTTAGTAAAGCGTCTGGAATGTTGCACCCGAGTACCAGGGTACGAAAACTGAGACATATTTGAACACATCTCCCGATCACATGGTTGATCATACTCTAGGTTCCACATGCATGTTTTAGCTGAAGGAAGAATACCTTAAACCTGGGTAGTTGAAACCCGTGGAATGGGTACCATGCAATATGACTTCAAAGGGTCTTCATTTGCTCACCGAACCTCTCCAATCCTATCACTGCTGCGTTTATGCCCCTGTACACATGCTTGATTCTCTTTCGGAGACATAGCAATCCATAGGTTTTAAGATACTTACTAGTCAGGTACATTCTTAGGCATTTAATATGCGGTGTTGAGTCCATTTCGTTGAGCAAGGAGTAGCTCTTGTCTATTCCATATTTGGCTTAAGGAACTTTATCTGTGCTCATTTCAATCTATGGTTTTATGCAGCACCCCAACTCACCTTTCCCCTTAAGCAAGCATAAGTTGGTTTTCTAAATTTGAGACCCTGTTCTGTTCTGTAATTCAGTTCCTGTGTAACCAAGTTTACATTCCGTGTATTACTGATATCTTATGATGTTTCTTTTTCTGTGTGACTTATTTCAGTTAGAATCATCATACCTGAATCCACTCATTGTGCTGCTAAGGGCCTGATGACATAGATTTCATTGCAGAGTGATATTGCTTTGTAAGTAAATACCACAACTTCTTTATCCATTTTTCACTTTCTGCGATGTTGAACTTGTACTGTAAACGAGGTTCTTGTAAACAGAGGCGTCCCAAACTTTGGGGTGGCTGTGTCTTTTTGATTTTAATTTCCCTAAGCTATAGGACCATAAGTGGAAGTGCCCTAGGCTCTGTTGCTTTGTTTTTTAGATGTTTCAGGAAACACCATACACTTCTCCCGAGTGTCTGTTGGCAATTTACATCCCGCCCATCAGCATAACAAGGCTCCCAGTTCTCCATGGCCTGTCTTGCCTTTCTGGATTTTACACTTTTTTCAGATGGCCCTTTTGACCGGGGGGAAGTGAGACTTCATTGTAGTGCAGATTTCCTTTGCAAGCTTGCTTGGTTGGCCAAAAAGGGCGTATGCGTTTTTTCCTGAATATATTCAGGAAAAAACGCATACGCCCTTTTTGGCCAAGTGCATCATTGTGGACGTTCTGCCTCTTTTCCTATGCTTTCAATGCAATTCCAGTCTACCTCCTGAAATCGGTTTCCTGCAATTCTGCCCCGCTTTCAAGTCCTCTTGGCAGCCTTACTTCAGTATATTTTTGGACGATAGCTGTCATTTATAACTCTGCAGGTTTGTGAATTACAGTGCCCCTGAGCTCCTTTCTTCAACTCGCTTTCTTTTGAGCTGGCCGCAACACCGCAGGATGGCTTCAGGCCCTAATCTGGTTCAGGCACGGCACGCTGAGCCTTTGGTTAATTCCTCTCCCTGGTGGGAAATGAGAGTTAAATTTGCCCGTCCAGACACCTCCAGCTAGTCTCTCATTGGTTGTCGCTATTCCTGTTCATCTTCCGCAGAAATTGCAAACTGGGCCAAACAGGAGGTTAAAGGGACTGACTCTCCAAGTCGGGAGGGTGTTAGTAAAGCATCTGGAATGTTGCACCCGAGTACCAGGGTACGAAAACTGAGACATATTTGAACACGTCTCCCAATCACATGGTTGATCATACTCTAGGTTCCACATGCATATTTTACCTGAAGGAAGAATACCTTAAACCTGGGTAGTTGAAACCCGTGGAATGGGTACCATGCAATATGACATCAAAGGGTCTTCATTTGCTCACCGAACCTCTCCAATCCTATCACTGCTGCGTTTATGCCCCTGTACACATGCTTGATTCTCTTTCGGAGACATAGCAATCCATAGGTTTTAAGATACTTACTAGTCAGGTACATTCTTAGGCATTTAATATGCGGTGTTGAGTCCATTTCGTTGAGCAAGGAGTAGCTCTTGTCTATTCCATATTTGGCTTAAGGAACTTTATCTGTGCTCATTTCAATCTCTGGTTTTATGCAGCACCCCAACTCACCTTTACCCTTAAGCAAGCATAAGTTGGTTTTCTAAATTTGAGACCCTGTTCTGTTCTGTAATTCAGTTCCTGTGTAGCCAAGTTTACATTCCGTGTATTACTGATATCTTATGATGTTTCTTTTTCTGTGTGACTTATTTCAGTTAGAATCATCATACCTGAATCCACTCATTATGCTGCTAAGGGCCTGATGACATAGATTTCATTGCTGAGTGATATTGCTTTGTAAGTAAATACCACAACTTCTTTATCCATTTTTCACTTTCTGCGATGTTGAACTTGTACTGTAAACGAGGTTCTTGTAAACAGAGGCGTCCCAATGTTTGGGGTGGCTGTGTCTTTTTGATTTTAATTTCCCTAAGCTATAGGACCATAAGTGGAAGTGCCCTAGGCTCTGTTGCTTTGTTTTTTAGATGTTTCAGGAAACACCATACACTTCTCCCGAGTGTCTGTTGGCAATTTACATCCCGCCCATCAGCATAACAAGGCTCTCAGTTCTCCATGGCCTGTCCTGCCTTTCTGGATTTTACACTTTTTTCAGATGGCCCTTTTGACCGGGGGGAAGTGAGACTTCGTTGTAGTGCAGATTTCCTTTGCAAGCTTGCTTGGTTGGCCAAAAAGGGCGTATGCGTTTTTTCCTGAATATATTCAGGAAAAAACGCATACGCCCTTTTTGGCCAAGTGCATCATTGTGGACGTTCTGCCTCTTTTCCTATGCTTTCAATGCAATTCCAGTCTACCTCCTGAAATCGGTTTCCTGCAATTCTGCCCCGCTTTCAAGTCCTCTTGGCAGCCTTACTTCAGTATATTTTTGGACGATAGCTGTCATTTATAAGTCTGCAGGTTTGTGAATTACAGTGCCCCTGAGCTCCTTTCTTCAACTCGCTTTCTTGTGACCTGGCCGCAACACCACAGGATGGCTTCAGGCCCTAATCTGGTTCCGGCACGGCACGCTGAGCCTTTGGTTAATTCCTCTTCCTGGTGGGAAATGAGAGTTAAATTTGCCTGTCCAGACACCTCCAGCTAGTCTCTAATTGGTTCTCGCTATTCCTGTTCATCTTCCGCAGAAATTGCAAACTGGGCCAAACAGGAGGTTAAAGGGACTGACTCTCCAAGTCGGGAGGGTGTTAGTAAAGCGTCTGGAATGTTGCACCCGAGTACCAGGGTACGAAAACTGAGACATATTTGAACACGTTTCCCGATCACATGGTTGATCATACTCTAGGTTCCACATGCATGTTTTAGCTGAAGGAAGAATACCTTAAACCTGGGTAGTTGAAACCCGTGGAATGGGTACCATGCAATATGACTTCAAAGGGTCTTCATTTGCTCACCGAACCTCTCCAATCCTATCACTGCTGCGTTTATGCCCCTGTACACATGCTTGATTCTCTTTCGGAGACATAGCAATCCATAGGTTTTAAGATACTTACTAGTCAGGTACATTCTTAGGCGTTTAATATGCGGTGTTGAGTCCATTTCGTTGAGCAAGGAGTAGCTCTTGTCTATTCCATATTTGGCTTAAGGAATTTATCTGTGCTCATTTCAATCTCTGGTTTTATGCAGCACCCCAACTCACCTTTACCCTTAAGCAAGCATAAGTTGGTTTTCTAAATTTGAGACCCTGTTCTGTTCTGTAATTCAGTTCCTGTGTAGCCAAGTTTACATTCCGTGTATTACTGATATCTTATGATGTTTCTTTTTCTGTGTGACTTATTTCAGTTAGAATCATCATACCTGAATCCACTCATTGTGCTGCTAAGGGCCTGATGACATAGATTTCATTGCTGAGTGATATTGCTTTGTAAGTAAATACCACAACTTCTTTATCCATTTTTCACTTTCTGCAATGTTGAACTTGTACTGTAAACGAAGTTCTTGTAAGCAGAGGCGTCCCAAACTTTGCGGTGGCTGTGTCTTTTTGATTTTAATTTCCCTAAGCTATAGGACCATAAGTGGAAGTGCCCTAGGCTCTGTTTCTTTGTTTTTTAGATGTTTCAGGAAACACCATACACTTCTCCCGAGTGTCTGTTGGCAATTTACATCCCGCCCATCAGCATAACAAGGCTCCCAGTTCTCCATGGCCTGTCCTGCCTTTCTGGATTTTACACTTTTTTCAGATGGCCCTTTTGACCGGGGGGAAGTGAGACTTCATTGTAGTGCAGATTTCCTTTGCAAGTTTGCTTGGTTGGCCAAAAAGGGCGTATGCCTTTTTTCCTGAATATATTCAGGAAAAAACGCATACGCCCTTTTTGGCCAATTGCATCATTGTGGACGTTCTTCCTCTTTTCCTATGCTTTCAATGCAATTCCAGTCTACCTCCTGAAATCGGTTTCCTGCAATTCTGCCCCGCTTTCAAGTCCTCTTGGCAGCCTTACTTCAGTATATTTTTGGACGATTGCTGTCATTTATAACTCTGTAGGTTTGTGAATTACAGTGCCCCTGAGCTCCTTTCTTCAACTCGCTTTCTTTTGAGCTGGCCGCAACACTGCAGGATGGCTTCAGGCCCTAATCTGGTTCTGGCACGGCACGCTGAGCCTTTGGTTAATTCCTCTTCCTGGTGGGAAATGAGAGTTAAATTTGCCCGTCCAGACACCTCCAGCTAGTCTCTCATTGGTTCTCGCTATTCCTGTTCATCTTCCGCAGAAATTGCAAACTGGGCCAAACAGGAGGTTAAAGGGACTGACTCTCCAAGTCGGGAGAGTGTTAGTAAAGCGTCTGGAATGTTGCACCCGAGTACCAGGGTACGAAAACTGAGACATATTTGAACACGTCTCCAAATCACCTGGTTGATCATACTCTAGGTTCCACATGCATGTTTTAGCTGAAGGAAGAATACCTTAAACCTGGGTAGTTGAAACCCGTGGAATGGGTACCATGCAATATGACTTCAAAGGGTCTTCATTTGCTCACCGAACCTCTCCAATCCTATCACTGCTGCGTTTATGCCCCTGTACACATGCTTGATTCTCTTTCGGAGACATAGCAATCCATAGGTTTTAAGATACTTACTAGTCAGGTACATTCTTAGGCGTTTAATATGCGGTGTTGAGTCCATTTCGTTGAGCAAGGAGTAGCTCTTGTCTATTCCATATTTGGCTTAAGGAATTTATCTGTGCTCATTTCAATCTCTGGTTTTATGCAGCACCCCAACTCACCTTTACCCTTAAGCAAGCATAAGTTGGTTTTCTAAATTTGAGACCCTGTTCTGTTCTGTAATTCAGTTCCTGTGTAGCCAAGTTTACATTCCGTGTATTACTGATATCTTATGATGTTTCTTTTTCTGTGTGACTTATTTCAGTTAGAATCATCATACCTGAATCCACTCATTGTGCTGCTAAGGGCCTGATGACATAGATTTCATTGCTGAGTGATATTGCTTTGTAAGTAAATACCACAACTTCTTTATCCATTTTTCACTTTCTGCAATGTTGAACTTGTACTGTAAACGAAGTTCTTGTAAGCAGAGGCGTCCCAAACTTTGCGGTGGCTGTGTCTTTTTGATTTTAATTTCCCTAAGCTATAGGACCATAAGTGGAAGTGCCCTAGGCTCTGTTTCTTTGTTTTTTAGATGTTTCAGGAAACACCATACACTTCTCCCGAGTGTCTGTTGGCAATTTACATCCCGCCCATCAGCATAACAAGGCTCCCAGTTCTCCATGGCCTGTCCTGCCTTTCTGGATTTTACACTTTTTTCAGATGGCCCTTTTGACCGGGGGGAAGTGAGACTTCATTGTAGTGCAGATTTCCTTTGCAAGTTTGCTTGGTTGGCCAAAAAGGGCGTATGCCTTTTTTCCTGAATATATTCAGGAAAAAACGCATACGCCCTTTTTGGCCAATTGCATCATTGTGGACGTTCTTCCTCTTTTCCTATGCTTTCAATGCAATTCCAGTCTACCTCCTGAAATCGGTTTCCTGCAATTCTGCCCCGCTTTCAAGTCCTCTTGGCAGCCTTACTTCAGTATATTTTTGGACGATTGCTGTCATTTATAACTCTGTAGGTTTGTGAATTACAGTGCCCCTGAGCTCCTTTCTTCAACTCGCTTTCTTTTGAGCTGGCCGCAACACCGCAGGATGGCTTCAGGCCCTAATCTGGTTCTGGCACGGCACGCTGAGCCTTTGGTTAATTCCTCTTCCTGGTGGGAAATGAGAGTTAAATTTGCCCGTCCAGACACCTCCAGCTAGTCTGTCATTGGTTCTCGCTATTCCTGTTCATCTTCCGCAGAAATTGCAAACTGGGCCAAACAGGAGGTTAAAGGGACTGACTCTCCAAGTCGGGAGAGTGTTAGTAAAGCGTCTGGAATGTTGCACCCGAGTACCAGGGTACGAAAACTGAGACATATTTGAACACGTCTCCAAATCACCTGGTTGATCATACTCTAGGTTCCACATGCATGTTTTAGCTGAAGGAAGAATACCTTAAACCTGGGTAGTTGAAACCCGTGGAATGGGTACCATGCAATATGACTTCAAAGGGTCTTCATTTGCTCACCGAACCTCTCCAATCCTATCACTGCTGCGTTTATGCCCCTGTACACATGCTTGATTCTCTTTCGGAGACATAGCAATCCATAGGTTTTAAGATACTTACTAGTCAGGTACATTCTTAGGCGTTTAATATGCGGTGTTGAGTCCATTTCGTTGAGCAAGGAGTAGCTCTTGTCTATTCCATATTTGGCTTAAGGAATTTATCTGTGCTCATTTCAATCTCTGGTTTTATGCAGCACCCCAACTCACCTTTACCCTTAAGCAAGCATAAGTTGGTTTTCTAAATTTGAGACCCTGTTCTGTTCTGTAATTCAGTTCCTGTGTAGCCAAGTTTACATTCCGTGTATTACTGATATCTTATGATGTTTCTTTTTCTGTGTGACTTATTTCAGTTAGAATCATCATACCTGAATCCACTCATTGTGCTGCTAAGGGCCTGATGACATAGATTTCATTGCTGAGTGATATTGCTTTGTAAGTAAATACCACAACTTCTTTATCCATTTTTCACTTTCTGCAATGTTGAACTTGTACTGTAAACGAAGTTCTTGTAAACAGAGGCGTCCCAAACTTTGCGGTGGCTGTGTCTTTTTGATTTTAATTTCCCTAAGCTATAGGACCATAAGTGGAAGTGCCCTAGGCTCTGTTTCTTTGTTTTTTAGATGTTTCAGGAAACACCATACACTTCTCCCGAGTGTCTGTTGGCAATTTACATCCCGCCCATCAGCATAACAAGGCTCCCAGTTCTCCATGGCCTGTCCTGCCTTTCTGGATTTTACACTTTTTTCAGATGGCCCTTTTGACCGGGGGGAAGTGAGACTTCATTGTAGTGCAGATTTCCTTTGCAAGTTTGCTTGGTTGGCCAAAAAGGGCGTATGCCTTTTTTCCTGAATATATTCAGGAAAAAACGCATACGCCCTTTTTGGCCAAGTGCATCATTGTGGACGTTCTTCCTCTTTTCCTATGCTTTCAATGCAATTCCAGTCTACCTCCTGAAATCGGTTTCCTGCAATTCTGCCCTGCTTTCAAGTCCTCTTGGCAGCCTTACTTCAGTATATTTTTGGACGATTGCTGTCATTTATAACTATGCAGGTTTGTGAATTACAGTGCCCCTGAGCTCCTTTCTTCAACTCGCTTTCTTTTGAGCTGGCCGCAACACCGCAGGATGGCTTCAGGCCCTAATCTGGTTCTGGCACGGCACGCTGAGCCTTTGGTTAATTCCTCTTCCTGGTGGGAAATGAGAGTTAAATTTGCCCGTCCAGACACCTCCAGCTAGTCTGTCATTGGTTCTCGCTATTCCTGTTCATCTTCCACAGAAATTGCAAACTGGGCCAAACAGGAGGTTAAAGGGACTGACTCTCCAAGTCGGGAGAGTGTTAGTAAAGCGTCTGGAATGTTGCACCCGAGTACCAGGGTACGAAAACTGAGACATATTTGAACACGTCTCCAAATCACCTGGTTGATCATACTCTAGGTTCCACATGCATGTTTTAGCTGAAGGAAGAATACCTTAAACCTGGGTAGTTGAAACCCGTGGAATGGGTACCATGCAATATGACTTCAAAGGGT
This sequence comes from Pseudorca crassidens, assembly GCF_039906515.1. Classification (NCBI taxonomy): domain Eukaryota; kingdom Metazoa; phylum Chordata; class Mammalia; order Artiodactyla; family Delphinidae; genus Pseudorca; species Pseudorca crassidens. Next base: position 729,216 of record NW_027136305.1, read on the forward strand.
CTTCATTTGCTCACCGAACCTCTCCAATCCTATCACTGCTGCGTTTATGCCCCTGTACACATGCTTGATTCTCTTTTGGAGACATAGCAATCCATAGGTTTTAAGATACTTACTAGTCAGGTACATTCTTAGGCATTTAATATGCGGTGTTGAGTCCATTTCGTTGAGCAAGGAGTAGCTCTTGTCTATTCCATATTTGGCTTAAGGAACTTTATCTGTGCTCATTTCAATCTCTGGTTTTATGCAGCACCCCAACTCACCTTTACCCTTAAGCAAGCATAAGTTGGTTTTCTTAATTTGAGACCCTGTTCTGTTCTGTAATTCAGTTCCTGTGGAGCCAAGTTTACATTCCGTGTATTACTGATATCTTATGATGTTTCTTTTTCTGTGTGACTTATTTCAGTTAGAATCATCATACCTGAATCCACTCATTGTGCTGCTAAGGGCCTGATGACATAGATTTCATTGCTGAGTGATATTGCTTTGTAAGTAAATACCACAACTTCTTTATCCATTTTTCACTTTCTGCGATGTTGAACTTGTACTGTAAACGAGGTTCTTGTAAACAGAGGCGTCCCAAACTTTGGGGTGGCTGTGTCTTTTTGATTTTAATTTCCCTAAGCTATAGGACCATAAGTGGAAGTGCCCTAGGCTCTGTTGCTTTGTTTTTTAGATGTTTCAGGAAACACCATACACTTCTCCCTAGTGTCTGTTGGCAATTTACATCCCGCCCATCAGCATAACAAGGCTCCCAGTTCTCCATGGCCTGTCCTGCCTTTCTGGATTTTACACTTTTTTCAGATGGCCCTTTTGACCGGGGGGAAGTGAGACTTCATTGTAGTGCAGATTTCCTTTGCAAGTTTGCTTGGTTGGCCAAAAAGGGCGTATGCGTTTTTTCCTGAATATATTCAGGAAAAAACACATACGCCCTTTTTGGCCAAGTGCATCATTGTGGACGTTCTGCCTCTTTTCCTATGCTTTCAATGCAATTCCAGTCTACCTCCTGAAATCGGTTTCCTGCAATTCTGCCACGCTTTCAAGTCCTCTTGGCAGCCTTACTTCAGTATATTTTTGGACGATAGCTGTCATTTATAACTCTGCAGTTTTGTGAATTACAGTGCCCCTGAGCTCCTTTCTTCAACTCGCTTTCTTGTGAGCTGGCTGCAACACCGCAGGATGTCTTCAGGCCTTAATCTGGTTCCGGCACGGCATGCTGAGCCTTTGGTTATTTCCTCTTCCTGGTGGGAAATGAGAGTTAAATTTGCCCGTCCAGACACCTCCAGCTAGTCTCTCATTGGTTCTCCCTATTTCTGTTCATCTTCCGCAGAAATTGCAAACTGGGCCAAACAGGAGTTTAAAGGCGCTGACTCTCCAAGTGGGGAGAGTGTTAGTAAAGCGTCTGGAATGTTGCACCCGAGTACCAGGGGAGGAAAACTGAGACATATTTGAACATGTCTCCCATTCACACGGTTGATCATACTCTGGGTTCCACATGCATGTTTTAGCTGAAGGAAGAATACCTTAAACCTGGAGAGTTGAGACCCGTGGAATGGGTACCATGCAATATGACTTCAAAGGGTCTTCATTTGCTCACTGAACCTCTCCAATCCTATCACTGCTGCGTTTATGCCCCTGTACACATGCTTGATTCTCTTTTGGAGACATAGCAATCCATAGGTTTTAAGATACTTACTACTCAGGTACATTCTTAGGCGTTTAATATGGGGTGTTGAGTCCATTTCGTTGAGCAAGGAGTAGCTCTGGTCTATTCCATATTTGGCTTAAGGAACTTTATCTGTGTTCATTTCAATCTCTGGTTTTATGCAGCACCCCAACTCACCTTTCCCCTTAAGCAAGCATAAGTTGGTTTTCTAAATTTGAGACCCTGTTCTGTTTTGGTATTCAGTTCCTGTGTAGCCAAGTTTACATTCTGTGTATTAGTGATATCTTATGATGTTTCTTTTTCTGTGTGACTTATTTCAGTTAGAATCATCGTACCTGAATCCACTCATTATGCTGCTACGGGCCTGATGACATAGATTTCATTACTGAGTGATACTGCATTGTACGTAAGTACCACAAGTTCTTTATCCATTTTTCACTTTCTTTGATATTGAACTTGTACGGTTAACGAGTTTCTTGTAAACAGAGGCGTCCCAAATTTTGGGGTGGCTGTGTCTTTTTGATTTTAATTTCCCTAAGCTATAGGACCATAAGTGGAAGTGCCCTAGGCTCTGTTGCTTTGTTTTTTAGATGTTTCAGGAAACACCATACACATCCCGCCCATCAGCATAACAAGGCTCCGAGTTCTCCATGGCCTGTCCTGCCTTTCTGGATTTTACACTTTTTTCAGATGGCCCTTTTGACCAGGGGGAAGTGAGACTTCATTGTAGTGCAGATTTCCTTTGCAAGCTTGCTTGGTTGGCCAAAAAGGGCGTATGCCTTTTTTCCTGAATAAATTCAGGAAAAAAGGCATACACCCTTTTTGGCCAAGTGCATCATTGTGGACGTTCTGCCTCTTTTCCTATGCTTTCAATGCAATTCCAGTCTACCTCCTGAAATCGTTTTCCTGCAATTCTGCCTTGCTTTCAATGCCTCTTCATAGCCTTACCTCAATATATTTTTTGAAAATAGTTGGCCTTTATAACTCTGCAGGTTTTTGAATTGCAGTGACCCTTAGCTCCATTTTTCAGCTCTTATTTTTGTGATCTTGCCTCATAACCACAGGATTCCTTCAGGCCCTATTCTTCTTCTGGGGCACCTTGCTGTGCCTTTGGTTTATTCTTCTTACTGATGTGAATTTAGAGTGACATGTGCCCATTGAAACCGCTACAGCTAGTTTCTCACTGGTTCCCCCTATTCCCATTCATCCTCCGCACTAACTGCAGACTGTGCGATACCAGAACTTAAAGGCATTGACTCTCCATGTGGGGATATTTTTGGTAAAGCGGCTGGAATGTCGATCCGGAGCCCCAGGAGAGGAAAAATGAGGTGCGTTTTAGAAACCTTTCCCGATCATATGGTATACCAGTCGCTGGGTTTCCCAAGCATGGTTTAGCTGTAGGAAGATTCCCTTCAACCTGGAGTGTTGGGACCCTTGGAATGAGTAGCATGAAGTATTGCATTAAACTTTTGGCAGTTGCTCACCAAAGCTCATCAATCCTCTCAGCCCCAAGTGTCCAGCCTTATGTCTTATCCAGCTGTGGGTTTATATGTGGTCAATCCAGGTTGCATCACAGCCCCTGAGCGAATTTTGTAAGAATTTTTCTCTCTTTCATTGTTTCTGCGTTTTGTTTTTAAAATTTATTTCTATAATGGGGTTTAGCTCATTTTCACTGCTGTGTTTGTGCCACTCTGCACACACTTGATTCCCTTATGGAGATATATCAATACATGGGTTTTAAGATTCTTATTACTCAGATATATTTCTCTGCGGTGTATAGGGTGTGTTGAGGCCAGTTCATTGAGCAAGGTGTAGATCTTGTCTAATATCTATTTGGTTTATTGAACGGTATCTGTGCTAATTTCAAACTCTGGTTTTATGCATCACCCCACCTCTCCTTTCCCCTTAAGCTGAAATAAGTGTGTTTTCTAAATGTGAGACACTGTTCTGTTCTGTAATTCATTTCTTGTGCAGCCATATTTACCCTCCCTCTATAAGTGATATCTTATGATATGTTTCTTTTTCTGTTTGACTTATTTCAAGTAGTATTATCGGACCTAAATCCACTCTTTATCCTTCTACTAGCCTTATTACATTGATTTCATGGTGAAGAGATATTCCATTGTACATAAGTACCACATCTTCTTTATCCATTGTTCTCTTTCCTGGGATATTTAAGGTATACTGAAGTTGAGGTTCTTGTAAACAGAGTAGCCCTAAACTGTGGTGTGCTTGTGTCTTGTTAATTTTTAGATTTCCCTAGATATACTCCCATGATTGGAAGTGTCCTATGCTCTGTAGCTCTGTTTTTTAGATGATTTAGGAACCACCATACACTTCTCCAGAGTGGCTCTCGGCAGTTCACACACTACCCATCAGCGTATAAAGGCTCCCTGTTCTCCATGGCCTGTCCTGCATTTCTGGTTTTTACAATTTTTTAGGATGGCCCTTTTGACCAGTGGGAAATGAGACTTCTTTGTTGTGCACATTTGCATTGCTTGCTTGCTTCGTTGCCCATAAAGTGCGTATGCGTTTTTTCCTGGATATAATCAGGAAAAAACGCATACGCCCTTTTGGGCCAACTGCATCATTGTCGAAATTCTGCCGCTTTTCATGTGCTTTAAAGACGAGTCCAATCTATCTCTTGAAATCTGTTTCTTGCAATTCTGTCTTGCATTCAGATCCTCTTCTTTGCCTTACCTCAACATATTTTTGGACGTTAGTTTTCATTTATAACTCTGCAGGTTTGTGAATTGCAGTGACCCTGAGCTCCATTTTTTAAGTTGCTCTTTTGTGAGCTGGCCTCAAACCCGCAGGATTGCTTCAGGCCCTATTTTGGCTCGGGCGAGGCGGGCTGAGCCTTTTTTCAATTCTTATTCTTAATGGGAAATTAGAGTGATATGTGCCCGTCCAAACCCCTACAACTATTCTCTCATTGGTTCCCCGTTCATCCTCCTCACAATTTGCAAAATGTGTGAAACAGAAGTTGAAATGTGCTGATTCTCCAAGTGGGGAGATTCTAAGTAACGTGGCTGGAATGGTGAACAGGAGCACCAGGAGAGGATAAATGAGCTGCATTTTAGACACATCTCCCGATCACATGGTGTACAGTCCTCTGGGTTTTCCATGCATGTTTTAGCTGTAGGAAGATCCCTTGAACCTGCATATTTGGGACCCATTGAATGGGTACCAGGTAGTATTACTTTAAAGGGTGTGCATTTCCTCACCCAACCTCACATTTCTCTTAGCGCAAACAGTTTCCAGCCTTATGTCTCATCCTGCTGTGGGTCTAGATGTGTTCAATCCATGTTGCATCACCGGCCCTGAGGAAAAGTTGTAAGAGGTTTTCTCTGTCTCTCTGTCGTTTATTTTTTTCAATTTATTACTATATTGGTTACAGCTGATTTTCAAAGCTCTGTTTCTTGCTGCTGTACATCCACTTGATTCACGTACAGAGAGACATCAGTAAATTCTTTTTCAGATTCTTACCAGTCGTATATATTCTTTTCCGGTGACTTGAGTGTGCTGAGTGCAGTTCTTTTAGCTACCGTGTAGGCCTTGTTGATTATCAGTTTGGTATTTGGAATGGTATCTTTGCTAATTTCAACCTCCTGGGTGATGCCTCACCCCTCCCCACCTTTCCCGTTTAGCAGCCTTATGCGTGTTTTCTACATATTTGACTATGTTTTTGTTTTGTAATTTATTTCATGTGTAGCCATTTTGGATTCCACCTTTAAGTGATATCTTATGATATGTGTCTTTTTCTTTTTGAATTCTGTCACTTAGAAAGATCATACGTAACTCCTCCGGAGTTGTTACAACTGGCCATATTTCATTGATTTCCAGGCTGAATAATATTCCACTCTACCTAAGTACCACATCTCTACCCATTTTTTCCCTCCAGAGACATTTAAGTTATATCCTAGTTGAGGATCTTTTAAACAGAGAGGGGGTAAACATTGGGGTGCCTGTGTCCTCTCGATTTTTGTTTTTCTCAAGATATACGCCCATGAGTGCAAGTGCCCTATGCTCTGTAGCTCATTTTTTAGATGCTTTAGTAAACACAATACACTTCTCCAGAATGGCCGTTGGCAATATACATTTCCACTATAAGTCTCACAGGGCTCCCTCTTCTCCTTGCCCTGTCCTGCATTTCTGTTGTTTACGCTTTATGAGGATGGCTCTTCTGACTGATGCGAAGTGATATCTTTTGTAGTATTGACTTCCAGTGCCCACCTGTTTGGTTGGCTAAAAAAGTGTATGCCCTTTTCTTGAATATATACAGAAAAAAACGCATACACCCTTTTTGGCCAACTGCAATGTTGGCAATGTTCAGCTCCTTTTCTTGTGCTTAATGGCGAGTCCTTTCTACCTCCTCAAATCCCTTTCCTGCCATTCTCCCTTGCTTACAAGTCCTTTTCTCTGACTTTCCTCAAGACATTTTTCAGTGATGGATATTTTCAACTCTGCAGTTTTGTGAATTTTACTGCCCCTGAGTTCCATTGTTCAACTTGTGTTTATGGGAACTGGCCACAAAGCAGCGGGATTTCCTCAAGCCCTATACTGTTTCCATGGGCAACCCTAGCCTTTGGTCAATTCGTCTTCCTGATTGGAAATTAGAGTGACATGTGCCTGTCTGAACACCTAGGACTTGTCTCTCATTGTTCCTCATCCTTCCGCTTCATCCTCTGGACAAATTCCAAACTGTACGCAACAGGATGTTGACAGTGCTGACATCTCCAAGTGGGGAGACTGTTAGTAAAGACGCTGGAGGGGTGAACCCGAGCACCAGGAGATGAGGAGATGAGATGCCTTTTCCAAACTCTTCCCGATCAGACGGTATACCATCCTCTGGGTGTGACAGACATGTTTTAGCAGTAGGAAGAGTCCCATTCATGTAAGGAGAACACCAGGGCTTTTTCAAAATCAGTGTCTCCCCGAAACCCAAACTGGGGAATTTTTTAAGCTACGGCTACACATATGTTCATTAAGGGCCTTGGGAAGTAGGCAGAGTCCAAACTTTAGATGATTGAAGTCTTCAGGGTCAGAAGCACTCACCACCAGCTTCCCTTAGGTTACACTTTAACTGTCATTGATAGATGATGTCAATAAAAATATCTATTCTTTTTCAGATTATTTCCCCTTATAGGTTATTGCAAAATGTTGAGTGTAGTTCCCTGTGCTATACAGTAGTTCCTTGTTGATGATCTATTTTATACATAGCAGTGTGTATGTGTTAATCCCAAACTGTTAATTTATCCCTCCTCCCACCTTTCCCCTTTGGTAATAATAAATTATAAGATTTTATACTTCTCAGAAATGGGGGAGCTGAAAGAGAGGTATCATTTTCAATGGAAAAGCATTTAAAACAAGATTGAAGCTTTAACCAAGATTATTAGATGTACATCCTTGGAAAGAAATCACTTCATTTCTCTAATATTGACCTGACAAATAAGACAAACCTTTTCACTGAACTTGCTTATAATAAAGTGATGGAAATATCAAATGGAAGTGTTAGAAACATCTTATTTTACCCGAGCCTTATACACTGTTCTATGTTAACTACAGTTTGGCTCACACATCTGTTCATTGAGGTTACAATAGTCTCAATTTCTGTTACTGATCCTCCAGAGTGGACCCCAACAAGTGTCCCCCTGCCCAGTGTCATTGGGGCCAACAGATCGAGACTGAGTTTGGTTCACAAGCAAAGGAAACTTTATATTTTGATCAGAGAATGGAGAGGTGAGAGCATGCACTACCCCGTGGGCTGTGGGCTGGGCTGCTGTGTAGAGATCCTGTCAGAGTCAGTGGGAGGGAGGGGGCGGAGCTCTCGAGGGCCAGGTTGGCTGCAGCTCAGGCTCTATATCGCGGAGTCTGCACTGGGCCCCAGGAGCTGAGGTGTCGACCCAGCCATTCTGCACTAGGAAATCTGGTCTGAAGTGCCGGGTGTGGAACCTCTGCATGCGGGACCCTAGGAGCACGTGAAATTAGACAAAGCACAAAGGATAAAAAAGGTTAGACTTGACTTTATTGCCCAGATTCTATTTTTATCTCCCAGGGATTTTTAATGGGCTTTGCTGGGGACAAACCCCTCCTCTGCCTTTTGTCCCGTTCCTCATTCTTGGAGTGCTGAGGGTGCAGACACTTCTTCTGTAACTGCTGAGTGCTGAGTTGGGAGCCCTAATACCCGGGGGCGAGGGTCAGAGCTTCTCCCCAGCAGCCTCCAGGTGACGTTGATTGTCCCCAGGCCCCCTGCCTCCCTGCTCGTCCACCTGAGCACCAGCATTGGAAGTGTTATAGATTCTAATGACCTTTAAGGGTCCAGGAAAGAGATGTGCAGAGATGCTGTGGGGGCCGGTTTCACCCCGCCCCACATTTGTTCGGCCACCTTAGGCTGACCGTTTCTGCCAGCCTAGATGCTCTGACCAGTAGTCTGCGCTTTCTTCAATTAGGCCCCTGAATTAACGTACAAACAGCACCACGTGTCAGAGCCCTGCCCGCTCAACTCCCAGACAGTCCAGGGTCAGTGGTGATCAAGGACCATGATGACCACTGAGTCAACAGCCTTTTGAAGTAAACAGGAGTCCAGCCGGTCTTATTGGCCACCATCATCACGGTGTCTGTAGGCTTTTCTATGGTGACAGTGTGATATACGGTTCCCCCGCCAAGATTATTAGCTCCCCTCTGGGTGCAGTAAGTCCTGCAAGCAGTAGTCTACTCTTTTGGGACACACTCTTATTGTTTTATGAGAGAAACTCCAGGTCAAGTGATGTTCACACGAGTCGTCATGGTGCCCTGTTGCCCCCGGTTATCTCTCTGGATGTTGGAGTTGGAGGGCCTCCTCACTCGAGGTCGGTGTGCCCACGGAGCGAACCCTGCAACTTCAGGGCATCGTTGGTGGTTAGGATCACCACGTGGGGTCCTTTTCCCTTAGGAAGGAGGTGGCCTTTTGGGCTGCTGATTTCCAGGTTTTTAGATACCGCCAGTATCTTGGCCAGATGCGGCAGTGGGCCAAGCCCCTTGGTGACCGTAGTTTATCCTACCTGGATGGCATTCTTGCATTGTTCCATTTCAAGTGGTCCCAGTTTTTGCACTAATTCTCCAATGGCGATTCACCTTTCACCGGGAATGTAAAGGTCAAAGGGTTTAGCTAAATTAGGGAGTTCCAGGGCAAGGGTCTGAATTGACTGCTCTTTCCATTCTTGAAAGGCCACTTCTGGATTCTATTCAAAAGGATCATCATCTTTTCCTTTCAGTGTTTCATATAGAGGCCCAGCTAGTAGACTGTAGTTAGGGATCCAGAAGCAGCAAACCCTGGCCTCCCCAGGAACCCCTAAGCTGTCTTCTAGTTTTAGAAAGGGGTAAGGCTGCAAATGGTTTCTTCCCTTTCCTGGGATGGGCTTCTCCGACCTTCTGTGAGAATGAAGCCCAGGCAGGTCACCGCAGTCTGTGATATTTGAGCTTTTTCTTGGACAACTTCTATCCTTTATTGGCTTGGTAGTTCAGAGGCCTCCTTAGTAGGGCTGGCGATCAGAATGTCGTCTGCGTACTGAAGGAGGGTTTCCTTTTCCAGAGGTAGAACTTTTAGGTCTTTAGCTAAGCTTTCCCCAAAGATGGTGTGGGAATTTTTGCACCCTTGGGGCAAGACGGCCCGGAAGTATTGTTTTAGTTGTATGTTGAGTCCTGCCACTCACAAGCCAAAATTTCTTGTGACTCTGGGACTAATGGAATACAAAAGAAGGCATCATTGAAGACTAATACAGAATACCATGTCCTGGTGGTTGGTAGAATGACCAGCAGGGTGTAGGAATTAGGAGCAACTGGAGGTATATCCTCGGTGGCTTCACTGACTGTCCTGACATCCTTTACCAGGTCCCCAGCAGCCCATGGGGCTCTCGTGGTCAGACCAATCCCAGAATATGGAGCTCACCTGGGCAGGTACCCCACCCCCACCCCAGCCCACGGGGCTCTCGTGGTCAGGCCCTTCCCAGGATACAGAGCTACCCTTGCAGGTACCATGGCAGGGCTGGGCACACAGGAACCGTGCACATAGCCCTCATTGCAGAGCACCCCCAGCTCACCTGTCGCTCAGAGCTGGCACAGAGCACCTCAGAGCAGGACTTGAACTAATAAACAGCAGCTGCGACAGGTCTGTGACCCTGGGCATCACTCTGTGCGGCCTCCCTCCACCTGGTCTTCCAGAGACTTCCACTGCACCCGGGGCACCAGGCCTCTGTCTCCAACCACCACCCACCCCTCCTCTCCCTGACTCCTGGGTTCCTCTCATAAGGAGAGGGTTTTCTTGAAGTTGTCTCCCACTCATGGGCCAGATAAAATGATTAGAAAACAAGCCAAAGCTGCAGCCCCTTGTCTATCCTGACTCTCAGGAGCCCACACCTGTTCCTTGGACCTGGCCGGTTCAGCAAGTTCCATTTTCTGCAACTGTGAGCCCCTGAGGGGTGATGATTGGCTGACCTGGGCAGCCTTACCGTGTGGGCCAGCCCTCCCCAGGTGTGCCTGGGTTGAGATCAATATAAATACCACTCCAGGCAGCAAGAGCCCCTGCAGCCGTGCCTGACGCCATTTTCTCTGCCCTGTCAGCAGTCTCGGGGCTGGGCTGGTGGGAGGGAGTGAGAGGCCACGGCTTTGTGGGTGGCCCAGTGTGAGTGGGGCTCTGCTGGACTTTCTGCAGCAGTTGCCAGGCTGCCACCTGCTAAAGAAGAGGATGTGTCACCCATACCTGCTGCTGGAATTTCTCCCTGGGCAGAGGTGAGGAAGGAAAAAAGCAGTGGGGGCAGGGACAGGACGGGTATCTCAGTCAGGGAAATGGAAATCTTCCAGAAGAGCACCCAGGGCCAGGACCATCCTGGCTGGCCTGCAGGCACCAAGTCGGCCGGCATGCTGTCACTCGTGTGGCTCTATGGCCCTTCCTCTAGGCTTTCAAGTCCTTGTATATATTCAGGTGTTTTACCTGGGACGGGTGGGAATAGTTCAGCAGCAACTGGCCTGGGGCTCAGCTCACGTTTACTCACAGATGCCTCGGCACGGTGCCCCAGCTTTGCAATGAGGACGCTTGTTGCGTGGGGGCTGCTGGCTGAATGGGAGACGATTCCCCACCACTGGCCAACTTCAGAATTGTTTACAACTGGAGCAAGTGCCCTGATACGGTTTTCCTCTGTGGAACTGGTGGGTTCTGTGTTTTTTTTCTCTTTTTCGTTTTTGGTTCAAGGTAGATTTTATTCCTCTTTTTTGTATTTACAGATATAAGCATGGAAATAATTTATTCATATAAATACATGTATGTGAAGGGAATAATTGTTTTTTCTGTTTTATTTTTTAAATTTTATTTCTTTTTAATTTTGAATTTTATTTTATATTTTTATACAGCAGGTTCTTATTGGTTATCTATTTTATACATATAAATGTATACATGCCAATCCCAGTCTCTCAACTCCTCCCACCACTACCCCCCCAACAGCTTTCCCCCCTTGTTGTCCATACATTTGTTGTCTACATCTGTTGCTCTATTTATGCCTTGCAAAATGGTTAATCTGTACAGTTTTTCTAGGTTCCACATATATGCATGAATATACAAGATTTGTTTTTCTCTTTCTGACTTACTTCACTCTGTATGACAGTCTCTAGATCCATCGACGTCTCTACAAATGACCCAATTTCATTCCTTTTCATGGCTTAGTAATATTCCATTTTATATATGTACCACAGCTTTATGCATTCGTCTGTCTGTGGGCATTTAGGTTGCTTCCATTACCTCGATATTGTAAATAGTGATGCAATGAACATTGCGGTGAATGTCTCGTTTTGATTTATGGTTTTGTCTGGGTATATGTCCAGTACTGGGATTGCTGTATCATATGGTAATTCTATTGTTAGTTTCTTAAGAAACTCCATATTGTTCTCCGTAGTGACTGTATCAATTTATATTCCCAACAATAGTGGAAGAGGGTTCCTTTTCTCCACACCCTTTCCAGCATTTTTGTTTGTAGATTTTCTCATGATGCCCATTCTATCAGGTGTGAGGTGATACCTCATTGTTGAGTCCATTTTGTTGAGCAAGGGGTAGGTCTTGTCTATTACATATTTGGCTTATTGAATGGTATCTGTGCTAATTTCAAACTCTGGTTTTATGCAGCACCCCAACTCACTTTCCCCCTTAAGGAAGCATAAGTTGGTTTTCTAAACTTGAGACCCTGTTCTGTTTTGTAATTCAGTTCATGTGTAGCCAAGTTCACATTCCGTGTATTAGTGATATCTTATGATGTTTCTTTTTCTGTGTGACATATTTCAGTTAGAATCATCATACCTGAATCCACTCATTATGCTGCTACGGGCCTGATGACATAGATTTCATGGCTGAGTGATTTTGCATTGTACATAAGTACCACAACTTCTTTATCCATTTTTCACTTTCTGCGATACTGAACTTGTACCGTAAACGAGGTTCTTGTAAACAGAGCTGTCCCAAACTGTGGGGTGGCTGTGTCTTTTTGATTTTAATTTCCCTAAGCTATAGGACCATAAGTGGAAGTGCCCTAGGCTCTGTTGCTTTGTTTTTTAGATGTTTCAGGAAACACCATACACTTCTCCCGAGTGTCTGTTGGCAATTTACATCCCGCCCATCAGCATAACAAGGCTCCCAGTTCTCCATGGCCTGTCCTGCCTTTCTGGATTTTACACTTTTTTCAGATGGCCCTTTTGACCGGGGGGAAGTGAGACTTCATTGTAGTGCAGATTTCCTTTGCAAGCTTGCTTGGTTGGCCAAAAAGGGCGTATGCGTTTTTTCCTGAATATATTCAGGAAAAAACGCATACGCCCTTTTTGGCCAAGTGCATCATTGTGGACGTTCTGCCTCTTTTCCTATGCTTTCAATGCAATTCCAGTCTGCCTCCTGAAATCGGTTTCCTGCAATTCTGCCCCGCTTTCAAGTCCTCTTGGCAGCCTTACTTCAGTATATTTTTGGACGATAGCTGTCATTTATAACTCTGCAGGTTTGTGAATTACAGTGCCCCTGAGCTCCTTTCTTCAACTCGCTTTCTTTTGAGCTGGCCGCAACACCGCAGGATGGCTTCAGGCCCTAATCTGGTTCCGGCACGGCACGCTGAGCCTTTGGTTAATTCCTCTTCCTGGTGGGAAATGAGAGTTAAATTTGCCCGTCCAGACACCTCCAGCTAGTCTCTCATTGGTTCTCGCTATTCCTGTTCATCTTCCGCAGAAATTGCAAACTGGGCCAAACAGGAGGTTAAAGGGACTGACTCTCCAAGTCGGGAGGGTGTTAGTAAAGCGTCTGGAATGTTGCACCCGAGTACCAGGGTACGAAAACTGAGACATATTTGAACACATCTCCCGATCACATGGTTGATCATACTCTAGGTTCCACATGCATGTTTTAGCTGAAGGAAGAATACCTTAAACCTGGGTAGTTGAAACCCGTGGAATGGGTACCATGCAATATGACTTCAAAGGGTCTTCATTTGCTCACCGAACCTCTCCAATCCTATCACTGCTGCGTTTATGCCCCTGTACACATGCTTGATTCTCTTTCGGAGACATAGCAATCCATAGGTTTTAAGATACTTACTAGTCAGGTACATTCTTAGGCATTTAATATGCGGTGTTGAGTCCATTTCGTTGAGCAAGGAGTAGCTCTTGTCTATTCCATATTTGGCTTAAGGAACTTTATCTGTGCTCATTTCAATCTATGGTTTTATGCAGCACCCCAACTCACCTTTCCCCTTAAGCAAGCATAAGTTGGTTTTCTAAATTTGAGACCCTGTTCTGTTCTGTAATTCAGTTCCTGTGTAACCAAGTTTACATTCCGTGTATTACTGATATCTTATGATGTTTCTTTTTCTGTGTGACTTATTTCAGTTAGAATCATCATACCTGAATCCACTCATTGTGCTGCTAAGGGCCTGATGACATAGATTTCATTGCAGAGTGATATTGCTTTGTAAGTAAATACCACAACTTCTTTATCCATTTTTCACTTTCTGCGATGTTGAACTTGTACTGTAAACGAGGTTCTTGTAAACAGAGGCGTCCCAAACTTTGGGGTGGCTGTGTCTTTTTGATTTTAATTTCCCTAAGCTATAGGACCATAAGTGGAAGTGCCCTAGGCTCTGTTGCTTTGTTTTTTAGATGTTTCAGGAAACACCATACACTTCTCCCGAGTGTCTGTTGGCAATTTACATCCCGCCCATCAGCATAACAAGGCTCCCAGTTCTCCATGGCCTGTCTTGCCTTTCTGGATTTTACACTTTTTTCAGATGGCCCTTTTGACCGGGGGGAAGTGAGACTTCATTGTAGTGCAGATTTCCTTTGCAAGCTTGCTTGGTTGGCCAAAAAGGGCGTATGCGTTTTTTCCTGAATATATTCAGGAAAAAACGCATACGCCCTTTTTGGCCAAGTGCATCATTGTGGACGTTCTGCCTCTTTTCCTATGCTTTCAATGCAATTCCAGTCTACCTCCTGAAATCGGTTTCCTGCAATTCTGCCCCGCTTTCAAGTCCTCTTGGCAGCCTTACTTCAGTATATTTTTGGACGATAGCTGTCATTTATAACTCTGCAGGTTTGTGAATTACAGTGCCCCTGAGCTCCTTTCTTCAACTCGCTTTCTTTTGAGCTGGCCGCAACACCGCAGGATGGCTTCAGGCCCTAATCTGGTTCCGGCACGGCACGCTGAGCCTTTGGTTAATTCCTCTCCCTGGTGGGAAATGAGAGTTAAATTTGCCCGTCCAGACACCTCCAGCTAGTCTCTCATTGGTTCTCGCTATTCCTGTTCATCTTCCGCAGAAATTGCAAACTGGGCCAAACAGGAGGTTAAAGGGACTGACTCTCCAAGTCGGGAGGGTGTTAGTAAAGCGTCTGGAATGTTGCACCCGAGTACCAGGGTACGAAAACTGAGACATATTTGAACACATCTCCCGATCACATGGTTGATCATACTCTAGGTTCCACATGCATGTTTTAGCTGAAGGAAGAATACCTTAAACCTGGGTAGTTGAAACCCGTGGAATGGGTACCATGCAATATGACTTCAAAGGGTCTTCATTTGCTCACCGAACCTCTCCAATCCTATCACTGCTGCGTTTATGCCCCTGTACACATGCTTGATTCTCTTTCGGAGACATAGCAATCCATAGGTTTTAAGATACTTACTAGTCAGGTACATTCTTAGGCATTTAATATGCGGTGTTGAGTCCATTTCGTTGAGCAAGGAGTAGCTCTTGTCTATTCCATATTTGGCTTAAGGAACTTTATCTGTGCTCATTTCAATCTATGGTTTTATGCAGCACCCCAACTCACCTTTCCCCTTAAGCAAGCATAAGTTGGTTTTCTAAATTTGAGACCCTGTTCTGTTCTGTAATTCAGTTCCTGTGTAACCAAGTTTACATTCCGTGTATTACTGATATCTTATGATGTTTCTTTTTCTGTGTGACTTATTTCAGTTAGAATCATCATACCTGAATCCACTCATTGTGCTGCTAAGGGCCTGATGACATAGATTTCATTGCAGAGTGATATTGCTTTGTAAGTAAATACCACAACTTCTTTATCCATTTTTCACTTTCTGCGATGTTGAACTTGTACTGTAAACGAGGTTCTTGTAAACAGAGGCGTCCCAAACTTTGGGGTGGCTGTGTCTTTTTGATTTTAATTTCCCTAAGCTATAGGACCATAAGTGGAAGTGCCCTAGGCTCTGTTGCTTTGTTTTTTAGATGTTTCAGGAAACACCATACACTTCTCCCGAGTGTCTGTTGGCAATTTACATCCCGCCCATCAGCATAACAAGGCTCCCAGTTCTCCATGGCCTGTCTTGCCTTTCTGGATTTTACACTTTTTTCAGATGGCCCTTTTGACCGGGGGGAAGTGAGACTTCATTGTAGTGCAGATTTCCTTTGCAAGCTTGCTTGGTTGGCCAAAAAGGGCGTATGCGTTTTTTCCTGAATATATTCAGGAAAAAACGCATACGCCCTTTTTGGCCAAGTGCATCATTGTGGACGTTCTGCCTCTTTTCCTATGCTTTCAATGCAATTCCAGTCTACCTCCTGAAATCGGTTTCCTGCAATTCTGCCCCGCTTTCAAGTCCTCTTGGCAGCCTTACTTCAGTATATTTTTGGACGATAGCTGTCATTTATAACTCTGCAGGTTTGTGAATTACAGTGCCCCTGAGCTCCTTTCTTCAACTCGCTTTCTTTTGAGCTGGCCGCAACACCGCAGGATGGCTTCAGGCCCTAATCTGGTTCAGGCACGGCACGCTGAGCCTTTGGTTAATTCCTCTCCCTGGTGGGAAATGAGAGTTAAATTTGCCCGTCCAGACACCTCCAGCTAGTCTCTCATTGGTTGTCGCTATTCCTGTTCATCTTCCGCAGAAATTGCAAACTGGGCCAAACAGGAGGTTAAAGGGACTGACTCTCCAAGTCGGGAGGGTGTTAGTAAAGCATCTGGAATGTTGCACCCGAGTACCAGGGTACGAAAACTGAGACATATTTGAACACGTCTCCCAATCACATGGTTGATCATACTCTAGGTTCCACATGCATATTTTACCTGAAGGAAGAATACCTTAAACCTGGGTAGTTGAAACCCGTGGAATGGGTACCATGCAATATGACATCAAAGGGTCTTCATTTGCTCACCGAACCTCTCCAATCCTATCACTGCTGCGTTTATGCCCCTGTACACATGCTTGATTCTCTTTCGGAGACATAGCAATCCATAGGTTTTAAGATACTTACTAGTCAGGTACATTCTTAGGCATTTAATATGCGGTGTTGAGTCCATTTCGTTGAGCAAGGAGTAGCTCTTGTCTATTCCATATTTGGCTTAAGGAACTTTATCTGTGCTCATTTCAATCTCTGGTTTTATGCAGCACCCCAACTCACCTTTACCCTTAAGCAAGCATAAGTTGGTTTTCTAAATTTGAGACCCTGTTCTGTTCTGTAATTCAGTTCCTGTGTAGCCAAGTTTACATTCCGTGTATTACTGATATCTTATGATGTTTCTTTTTCTGTGTGACTTATTTCAGTTAGAATCATCATACCTGAATCCACTCATTATGCTGCTAAGGGCCTGATGACATAGATTTCATTGCTGAGTGATATTGCTTTGTAAGTAAATACCACAACTTCTTTATCCATTTTTCACTTTCTGCGATGTTGAACTTGTACTGTAAACGAGGTTCTTGTAAACAGAGGCGTCCCAATGTTTGGGGTGGCTGTGTCTTTTTGATTTTAATTTCCCTAAGCTATAGGACCATAAGTGGAAGTGCCCTAGGCTCTGTTGCTTTGTTTTTTAGATGTTTCAGGAAACACCATACACTTCTCCCGAGTGTCTGTTGGCAATTTACATCCCGCCCATCAGCATAACAAGGCTCTCAGTTCTCCATGGCCTGTCCTGCCTTTCTGGATTTTACACTTTTTTCAGATGGCCCTTTTGACCGGGGGGAAGTGAGACTTCGTTGTAGTGCAGATTTCCTTTGCAAGCTTGCTTGGTTGGCCAAAAAGGGCGTATGCGTTTTTTCCTGAATATATTCAGGAAAAAACGCATACGCCCTTTTTGGCCAAGTGCATCATTGTGGACGTTCTGCCTCTTTTCCTATGCTTTCAATGCAATTCCAGTCTACCTCCT
Organism: Pseudorca crassidens; assembly: GCF_039906515.1. Lineage (NCBI taxonomy): Eukaryota > Metazoa > Chordata > Mammalia > Artiodactyla > Delphinidae > Pseudorca > Pseudorca crassidens. Next base: position 746,530 of record NW_027136305.1, read on the forward strand.
GAAATCGGTTTCCTGCAATTCTGCCCCGCTTTCAAGTCCTCTTGGCAGCCTTACTTCAGTATATTTTTGGACGATAGCTGTCATTTATAAGTCTGCAGGTTTGTGAATTACAGTGCCCCTGAGCTCCTTTCTTCAACTCGCTTTCTTGTGACCTGGCCGCAACACCACAGGATGGCTTCAGGCCCTAATCTGGTTCCGGCACGGCACGCTGAGCCTTTGGTTAATTCCTCTTCCTGGTGGGAAATGAGAGTTAAATTTGCCTGTCCAGACACCTCCAGCTAGTCTCTAATTGGTTCTCGCTATTCCTGTTCATCTTCCGCAGAAATTGCAAACTGGGCCAAACAGGAGGTTAAAGGGACTGACTCTCCAAGTCGGGAGGGTGTTAGTAAAGCGTCTGGAATGTTGCACCCGAGTACCAGGGTACGAAAACTGAGACATATTTGAACACGTTTCCCGATCACATGGTTGATCATACTCTAGGTTCCACATGCATGTTTTAGCTGAAGGAAGAATACCTTAAACCTGGGTAGTTGAAACCCGTGGAATGGGTACCATGCAATATGACTTCAAAGGGTCTTCATTTGCTCACCGAACCTCTCCAATCCTATCACTGCTGCGTTTATGCCCCTGTACACATGCTTGATTCTCTTTCGGAGACATAGCAATCCATAGGTTTTAAGATACTTACTAGTCAGGTACATTCTTAGGCGTTTTATATGCGGTGTTGAGTCCATTTCGTTGAGCAAGGAGTAGCTCTTGTCTATTCCATATTTGGCTTAAGGAATTTATCTGTGCTCATTTCAATCTCTGGTTTTATGCAGCACCCCAACTCACCTTTACCCTTAAGCAAGCATAAGTTGGTTTTCTAAATTTGAGACCCTGTTCTGTTCTGTAATTCAGTTCCTGTGTAGCCAAGTTTACATTCCGTGTATTACTGATATCTTATGATGTTTCTTTTTCTGTGTGACTTATTTCAGTTAGAATCATCATACCTGAATCCACTCATTGTGCTGCTAAGGGCCTGATGACATAGATTTCATTGCTGAGTGATATTGCTTTGTAAGTAAATACCACAACTTCTTTATCCATTTTTCACTTTCTGCAATGTTGAACTTGTACTGTAAACGAAGTTCTTGTAAGCAGAGGCGTCCCAAACTTTGCGGTGGCTGTGTCTTTTTGATTTTAATTTCCCTAAGCTATAGGACCATAAGTGGAAGTGCCCTAGGCTCTGTTTCTTTGTTTTTTAGATGTTTCAGGAAACACCATACACTTCTCCCGAGTGTCTGTTGGCAATTTACATCCCGCCCATCAGCATAACAAGGCTCCCAGTTCTCCATGGCCTGTCCTGCCTTTCTGGATTTTACACTTTTTTCAGATGGCCCTTTTGACCGGGGGGAAGTGAGACTTCATTGTAGTGCAGATTTCCTTTGCAAGTTTGCTTGGTTGGCCAAAAAGGGCGTATGCCTTTTTTCCTGAATATATTCAGGAAAAAACGCATACGCCCTTTTTGGCCAATTGCATCATTGTGGACGTTCTTCCTCTTTTCCTATGCTTTCAATGCAATTCCAGTCTACCTCCTGAAATCGGTTTCCTGCAATTCTGCCCCGCTTTCAAGTCCTCTTGGCAGCCTTACTTCAGTATATTTTTGGACGATTGCTGTCATTTATAACTCTGTAGGTTTGTGAATTACAGTGCCCCTGAGCTCCTTTCTTCAACTCGCTTTCTTTTGAGCTGGCCGCAACACCGCAGGATGGCTTCAGGCCCTAATCTGGTTCTGGCACGGCACGCTGAGCCTTTGGTTAATTCCTCTTCCTGGTGGGAAATGAGAGTTAAATTTGCCCGTCCAGACACCTCCAGCTAGTCTCTCATTGGTTCTCGCTATTCCTGTTCATCTTCCGCAGAAATTGCAAACTGGGCCAAACAGGAGGTTAAAGGGACTGACTCTCCAAGTCGGGAGAGTGTTAGTAAAGCGTCTGGAATGTTGCACCCGAGTACCAGGGTACGAAAACTGAGACATATTTGAACACGTCTCCAAATCACCTGGTTGATCATACTCTAGGTTCCACATGCATGTTTTAGCTGAAGGAAGAATACCTTAAACCTGGGTAGTTGAAACCCGTGGAATGGGTACCATGCAATATGACTTCAAAGGGTCTTCATTTGCTCACCGAACCTCTCCAATCGTATCACTGCTGCGTTTATGCCCCTGTACACATGCTTGATTCTCTTTCGGAGACATAGCAATCCATAGGTTTTAAGATACTTACTAGTCAGGTACATTCTTAGGCGTTTAATATGCGGTGTTGAGTCCATTTCGTTGAGCAAGGAGTAGCTCTTGTCTATTCCATATTTGGCTTAAGGAATTTATCTGTGCTCATTTCAATCTCTGGTTTTATGCAGCACCCCAACTCACCTTTACCCTTAAGCAAGCATAAGTTGGTTTTCTAAATTTGAGACCCTGTTCTGTTCTGTAATTCAGTTCCTGTGTAGCCAAGTTTACATTCCGTGTATTACTGATATCTTATGATGTTTCTTTTTCTGTGTGACTTATTTCAGTTAGAATCATCATACCTGAATCCACTCATTGTGCTGCTAAGGGCCTGATGACATAGATTTCATTGCTGAGTGATATTGCTTTGTAAGTAAATACCACAACTTCTTTATCCATTTTTCACTTTCTGCAATGTTGAACTTGTACTGTAAACGAAGTTCTTGTAAACAGAGGCGTCCCAAACTTTGCGGTGGCTGTGTCTTTTTGATTTTAATTTCCCTAAGCTATAGGACCATAAGTGGAAGTGCCCTAGGCTCTGTTTCTTTGTTTTTTAGATGTTTCAGGAAACACCATACACTTCTCCCGAGTGTCTGTTGGCAATTTACATCCCGCCCATCAGCATAACAAGGCTCCCAGTTCTCCATGGCCTGTCCTGCCTTTCTGGATTTTACACTTTTTTCAGATGGCCCTTTTGACCGGGGGGAAGTGAGACTTCATTGTAGTGCAGATTTCCTTTGCAAGTTTGCTTGGTTGGCCAAAAAGGGCGTATGCCTTTTTTCCTGAATATATTCAGGAAAAAACGCATACGCCCTTTTTGGCCAAGTGCATCATTGTGGACGTTCTTCCTCTTTTCCTATGCTTTCAATGCAATTCCAGTCTACCTCCTGAAATCGGTTTCCTGCAATTCTGCCCTGCTTTCAAGTCCTCTTGGCAGCCTTACTTCAGTATATTTTTGGACGATTGCTGTCATTTATAACTATGCAGGTTTGTGAATTACAGTGCCCCTGAGCTCCTTTCTTCAACTCGCTTTCTTTTGAGCTGGCCGCAACACCGCAGGATGGCTTCAGGCCCTAATCTGGTTCTGGCACGGCACGCTGAGCCTTTGGTTAATTCCTCTTCCTGGTGGGAAATGAGAGTTAAATTTGCCCGTCCAGACACCTCCAGCTAGTCTGTCATTGGTTCTCGCTATTCCTGTTCATCTTCCACAGAAATTGCAAACTGGGCCAAACAGGAGGTTAAAGGGACTGACTCTCCAAGTCGGGAGAGTGTTAGTAAAGCGTCTGGAATGTTGCACCCGAGTACCAGGGTACGAAAACTGAGACATATTTGAACACGTCTCCAAATCACCTGGTTGATCATACTCTAGGTTCCACATGCATGTTTTAGCTGAAGGAAGAATACCTTAAACCTGGGTAGTTGAAACCCGTGGAATGGGTACCATGCAATATGACTTCAAAGGGTCTTCATTTGCTCACCGAACCTCTCCAATCCTATCACTGCTGCGTTTATGCCCCTGTACACATGCTTGATTCTCTTTCGGAGACATAGCAATCCATAGGTTTTAAGATACTTACTAGTCAGGTACATTCTTAGGCATTTAATATGCGGTGTTGAGTCCATTTCGTTGAGCAAGGAGTAGCTCTTGTCTATTCCATATTTGGCTTAAGGAACTTTATCTGTGCTCATTTCAATCTCTGGTTTTATGCAGCACCCCAACTCACCTTTACCCTTAAGCAAGCATAAGTTGGTTTTCTTAATTTGAGACCCTGTTCTGTTCTGTAATTCAGTTCCTGTGGAGCCAAGTTTACATTCCGTGTATTACTGATATCTTATGATGTTTCTTTTTCTGTGTGACTTATTTCAGTTAGAATCATCATACCTGAATCCACTCATTGTGCTGCTAAGGGCCTGATGACATAGATTTCATTGCTGAGTGATATTGCTTTGTAAGTAAATACCACAACTTCTTTATCCATTTTTCACTTTCTGCGATGTTGAACTTGTACTGTAAACGAGGTTCTTGTAAACAGAGGCGTCCCAAACTTTGGGGTGGCTGTGTCTTTTTGATTTTAATTTCCCTAAGCTATAGGACCATAAGTGGAAGTGCCCTAGGCTCTGTTGCTTTGTTTTTTAGATGTTTCAGGAAACACCATACACTTCTCCCTAGTGTCTGTTGGCAATTTACATCCCGCCCATCAGCATAACAAGGCTCCCAGTTCTCCATGGCCTGTCCTGCCTTTCTGGATTTTACACTTTTTTCAGATGGCCCTTTTGACCGGGGGGAAGTGAGACTTCATTGTAGTGCAGATTTCCTTTGCAAGTTTGCTTGGTTGGCCAAAAAGGGCGTATGCCTTTTTTCCTGAATATATTCAGGAAAAAACGCATACGCCCTTTTTGGCCAAGTGCATCATTGTGGACGTTCTTCCTCTTTTCCTATGCTTTCAATGCAATTCCAGTCTACCTCCTGAAATCGGTTTCCTGCAATTCTGCCCTGCTTTCAAGTCCTCTTGGCAGCCTTACTTCAGTATATTTTTGGACGATTGCTGTCATTTATAACTATGCAGGTTTGTGAATTACAGTGCCCCTGAGCTCCTTTCTTCAACTCGCTTTCTTTTGAGCTGGCCGCAACACCGCAGGATGGCTTCAGGCCCTAATCTGGTTCTGGCACGGCACGCTGAGCCTTTGGTTAATTCCTCTTCCTGGTGGGAAATGAGAGTTAAATTTGCCCGTCCAGACACCTCCAGCTAGTCTGTCATTGGTTCTCGCTATTCCTGTTCATCTTCCACAGAAATTGCAAACTGGGCCAAACAGGAGGTTAAAGGGACTGACTCTCCAAGTCGGGAGAGTGTTAGTAAAGCGTCTGGAATGTTGCACCCGAGTACCAGGGTACGAAAACTGAGACATATTTGAACACGTCTCCAAATCACCTGGTTGATCATACTCTAGGTTCCACATGCATGTTTTAGCTGAAGGAAGAATACCTTAAACCTGGGTAGTTGAAACCCGTGGAATGGGTACCATGCAATATGACTTCAAAGGGTCTTCATTTGCTCACCGAACCTCTCCAATCCTATCACTGCTGCGTTTATGCCCCTGTACACATGCTTGATTCTCTTTCGGAGACATAGCAATCCATAGGTTTTAAGATACTTACTAGTCAGGTACATTCTTAGGCATTTAATATGCGGTGTTGAGTCCATTTCGTTGAGCAAGGAGTAGCTCTTGTCTATTCCATATTTGGCTTAAGGAACTTTATCTGTGCTCATTTCAATCTCTGGTTTTATGCAGCACCCCAACTCACCTTTACCCTTAAGCAAGCATAAGTTGGTTTTCTTAATTTGAGACCCTGTTCTGTTCTGTAATTCAGTTCCTGTGGAGCCAAGTTTACATTCCGTGTATTACTGATATCTTATGATGTTTCTTTTTCTGTGTGACTTATTTCAGTTAGAATCATCATACCTGAATCCACTCATTGTGCTGCTAAGGGCCTGATGACATAGATTTCATTGCTGAGTGATATTGCTTTGTAAGTAAATACCACAACTTCTTTATCCATTTTTCACTTTCTGCGATGTTGAACTTGTACTGTAAACGAGGTTCTTGTAAACAGAGGCGTCCCAAACTTTGGGGTGGCTGTGTCTTTTTGATTTTAATTTCCCTAAGCTATAGGACCATAAGTGGAAGTGCCCTAGGCTCTGTTGCTTTGTTTTTTAGATGTTTCAGGAAACACCATACACTTCTCCCTAGTGTCTGTTGGCAATTTACATCCCGCCCATCAGCATAACAAGGCTCCCAGTTCTCCATGGCCTGTCCTGCCTTTCTGGATTTTACACTTTTTTCAGATGGCCCTTTTGACCGGGGGGAAGTGAGACTTCATTGTAGTGCAGATTTCCTTTGCAAGTTTGCTTGGTTGGCCAAAAAGGGCGTATGCGTTTTTTCCTGAATATATTCAGGAAAAAACACATACGCCCTTTTTGGCCAAGTGCATCATTGTGGACGTTCTGCCTCTTTTCCTATGCTTTCAATGCAATTCCAGTCTACCTCCTGAAATCGGTTTCCTGCAATTCTGCCCCGCTTTCAAGTCCTCTTGGCAGCCTTACTTCAGTATATTTTTGGACGATAGCTGTCATTTATAACTCTGCAGTTTTGTGAATTACAGTGCCCCTGAGCTCCTTTCTTCAACTCGCTTTCTTGTGAGCTGGCTGCAACACCGCAGGATGTCTTCAGGCCTTAATCTGGTTCCGGCACGGCATGCTGAGCCTTTGGTTATTTCCTCTTCCTGGTGGGAAATGAGAGTTAAATTTGCCCGTCCAGACACCTCCAGCTAGTCTCTCATTGGTTCTCCCTATTTCTGTTCATCTTCCGCAGAAATTGCAAACTGGGCCAAACAGGAGTTTAAAGGCGCTGACTCTCCAAGTGGGGAGAGTGTTAGTAAAGCGTCTGGAATGTTGCACCCGAGTACCAGGGGAGGAAAACTGAGACATATTTGAACATGTCTCCCATTCACACGGTTGATCATACTCTGGGTTCCACATGCATGTTTTAGCTGAAGGAAGAATACCTTAAACCTGGAGAGTTGAGACCCGTGGAATGGGTACCATGCAATATGACTTCAAAGGGTCTTCATTTGCTCACTGAACCTCTCCAATCCTATCACTGCTGCGTTTATGCCCCTGTACACATGCTTGATTCTCTTTTGGAGACATAGCAATCCATAGGTTTTAAGATACTTACTACTCAGGTACATTCTTAGGCGTTTAATATGGGGTGTTGAGTCCATTTCGTTGAGCAAGGAGTAGCTCTTGTCTATTCCATATTTGGCTTAAGGAACTTTATCTGTGTTCATTTCAATCTCTGGTTTTATGCAGCACCCCAACTCACCTTTCCCCTTAAGCAAGCATAAGTTGGTTTTCTAAATTTGAGACCCTGTTCTGTTTTGGTATTCAGTTCCTGTGTAGCCAAGTTTACATTCTGTGTATTAGTGATATCTTATGATGTTTCTTTTTCTGTGTGACTTATTTCAGTTAGAATCATCGTACCTGAATCCACTCATTATGCTGCTACGGGCCTGATGACATAGATTTCATTACTGAGTGATACTGCATTGTACGTAAGTACCACAAGTTCTTTATCCATTTTTCACTTTCTTTGATATTGAACTTGTACGGTTAACGAGTTTCTTGTAAACAGAGGCGTCCCAAATTTTGGGGTGGCTGTGTCTTTTTGATTTTAATTTCCCTAAGCTATAGGACCATAAGTGGAAGTGCCCTAGGCTCTGTTGCTTTGTTTTTTAGATGTTTCAGGAAACACCATACACATCCCGCCCATCAGCATAACAAGGCTCCCAGTTCTCCATGGCCTGTCCTGCCTTTCTGGATTTTACACTTTTTTCAGATGGCCCTTTTGACCAGGGGGAAGTGAGACTTCATTGTAGTGCAGATTTCCTTTGCAAGCTTGCTTGGTTGGCCAAAAAGGGCGTATGCCTTTTTTCCTGAATAAATTCAGGAAAAAAGGCATACACCCTTTTTGGCCAAGTGCATCATTGTGGACGTTCTGCCTCTTTTCCTATGCTTTCAATGCAATTCCAGTCTACCTCCTGAAATCGTTTTCCTGCAATTCTGCCTTGCTTTCAATGCCTCTTCATAGCCTTACCTCAATATATTTTTTGAAAATAGTTGGCCTTTATAACTCTGCAGGTTTTTGAATTGCAGTGACCCTTAGCTCCATTTTTCAGCTCTTATTTTTGTGATCTTGCCTCATAACCACAGGATTCCTTCAGGCCCTATTCTTCTTCTGGGGCACCTTGCTGTGCCTTTGGTTTATTCTTCTTACTGATGTGAATTTAGAGTGACATGTGCCCATTGAAACCGCTACAGCTAGTTTCTCACTGGTTCCCCCTATTCCCATTCATCCTCCGCACTAACTGCAGACTGTGCGATACCAGAACTTAAAGGCATTGACTCTCCATGTGGGGATATTTTTGGTAAAGCGGCTGGAATGTCGATCCGGAGCCCCAGGAGAGGAAAAATGAGGTGCGTTTTAGAAACCTTTCCCGATCATATGGTATACCAGTCGCTGGGTTTCCCAAGCATGGTTTAGCTGTAGGAAGATTCCCTTCAACCTGGAGTGTTGGGACCCTTGGAATGAGTAGCATGAAGTATTGCATTAAACTTTTGGCAGTTGCTCACCAAAGCTCATCAATCCTCTCAGCCCCAAGTGTCCAGCCTTATGTCTTATCCAGCTGTGGGTTTATATGTGGTCAATCCAGGTTGCATCACAGCCCCTGAGCGAATTTTGTAAGAATTTTTCTCTCTTTCATTGTTTCTGCGTTTTGTTTTTAAAATTTATTTCTATAATGGGGTTTAGCTCATTTTCACTGCTGTGTTTGTGCCACTCTGCACACACTTGATTCCCTTATGGAGATATATCAATACATGGGTTTTAAGATTCTTATTACTCAGATATATTTCTCTGCGGTGTATAGGGTGTGTTGAGGCCAGTTCATTGAGCAAGGTGTAGATCTTGTCTAATATCTATTTGGTTTATTGAACGGTATCTGTGCTAATTTCAAACTCTGGTTTTATGCATCACCCCACCTCTCCTTTCCCCTTAAGCTGAAATAAGTGTGTTTTCTAAATGTGAGACACTGTTCTGTTCTGTAATTCATTTCTTGTGCAGCCATATTTACCCTCCCTCTATAAGTGATATCTTATGATATGTTTCTTTTTCTGTTTGACTTATTTCAAGTAGTATTATCGGACCTAAATCCACTCTTTATCCTTCTACTAGCCTTATTACATTGATTTCATGGTGAAGAGATATTCCATTGTACATAAGTACCACATCTTCTTTATCCATTGTTCTCTTTCCTGGGATATTTAAGGTATACTGAAGTTGAGGTTCTTGTAAACAGAGTAGCCCTAAACTGTGGTGTGCTTGTGTCTTGTTAATTTTTAGATTTCCCTAGATATACTCCCATGATTGGAAGTGTCCTATGCTCTGTAGCTCTGTTTTTTAGATGATTTAGGAACCACCATACACTTCTCCAGAGTGGCTCTCGGCAGTTCACACACTACCCATCAGCGTATAAAGGCTCCCTGTTCTCCATGGCCTGTCCTGCATTTCTGGTTTTTACAATTTTTTAGGATGGCCCTTTTGACCAGTGGGAAATGAGACTTCTTTGTTGTGCACATTTGCATTGCTTGCTTGCTTCGTTGCCCATAAAGTGCGTATGCGTTTTTTCCTGGATATAATCAGGAAAAAACGCATACGCCCTTTTGGGCCAACTGCATCATTGTCGAAATTCTGCCGCTTTTCATGTGCTTTAAAGACGAGTCCAATCTATCTCTTGAAATCTGTTTCTTGCAATTCTGTCTTGCATTCAGATCCTCTTCTTTGCCTTACCTCAACATATTTTTGGACGTTAGTTTTCATTTATAACTCTGCAGGTTTGTGAATTGCAGTGACCCTGAGCTCCATTTTTTAAGTTGCTCTTTTGTGAGCTGGCCTCAAACCCGCAGGATTGCTTCAGGCCCTATTTTGGCTCGGGCGAGGCGGGCTGAGCCTTTTTTCAATTCTTATTCTTAATGGGAAATTAGAGTGATATGTGCCCGTCCAAACCCCTACAACTATTCTCTCATTGGTTCCCCGTTCATCCTCCTCACAATTTGCAAAATGTGTGAAACAGAAGTTGAAATGTGCTGATTCTCCAAGTGGGGAGATTCTAAGTAACGTGGCTGGAATGGTGAACAGGAGCACCAGGAGAGGATAAATGAGCTGCATTTTAGACACATCTCCCGATCACATGGTGTACAGTCCTCTGGGTTTTCCATGCATGTTTTAGCTGTAGGAAGATCCCTTGAACCTGCATATTTGGGACCCATTGAATGGGTACCAGGTAGTATTACTTTAAAGGGTGTGCATTTCCTCACCCAACCTCACATTTCTCTTAGCGCAAACAGTTTCCAGCCTTATGTCTCATCCTGCTGTGGGTCTAGATGTGTTCAATCCATGTTGCATCACCGGCCCTGAGGAAAAGTTGTAAGAGGTTTTCTCTGTCTCTCTGTCGTTTATTTTTTTCAATTTATTACTATATTGGTTACAGCTGATTTTCAAAGCTCTGTTTCTTGCTGCTGTACATCCACTTGATTCACGTACAGAGAGACATCAGTAAATTCTTTTTCAGATTCTTACCAGTCGTATATATTCTTTTCCGGTGACTTGAGTGTGCTGAGTGCAGTTCTTTTAGCTACCGTGTAGGCCTTGTTGATTATCAGTTTGGTATTTGGAATGGTATCTTTGCTAATTTCAACCTCCTGGGTGATGCCTCACCCCTCCCCACCTTTCCCGTTTAGCAGCCTTATGCGTGTTTTCTACATATTTGACTATGTTTTTGTTTTGTAATTTATTTCATGTGTAGCCATTTTGGATTCCACCTTTAAGTGATATCTTATGATATGTGTCTTTTTCTTTTTGAATTCTGTCACTTAGAAAGATCATACGTAACTCCTCCGGAGTTGTTACAACTGGCCATATTTCATTGATTTCCAGGCTGAATAATATTCCACTCTACCTAAGTACCACATCTCTACCCATTTTTTCCCTCCAGAGACATTTAAGTTATATCCTAGTTGAGGATCTTTTAAACAGAGAGGGGGTAAACATTGGGGTGCCTGTGTCCTCTCGATTTTTGTTTTTCTCAAGATATACGCCCATGAGTGCAAGTGCCCTATGCTCTGTAGCTCATTTTTTAGATGCTTTAGTAAACACAATACACTTCTCCAGAATGGCCGTTGGCAATATACATTTCCACTATAAGTCTCACAGGGCTCCCTCTTCTCCTTGCCCTGTCCTGCATTTCTGTTGTTTACGCTTTATGAGGATGGCTCTTCTGACTGATGCGAAGTGATATCTTTTGTAGTATTGACTTCCAGTGCCCACCTGTTTGGTTGGCTAAAAAAGTGTATGCCCTTTTCTTGAATATATACAGAAAAAAACGCATACACCCTTTTTGGCCAACTGCAATGTTGGCAATGTTCAGCTCCTTTTCTTGTGCTTAATGGCGAGTCCTTTCTACCTCCTCAAATCCCTTTCCTGCCATTCTCCCTTGCTTACAAGTCCTTTTCTCTGACTTTCCTCAAGACATTTTTCAGTGATGGATATTTTCAACTCTGCAGTTTTGTGAATTTTACTGCCCCTGAGTTCCATTGTTCAACTTGTGTTTATGGGAACTGGCCACAAAGCAGCGGGATTTCCTCAAGCCCTATACTGTTTCCATGGGCAACCCTAGCCTTTGGTCAATTCGTCTTCCTGATTGGAAATTAGAGTGACATGTGCCTGTCTGAACACCTAGGACTTGTCTCTCATTGTTCCTCATCCTTCCGCTTCATCCTCTGGACAAATTCCAAACTGTACGCAACAGGATGTTGACAGTGCTGACATCTCCAAGTGGGGAGACTGTTAGTAAAGACGCTGGAGGGGTGAACCCGAGCACCAGGAGATGAGGAGATGAGATGCCTTTTCCAAACTCTTCCCGATCAGACGGTATACCATCCTCTGGGTGTGACAGACATGTTTTAGCAGTAGGAAGAGTCCCATTCATGTAAGGAGAACACCAGGGCTTTTTCAAAATCAGTGTCTCCCCGAAACCCAAACTGGGGAATTTTTTAAGCTACGGCTACACATATGTTCATTAAGGGCCTTGGGAAGTAGGCAGAGTCCAAACTTTAGATGATTGAAGTCTTCAGGGTCAGAAGCACTCACCACCAGCTTCCCTTAGGTTACACTTTAACTGTCATTGATAGATGATGTCAATAAAAATATCTATTCTTTTTCAGATTATTTCCCCTTATAGGTTATTGCAAAATGTTGAGTGTAGTTCCCTGTGCTATACAGTAGTTCCTTGTTGATGATCTATTTTATACATAGCAGTGTGTATGTGTTAATCCCAAACTGTTAATTTATCCCTCCTCCCACCTTTCCCCTTTGGTAATAATAAATTATAAGATTTTATACTTCTCAGAAATGGGGGAGCTGAAAGAGAGGTATCATTTTCAATGGAAAAGCATTTAAAACAAGATTGAAGCTTTAACCAAGATTATTAGATGTACATCCTTGGAAAGAAATCACTTCATTTCTCTAATATTGACCTGACAAATAAGACAAACCTTTTCACTGAACTTGCTTATAATAAAGTGATGGAAATATCAAATGGAAGTGTTAGAAACATCTTATTTTACCCGAGCCTTATACACTGTTCTATGTTAACTACAGTTTGGCTCACACATCTGTTCATTGAGGTTACAATAGTCTCAATTTCTGTTACTGATCCTCCAGAGTGGACCCCAACAAGTGTCCCCCTGCCCAGTGTCATTGGGGCCAACAGATCGAGACTGAGTTTGGTTCACAAGCAAAGGAAACTTTATATTTTGATCAGAGAATGGAGAGGTGAGAGCATGCACTACCCCGTGGGCTGTGGGCTGGGCTGCTGTGTAGAGATCCTGTCAGAGTCAGTGGGAGGGAGGGGGCGGAGCTCTCGAGGGCCAGGTTGGCTGCAGCTCAGGCTCTATATCGCGGAGTCTGCACTGGGCCCCAGGAGCTGAGGTGTCGACCCAGCCATTCTGCACTAGGAAATCTGGTCTGAAGTGCCGGGTGTGGAACCTCTGCATGCGGGACCCTAGGAGCACGTGAAATTAGACAAAGCACAAAGGATAAAAAAGGTTAGACTTGACTTTATTGCCCAGATTCTATTTTTATCTCCCAGGGATTTTTAATGGGCTTTGCTGGGGACAAACCCCTCCTCTGCCTTTTGTCCCGTTCCTCATTCTTGGAGTGCTGAGGGTGCAGACACTTCTTCTGTAACTGCTGAGTGCTGAGTTGGGAGCCCTAATACCCGGGGGCGAGGGTCAGAGCTTCTCCCCAGCAGCCTCCAGGTGACGTTGATTGTCCCCAGGCCCCCTGCCTCCCTGCTCGTCCACCTGAGCACCAGCATTGGAAGTGTTATAGATTCTAATGACCTTTAAGGGTCCAGGAAAGAGATGTGCAGAGATGCTGTGGGGGCCGGTTTCACCCCGCCCCACATTTGTTCGGCCACCTTAGGCTGACCGTTTCTGCCAGCCTAGATGCTCTGACCAGTAGTCTGCGCTTTCTTCAATTAGGCCCCTGAATTAACGTACAAACAGCACCACGTGTCAGAGCCCTGCCCGCTCAACTCCCAGACAGTCCAGGGTCAGTGGTGATCAAGGACCATGATGACCACTGAGTCAACAGCCTTTTGAAGTAAACAGGAGTCCAGCCGGTCTTATTGGCCACCATCATCACGGTGTCTGTAGGCTTTTCTATGGTGACAGTGTGATATACGGTTCCCCCGCCAAGATTATTAGCTCCCCTCTGGGTGCAGTAAGTCCTGCAAGCAGTAGTCTACTCTTTTGGGACACACTCTTATTGTTTTATGAGAGAAACTCCAGGTCAAGTGATGTTCACACGAGTCGTCATGGTGCCCTGTTGCCCCCGGTTATCTCTCTGGATGTTGGAGTTGGAGGGCCTCCTCACTCGAGGTCGGTGTGCCCACGGAGCGAACCCTGCAACTTCAGGGCATCGTTGGTGGTTAGGATCACCACGTGGGGTCCTTTTCCCTTAGGAAGGAGGTGGCCTTTTGGGCTGCTGATTTCCAGGTTTTTAGATACCGCCAGTATCTTGGCCAGATGCGGCAGTGGGCCAAGCCCCTTGGTGACCGTAGTTTATCCTACCTGGATGGCATTCTTGCATTGTTCCATTTCAAGTGGTCCCAGTTTTTGCACTAATTCTCCAATGGCGATTCACCTTTCACCGGGAATGTAAAGGTCAAAGGGTTTAGCTAAATTAGGGAGTTCCAGGGCAAGGGTCTGAATTGACTGCTCTTTCCATTCTTGAAAGGCCACTTCTGGATTCTATTCAAAAGGATCATCATCTTTTCCTTTCAGTGTTTCATATAGAGGCCCAGCTAGTAGACTGTAGTTAGGGATCCAGAAGCAGCAAACCCTGGCCTCCCCAGGAACCCCTAAGCTGTCTTCTAGTTTTAGAAAGGGGTAAGGCTGCAAATGGTTTCTTCCCTTTCCTGGGATGGGCTTCTCCGACCTTCTGTGAGAATGAAGCCCAGGCAGGTCACCGCAGTCTGTGATATTTGAGCTTTTTCTTGGACAACTTCTATCCTTTATTGGCTTGGTAGTTCAGAGGCCTCCTTAGTAGGGCTGGCGATCAGAATGTCGTCTGCGTACTGAAGGAGGGTTTCCTTTTCCAGAGGTAGAACTTTTAGGTCTTTAGCTAAGCTTTCCCCAAAGATGGTGTGGGAATTTTTGCACCCTTGGGGCAAGACGGCCCGGAAGTATTGTTTTAGTTGTATGTTGAGTCCTGCCACTCACAAGCCAAAATTTCTTGTGACTCTGGGACTAATGGAATACAAAAGAAGGCATCATTGAAGACTAATACAGAATACCATGTCCTGGTGGTTGGTAGAATGACCAGCAGGGTGTAGGAATTAGGAGCAACTGGAGGTATATCCTCGGTGGCTTCACTGACTGTCCTGACATCCTTTACCAGGTCCCCAGCAGCCCATGGGGCTCTCGTGGTCAGACCAATCCCAGAATATGGAGCTCACCTGGGCAGGTACCCCACCCCCACCCCAGCCCACGGGGCTCTCGTGGTCAGGCCCTTCCCAGGATACAGAGCTACCCTTGCAGGTACCATGGCAGGGCTGGGCACACAGGAACCGTGCACATAGCCCTCATTGCAGAGCACCCCCAGCTCACCTGTCGCTCAGAGCTGGCACAGAGCACCTCAGAGCAGGACTTGAACTAATAAACAGCAGCTGCGACAGGTCTGTGACCCTGGGCATCACTCTGTGCGGCCTCCCTCCACCTGGTCTTCCAGAGACTTCCACTGCACCCGGGGCACCAGGCCTCTGTCTCCAACCACCACCCACCCCTCCTCTCCCTGACTCCTGGGTTCCTCTCATAAGGAGAGGGTTTTCTTGAAGTTGTCTCCCACTCATGGGCCAGATAAAATGATTAGAAAACAAGCCAAAGCTGCAGCCCCTTGTCTATCCTGACTCTCAGGAGCCCACACCTGTTCCTTGGACCTGGCCGGTTCAGCAAGTTCCATTTTCTGCAACTGTGAGCCCCTGAGGGGTGATGATTGGCTGACCTGGGCAGCCTTACCGTGTGGGCCAGCCCTCCCCAGGTGTGCCTGGGTTGAGATCAATATAAATACCACTCCAGGCAGCAAGAGCCCCTGCAGCCGTGCCTGACGCCATTTTCTCTGCCCTGTCAGCAGTCTCGGGGCTGGGCTGGTGGGAGGGAGTGAGAGGCCACGGCTTTGTGGGTGGCCCAGTGTGAGTGGGGCTCTGCTGGACTTTCTGCAGCAGTTGCCAGGCTGCCACCTGCTAAAGAAGAGGATGTGTCACCCATACCTGCTGCTGGAATTTCTCCCTGGGCAGAGGTGAGGAAGGAAAAAAGCAGTGGGGGCAGGGACAGGACGGGTATCTCAGTCAGGGAAATGGAAATCTTCCAGAAGAGCACCCAGGGCCAGGACCATCCTGGCTGGCCTGCAGGCACCAAGTCGGCCGGCATGCTGTCACTCGTGTGGCTCTATGGCCCTTCCTCTAGGCTTTCAAGTCCTTGTATATATTCAGGTGTTTTACCTGGGACGGGTGGGAATAGTTCAGCAGCAACTGGCCTGGGGCTCAGCTCACGTTTACTCACAGATGCCTCGGCACGGTGCCCCAGCTTTGCAATGAGGACGCTTGTTGCGTGGGGGCTGCTGGCTGAATGGGAGACGATTCCCCACCACTGGCCAACTTCAGAATTGTTTACAACTGGAGCAAGTGCCCTGATACGGTTTTCCTCTGTGGAACTGGTGGGTTCTGTGTTTTTTTTCTCTTTTTCGTTTTTGGTTCAAGGTAGATTTTATTCCTCTTTTTTGTATTTACAGATATAAGCATGGAAATAATTTATTCATATAAATACATGTATGTGAAGGGAATAATTGTTTTTTCTGTTTTATTTTTTAAATTTTATTTCTTTTTAATTTTGAATTTTATTTTATATTTTTATACAGCAGGTTCTTATTGGTTATCTATTTTATACATATAAATGTATACATGCCAATCCCAGTCTCTCAACTCCTCCCACCACTACCCCCCCAACAGCTTTCCCCCCTTGTTGTCCATACATTTGTTGTCTACATCTGTTGCTCTATTTATGCCTTGCAAAATGGTTAATCTGTACAGTTTTTCTAGGTTCCACATATATGCATGAATATACAAGATTTGTTTTTCTCTTTCTGACTTACTTCACTCTGTATGACAGTCTCTAGATCCATCGACGTCTCTACAAATGACCCAATTTCATTCCTTTTCATGGCTTAGTAATATTCCATTTTATATATGTACCACAGCTTTATGCATTCGTCTGTCTGTGGGCATTTAGGTTGCTTCCATTACCTCGATATTGTAAATAGTGATGCAATGAACATTGCGGTGAATGTCTCGTTTTGATTTATGGTTTTGTCTGGGTATATGTCCAGTACTGGGATTGCTGTATCATATGGTAATTCTATTGTTAGTTTCTTAAGAAACTCCATATTGTTCTCCGTAGTGACTGTATCAATTTATATTCCCAACAATAGTGGAAGAGGGTTCCTTTTCTCCACACCCTTTCCAGCATTTTTGTTTGTAGATTTTCTCATGATGCCCATTCTATCAGGTGTGAGGTGATACCTCATTGTTGAGTCCATTTTGTTGAGCAAGGGGTAGGTCTTGTCTATTACATATTTGGCTTATTGAATGGTATCTGTGCTAATTTCAAACTCTGGTTTTATGCAGCACCCCAACTCACTTTCCCCCTTAAGGAAGCATAAGTTGGTTTTCTAAACTTGAGACCCTGTTCTGTTTTGTAATTCAGTTCATGTGTAGCCAAGTTCACATTCCGTGTATTAGTGATATCTTATGATGTTTCTTTTTCTGTGTGACATATTTCAGTTAGAATCATCATACCTGAATCCACTCATTATGCTGCTACGGGCCTGATGACATAGATTTCATGGCTGAGTGATTTTGCATTGTACATAAGTACCACAACTTCTTTATCCATTTTTCACTTTCTGCGATACTGAACTTGTACCGTAAACGAGGTTCTTGTAAACAGAGCTGTCCCAAACTGTGGGGTGGCTGTGTCTTTTTGATTTTAATTTCCCTAAGCTATAGGACCATAAGTGGAAGTGCCCTAGGCTCTGTTGCTTTGTTTTTTAGATGTTTCAGGAAACACCATACACTTCTCCCGAGTGTCTGTTGGCAATTTACATCCCGCCCATCAGCATAACAAGGCTCCCAGTTCTCCATGGCCTGTCCTGCCTTTCTGGATTTTACACTTTTCTCAGATGGCCCTTTTGACCGGGGGGAAGTGAGACTTCATTGTAGTGCAGATTTCCTTTGCAAGCTTGCTTGGTTGGCCAAAAAGTGCGTAAGCGTTTTTTCCTGATTCAGGAAAAAACGCATACGCCCTTTTTGGCCAAGTGCATCATTGTGGACGTTCTCCCTCTTTTCCTATGCTTTCAATGCAATTCCAGTCTACCTCCTGAAATCGGTTTCCTGCAATTCTTCCCCGCTTTCAAGTCCTCTTGGCAACCTTACTTCAGTATATTTTTGGACGATAGCTGTCATTTATAAGTCTGCAGGTTTGTGAATTACAGTGCCCCTGAGCTCCTTTCTTCTACTCGCTTTCTTGTGAGCTGGCCGCAACACCGCAGGATTGCTTCAGGCCCTAATCTGGTTCCGGCACGACATGCTGAGCCTTTGGTTAATTCCTCTTCCTGGTGGGAAATGAGAGTTAAATTTGCCCGTCCAGACACCTCCAGCTAGTCTCAATGGTTCTCACTATTCCTGTTCATCTTCCGCAGAAATTGCAAACTGGGCCAAACAGGAGGTTAAAGGGACCGACTCTCCAAGTCGGGAGAGTGTTAGTAAAGCGTCTGGAATGTTGCACCCGAGTACCAGGGGAAGAAATCTGAGACATATTTGAACACTTCTCCCGATCACACGGTGGATAATCCTCTGGGTTCCACATGCATGTTTTAGCTGAAGGAAGAATCCCTGAAACCTGGATAGTTGAGACCCGTGGAATGGGTACCATGCAATATGACTTCAAAGGGTCTTCGTTTGCTCACCGAACCTCTCCAATCCTATCATTGCTGCATTTATGCCCCTGGACACACGCTTGATTCTCTTTTGGAGATATAGCAATCCATAGGTTTTAAGATACTTACTAGTCAGTTACATTCTTAGGCGTTTAATATGGGGTGTTGAGTCCATTTCGTTGAGCAAGGAGTATCTCTTGTCTATTATATATTTGGCTTAAGGAACTTTATCTGTGCTCATTTCAATGTCTGGTTTTATGCAGCACCCCAACTCACCTTTCCCCTTAAGCAAGCATAAGTTGGTTTTCTAAATTTGAGACCCTGTTCTGTTTTGTAATTCAGTTCCTGTGTAGCCAAGTTTACACTCCGTGTATTAGTGATATCTTATGATGTTTCTTTTTCTGTGTGACTTATTTCAGTTAGAATCATCATACCTGAATCCACTCATTATGCTGCTACGGGCCTGATGACATAGATTTCATTGCTGAGTGATATTGCATTGTACGTAAGTACCACAACTTCTTTATCCATTTTTCACTGTCTGTGATGTTGTACTTGTACTGTAAACGAGGTTCTTGTAAACAGAGGCGTCCCAAACTTTGGGGTGGCTGTGTCTTTTTGATTTTAATTTCCGTAAGCTATAGGACCATAAGTGGAAGTGCCCTAGGCTCTGTTGCTTTGTTTTTTAGATGTTTCAAGAAACACCATACACTTCTCCCGAGTGTCTGTTGGCAATTTACACCCCGCCCATCAGCATAACAAGGCTCCTAGTTCTCCATGGCCTGTCCTGCCTTTCTGGATTTTACACTTTTTTCAGATGGCCCTTTTGACCGGGGGGAAGTGAGACTTCATTGTAGTGCAGATTTCCTTTGCAAGTTTGCTTGGTTGTCCAAAAAGGGCGTATGCGTTTTTTCCTGAATATATTCAGGAAAAAACGCATACGCCCTTTTTGGCCAAGTGCATCATTGTGGACGTTCTGCCTCTTTTCCTATGCTTTCAATGCAATTCCAGTCTACCTCCTGAAATCGGTTTCCTGCAATTCTGCCCCGCTTTCAAGTCCTCTTGGCAGCCTTATTTCAGTATATTTTTGGACGATAGCTGTCATTTATAACTCTGCAGGTTTGTGAATTACAGTGCCCATGAGCTCCTTTCTTCAACTCGCTTTCTTTTGAGCTGGCCACAACACCGCAGGATGGCTTCAGGCCCTAATCTGGTTCCGTCACGGCACGCTGAGCCTTTGGTTAATTCCTCTTCCTGGTGGGAAATGAGAGTTAAATTTGCCCGTCCAGACACCTCCAGCTAGTCTCTCATTGGTTCTCGCTATTCCTGTTCATCTTCCGCAGAAATTGCAAACTGGGCCAAACAGGAGGTTAAAGGGACTGACTCTCCAAGTCGGGAGGGTGTTAGGAAAGCGTCTGGAATGTTGCACCCGAGTACCAGGGTACGAAAACTGAGACATATTTGAACACGTCTCCCGATCACATGGTTGATCATACTCTAGGTTCCACATGCATGTTTTAGCTGAAGGAAGAATACCTTAAACCTGGGTAGTTGAAACCCGTGGAATGGGTACCATGCAATATGACTTCAAAGGGTCTTCATTTGCTCACCGAACCTCTCCAATCTTATCACTGCTGCGTTTATGCCCCTGTACACACGCTTGATTCTCTTTCGGAGACATAGCAATCCATAGGTTTTAAGATACTTACTAGTCAGGTACATTCTTAGGCGTTTAATATGGGGTGTTGAGTCCATTTCGTTGAGCAAGGAGTAGCTCTTGTCTATTCCATATTTGGCTTAAGAAAATTTATCTGTGCTCATTTCAATCTCTGGTTTTATTCAGCACCCCAACTCACCTTTCCCCTTAAGCAAGCATAAGTTGGTTTTCTAAATTTGAGACCCTGTTCTGTTTTGGAATTCAGTTCCTGTGTAGCCAAGTTTACATTCCATGCATTAGTGATATCTTATGATGTTTCTTTTTCTGTGTGACTTATTTCAGTTAGAATCATCATACCTGAATCCACTCATTGTGCTGTTAAGGGCCTGATGACATAGATTTCATTGCTGAGTGATATTGCTTTGTAAGTAAATACCACAACTTCTTTATCCATTTTTCACTTTCTGCGATGTTGAACTTGTACTGTAAACGCGGTTCTTGTAAACAGAGGCGTCCCAAACTTTGGGGTGGCTGTGTCTTTTTGATTTTAATTTCCCTAAGCTATAGGACCATAAGTGGAAGTGCCCTAGGCTCTGTTGCTTTGTTTTTTAGATGTTTCAGGAAACACCATACACTTCTCCCGAGTGTCTGTTGGCAATTTACATCCCGCCCATCAGCATAACAAGGCTCCCAGTTCTCCATGGCCTGTCCTGCCTTTCTGGATTTTACACTTTTTTCAGATGGCCCTTTTGACCGGGGGGAAGTGAGACTTCATTGTAGTGCAGATTTCCTTTGCAAGCTTGCTTGGTTGGCCAAAAAGGGCGTATGCGTTTTGTCCTGAATATATTCAGGAAAAAACACATACGCCCTTTTTGGCCAAGTGCATCATTGTGGACGTTCTGCCTCTTTTCCTATGCTTTCAATGCAATTCCAGTCTACCTCCTGAAATCGGTTTCCTGCAATTCTGCCCCGTTTTCAAGTCCTCTTGGCAGCCTTACTTCAGTATATTTTTGGACGATAGCTGTCATTTATAACTCTGCAGTTTTGTGAATTACAGTGCCCCTGAGCTCCTTTCTTCAACTCGCTTTCTTGTGACCTGGCCGCAACACCGCAGGATGGCTTCAGGCCCTAATCTGGTTCCGGCAGGGCACGCTGAGCCTTTGGTTAATTCCTCTTCCTGGTGGGAAATGAGAGTTAAATTTGCCCGTCCAGACACCTCCAGCTAGTCTCTCATTGGTTCTCGCTATTCCTGTTCATCTTCCGCAGAAATTGCAAACTGGGCCAAACAGGAGGTTAAAGGGGCTGACTCTCCAAGTGGGGAGGGTGTTAGTAAAGCGTCTGGAATGTTGCACCCGAGTACCAGGGTACGAAAACTGAGACATATTTGAACACGTCTCCCGATCACATGGTTGATCATACTCTAGGTTCCACATGCATGTTTTAGCTGAAGGAAGAATACCTTAAACCTGGGTAGTTGAAACCCGTGGAATGGGTACCATGCAATATGACTTCAAAGGGTCTTCATTTGCTCACCGAACCTCTCCAATCCTATCACTGCTGCGTTTATGCCCCTGTACACATGCTTGATTCTCTTTCGGAGACATAGCAATCCATAGGTTTTAAGATACTTACTAGTCAGGTACATTCTTAGGCGTTTAATATGCGGTGTTGAGTCCATTTCGTTGAGCAAGGAGTAGATCTTGTCTATTCCATATTTGGCTTAAGGAACTTTATCTGTGCTCATTTCAATCTCTGGTTTTATGCAGCACCCCAACTCACCTTTACCCTTAAGCAAGCATAAGTTGGTTTTCTAAATTTGAGACCCTGTTCTGTTCTGTAATTCAGTTCCTGTGTAGCCAAGTTTACATTCCGTGTATTACTGATATCTTATGATGTTTCTTTTTCTGTGTGACTTATTTCAGTTAGAATCATCATACCTGAATCCACTCATTGTGCTGCTAAGGGCCTGATGACATAGATTTCATTGCTGAGTGATATTGCTTTGTAAGTAAATACCACAACTTCTTTATCCATTTTTCACTTTCTGTGATATTGAACTTGTACGGTAAACGAGGTTCTTGTAAACAGAGGCGTCCCAATGTTTGGGGTGGCTGTGTCTTTTTGATTTTAATTTCCCTAAGCTATAGGACCATAAGTGGAAGTGCCCTAGGCTCTGTTGCTTTGTTTTTTAGATGTTTCAGGAAACACCATACACTTCTCCCGAGTGTCTGTTGGCAATTTACATCCCGCCCATCAGCATAACAAGGCTCCCAGTTCTCCATGGCCTGTCCTGCCTTTCTGGATTTTACACTTTTTTCAGATGGCCCTTTTGACCGGGGGGAAGTGAGACTTCATTGTAGTGCAGATTTCCTTTGCAAGCTTGCTTGGTTGGCCAAAAAGGGCGTATGCGTTTTTTCCTGAATATATTCAGGAAAAAACGCATACGCCCTTTTTGGCCAAGTGCATCATTGTGGACGTTCTGCCTCTTTTCCTATGCTTTCAATGCAATTCCAGTCTACCTCCTGAAATCGGTTTCCTGCAATTCTGCCCCGCTTTCAAGTCCTCTTGGCAGCCTTACTTCAGTATATTTTTGGACGATAGCTGTCATTTATAACTCTGCAGGTTTGTGAATTACAGTGCCCCTGAGCTCCTTTCTTCAACTCGCTTTCTTGTGACCTGGCCGCAACACCGCAGGATGGCTTCAGGAATTAATCTGGTTCCGGCACGGCACGCTGAGCCTTTGGTTAATTCCTCTTCCTGGTGGGAAATGAGAGTTAAATTTGCCCGTCCAGACACCTCCAGCTAGTCTCTCATTGGTTCTCCCTATTCCTGTTCATCTTCCACAGAAATTGCAAACTGGGCCAAACAGGAGGTTAAAGGTGCTGACTCTCCAAGGGGGGAGAGTGTTAGTGAAGCGTCTGGAATGTTGCACCCGAGTACCAGGGGAGGAAAACTGAGACATATTTGAACATGTCTCCCGTTCACACGGTTGATCATACTGTGGGTTCCACATGCATGTTTTAGCTGAAGGAAGAATACCTTAAACCTGGAGAGTTGAGACCCGTGGAAGGGGTACCATGCAATATGACTTCAAAGTGTCTTCATTTGCTCACCGAACCTCTCCAATCCTATCACTGCTGCGTTTATACCCCTGTACACACGCTTGATTCTCTTTTGGAGACATAGCAATACCTAGGATTTAAGGTACTTACTAGTCAGGTACATTCTTAGGCGTTTAATATGGGGTGTTGAGTCCGTTTCGTTGAGCAATGAGTAGCTCTTGTCTATTCCATATTTGGCTTAAGGAACTTTATATGTGCTCATTTCAATCTCTGGTTTTATGCAGCACCCCAACTCACCTTTCCCCTTAAGCAAGCATAAGTTTGTTTTCTAAATTTGAGACCCTGTTCTGTTTTGGAATTCAGTTCCTGTGTAGCCAAGTTTACATTCCGTGTATTAGTGATATCTTATGATGTTTCTTTTTCTGTGTGACTTATTTCAGTTAGAATCATCGTACCTGAATCCACTCATTATGCTGCTACGGGCCTGATGACATAGATTTCATTGCTGAGTGATACTGCATTGTACGTAAGTACCACAAGTTCTTTATCCATTTTTCACTTTCTGTGATATTGAACTTGTACGGTAAACGAGGTTCTTGTAAACAGAGGCGTCCCAAATTTTGGGGTGGCTGTGTCTTTTTGATTTTAATTTCCCTAAGCTATAGGACCATAAGTGGAAGTGCCCTAGGCTCTGTTGCTTTGTTTTTTAGATGTTTCAGGAAACACCATACACTTCTCCCGAGTGTCTGTTGGCAATTTACATCCCGCCCATCAGCATAACAAGGCTCCCAGTTCTCCATGGCCTGTCCTGCCTTTCTGGATTTTACACGTTTTTCAGATGGCCCTTTTGACCGGGGGGAAGTGAGACTTCATTGTAGTGCAGATTTCCTTTGCAAGCTTGCTTGGTTGGCCAAAAAGGGCGTATGCGTTTTTTCCTGAATATATTCAGGAAAAAACGCATACGCCCTTTTTGGCCAAGTGCATCATTGTGGACGTTCTGCCTCTTTTCCTATGCTTTCAATGCAATTCCAGTCTACCTCCTGAAATCGGTTTCCTGCAATTCTGCCCCGCTTTCAAGTCCTCTTGGCAGCCTTACTTCAGTATATTTTTGGACGATAGCTGTCATTTATAACTCTGCAGGTTTGTGAATTACAGTGCCCCTGAGCTCCTTTCTTCAACTCGCTTTCTTGTGACCTGGCCGCAACACCGCAGGATTGCTTCAGGCCCTAATCTGGTTCCGGCACGGCACGCTGAGCCTTTGGTTAATTCCTCTTCCTGGTGGGAAATGAGAGTTAAATTTGCCCGTCCAGACACCTCCAGCTAGTCTCTCATTGGTTCTCGCTATTCCTGTTCATCTTCCGCAGAAATTGCAAACTGGGCCAAACAGGAGGTTAAAGGGACTGACTCTCCAAGTCGGGAGGGTGTTAGTAAAGCGTCTGGAATGTTGCACCCGAGTACCAGGGTACGAGAACTGAGACATATTTGAACACGTTTCCCGATCACATGGTTGATCATAATCTAGGTTCCACATGCATGTTTTAGCTGAAGGAAGAAACCCTGAAACCTGGAGAGTTGAGACCCGTGGAATGGGTACCATGCAATATGACTTCAAAGGGTCTTTATTTGCTCACCGAACCTCTCCAATCCTATCACTGCTGCATTTATGCTCCTGTACACACGCTTGATTCTCTTTTGGAGATATAGCAATCCCTAGTTTTTAAGATACTTACTAGTCAGGTACATTCTTAGGCGTTTAATATGCGGTGTTGAGTTCATTTCGTTGAGCAAGAGGTAGCTCTTGTCTATTCCATATTTGGCTTAAGGAACTTTATCTGTGCTCATTTCAATCTCTGGTTTTATGCAGCACCCCAACTCACCTTTACCCTTAAGCAAGCATAAGTTGGTTTTCTAAATTTGAGACCCTGTTCTGTTCTGTAATTCAGTTCCTGTGTAGCCAAGTTTACATTCCGTGTAATAGTGATATCTTATGATGTTTCTTTTTCTGTGTGACTTATTTCAGTTAGAATCATCGTACCTGAATCCACTCATTATGCTGCTAAGGGCCTGATGACATAGATTTCATTGCTGAGTGATATTGCTTTGTAAGTAAATACCACAACTTCTTTATCCATTTTTCACTTTCTGCGATGTTGAACTTGTACTGTAAACGAGGTTCTTGTAAACAGAGGCGTCCCAAACTTTGGGGTGGCTGTGTCTTTTTGATTTTAATTTCCCTAAGCTATAGGACCATAAGTGGAAGTGCCCTAGGCTCTGTTGCTTTGTTTTTTAGATGTTTCAGGAAACACCATACACTTCTCCCGAGTGTCTGTTGGCAATTTACATCCCGCCCATCAGCATAACAAGGCTCCCAGTTCTCCATGGCCTGTCCTGCCTTTCTGGATTTTACACTTTTTTCAGATGGCCCTTTTGACCGGGGGGAAGTGAGACTTCATTTTAGTGCAGATTTCCTTTGCAAGCTTGCTTGGTTGGCCAAAACGGGCGTATGCGTTTCTTCCTGAATATATTCAGGAAAAAACGCATACGCCCGTTTTGGCCAAGTGCATCATTGTGGACGTTCTGCCTCTTTTCCTATGCTTTCAATGCAATTCCAGTCTACCTCCTGAAATCGGTTTCCTGCAATTCTGCCCCGCTTTCAAGTCCTCTTGGCAGCCTTACTTCAGTATATTTTTGGACGATAGCTGTCATTTATAACTATGCAGGTTTGTGAATTACAGTGCCCCTGAGCTCCTTTCTTCAACTCGCTTTCTTTTGAGCTGGCAGCAACACCATAGTATGGCTTCAGGCCCTAATCTGGTTCCGGCACGGCACGCTGAGCCTTTGGTTAATTCCTCTTCCTGGTGGGAAATGAGAGTTAAATTTGCCCGTCCAGACACCTCCAGCTAGTCTCTCATTGGTTCTCGCTATTCCTGTTCATCTTCCGCAGAAATTGCAAACTGGGCCAAACAGGAGGTTAAAGGGACTGACTCTCCAAGTGGGGAGGGTGTTAGTAAAGCGTCTGGAATGTTGCACCCGAGTACCAGGGTACGAAAACTGAGACATATTTGAACACGTCTCCCGATCACATGGTTGATCATACTCTAGGTTCCACATGCATGTTTTAGCTGAAGGAAGAATACCTTAAACCTGGGTAGTTGAAACCCGTGGAATGGGTACCATGCAATATGACTTCAAAGGGTCTTCATTTGCTCACCGAACCTCTCCAATCCTATCACTGCTGCGTTTATGCCCCTGTACACATGCTTGATTCTCTTTCGGAGACATAGCAATCCATAGGTTTTAAGATACTTACTAGTCAGGTACATTCTTAGGCGTTTAATATGCGGTGTTGAGTCCATTTCGTTGAGCAAGGAGTAGATCTTGTCTATTCCATATTTGGCTTAAGGAACTTTATCTGTGCTCATTTCAATCTCTGGTTTTATGCAGCACCCCAACTCACCTTTCCCCTTAAGCAAGCATAAGTTGGTTTTCTAAATTTGAGACCCTGTTCTGTTCTGTAATTCAGTTCCTGTGTAGCCAAGTTTACATTCCGTGTATTACTGATATCTTATGATGTTTCTTTTTCTGTGTGACTTATTTCAGTTAGAATCATCATACCTGAATCCACTCATTGTGCTGCTAAGGGCCTGATGACATAGATTTCATTGCTGAGTGATATTGCTTTGTAAGTAAATACCACAACTTCTTTATCCATTTTTCACTTTCTGTGATATTGAACTTGTACGGTAAACGAGGTTCTTGTAAACAGAGGCGTCCCAAACTTTGGGGTGGCTGTGTCTTTTTGATTTTAATTTCCCTAAGCTATAGGACCATAAGTGGAAGTGCCCTAGGCTCTGTTGCTTTGTGTTTTAGATGTTGCAGGAAACACCATACACTTCTCCCGAGTGTCTGTTGGCAATTTACATCCCGCCCATCAGCATAACAAGGCTCCCAGTTCTCCATGGCCTGTCCTGCCTTTCTGGATTTTACACTTTATTCAGATGGCCCTTTTGACCGGGGGGAAGTGAGACTTCATTGTAGTGCAGATTTCCTTTGCAAGCTTGCTTGGTTGGCCAAAAAGGGCGTATGCGTTTTTTCCTGAATATATTCAGGAAAAAACGCATACGCCCTTTTTGGCCAAGTGCATCATTGTGGACGTTCTGCCTCTTTTCCTATGCTTTCAATGCAATTCCAGTCTACCTCCTGAAATCGGTTTCCTGCAATTCTGCCCCGCTTTCAAGTCCTCTTGGCAGCCTTACTTCAGTATATTTTTGGACGATAGCTGTCATTTATAACTCTGCAGGTTTGTGAATTACAGTGCCCCTGAGCTCCTTTCTTCAACTCGCTTTCTTGTGACCTGGCCGCAACACCGCAGGATGGCTTCAGGAATTAATCTGGTTCCGGCACGGCACGCTGAGCCTTTGGTTAATTCCTCTTCCTGGTGGGAAATGAGAGTTAAATTTGCCCGTCCAGACACCTCCAGCTAGTCTCTCATTGGTTCTCCCTATTCCTGTTCATCTTCCACAGAAATTGCAAACTGGGCCAAACAGGAGGTTAAAGGTGCTGACTCTCCAAGGGGGGAGAGTGTTAGTGAAGCGTCTGGAATGTTGCACCCGAGTACCAGGGGAGGAAAACTGAGACATATTTGAACATGTCTCCCGTTCACACGGTTGATCATACTGTGGGTTCCACATGCATGTTTTAGCTGAAGGAAGAATACCTTAAACCTGGAGAGTTGAGACCCGTGGAAGGGGTACCATGCAATATGACTTCAAAGTGTCTTCATTTGCTCACCGAACCTCTCCAATCCTATCACTGCTGCGTTTATACCCCTGTACACATGCTTGATTCTCTTTTGGAGACATAGCAATACCTAGGATTTAAGGTACTTACTAGTCAGGTACATTCTTAGGCGTTTAATATGGGGTGTTGAGTCCGTTTCGTTGAGCAAGGAGTAGCTCTTGTCTATTCCATATTTGGCTTAAGGAACTTTATATGTGCTCATTTCAATCTCTGGTTTTATGCAGCACCCCAACTCACCTTTCCCCTTAAGCAAGCATAAGTTTGTTTTCTAAATTTGAGACCCTGTTCTGTTCTGTAATTCAGTTCCTGTGTAGCCAAGTTTACATTCCGTGTATTAGTGATATCTTATGATGTTTCTTTTTCTGTGTGACTTATTTCAGTTAGAATCATCGTACCTGAATCCACTCATTATGCTGCTACGGGCCTGATGACATAGATTTCATTGCTGAGTGATACTGCATTGTACGTAAGTACCACAAGTTCTTTATCCATTTTTCACTTTCTGTGATATTGAACTTGTACGGTAAACGAGGTTCTTGTAAACAGAGGCGTCCCAAACTTTGGGGTGGCTGTGTCTTTTTGATTTTAATTTCCCTAAGCTATAGGACCATAAGTGGAAGTGCCCTAGGCTCTGTTGCTTTGTTTTTTAGATGTTTCAGGAAACACCATACACTTCTCCCGAGTGTCTGTTGGCAATTTACATCCCGCCCATCAGCATAACAAGGCTCCCAGTTCTCCATGGCCTGTCCTGCCTTTCTGGATTTTACACGTTTTTCAGATGGCCCTTTTGACCGGGGGGAAGTGAGACTTCATTGTAGTGCAGATTTCCTTTGCAAGCTTGCTTGGTTGGCCAAAAAGGGCGTATGCGTTTTTTCCTGAATATATTCAGGAAAAAACGCATATGCCCTTTTTGGCCAAGTGCATCATTGTGGACGTTCTGCCTCTTTTCCTATGCTTTCAATGCAATTCCAGTCTACCTCCTGAAATCGGTTTCCTGCAATTCTGCCCCGCTTTCAAGTCCTCTTGGCAGCCTTACTTCAGTATATTTTTGGACGATAGCTGTCATTTATAACTCTGCAGGTTTGTGAATTACAGTGTCCCTGAACTCCTTTCTTCAACTCGCTTTCTTTTGAGCTGGCCGCAACACCGCAGGATGGCTTCAGGCCCTAATCTAGTTCCGGCAAGGCACACTGAGCCTTTGGTTAATTCCTCTTCCTGGTGGGAAATGAGAGTTAAATTTGCCCGTTCAGACACCTCCAGCTAGTCTCTCATTGGTTCTCGCTATTCCTGTTCATCTTCCGCAGAAATTGCAAACTGGGCCAAACAGGAGGTTAAAGGGACTGACTCTCCAAGTCGGGAGGATGTTAGTAAAGCGTCTGGAATGTTGCACCCGAGTACCAGGGTACGAAAACTGAGACATATTTGAACACGTCTCCCGATCACATGGTTGATCATACTCTAGGTTCCACATGCATGTTTTAGCTGAAGGAAGAATACCTTAAACCTGGGTAGTTGAAACCCGTGGAATGGGTACCATGCAATATGACTTCAAAGGGTCTTCATTTGCTCACCGAACCTCTCCAATCCTATCACTGCTGCGTTTATGCCCCTGTACACATGCTTGATTCTCTTTCGGAGACATAGCAATCCATAGGTTTTAAGATACTTACTAGTCAGGTACATTCTTAGGCATTTAATATGGGGTGTTGAGTCCATTTCGTTGAGCAAGGAGTAGCTCTTGTCTATTCCATATTTGGCTTAAGGAACTTTATCTGTGCTCATTTCAATCTCTGGTTTTATGCAGCACCCCAACTCACCTTTACCCTTAAGCAAGCATAAGTTGGTTTTCTAAATTTGAGACCCTGTTCTGTTCTGTAATTCAGTTCCTGTGTAGCCAAGTTTACATTCCGTGTATTACTGATATCTTATGATGTTTCTTTTTCTGTGTGACTTATTTCAGTTAGAATCATCATACCTGAATCCACTCATTGTGCTGCTAAGGGCCTGATGACATAGATTTCATTGCTGAGTGATATTGCTTTGTAAGTAAATACCACAACTTCTTTATCCATTTTTCACTTTCTGCGATGTTGAACTTGTACTGTAAATGAGGTTCTTGTAAACAGAGGCGTCCCAAACTTTGGGGTGGCTGTGTCTTTTTGATTTTAATTTCCCTAAGCTATAGGACCATAAGTGGAAGTGCCCTAGGCTCTGTTGCTTTGTTTTTTAGATGTTTCAGGAAACACCATACACTTCTCCCGAGTGTCTGTTGGCAATTTACATCCCGCCCATCAGCATAACAAGGCTCCCAGTTCTCCATGGCCTGTCCTGCCTTTCTGGATTTTACACTTTTTTCAGATGGCCCTTTTGACCGGGGGGAAGTGAGACTTCATTGTAGTGCAGATTTCCTTTGCAAGCTTGCTTGGTTGGCCAAAAAGGGCGTATGCGTTTTTTCCTGAATATATTCAGGAAAAAACGCATACGCCCTTTTTGGCCAAGTGCATCATTGTGGACGTTCTGCCTCTTTTCCTATGCTTTCAATGCAATTCCAGTCTACCTCCTGAAATCGGTTTCCTGCAATTCTGCCCCGCTTTCAAGTCCTCTTGGCAGCCTTACTTCAGTATATTTTTGGACGATAGCTGTCATTTATAACTCTGCAGGTTTGTGAATTACAGTGCCCCTGAGCTCCTTTCTTCAACTCGCTTTCTTGTGACCTGGCCGCAACACCGCAGGATGGCTTCAGGCCCTAATCTGGTTCCGGCACGGCACGCTGAGCCTTTGGTTAATTCCTCTTCCTGGTGGGAAATGAGAGTTAAATTTGCCCGTCCAGACACCTCCAGCTAGTCTCTCATTGGTTCTCGCTATTCCTGTTCATCTTCCGCAGAAATTGCAAACTGGGCCAAACAGGAGGTTAAAGGGACTGACTCTCCAAGTCGGGAGGGTGTTAGTAAAGCGTCTGGAATGTTGCACCCGAGTACCAGGGTACAAAAACTGAGACATATTTGAACACGTCTCCCGATCACATGGTTGATCATACTCTAGGTTCCACATGCATGTTTTAGCTGAAGGAAGAATACCTTAAACCTGGGTAGTTGAAACCCGTGGAATGGGTACCATGCAATATGACTTCAGAGGGTCTTCATTTGCTCACCAAACCTCTCCAATCCTATCACTGCTGCGTTTATGCCCCTGTACACATGCTTGATTCTCTTTCGGAGACATAGCAATCCATAGGTTTTAAGATACTTACTAGTCAGGTACATTCTTAGGCGTTTAATATGCGGTGTTGTGTCCATTTCGTTGAGCAAGGAGTAGCTCTTGTCTATTCCATATTTGGCTTAAGGAACTTTATCTGTGCTCATTTCAATCTCTGGTTTTATGCAGCACCCCAACTCACCTTTCCCCTTAAGCAAGCATAAGTTGGTTTTCTAAATTTGAGACCCTGTTCTGTTTTGGAATTCAGTTCCTGTGTAGCCAAGTTTACGTTCCGTGTATTACTGATATCTTATGATGTTTCTTTTTCTGTGTGACTTATTTCAGTTAGAATCATCATACCTGAATCCACTCATTGTGCTGCTAAGGGCCTGATGACATAGATTTCATTGCAGAGTGATATTGCTTTGTAAGTAAATACCACAACTTCTTTATCCATTTTTCACTTTCTGCGATGTTGAACTTGTACTGTAAACGAGGTTCTTGTAAACAGAGGCGTCCCAAACTTTGGGGTGGCTGTGTCTTTTTGATTTTAATTTCCCTAATCTATAGGACCATAAGTGGAAGTGCCCTAGGCTCTGTTGCTTTGTTTTTTAGATGTTTCAGGAAACACCATACACTTCTCCCGAGTGTCTGTTGGCAATTTACATCCCGCCCATCAGCATAACAAGGCTCCCAGTTCTCCATGGCCTGTCCTGCCTTTCTGGATTTTACACTTTTTTCAGATGGCCCTTTTGACCGGGGGGAAGTGAGACTTCATTGTAGTGCAGATTTCCTTTGCAAGCTTGCTTGGTTGGCCAAAAAGGGCGTATGCGTTTTTTCCTGAATATATTCAGGAAAAAACGCATACGCCCTTTTTGGCCAAGTGCATCATTGTGGACGTTCTGCCTCTTTTCCTATGCTTTCAATGCAATTCCAGTCTACCTCCTGAAATCGGTTTCCTGCAATTCTGCCCCGCTTTCAAGTCCTCTTGGCAGCCTTACTTCAGTATATTTTTGGACGATAGCTGTCATTTATAACTCTGCAGGTTTGTGAATTACAGTGCCCCTGAGCTCCTTTCTTCAACTCGCTTTCTTTTGAGCTGGCCGCAACACCGCAGGATGGCTTCAGGCCCTAATCTGGTTCCGGCACGGCACGCTGAGCCTTTGGTTAATTCCTCTTCCTGGTGGGAAATGAGAGTTAAATTTGCCCGTCCAGACACCTCCAGCTAGTCTCTCATTGGTTCTCGCTATTCCTGTTCATCTTCCGCAGAAATTGCAAACTGGGCCAAACAGGAGGTTAAAGGGACTGACTCTCCAAGTCGGGAGGGTGTTAGTAAAGCGTCTGGAATGTTGCACCCGAGTACCAGGGTACGAAAACTGAGACATATTTGAACACGTCTCCCGATCACATGGTTGATCAGACTCTAGGTTCCACATGCATGTTTTAGCTGAAGGAAGAATACCTTAAACCTGGGTAGTTGAAACCCGTGGAATGGGTACCATGCAATATGACTTCAAAGGGTCTTCATTTGCTCACCGAACCTCTCCAATCCTATCACTGCTGCGTTTATGCCCCTGTACACATGCTTGATTCTCTTTCGGAGACATAGCAATCCATAGGTTTTAAGATACTTACTAGTCAGGTACATTCTTAGGCGTTTAATATGCGGTGTTGAGTCCATTTCGTTGAGCAAGAGGTAGCTCTTGTCTATTCCATATTTGGCTTAAGGAACTTTATGTGTGCTCATTTCAATCTCTGGTTTTATGCAGCACCCCAACTCACCTTTACCCTTAAGCAAGCATAAGTTGGTTTTCTAAATTTGAGACCCTGTTCTGTTCTGTAATTCAGTTCCTGTGTAGCCAAGTTTACATTCCGTGTATTACTGATATCTTATGATGTTTCTTTTTCTGTGTGACTTATTTCAGTTAGAATCATCATACCTGAATCCACTCATTGTGCTGCTAAGGGCCTGATGACATAGATTTCATTGCTGAGTGATATTGCTTTGTAAGTAAATACCACAACTTCTTTATCCATTTTTCACTTTCTGCGATGTTGAACTTGTACTGTAAACGAGGTTCTTGTAAACAGAGGCGTCCCAAACTTTGGGGTGGCTGTGTCTTTTTGATTTTAATTTCCCTAAGCTATAGGACCATAAGTGGAAGTGCCCTAGGCTCTGTTGCTTTGTTTTTTAGATGTTTCAGGAAACACCATACACTTCTCCCGAGTGTCTGTTGGCAATTTACATCCCGCCCATCAGCATAACAAGGCTCCCAGTTCTCCATGGCCTGTCCTGCCTTTCTGGATTTTACACTTTTTTCAGATGGCCCTTTTGACCGGGGGGAAGTGAGACTTCATTGTAGTGCAGATTTCCTTTGCAAGCTTGCTTGGTTGGCCAAAAAGGGCGTATGCGTTTTTTCCTGAATATATTCAGGAAAAAACGCATACGCCCTTTTTGGCCAAGTGCATCATTGTGGACGTTCTGCCTCTTTTCCTATGCTTTCAATGCAATTCCAGTCTACCTCCTGAAATCGGTTTCCTGCAATTCTGCCCCGCTTTCAAGTCCTCTTGGCAGCCTTACTTCAGTATATTTTTGGACGATAGCTGTCATTTATAACTCTGCAGGTTTGTGAATTACAGTGCCCCTGAGCTCCTTTCTTCAACTCGCTTTCTTTTGAGCTGGCCGCAACACCGCAGGATGGCTTCAGGCCCTAATCTGGTTCCGGCACGGCACGCTGAGCCTTTGGTTAATTCCTCTTCCTGGTGGGAAATGAGAGTTAAATTTGCCCGTCCAGACACCTCCAGCTAGTCTCTCATTGGTTCTCGCTATTCCTGTTCATCTTCCGCAGAAATTGCAAACTGGGCCAAACAGGAGGTTAAAGGGACTGACTCTCCAAGTCGGGAGGGTGTTAGTAAAGCGTCTGGAATGTTGTACCCGAGTACCAGGGTACGAAAACTGAGACATATTTGAACACGTCTCCCGATCACATGGTTGATCATACTCTAGGTTGCACATGCATGTTTTAGCTGAAGGAAGAATACCTTAAACCTGGGTAGTTGAAACCCGTGGAATGGGTACCATGCAATATGACTTCAAAGGGTCTTCATTTGCTCACCGAACCTCTCCAATCCTATCACTGCTGCGTTTATGCCCCTGTACACATGCTTGATTCTCTTTCGGAGACATAGCAATCCATAGGTTTTAAGATACTTACTAGTCAGGTACATTCTTAGGCGTTTAATATGCGGTGTTGAGTCCATTTCGTTGAGCAAGAGGTAGCTCTTGTCTATTCCATATTTGGCTTAAGGAACTTTATGTGTGCTCATTTCAATCTCTGGTTTTATGCAGCACCCCAACTCACCTTTCCCCTTAAGCAAGCATAAGTTGGTTTTCTAAATTTGAGACCCTGTTCTGTTCTGTAATTCAGTTCCTGTGTAGCCAAGTTTACATTCCGTGTATTACTGATATCTTATGATGTTTCTTTTTCTGTGTGACTTATTTCAGTTAGAATCATCATACCTGAATCCACTCATTGTGCTGCTAAGGGCCTGATGACATAGATTTCATTGCTGAGTGATATTGCTTTGTAAGTAAATACCACAACTTCTTTATCCATTTTTCACTTTCTGCGATGTTGAACTTGTACTGTAAACGAGGTTCTTGTAAACAGAGGCGTCCCAAACTTTGGGGTGGCTGTGTCTTTTTGATTTTAATTTCCCTAAGCTATAGGACCATAAGTGGAAGTGCCCTAGGCTCTGTTGCTTTGTTTTTTAGATGTTTCAGGAAACACCATACACTTCTCCCGAGTGTCTGTTGGCAATTTACATCCCGCCCATCAGCATAACAAGGCTCCCAGTTCTCCATGGCCTGTCCTGCCTTTCTGGATTTTACACTTTTTTCAGATGGCCCTTTTGACCGGGGGGAAGTGAGACTTCATTGTAGTGCAGATTTCCTTTGCAAGCTTGCTTGGTTGGCCAAAAAGGGCATATGCGTTTTTTCCTGAATATATTCAGGAAAAAACGCATATGCCCTTTTTGGCCAAGTGCATCATTGTGGACGTTCTGCCTCTTTTCCTATGCTTTCAATGCAATTCCAGTCTGCCTCCTGAAATCGGTTTCCTGCAATTCTGCCCCGCTTTCAAGTCCTCTTGGCAGCCTTACTTCAGTATATTTTTGGACGATAGCTGTCATTTATAACTCTGCAGGTTTGTGAATTACAGTGCCCCTGAGCTCCTTTCTTCAACTCGCTTTCTTTTGAGCTGGCCGCAACACCGCAGGATGGCTTCAGGCCCTAATCTAGTTCCGGCACGGCACGCTGAGCCTTTGGTTAATTCCTCTTCCTGGTGGGAAATGAGAGTTAAATTTGCCCGTCCAGACACCTCCAGCTAGTCTCTCATTGGTTCTCGCTATTCCTGTTCATCTTCCGCAGAAATTGCAAACTGGGCCAAACAGGAGGTTAAAGGGACTGACTCTCCAAGTCGGGAGGGTGTTAGTAAAGCGTCTGGAATGTTGCACCCGAGTACCAGGGTACGAAAACTGAGACATATTTGAACACGTCTCCCGATCACATGGTTGATCATACTCTAGGTTCCACATGCATGTTTTAGCTGAAGGAAGAATACCTTAAACCTGGGTAGTTGAAACCCGTGGAATGGGTACCATGCAATATGACTTCAAAGGGTCTTCATTTGCTCACCGAACCTCTCCAATCCTATCACTGCTGCGTTTATGCCCCTGTACACATGCTTGATTCTCTTTCGGAGACATAGCAATCCATAGGTTTTAAGATACTTACTAGTCAGGTACATTCTTAGGCATTTAATATGCGGTGTTGAGTCCATTTCGTTGAGCAAGGAGTAGCTCTTGTCTATTCCATATTTGGCTTAAGGAACTTTATCTGTGCTCATTTCAATCTCTGGTTTTATGCAGCACCCCAACTCACCTTTCCCCTTAAGCAAGCATAAGTTGGTTTTCTAAATTTGAGACCCTGTTCTGTTCTGTAATTCAGTTCCTGTGTAGCCAAGTTTACATTCCGTGTATTACTGATATCTTATGATGTTTCTTTTTCTGTGTGACTTATTTCAGTTAGAATCATCATACCTGAATCCACTCATTGTGCTGCTAAGGGCCTGATGACATAGATTTCATTGCTGAGTGATATTGCTTTGTAAGTAAATACCACAACTTCTTTATCCATTTTTCACTTTCTGCGATGTTGAACTTGTACGGTAAACGAGGTTCTTGTAAACAGAGGCGTCCCAAACTTTGGGGTGGCTGTGTCTTTTTGATTTTAATTTCCCTAAGCTATAGGACCATAAGTGGAAGTGCCCTAGGCTCTGTTGCTTTGTTTTTTAGATGTTTCAGGAAACACCATACACTTCTCCCGAGTGTCTGTTGGCAATTTACATCCCGCCCATCAGCATAACAAGGCTCTCAGTTCTCCATGGCCTGTCCTGCCTTTCTGGATTTTACACTTTTTTCAGATGGCCCTTTTGACCGGGGGGAAGTGAGACTTCATTGTAGTGCAGATTTCCTTTGCAAGCTTGCTTGGTTGGCCAAAAAGGGCGTATGCGTTTTTTCCTGAATATATTCAGGAAAAAACGCATACGCCCTTTTTGGCCAAGTGCATCATTGTGGACGTTCTGCCTCTTTTCCTATGCTTTCAATGCAATTCCAGTCTACCTCCTGAAATCGGTTTCCTGCAATTCTGCCCCGCTTTCAAGTCCTCTTGGCAGCCTTACTTCAGTATATTTTTGGACGATAGCTGTCATTTATAACTCTGCAGGTTTGTGAATTACAGTGCCCCTGAGCTCCTTTCTTCAACTCGCTTTCTTTTGAGCTGGCCGCAACACCGCAGGATGGCTTCAGGCCCTAATCTGGTTCCGGCACGGCACGCTGAGCCTTTGGTTAATTCCTCTTCCTGGTGGGAAATGAGAGTTAAATTTGCCCGTCCAGACACCTCCAGCTAGTCTCTCATTGGTTCTCGCTATTCCTGTTCATCTTCCGCAGAAATTGCAAACTGGGCCAAACAGGAGGTTAAAGGGACTGACTCTCCAAGTCGGGAGGGTGTTAGTAAAGCGTCTGGAATGTTGCACCCGAGTACCAGGGTACGAAAACTGAGACATATTTGAACACGTCTCCCGATCACATGGTTGATCATACTCTAGGTTCCACATGCATGTTTTAGCTGAAGGAAGAATACCTTAAACCTGGGTAGTTGAAACCCGTGGAATGGGTACCATGCAATATGACTTCAAAGGGTCTTCATTTGCTCACCGAACCTCTCCAATCCTATCACTGCTGCGTTTATGCCCCTGTACACATGCTTGATTCTCTTTCGGAGACATAGCAATCCATAGGTTTTAAGATACTTACTAGTCAGGTACATTCTTAGGCATTTAATATGCGGTGTTGAGTCCATTTCGTTGAGCAAGAGGTAGCTCTTGTCTATTCCATATTTGGCTTAAGGAAATTTATCTGTGCTCATTTCAATCTCTGGTTTTATGCAGCACCCCAACTCACCTTTACCCTTAAGCAAGCATAAGTTGGTTTTCTAAATTTGAGACCCTGTTCTGTTCTGTAATTCAGTTCCTGTGTAGCCAAGTTTACATTCCGTGTATTACTGATATCTTATGATGTTTCTTTTTCTGTGTGACTTATTTCAGTTAGAATCATCATACCTGAATCCACTCATTGTGCTGCTAAGGGCCTGATGACATAGATTTCATTGCTGAGTGATATTGCTTTGTAAGTAAATACCACAACTTCTTTATCCATTTTTCACTTTCTGCGATGTTGAACTTGTACTGTAAACGAGGTTCTTGTAAACAGAGGCGTCCCAAACTTTGGGGTGGCTGTGTCTTTTTGATTTTAATTTCCCTAAGCTATAGGACCATAAGTGGAAGTGCCCTAGGCTCTGTTGCTTTGTTTTTTAGATGTTTCAGGAAACACCATACACTTCTCCCGAGTGTCTGTTGGCAATTTACATCCCGCCCATCAGCATAACAAGGCTCCCAGTTCTCCATGGCCTGTCCTGCCTTTCTGTATTTTACACTTTTTTCAGATGGCCCTTTTGACCATGGGGAAGTGAGACTTCATTGTAGTGCAGATTTCCTTTGCAAGCTTGCTTGGTTGGCCAAAAAGGGCGTATGCGTTTTTTCCTGAATATATTCAGGAAAAAACGCATACGCCCTTTTTGGCCAAGTGCATCATTGTGGACGTTCTGCCTCTTTTCCTATGCTTTCAATGCAATTCCAGTCTACCTCCTGAAATCAGTTTCCTGCAATTCTGCCCCGCTTTCAAGTCCTCTTGGCAGCCTTACTTCAGTATATTTTTGGACGATAGCTGTCATTTATAACTCTGCAGGTTTGTGAATTACAGTGCCCCTGAGCTCCTTTCTTCAACTCGCTTTCTTTTGAGCTGGCCGCAACACCGCAAGATGGCTTCAGGCCCTAATCTGGTTCCGGCACGGCACGCTGAGCCTTTGGTTAATTCCTCTTCCTGGTGGGAAATGAGAGTTAAATTTGCCCGTCCAGACACCTCCAGCTAGTCTCTCATTGGTTCTCGCTATTCCTGTTCATCTTCCGCAGAAATTGCAAACTGGGCCAAACAGGAGGTTAAAGGGACTGACTCTCCAAGTCGGGAGGGTGTTAGTAAAGCGTCTGGAATGTTGCACCCGAGTACCAGGGTACGAAAACTGAGACATATTTGAACACGTCTCCCGATCACATGGTTGATCATACTCTAGGTTCCACATGCATGTTTTAGCTGAAGGAAGAATACCTTAAACCTGGGTAGTTGAAACCCGTGGAATGGGTACCATGCAATATGACTTCAAAGGGTCTTCATTTGCTCACCGAACCTCTCCAATCCTATCACTGCTGCGTTTATGCCCCTGTACACATGCTTGATTCTCTTTCGGAGACATAGCAATCCATAGGTTTTAAGATACTTACTAGTCAGGTACATTCTTAGGCATTTAATATGCGGTGTTGAGTCCATTTCGTTGAGCAAGGAGTAGCTCTTGTCTATTCCATATTTGGCTTAAGGAACTTTATCTGTGCTCATTTCAATCTCTGGTTTTATGCAGCACCCCAACTCACCTTTCCCCTTAAGCAAGCATAAGTTGGTTTTCTAAATTTGAGACCCTGTTCTGTTCTGTAATTCAGTTCCTGTGTAGCCAAGTTTACATTCCGTGTATTACTGATATCTTATGATGTTTCTTTTTCTGTTTGACTTATTTCAGTTAGAATCATCATACCTGAATCCACTCATTGTGCTGCTAAGGGCCTGATGACATAGATTTCATTGCTGAGTGATATTGCTTTGTAAGTAAATACCACAACTTCTTTATCCATTTTTCACTTTCTGCGATGTTGAACTTGTACTGTAAACGAGGTTCTTGTAAACAGAGGCGTCCCAAACTTTGGGGTGGCTGTGTCTTTTTGATTTTAATTTCCCTAAGCTATAGGACCATAAGTGGAAGTGCCCTAGG
This sequence comes from Pseudorca crassidens, assembly GCF_039906515.1. Taxonomy (NCBI): domain Eukaryota; kingdom Metazoa; phylum Chordata; class Mammalia; order Artiodactyla; family Delphinidae; genus Pseudorca; species Pseudorca crassidens. The sequence goes on from NW_027136305.1 coordinate 786,177, forward strand.
CTCTGTTGCTTTGTTTTTTAGATGTTTCAGGAAACACCATACACTTCTCCCGAGTGTCTGTTGGCAATTTACATCCCGCCCATCAGCATAACAAGGCTCTCAGTTCTCCATGGCCTGTCCTGCCTTTCTGGATTTTACACTTTTTTCAGATGGCCCTTTTGACCGGGGGGAAGTGAGACTTCATTGTAGTGCAGATTTCCTTTGCAAGCTTGCTTGGTTGGCCAAAAAGGGCGTATGCGTTTTTTCCTGAATATATTCAGGAAAAAACGCATACGCCCTTTTTGGCCAAGTGCATCATTGTGGACGTTCTGCCTCTTTTCCTATGCTTTCAATGCAATTCCAGTCTACCTCCTGAAATCGGTTTCCTGCAATTCTGCCCCGCTTTCAAGTCCTCTTGGCAGCCTTACTTCAGTATATTTTTGGACGATAGCTGTCATTTATAACTCTGCAGGTTTGTGAATTACAGTGCCCCTGAGCTCCTTTCTTCAACTCGCTTTCTTTTGAGCTGGCCGCAACACCGCAGGATGTCTTCAGGCCCTAATCTGGTTCCGGCACGGCACGCTGAGCCTTTGGTTAATTCCTCTTCCTGGTGGGAAATGAGAGTTAAATTTGCCCGTCCAGACACCTCCAGCTAGTCTCTCATTGGTTCTCGCTATTCCTGTTCATCTTCCGCAGAAATTGCAAACTGGGCCAAACAGGAGGTTAAAGGGACTGACTCTCCAAGTCGGGAGGGTGTTAGTAAAGCGTCTGGAATGTTGCACCCGAGTACCAGGGTACGAAAACTGAGACATATTTGAACACGTCTCCCGATCACATGGTTGATCATACTCTAGGTTCCACATGCATGTTTTAGCTGAAGGAAGAATACCTTAAACCTGGGTAGTTGAAACCCGTGGAATGGGTACCATGCAATATGACTTCAAAGGGTCTTCATTTGCTCACCGAACCTCTCCAATCCTATCACTGCTGCGTTTATGCCCCTGTACACATGCTTGATTCTCTTTCGGAGACATAGCAATCCATAGGTTTTAAGATACTTACTAGTCAGGTACATTCTTAGGCATTTAATATGCGGTGTTGAGTCCATTTCGTTGAGCAAGAGGTAGCTCTTGTCTATTCCATATTTGGCTTAAGGAAATTTATCTGTGCTCATTTCAATCTCTGGTTTTATGCAGCACCCCAACTCACCTTTCCCCTTAAGCAAGCATAAGTTGGTTTTCTAAATTTGAGACCCTGTTCTGTTCTGTAATTCAGTTCCTGTGTAGCCAAGTTTACATTCCGTGTATTACTGATATCTTATGATGTTTCTTTTTCTGTGTGACTTATTTCAGTTAGAATCATCATACCTGAATCCACTCATTGTGCTGCTAAGGGCCTGATGACATAGATTTCATTGCTGAGTGATATTGTTTTGTAAGTAAATACCACAACTTCTTTATCCATTTTTCACTTTCTGCGATGTTGAACTTGTACTGTAAACGAGGTTCTTGTAAACAGAGGCGTCCCAAACTTTGGGGTGGCTGTGTCTTTTTGATTTTAATTTCCCTAAGCTATAGGACCATAAGTGGAAGTGCCCTAGGCTCTGTTGCTTTGTTTTTTAGATGTTTCAGGAAACACCATACACTTCTCCCGAGTGTCTGTTGGCAATTTACATCCCGCCCATCAGCATAACAAGACTCCCAGTTCTCCATGGCCTGTCCTGCCTTTCTGGATTTTACACTTTTTTCAGATGGCCCTTTTGACCGTGGGGAAGTGAGACTTCATTGTAGTGCAGATTTCCTTTGCAAGCTTGCTTGGTTGGCCAAAAAGGGCGTATGCGTTTTTTCCTGAATATATTCAGGAAAAAACGCATACGCCCTTTTTGGCCAAGTGCATCATTGTGGACGTTCTGCCTCTTTTCCTATGCTTTCAATGCAATTCCAGTCTACCTCCTGAAATCAGTTTCCTGCAATTCTGCCCCGCTTTCAAGTCCTCTTGGCAGCCTTACTTCAGTATATTTTTGGACGATAGCTGTCATTTATAACTCTGCAGGTTTGTGAATTACAGTGCCCCTGAGCTCCTTTCTTCAACTCGCTTTCTTTTGAGCTGGCCGCAACACCGCAGGATGGCTTCAGGCCCTAATCTGGTTCCGGCACGGCACGCTGAGCCTTTGGTTAATTCCTCTTCCTGGTGGGAAATGAGAGTTAAATTTGCCCGTCCAGACACCTCCAGCTAGTCTCTCATTGGTTCTCGCTATTCCTGTTCATCTTCCGCAGAAATTGCAAACTGGGCCAAACAGGAGGTTAAAGGGACTGACTCTCCATGTCGGGAGGGTGTTAGTAAAGCGTCTGGAATGTTGCACCCAAGTACCAGGGTACGAAAACTGAGACATATTTGAACACGTCTCCCGATCACATGGTTGATCATACTCTAGGTTCCACATGCATGTTTTAGCTGAAGGAAGAATACCTTAAACCTGGGTAGTTGAAACCCGTGGAATGGGTACCATGCAATATGACTTCAAAGGGTCTTCATTTGCTCACCGAACCTCTCCAATCCTATCACTGCTGCATTTATGCCCCTGTACACATGCTTGATTCTCTTTCGGAGACATAGCAATCCATAGGTTTTAAGATACTTACTAGTCAGGTACATTCTTAGGCATTTAATATGCGGTGTTGAGTCCATTTCGTTGAGCAAGGAGTAGCTCTTGTCTATTCCATATTTGGCTTAAGGAACTTTATCTGTGCTCATTTCAATCTCTGCTTTTATGCAGCACCCCAACTCACCTTTCCCCTTAAGCAAGCATAAGTTGGTTTTCTAAATTTGAGACCCTGTTCTGTTCTGTAATTCAGTTCCTGTGTAGCCAAGTTTACATTCCGTGTATTACTGATATCTTATGATGTTTCTTTTTCTGTGTGACTTATTTCAGTTAGAATCATCATACCTGAATCCACTCATTGTGCTGCTAAGGGCCTGATGACATAGATTTCATTGCTGAGTGATATTGCTTTGTAAGTAAATACCACAACTTCTTTATCCATTTTTCACTTTCTGCGATGTTGAACTTGTACTGTAAACGAGGTTCTTGTAAACAGAGGCGTCCCAACCTTTGGGGTGGCTGTGTCTTTTTGATTTTAATTTCCCTAAGCTATAGGACCATAAGTGGAAGTGCCCTAGGCTCTGTTGCTTTGTTTTTTAGATGTTTCAGGAAACACCATACACTTCTCCCGAGTGTCTGTTGGCAATTTACATCCCGCCCATCAGCATAACAAGGCTCCCAGTTCTCCATGGCCTGTCCTGCCTTTCTGGATTTTACACTTTTTTCAGATGGCCCTTTTGACCGGGGGGAAGTGAGACTTCATTGTAGTGCAGATTTCCTTTGCAAGCTTGCTTGGTTGGCCAAAAAGGGCGTATGCGTTTTTTCCTGAATATATTCAGGAAAAAACGCATACGCCCTTTTTGGCCAAGTGCATCATTGTGGACGTTCTGCCTCTTTTCCTATGCTTTCAATGCAATTCCAGTCTACCTCCTGAAATCGGTTTCCTGCAATTCTGCCCCGCTTTCAAGTCCTCTTGGCAGCCTTACTTCAGTATATTTTTGGACGATAGCTGTCATTTATAACTCTGCAGGTTTGTGAATTACAGTGCCCCTGAGCTCCTTTCTTCAACTCGCTTTCTTTTGAGCTGGCCGCAACACCGCAGGATGGCTTCAGGCCCTAATCTGGTTCCGGCACGGCACGCTGAGCCTTTGGTTAATTCCTCTTCCTGGTGGGAAATGAGAGTTAAATTTGCCCGTCCAGACACCTCCAGCTAGTCTCTCATTGGTTCTCGCTATTCCTGTTCATCTTCCGCAGAAATTGCAAACTGGGCCAAACAGGAGGTTAAAGGGACTGACTCTCCAAGTCGGGAGGGTGTTAGTAAAGCGTCTGGAATGTTGCACCCGAGTACCAGGGTACGAAAACTGAGACATATTTGAACACGTCTCCCGATCACATGGTTGATCATACTCTAGGTTCCACATGCATGTTTTAGCTGAAGGAAGAATACCTTAAACCTGGGTAGTTGAAACCCGTGGAATGGGTACCATGCAATATGACTTCAAAGGGTCTTCATTTGCTCACCGAACCTCTCCAATCCTATCACTGCTGCGTTTATGCCCCTGTACACATGCTTGATTCTCTTTCGGAGACATAGCAATCCATAGGTTTTAAGATACTTACTAGTCAGGTACATTCTTAGGCATTTAATATGCGGTGTTGAGTCCATTTCGTTGAGCAAGGAGTAGCTCTTGTCTATTCCATATTTGGCTTAAGGAACTTTATCTGTGCTCATTTCAATCTCTGGTTTTATGCAGCACCCCAACTCACCTTTCCCCTTAAGCAAGCATAAGTTGGTTTTCTAAATTTGAGACCCTGTTCTGTTCTGTAATTCAGTTCCTGTGTAGCCAAGTTTACATTCCGTGTATTACTGATATCTTATGATGGTTCTTTTTCTGTGTGACTTATTTCAGTTAGAATCATCATACCTGAATTCACTCATTGTGCTGCTAAGGGCCTGATGACATAGATTTCATTGCTGAGTGATATTGCTTTGTAAGTAAATACCACAACTTCTTTATCCATTTTTCACTTTCTGCGATGTTGAACTTGTACTGTAAACGAGGTTCTTGTAAACAGAGTCGTCCCAAACTTTGGGGTGGCTGTGTCTTTTTGATTTTAATTTCCCTAAGCTATAGGACCATAAGTGGAAGTGCCCTAGGCTCTGTTGCTTTGTTTTTTAGATGTTTCAGGAAACACCATACACTTCTCCCGAGTGTCTGTTGGCAATTTACATCCCGCCCATCAGCATAACAAGGCTCCCAGTTCTCCATGGCCTGTCCTGCCTTTCTGGATTTTACACTTTTTTCAGATGGCCCTTTTGACCGGGGGGAAGTGAGACTTCATTGTAGTGCAGATTTCCTTTGCAAGCTTGCTTGGTTGGCCAAAAAGGGCGTATGCGTTTTTTCCTGAATATATTCAGGAAAAAACGCATACGCCCTTTTTGGCCAAGTGCATCATTGTGGACGTTCTGCCTCTTTTCCTATGCTTTCAATGCAATTCCAGTCTACCTCCTGAAATCGGTTTCCTGCAATTCTGCCCCGCTTTCAAGTCCTCTTGGCAGCCTTACTTCAGTATATTTTTGGACGATAGCTGTCATTTATAACTCTGCAGGTTTGTGAATTACAGTGCCCCTGAGCTCCTTTCTTCAACTCGCTTTCTTTTGAGCTGGCCGCAACACCGCAGGATGGCTTCAGGCCCTAATCTGGTTCCGGCACGGCACGCTGAGCCTTTGGTTAATTCCTCTTCCTGGTGGGAAATGAGAGTTAAATTTGCCCGTCCAGACACCTCCAGCTAGTCTCTCATTGGTTCTCGCTATTCCTGTTCATCTTCCGCAGAAATTGCAAACTGGGCCAAACAGGAGGTTAAAGGGACTGACTCTCCAAGTCGGGAGGGTGTTAGTAAAGCGTCTGGAATGTTGCACCCGAGTACCAGGGTACAAAAACTGAGACATATTTGAACACGTCTCCCGATCACATGGTTGATCAGACTCTAGGTTCCACATGCATGTTTTAGCTGAAGGAAGAATACCTTAAACCTGGGTAGTTGAAACCCGTGGAATGGGTACCATGCAATATGACTTCAAAGGGTCTTCATTTGCTCACCGAACCTCTCCAATCCTATCACTGCTGCGTTTATGCCCCTGTACACATGCTTGATTCTCTTTCGGAGACATAGCAATCCATAGGTTTTAAGATACTTACTAGTCAGGTACATTCTTAGGCATTTAATATGCGGTGTTGAGTCCATTTCGTTGAGCAAGGAGTAGCTCTTGTCTATTCCATATTTGGCTTAAGGAACTTTATCTGTGTTCATTTCAATCTCTGGTTTTATGCAGCACCCCAACTCACCTTTCCCCTTAAGCAAGCATAAGTTGGTTTTCTAAATTTGAGACCCTGTTCTGTTCTGTAATTCAGTTCCTGTGTAGCCAAGTTTACATTCCGTGTATTACTGATATCTTATGATGGTTCTTTTTCTGTGTGACTTATTTCAGTTAGAATCATCATACCTGAATCCACTCATTGTGCTGCTAAGGGCCTGATGACATAGATTTCATTGCTGAGTGATATTGCTTTGTAAGTAAATACCACAACTTCTTTATCCATTTTTCACTTTCTGCGATGTTGAACTTGTACTGTAAACGAGGTTCTTGTAAACAGAGGCGTCCCAAACTTTGGGGTGGCTGTGTCTTTTTGATTTTAATTTCCCTAAGCTATAGGACCATAAGTGGAAGTGCCCTAGGCTCTGTTGCTTTGTTTTTTAGATGTTTCAGGAAACACCATACACTTCTCCCGAGTGTCTGTTGGCAATTTACATCCCGCCCATCAGCATAACAAGGCTCCCAGTTCTCCATGGCCTGTCCTGCCTTTCTGGATTTTACACTTTTTTCAGATGGCCCTTTTGACCGGGGGGAAGTGAGACTTCATTGTAGTGCAGATTTCCTTTGCAAGCTTGCTTGGTTGGCCAAAAAGGGCGTATGCGTTTTTTCCTGAATATATTCAGGAAAAAACGCATACGCCCTTTTTGGCCAAGTGCATCATTGTGGACGTTCTGCCTCTTTTCCTATGCTTTCAATGCAATTCCAGTCTACCTCCTGAAATCGGTTTCCTGCAATTCTGCCCCGCTTTCAAGTCCTCTTGGCAGCCTTACTTCAGTATATTTTTGGACGATAGCTGTCATTTATAACTCTGCAGGTTTGTGAATTACAGTGCCCCTGAGCTCCTTTCTTCAACTCGCTTTCTTTTGAGCTGGCCGCAACACCGCAGGATGGCTTCAGGCCCTAATCTGGTTCCGGCACGGCACGCTGAGCCTTTGGTTAATTCCTCTTCCTGGTGGGAAATGAGAGTTAAATTTGCCCGTCCAGACACCTCCAGCTAGTCTCTCATTGGTTCTCGCTATTCCTGTTCATCTTCCGCAGAAATTGCAAACTGGGCCAAACAGGAGGTTAAAGGGACTGACTCTCCAAGTCGGGAGGGTGTTAGTAAAGCGTCTGGAATGTTGCACCCGAGTACCAGGGTACGAAAACTGAGACATATTTGAACACGTCTCCCGATCACATGGTTGATCATACTCTAGGTTCCACATGCATGTTTTAGCTGAAGGAAGAATACCTTAAACCTGGGTAGTTGAAACCCGTGGAATGGGTACCATGCAATATGACTTCAAAGGGTCTTCATTTGCTCACCGAACCTCTCCAATCCTATCACTGCTGCGTTTATGCCCCTGTACACATGCTTGATTCTCTTTCAGAGACATAGCAATCCATAGGTTTTAAGATACTTACTAGTCAGGTACATTCTTAGGCATTTAATATGCGGTGTTGAGTCCATTTCGTTGAGCAAGGAGTAGCTCTTGTCTATTCCATATTTGGCTTAAGGAACTTTATCTGTGCTCATTTCAATCTCTGGTTTTATGCAGCACCCCAACTCACCTTTCCCCTTAAGCAAGCATAAGTTGGTTTTCTAAATTTGAGACCCTGTTCTGTTCTGTAATTCAGTTCCTGTGTAGCCAAGTTTACATTCCGTGTATTACTGATATCTTATGATGTTTCTTTTTCTGTGTGACTTATTTCAGTTAGAATCATCATACCTGAATCCACTCATTGTGCTGCTAAGGGCCTGATGACATAGATTTCATTGCTGAGTGATATTGCTTTGTAAGTAAATACCACAACTTCTTTATCCATTTTTCACTTTCTGCGATGTTGAACTTGTACGGTAAACGAGGTTCTTGTAAACAGAGGCGTCCCAAACTTTGGGGTGGCTGTGTCTTTTTGATTTTAATTTCCCTAAGCTATAGGACCATAAGTGGAAGTGCCCTAGGCTCTGTTGCTTTGTTTTTTAGATGTTTCAGGAAACACCATACACTTCTCCCGAGTGTCTGTTGGCAATTTACATCCCGCCCATCAGCATAACAAGGCTCCCAGTTCTCCATGGCCTGTCCTGCCTTTCTGGATTTTACACTTTTTTCAGATGGCCCTTTTGACCGGGAGGAAGTGAGACTTCATTGTAGTGCAGATTTCCTTTGCAAGCTTGCTTGGTTGGCCAAAAAGGGCGTATGCGTTTTTTCCTGAATATATTCAGGAAAAAACGCATACGCCCTTTTTGGCCAAGTGCATCATTGTGGACGTTCTGCCTCTTTTCCTATGCTTTCAATGCAATTCCAGTCTGCCTCCTGAAATCGGTTTCCTGCAATTCTGCCCCGCTTTCAAGTCCTCTTGGCAGCCTTACTTCAGTATATTTTTGGACGATAGCTGTCATTTATAACTCTGCAGGTTTGTGAATTACAGTGCCCCTGAGCTCCTTTCTTCAACTCGCTTTCTTTTGAGCTGGCCGCAACACCGCAGGATGGCTTCAGGCCCTAATCTGGTTCCGGCACGGCACGCTGAGCCTTTGGTTAATTCCTCTTCCTGGTGGGAAATGAGAGTTAAATTTGCCCGTCCAGACACCTTCCAGCTAGTCTCTCATTGGTTCTCGCTATTCCTGTTCATCTTCCGCAGAAATTGCAAACTGGGCCAAACAGGAGGTTAAAGGGACTGACTCTCCAAGTCGGGAGGGTGTTAGTAAAGCGTCTGGAATGTTGCACCCGAGTACCAGGGTACGAAAACTGAGACATATTTGAACACGTCTCCCGATCACATGGTTGATCATACTCTAGGTTCCACATGCATGTTTTAGCTGAAGGAAGAATACCTTAAACCTGGGTAGTTGAAACCCGTGGAATGGGTACCATGCAATATGACTTCAAAGGGTCTTCATTTGCTCACCGAACCTCTCCAATCCTATCACTGCTGCGTTTATGCCCCTGTACACATGCTTGATTCTCTTTCGGAGACATAGCAATCCATAGGTTTTAAGATACTTACTAGTCAGGTACATTCTTAGGCATTTAATATGCGGTGTTGAGTCCATTTCGTTGAGCAAGGAGTAGCTCTTGTCTATTCCATATTTGGCTTAAGGAACTTTATCTGTGTTCATTTCAATCTCTGGTTTTATGCAGCACCCCAACTCACCTTTCCCCTTAAGCAAGCATAAGTTGGTTTTCTAAATTTGAGACCCTGTTCTGTTCTGTAATTCAGTTCCTGTGTAGCCAAGTTTACATTCCGTGTATTACTGATATCTTATGATGTTTCTTTTTCTGTGTGACTTATTTCAGTTAGAATCATCATACCTGAATCCACTCATTGTGCTGCTAAGGGCCTGATGACATAGATTTCATTGCTGAGTGATATTGCTTTGTAAGTAAATACCACAACTTCTTTATCCATTTTTCACTTTCTGCGATGTTGAACTTGTACTGTAAACGAGGTTCTTGTAAACAGAGGCGTCCCAAACTTTGGGGTGGCTGTGTCTTTTTGATTTTAATTTCCCTAAGCTATAGGACCATAAGTGGAAGTGCCCTAGGCTCTGTTGCTTTGTTTTTTAGATGTTTCAGGAAACACCATACACTTCTCCCGAGTGTCTGTTGGCAATTTACATCCCGCCCATCAGCATAACAAGGCTCCCAGTTCTCCATGGCCTGTCCTGCCTTTCTGGATTTTACACTTTTTTCAGATGGCCCTTTTGACCGGGGGGAAGTGAGACTTCATTGTAGTGCAGATTTCCTTTGCAAGCTTGCTTGGTTGGCCAAAAAGGGCGTATGCGTTTTTTCCTGAATATATTCAGGAAAAAACGCATACGCCCTTTTTGGCCAAGTGCATCATTGTGGACGTTCTGCCTCTTTTCCTATGCTTTCAATGCAATTCCAGTCTACCTCCTGAAATCGGTTTCCTGCAATTCTGCCCCGCTTTCAAGTCCTCTTGGCAGCCTTACTTCAGTATATTTTTGGACGATAGCTGTCATTTATAACTCTGCAGGTTTGTGAATTACAGTGCCCCTGAGCTCCTTTCTTCAACTCGCTTTCTTTTGAGCTGGCCGCAACACCGCAGGATGGCTTCAGGCCCTAATCTGGTTCCGGCACGGCACGCTGAGCCTTTGGTTAATTCCTCTTCCTGGTGGGAAATGAGAGTTAAATTTGCCCGTCCAGACACCTCCAGCTAGTCTCTCATTGGTTCTCGCTATTCCTGTTCATCTTCCGCAGAAATTGCAAACTGGGCCAAACAGGAGGTTAAAGGGACTGACTCTCCAAGTCGGGAGGGTGTTAGTAAAGCGTCTGGAATGTTGCACCCGAGTACCAGGGTACGAAAACTGAGACATATTTGAACACGTCTCCCGATCACATGGTTGATCATACTCTAGGTTCCACATGCATGTTTTAGCTGAAGGAAGAATACCTTAAACCTGGGTAGTTGAAACCCGTGGAATGGGTACCATGCAATATGACTTCAAAGGGTCTTCATTTGCTCACCGAACCTCTCCAATCCTATCACTGCTGCGTTTATGCCCCTGTACACATGCTTGATTCTCTTTCGGAGACATAGCAATCCATAGGTTTTAAGATACTTACTAGTCAGGTACATTCTTAGGCATTTAATATGCGGTGTTGAGTCCATTTCGTTGAGCAAGGAGTAGCTCTTGTCTATTCCATATTTGGCTTAAGGAACTTTATCTGTGCTCATTTCAATCTCTGGTTTTATGCAGCACCCCAACTCACCTTTCCCCTTAAGCAAGCATAAGTTGGTTTTCTAAATTTGAGACCCTGTTCTGTTCTGTAATTCAGTTCCTGTGTAGCCAAGTTTACATTCCGTGTATTACTGATATCTTATGATGGTTCTTTTTCTGTGTGACTTATTTCAGTTAGAATCATCATACCTGAATCCACTCATTGTGCTGCTAAGGGCCTGATGACATAGATTTCATTGCTGAGTGATATTGCTTTGTAAGTAAATACCACAACTTCTTTATCCATTTTTCACTTTCTGCGATGTTGAACTTGTACTGTAAACGAGGTTCTTGTAAACAGAGGCGTCCCAAACTTTGGGGTGGCTGTGTCTTTTTGATTTTAATTTCCCTAAGCTATAGGACCATAAGTGGAAGTGCCCTAGGCTCTGTTGCTTTGTTTTTTAGATGTTTCAGGAAACACCATACACTTCTCCCGAGTGTCTGTTGGCAATTTACATCCCGCCCATCAGCATAACAAGGCTCCCAGTTCTCCATGGCCTGTCCTGCCTTTCTGGATTTTACACTTTTTTCAGATGGCCCTTTTGACCGGGGGGAAGTGAGACTTCATTGTAGTGCAGATTTCCTTTGCAAGCTTGCTTGGTTGGCCAAAAAGGGCGTATGCGTTTTTTCCTGAATATATTCAGGAAAAAACGCATACGCCCTTTTTGGCCAAGTGCATCATTGTGGACGTTCTGCCTCTTTTCCTATGCTTTCAATGCAATTCCAGTCTACCTCCTGAAATCGGTTTCCTGCAATTCTGCCCCGCTTTCAAGTCCTCTTGGCAGCCTTACTTCAGTATATTTTTGGACGATAGCTGTCATTTATAACTCTGCAGGTTTGTGAATTACAGTGCCCCTGAGCTCCTTTCTTCAACTCGCTTTCTTTTGAGCTGGCCGCAACACCGCAGGATGGCTTCAGGCCCTAATCTGGTTCCGGCACGGCACGCTGAGCCTTTGGTTAATTCCTCTTCCTGGTGGGAAATGAGAGTTAAATTTGCCCGTCCAGACACCTCCAGCTAGTCTCTCATTGGTTCTCGCTATTCCTGTTCATCTTCCGCAGAAATTGCAAACTGGGCCAAACAGGAGGTTAAAGGGACTGACTCTCCAAGTCGGGAGGGTGTTAGTAAAGCGTCTGGAATGTTGCACCCGAGTACCAGGGTACGAAAACTGAGACATATTTGAACACGTCTCCCGATCACATGGTTGATCATACTCTAGGTTCCACATGCATGTTTTAGCTGAAGGAAGAATACCTTAAACCTGGGTAGTTGAAACCCGTGGAATGGGTACCATGCAATATGACTTCAAAGGGTCTTCATTTGCTCACCGAACCTCTCCAATCCTATCACTGCTGCGTTTATGCCCCTGTACACATGCTTGATTCTCTTTCGGAGACATAGCAATCCATAGGTTTTAAGATACTTACTAGTCAGGTACATTCTTAGGCATTTAATATGCGGTGTTGAGTCCATTTCGTTGAGCAAGGAGTAGATCTTGTCTATTCCATATTTGGCTTAAGGAACTTTATCTGTGCTCATTTCAATCTCTGGTTTTATGCAGCACCCCAACTCACCTTTCCCCTTAAGCAAGCATAAGTTGGTTTTCTAAATTTGAGACCCTGTTCTGTTCTGTAATTCAGTTCCTGTGTAGCCAAGTTTACATTCCGTGTATTACTGATATCTTATGATGTTTCTTTTTCTGTGTGACTTATTTCAGTTAGAATCATCATACCTGAATCCACTCATTGTGCTGCTAAGTGCCTGATGACATAGATTTCATTGCTGAGTGATATTGCTTTGTAAGTAAATACCACAACTTCTTTATCCATTTTTCACTTTCTGTGATGTTGAACTTGTACTGTAAACGAGGTTCTTGTAAACAGAGGCGTCCCAAACTTTGGGGTGGCTGTGTCTTTTTGATTTTAATTTCCCTAAGCTATAGGACCATAAGTGGAAGTGCCCTAGGCTCTGTTGCTTTGTTTTTTAGATGTTTCAGGAAACACCATACACTTCTCCCGAGTGTCTGTTGGCAATTTACATCCCGCCCATCAGCATAACAAGGCTCCCAGTTCTCCATGGCCTGTCCTGCCTTTCTGAATTTTACACTTTTTTCAGATGGCCCTTTTGACCGGGGGGAAGTGAGAATTCATTGTAGTGTAGATTTCCTTTGCAAGCTTGCTTGGTTGGCCAAAAAGGGCGTATGCGTTTTTTCCTGAATATATTCAGGAAAAAACGCATACGCCCTTTTTGGCCAAGTGCATCATTGTGGACGTTCTGCCTCTTTTCCTATGCTTTCAATGCAATTCCAGTCTACCTCCTGAAATCGGTTTCCTGCAATTCTGCCCCGCTTTCAAGTCCTCTTGGCAGCCTTACTTCAGTATATTTTTGGACGATAGCTGTCATTTATAACTCTGCAGGTTTGTGAATTACAGTGCCCCTGAGCTCCTTTCTTCAACTCGCTTTCTTTTGAGCTGGCCGCAACACCGCAGGATGGCTTCAGGCCCTAATCTGGTTCCGGCATGGCACGCTGAGCCTTTGGTTAATTCCTCTTCCTGGTGGGAAATGAGAGTTAAATTTGCCCGTCCAGACACCTCCAGCTAGTCTCTCATTGGTTCTCGCTATTCCTGTTCATCTTCCGCAGAAATTGCAAACTGGGCCAAACAGGAGGTTAAAGGGACTGACTCTCCAAGTCGGGAGGGTGTTAGTAAAGCGTCTGGAATGTTGCACCCGAGTACCAGGGTACGAAAACTGAGACATATTTGAACACGTCTCCCGATCACATGGTTGATCATACTCTAGGTTCCACATGCATGTTTTAGCTGAAGGAAGAATACCTTAAACCTGGGTAGTTGAAACCCGTGGAATGGGTACCATGCAATATGACTTCAAAGGGTCTTCATTTGCTCACCGAACCTCTCCAATCCTATCACCGCTGCGTTTATGCCCCTGTACACATGCTTGATTCTCTTTCGGAGACATAGCAATCCATAGGTTTTAAGATACTTACTAGTCAGGTACATTCTTAGGCATTTAATATGCGGTGTTGAGTCCATTTCGTTGAGCAAGGAGTAGCTCTTGTCTATTCCATATTTGGCTTAAGGAACTTTATCTGTGCTCATTTCAATCTCTGGTTTTATGCAGCACCCCAACTCACCTTTCCCCTTAAGCAAGCATAAGTTGGTTTTCTAAATTTGAGACCCTGTTCTGTTCTGTAATTCAGTTCTGTGTAGCCAAGTTTACATTCCGTGTATTACTGATATCTTATGATGGTTCTTTTTCTGTGTGACTTATTTCAGTTAGAATCATCATACCTGAATCCACTCATTGTGCTGCTAAGGGCCTGATGACATAGATTTCATTGCTGAGTGATATTGCTTTGTAAGTAAATACCACAACTTCTTTATCCATTTTTCACTTTCTGCGATGTTGAACTTGTACTGTAAACGAGGTTCTTGTAAACAGAGGCGTCCCAAACTTTGGGGTGGCTGTGTCTTTTTGATTTTAATTTCCCTAAGCTATAGGACCATAAGTGGAAGTGCCCTAGGCTCTGTTGCTTTGTTTGTTAGATGTTTCAGGAAACACCATACACTTCTCCCGAGTGTCTGTTGGCAATTTACATCCCGCCCATCAGCATAACAAGGCTCCCAGTTCTCCATGGCCTGTCCTGCCTTTCTGGATTTTACACTTTTTTCAGATGGCCCTTTTGACCGGGGGGAAGTGAGACTTCATTGTAGTGCAGATTTCCTTTGCAAGCTTGCTTGGTTGGCCAAAAAGGGCGTATGCGTTTTTTCCTGAATATATTCAGGAAAAAACGCATACGCCCTTTTTGGCCAAGTGCATCATTGTGGACGTTCTGCCTCTTTTCCTATGCTTTCAATGCAATTCCAGTCTACCTCCTGAAATCGGTTTCCTGCAATTCTGCCCCGCTTTCAAGTCCTCTTGGCAGCCTTACTTCAGTATATTTTTGGACGATAGCTGTCATTTATAACTCTGCAGGTTTGTGAATTACAGTGCCCCTGAGCTCCTTTCTTCAACTCGCTTTCTTTTGAGCTGGCTGCAACACCGCAGGATGGCTTCAGGCCCTAATCTGGTTCCGGCACGGCACGCTGAGCCTTTGGTTAATTCCTCTTCCTGGTGGGAAATGAGAGTTAAATTTGCCCGTCCAGACACCTCCAGCTAGTCTCTCATTGGTTCTCGCTATTCCTGTTCATCTTCCGCAGAAATTGCAAACTGGGCCAAACAGGAGGTTAAAGGGACTGACTCTCCAAGTCGGGAGGGTGTTAGTAAAGCATCTGGAATGTTGCACCCGAGTACCAGGGTACGAAAACTGAGACATATTTGAACACGTCTCCCGATCACATGGTTGATCATACTCTAGGTTCCACATGCATGTTTTAGCTGAAGGAAGAATACCTTAAACCTGGGTAGTTGAAACCCGTGGAATGGGTACCATGCAATATGACTTCAGAGGGTCTTCATTTGCTCACCGAACCTCTCCAATCCTATCACTGCTGCGTTTATGCCCCTGTACACATGCTTGATTCTCTTTCGGAGACATAGCAATCCATAGGTTTTAAGATACTTACTAGTCAGGTACATTCTTAGGCATTTAATATGCGGTGTTGAGTCCATTTCGTTGAGCAAGGAGTAGCTCTTGTCTATTCCATATTTGGCTTAAGGAACTTTATCTGTGCTCATTTCAATCTCTGGTTTTATGCAGCACCCCAACTCACCTTTCCCCTTAAGCAAGCATAAGTTGGTTTTCTAAATTTGAGACCCTGTTCTGTTCTGTAATTCAGTTCTGTGTAGCCAAGTTTACATTCCGTGTATTACTGATATCTTATGATGGTTCTTTTTCTGTGTGACTTATTTCAGTTAGAATCATCATACCTGAATCCACTCATTGTGCTGCTAAGGGCCTGATGACATAGATTTCATTGCTGAGTGATATTGCTTTGTAAGTAAATACCACAACTTCTTTATCCATTTTTCACTTTCTGCGATGTTGAACTTGTACTGTAAACGAGGTTCTTGTAAACAGAGGCGTCCCAAACTTTGGGGTGGCTGTGTCTTTTTGATTTTAATTTCCCTAAGCTATAGGACCATAAGTGGAAGTGCCCTAGGCTCTGTTGCTTTGTTTGTTAGATGTTTCAGGAAACACCATACACTTCTCCCGAGTGTCTGTTGGCAATTTACATCCCGCCCATCAGCATAACAAGGCTCCCAGTTCTCCATGGCCTGTCCTGCCTTTCTGGATTTTACACTTTTTTCAGATGGCCCTTTTGACCGGGGGGAAGTGAGACTTCATTGTAGTGCAGATTTCCTTTGCAAGCTTGCTTGGTTGGCCAAAAAGGGCGTATGCGTTTTTTCCTGAATATATTCAGGAAAAAACGCATACGCCCTTTTTGGCCAAGTGCATCATTGTGGACGTTCTGCCTCTTTTCCTATGCTTTCAATGCAATTCCAGTCTACCTCCTGAAATCGGTTTCCTGCAATTCTGCCCCGCTTTCAAGTCCTCTTGGCAGCCTTACTTCAGTATATTTTTGGACGATAGCTGTCATTTATAACTCTGCAGGTTTGTGAATTACAGTGCCCCTGAGCTCCTTTCTTCAACTCGCTTTCTTTTGAGCTGGCTGCAACACCGCAGGATGGCTTCAGGCCCTAATCTGGTTCCGGCACGGCACGCTGAGCCTTTGGTTAATTCCTCTTCCTGGTGGGAAATGAGAGTTAAATTTGCCCGTCCAGACACCTCCAGCTAGTCTCTCATTGGTTCTCGCTATTCCTGTTCATCTTCCGCAGAAATTGCAAACTGGGCCAAACAGGAGGTTAAAGGGACTGACTCTCCAAGTCGGGAGGGTGTTAGTAAAGCATCTGGAATGTTGCACCCGAGTACCAGGGTACGAAAACTGAGACATATTTGAACACGTCTCCCGATCACATGGTTGATCATACTCTAGGTTCCACATGCATGTTTTAGCTGAAGGAAGAATACCTTAAACCTGGGTAGTTGAAACCCGTGGAATGGGTACCATGCAATATGACTTCAGAGGGTCTTCATTTGCTCACCGAACCTCTCCAATCCTATCACTGCTGCGTTTATGCCCCTGTACACATGCTTGATTCTCTTTCGGAGACATAGCAATCCATAGGTTTTAAGATACTTACTAGTCAGGTACATTCTTAGGCATTTAATATGCGGTGTTGAGTCCATTTCGTTGAGCAAGGAGTAGCTCTTGTCTATTCCATATTTGGCTTAAGGAACTTTATCTGTGCTCATTTCAATCTCTGGTTTTATGCAGCACCCCAACTCACCTTTCCCCTTAAGCAAGCATAAGTTGGTTTTCTAAATTTGAGACCCTGTTCTGTTCTGTAATTCAGTTCCTGTGTAGCCAAGTTTACATTCCGTGTATTACTGATATCTTATGATGTTTCTTTTTCTGTGTGACTTATTTCAGTTAGAATCATCATACCTGAATCCACTCATTGTGCTGCTAAGGGCCTGATGACATAGATTTCATTGCTGAGTGATATTGCTTTGTAAGTAAATACCACAACTTCTTTATCCATTTTTCACTTTCTGCGATGTTGAACTTGTACTGTAAACGAGGTTCTTGTAAACAGAGGCGTCCCAAACTTTGGGGTGGCTGTGTCTTTTTGATTTTAATTTCCCTAAGCTATAGGACCATAAGTGGAAGTGCCCTAGGCTCTGTTGCTTTGTTTTTTAGATGTTTCAGGAAACACCATACACTTCTCCCGAGTGTCTGTTGGCAATTTACATCCCGCCCATCAGCATAACAAGGCTCCCAGTTCTCCATGGCCTGTCCTGCCTTTCTGGATTTTACACTTTTTTCAGATGGCCCTTTTGACCGGGGGGAAGTGAGACTTCATTGTAGTGCAGATTTCCTTTGCAAGCTTGCTTGGTTGGCCAAAAAGGGCGTATGCGTTTTTTCCTGAATATATTCAGGAAAAAACGCATACGCCCTTTTTGGCCAAGTGCATCATTGTGGACGTTCTGCCTCTTTTCCTATGCTTTCAATGCAATTCCAGTCTACCTCCTGAAATCGGTTTCCTGCAATTCTGCCCCGCTTTCAAGTCCTCTTGGCAGCCTTACTTCAGTATATTTTTGGACGATAGCTGTCATTTATAACTCTGCAGGTTTGTGAATTACAGTGCCCCTGAGCTCCTTTCTTCAACTCGCTTTCTTTTGAGCTGGCCGCAACACCGCAGGATGGCTTCAGGCCCTAATCTGGTTCCGGCACGGCACGCTGAGCCTTTGGTTAATTCCTCTTCCTGGTGGGAAATGAGAGTTAAATTTGCCCGTCCAGACACCTTCCAGCTAGTCTCTCATTGGTTCTCGCTATTCCTGTTCATCTTCCGCAGAAATTGCAAACTGGGCCAAACAGGAGGTTAAAGGGACTGACTCTCCAAGTCGGGAGGGTGTTAGTAAAGCGTCTGGAATGTTGCACCCGAGTACCAGGGTACGAAAACTGAGACATATTTGAACACGTCTCCCGATCACATGGTTGATCATACTCTAGGTTCCACATGCATGTTTTAGCTGAAGGAAGAATACCTTAAACCTGGGTAGTTGAAACCCGTGGAATGGGTACCATGCAATATGACTTCAAAGGGTCTTCATTTGCTCACCGAACCTCTCCAATCCTATCACTGCTGCGTTTATGCCCCTGTACACATGCTTGATTCTCTTTCGGAGACATAGCAATCCATAGGTTTTAAGATACTTACTAGTCAGGTACATTCTTAGGCATTTAATATGCGGTGTTGAGTCCATTTCGTTGAGCAAGGAGTAGCTCTTGTCTATTCCATATTTGGCTTAAGGAACTTTATCTGTGCTCATTTCAATCTCTGGTTTTATGCAGCACCCCAACTCACCTTTCCCCTTAAGCAAGCATAAGTTGGTTTTCTAAATTTGAGACCCTGTTCTGTTCTGTAATTCAGTTCCTGTGTAGCCAAGTTTACATTCCGTGTATTACTGATATCTTATGATGTTTCTTTTTCTGTGTGACTTATTTCAGTTAGAATCATCATACCTGAATCCACTCATTGTGCTGCTAAGGGCCTGATGACATAGATTTCATTGCTGAGTGATATTGCTTTGTAAGTAAATACCACAACTTCTTTATCCATTTTTCACTTTCTGCGATGTTGAACTTGTACTGTAAACGAGGTTCTTGTAAACAGAGGCGTCCCAAACTTTGGGGTGGCTGTGTCTTTTTGATTTTAATTTCCCTAAGCTATAGGACCATAAGTGGAAGTGCCCTAGGCTCTGTTGCTTTGTTTTTTAGATGTTTCAGGAAACACCATACACTTCTCCCGAGTGTCTGTTGGCAATTTACATCCCGCCCATCAGCATAACAAGGCTCCCAGTTCTCCATGGCCTGTCCTGCCTTTCTGGATTTTACACTTTTTTCAGATGGCCCTTTTGACCGGGGGGAAGTGAGACTTCATTGTAGTGCAGATTTCCTTTGCAAGCTTGCTTGGTTGGCCAAAAAGGGCGTATGCGTTTTTTCCTGAATATATTCAGGAAAAAACGCATACGCCCTTTTTGGCCAAGTGCATCATTGTGGACGTTCTGCCTCTTTTCCTATGCTTTCAATGCAATTCCAGTCTACCTCCTGAAATCGGTTTCCTGCAATTCTGCCCCGCTTTCAAGTCCTCTTGGCAGCCTTACTTCAGTATATTTTTGGACGATAGCTGTCATTTATAACTCTGCAGGTTTGTGAATTACAGTGCCCCTGAGCTCCTTTCTTCAACTCGCTTTCTTTTGAGCTGGCCGCAACACCGCAGGATGGCTTCAGGCCCTAATCTGGTTCCGGCACGGCACGCTGAGCCTTTGGTTAATTCCTCTTCCTGGTGGGAAATGAGAGTTAAATTTGCCCGTCCAGACACCTCCAGCTAGTCTCTCATTGGTTCTCGCTATTCCTGTTCATCTTCCGCAGAAATTGCAAACTGGGCCAAACAGGAGGTTAAAGGGACTGACTCTCCAAGTCGGGAGGGTGTTAGTAAAGCATCTGGAATGTTGCACCCGAGTACCAGGGTACGAAAACTGAGACATATTTGAACACGTCTCCCGATCACATGGTTGATCATACTCTAGGTTCCACATGCATGTTTTAGCTGAAGGAAGAATACCTTAAACCTGGGTAGTTGAAACCCGTGGAATGGGTACCATGCAATATGACTTCAAAGGGTCTTCATTTGCTCACCGAACCTCTCCAATCCTATCACTGCTGCGTTTATGCCCCTGTACACATGCTTGATTCTCTTTCGGAGACATAGCAATCCATAGGTTTTAAGATACTTACTAGTCAGGTACATTCTTAGGCATTTAATATGCGGTGTTGAGTCCATTTCGTTGAGCAAGGAGTAGCTCTTGTCTATTCCATATTTGGCTTAAGGAACTTTATCTGTGCTCATTTCAATCTCTGGTTTTATGCAGCACCCCAACTCACCTTTCCCCTTAAGCAAGCATAAGTTGGTTTTCTAAATTTGAGACCCTGTTCTGTTCTGTAATTCAGTTCCTGTGTAGCCAAGTTTACATTCCGTGTATTACTGATATCTTATGATGGTTCTTTTTCTGTGTGACTTATTTCAGTTAGAATCATCATACCTGAATCCACTCATTGTGCTGCTAAGGGCCTGATGACATAGATTTCATTGCTGAGTGATATTGCTTTGTAAGTAAATACCACAACTTCTTTATCCATTTTTCACTTTCTGCGATGTTGAACTTGTACTGTAAACGAGGTTCTTGTAAACAGAGGCGTCCCAAACTTTGGGGTGGCTGTGTCTTTTTGATTTTAATTTCCCTAAGCTATAGGACCATAAGTGGAAGTGCCCTAGGCTCTGTTGCTTTGTTTTTTAGATGTTTCAGGAAACACCATACACTTCTCCCGAGTGTCTGTTGGCAATTTACATCCCGCCCATCAGCATAACAAGGCTCCCAGTTCTCCATGGCCTGTCCTGCCTTTCTGGATTTTACACTTTTTTCAGATGGCCCTTTTGACCGGGGGGAAGTGAGACTTCATTGTAGTGCAGATTTCCTTTGCAAGCTTGCTTGGTTGGCCAAAAAGGGCGTATGCGTTTTTTCCTGAATATATTCAGGAAAAAACGCATACGCCCTTTTTGGCCAAGTGCATCATTGTGGACGTTCTGCCTCTTTTCCTATGCTTTCAATGCAATTCCAGTCTACCTCCTGAAATCGGTTTCCTGCAATTCTGCCCCGCTTTCAAGTCCTCTTGGCAGCCTTACTTCAGTATATTTTTGGACGATAGCTGTCATTTATAACTCTGCAGGTTTGTGAATTACAGTGCCCCTGAGCTCCTTTCTTCAACTCGCTTTCTTTTGAGCTGGCCGCAACACCGCAGGATGGCTTCAGGCCCTAATCTGGTTCCGGCACGGCACGCTGAGCCTTTGGTTAATTCCTCTTCCTGGTGGGAAATGAGAGTTAAATTTGCCCGTCCAGACACCTCCAGCTAGTCTCTCATTGGTTCTCGCTATTCCTGTTCATCTTCCGCAGAAATTGCAAACTGGGCCAAACAGGAGGTTAAAGGGACTGACTCTCCAAGTCGGGAGGGTGTTAGTAAAGCATCTGGAATGTTGCACCCGAGTACCAGGGTACGAAAACTGAGACATATTTGAACACGTCTCCCGATCACATGGTTGATCATACTCTAGGTTCCACATGCATGTTTTAGCTGAAGGAAGAATACCTTAAACCTGGGTAGTTGAAACCCGTGGAATGGGTACCATGCAATATGACTTCAAAGGGTCTTCATTTGCTCACCGAACCTCTCCAATCCTATCACTGCTGCGTTTATGCCCCTGTACACATGCTTGATTCTCTTTCGGAGACATAGCAATCCATAGGTTTTAAGATACTTACTAGTCAGGTACATTCTTAGGCATTTAATATGCGGTGTTGAGTCCATTTCGTTGAGCAAGGAGTAGCTCTTGTCTATTCCATATTTGGCTTAAGGAACTTTATCTGTGCTCATTTCAATCTCTGGTTTTATGCAGCACCCCAACTCACCTTTCCCCTTAAGCAAGCATAAGTTGGTTTTCTAAATTTGAGACCCTGTTCTGTTCTGTAATTCAGTTCCTGTGTAGCCAAGTTTACATTCCGTGTATTACTGATATCTTATGATGTTTCTTTTTCTGTGTGACTTATTTCAGTTAGAATCATCATACCTGAATCCACTCATTGTGCTGCTAAGGGCCTGATGACATAGATTTCATTGCTGAGTGATATTGCTTTGTAAGTAAATACCACAACTTCTTTATCCATTTTTCACTTTCTGCGATGTTGAACTTGTACTGTAAACGAG
The DNA here is from genome assembly GCF_039906515.1 of Pseudorca crassidens. NCBI lineage: Eukaryota > Metazoa > Chordata > Mammalia > Artiodactyla > Delphinidae > Pseudorca > Pseudorca crassidens. The sequence continues at coordinate 808,200 of NW_027136305.1, forward strand.
GTTCTTGTAAACAGAGGCGTCCCAAACTTTGGGGTGGCTGTGTCTTTTTGATTTTAATTTCCCTAAGCTATAGGACCATAAGTGGAAGTGCCCTAGGCTCTGTTGCTTTGTTTTTTAGATGTTTCAGGAAACACCATACACTTCTCCCGAGTGTCTGTTGGCAATTTACATCCCGCCCATCAGCATAACAAGGCTCCCAGTTCTCCATGGCCTGTCCTGCCTTTCTGGATTTTACACTTTTTTCAGATGGCCCTTTTGACCGGGGGGAAGTGAGACTTCATTGTAGTGCAGATTTCCTTTGCAAGCTTGCTTGGTTGGCCAAAAAGGGCGTATGCGTTTTTTCCTGAATATATTCAGGAAAAAACGCATACGCCCTTTTTGGCCAAGTGCATCATTGTGGACGTTCTGCCTCTTTTCCTATGCTTTCAATGCAATTCCAGTCTGCCTCCTGAAATCGGTTTCCTGCAATTCTGCCCCGCTTTCAAGTCCTCTTGGCAGCCTTACTTCAGTATATTTTTGGACGATAGCTGTCATTTATAACTCTGCAGGTTTGTGAATTACAGTGCCCCTGAGCTCCTTTCTTCAACTCGCTTTCTTTTGAGCTGGCCGCAACACCGCAGGATGGCTTCAGGCCCTAATCTGGTTCCGGCACGGCACGCTGAGCCTTTGGTTAATTCCTCTTCCTGGTGGGAAATGAGAGTTAAATTTGCCCGTCCAGACACCTTCCAGCTAGTCTCTCATTGGTTCTCGCTATTCCTGTTCATCTTCCGCAGAAATTGCAAACTGGGCCAAACAGGAGGTTAAAGGGACTGACTCTCCAAGTCGGGAGGGTGTTAGTAAAGCGTCTGGAATGTTGCACCCGAGTACCAGGGTACGAAAACTGAGACATATTTGAACACGTCTCCCGATCACATGGTTGATCATACTCTAGGTTCCACATGCATGTTTTAGCTGAAGGAAGAATACCTTAAACCTGGGTAGTTGAAACCCGTGGAATGGGTACCATGCAATATGACTTCAAAGGGTCTTCATTTGCTCACCGAACCTCTCCAATCCTATCACTGCTGCGTTTATGCCCCTGTACACATGCTTGATTCTCTTTCGGAGACATAGCAATCCATAGGTTTTAAGATACTTACTAGTCAGGTACATTCTTAGGCATTTAATATGCGGTGTTGAGTCCATTTCGTTGAGCAAGGAGTAGCTCTGGTCTATTCCATATTTGGCTTAAGGAACTTTATCTGTGCTCATTTCAATCTCTGGTTTTATGCAGCACCCCAACTCACCTTTCCCCTTAAGCAAGCATAAGTTGGTTTTCTAAATTTGAGACCCTGTTCTGTTCTGTAATTCAGTTCCTGTGTAGCCAAGTTTACATTCCGTGTATTACTGATATCTTATGATGTTTCTTTTTCTGTGTGACTTATTTCAGTTAGAATCATCATACCTGAATCCACTCATTGTGCTGCTAAGGGCCTGATGACATAGATTTCATTGCTGAGTGATATTGCTTTGTAAGTAAATACCACAACTTCTTTATCCATTTTTCACTTTCTGCGATGTTGAACTTGTACTGTAAACGAGGTTCTTGTAAACAGAGGCGTCCCAAACTTTGGGGTGGCTGTGTCTTTTTGATTTTAATTTCCCTAAGCTATAGGACCATAAGTGGAAGTGCCCTAGGCTCTGTTGCTTTGTTTTTTAGATGTTTCAGGAAACACCATACACTTCTCCCGAGTGTCTGTTGGCAATTTACATCCCGCCCATCAGCATAACAAGGCTCCCAGTTCTCCATGGCCTGTCCTGCCTTTCTGGATTTTACACTTTTTTCAGATGGCCCTTTTGACCGGGGGGAAGTGAGACTTCATTGTAGTGCAGATTTCCTTTGCAAGCTTGCTTGGTTGGCCAAAAAGGGCGTATGCGTTTTTTCCTGAATATATTCAGGAAAAAACGCATACGCCCTTTTTGGCCAAGTGCATCATTGTGGACGTTCTGCCTCTTTTCCTATGCTTTCAATGCAATTCCAGTCTACCTCCTGAAATCGGTTTCCTGCAATTCTGCCCCGCTTTCAAGTCCTCTTGGCAGCCTTACTTCAGTATATTTTTGGACGATAGCTGTCATTTATAACTCTGCAGGTTTGTGAATTACAGTGCCCCTGAGCTCCTTTCTTCAACTCGCTTTCTTTTGAGCTGGCCGCAACACCGCAGGATGGCTTCAGGCCCTAATCTGGTTCCGGCACGGCACGCTGAGCCTTTGGTTAATTCCTCTTCCTGGTGGGAAATGAGAGTTAAATTTGCCCGTCCAGACACCTCCAGCTAGTCTCTCATTGGTTCTCGCTATTCCTGTTCATCTTCCGCAGAAATTGCAAACTGGGCCAAACAGGAGGTTAAAGGGACTGACTCTCCAAGTCGGGAGGGTGTTAGTAAAGCATCTGGAATGTTGCACCCGAGTACCAGGGTACGAAAACTGAGACATATTTGAACACGTCTCCCGATCACATGGTTGATCATACTCTAGGTTCCACATGCATGTTTTAGCTGAAGGAAGAATACCTTAAACCTGGGTAGTTGAAACCCGTGGAATGGGTACCATGCAATATGACTTCAAAGGGTCTTCATTTGCTCACCGAACCTCTCCAATCCTATCACTGCTGCGTTTATGCCCCTGTACACATGCTTGATTCTCTTTCGGAGACATAGCAATCCATAGGTTTTAAGATACTTACTAGTCAGGTACATTCTTAGGCATTTAATATGCGGTGTTGAGTCCATTTCGTTGAGCAAGGAGTAGCTCTTGTCTATTCCATATTTGGCTTAAGGAACTTTATCTGTGCTCATTTCAATCTCTGGTTTTATGCAGCACCCCAACTCACCTTTCCCCTTAAGCAAGCATAAGTTGGTTTTCTAAATTTGAGACCCTGTTCTGTTCTGTAATTCAGTTCCTGTGTAGCCAAGTTTACATTCCGTGTATTACTGATATCTTATGATGTTTCTTTTTCTGTGTGACTTATTTCAGTTAGAATCATCATACCTGAATCCACTCATTGTGCTGCTAAGGGCCTGATGACATAGATTTCATTGCTGAGTGATATTGCTTTGTAAGTAAATACCACAACTTCTTTATCCATTTTTCACTTTCTGCGATGTTGAACTTGTACGGTAAACGAGGTTCTTGTAAACAGAGGCGTCCCAAACTTTGGGGTGGCTGTGTCTTTTTGATTTTAATTTCCCTAAGCTATAGGACCATAAGTGGAAGTGCCCTAGGCTCTGTTGCTTTGTTTTTTAGATGTTTCAGGAAACACCATACACTTCTCCCGAGTGTCTGTTGGCAATTTACATCCCGCCCATCAGCATAACAAGGCTCCCAGTTCTCCATGGCCTGTCCTGCCTTTCTGGATTTTACACTTTTTTCAGATGGCCCTTTTGACCGGGGGGAAGTGAGACTTCATTGTAGTGCAGATTTCCTTTGCAAGCTTGCTTGGTTGGCCAAAAAGGGCGTATGCGTTTTTTCCTGAATATATTCAGGAAAAAACGCATACGCCCATTTTGGCCAAGTGCATCATTGTGGACGTTCTGCCTCTTTTCCTATGCTTTCAATGCAATTCCAGTCTGCCTCCTGAAATCGGTTTCCTGCAATTCTGCCCCGCTTTCAAGTCCTCTTGGCAGCCTTACTTCAGTATATTTTTGGACGATAGCTGTCATTTATAACTCTGCAGGTTTGTGAATTACAGTGCCCCTGAGCTCCTTTCTTCAACTCGCTTTCTTTTGAGCTGGCCGCAACACCGCAGGATGGCTTCAGGCCCTAATCTGGTTCCGGCACGGCACGCTGAGCCTTTGGTTAATTCCTCTTCCTGGTGGGAAATGAGAGTTAAATTTGCCCGTCCAGACACCTTCCAGCTAGTCTCTCATTGGTTCTCGCTATTCCTGTTCATCTTCCGCAGAAATTGCAAACTGGGCCAAACAGGAGGTTAAAGGGACTGACTCTCCAAGTCGGGAGGGTGTTAGTAAAGCGTCTGGAATGTTGCACCCGAGTACCAGGGTACGAAAACTGAGACATATTTGAACACGTCTCCCGATCACATGGTTGATCATACTCTAGGTTCCACATGCATGTTTTAGCTGAAGGAAGAATACCTTAAACCTGGGTAGTTGAAACCCGTGGAATGGGTACCATGCAATATGACTTCAAAGGGTCTTCATTTGCTCACCGAACCTCTCCAATCCTATCACTGCTGCGTTTATGCCCCTGTACACATGCTTGATTCTCTTTCGGAGACATAGCAATCCATAGGTTTTAAGATACTTACTAGTCAGGTACATTCTTAGGCATTTAATATGCGGTGTTGAGTCCATTTCGTTGAGCAAGGAGTAGCTCTTGTCTATTCCATATTTGGCTTAAGGAACTTTATCTGTGTTCATTTCAATCTCTGGTTTTATGCAGCACCCCAACTCACCTTTCCCCTTAAGCAAGCATAAGTTGGTTTTCTAAATTTGAGACCCTGTTCTGTTCTGTAATTCAGTTCCTGTGTAGCCAAGTTTACATTCCGTGTATTACTGATATCTTATGATGTTTCTTTTTCTGTGTGACTTATTTCAGTTAGAATCATCATACCTGAATCCACTCATTGTGCTGCTAAGGGCCTGATGACATAGATTTCATTGCTTAGTGATATTGCTTTGTAAGTAAATACCACAACTTCTTTATCCATTTTTCACTTTCTGCGATGTTGAACTTGTACTGTAAACGAGGTTCTTGTAAACAGAGGCGTCCCAAACTTTGGGGTGGCTGTGTCTTTTTGATTTTAATTTCCCTAAGCTATAGGACCATAAGTGGAAGTGCCCTAGGCTCTGTTGCTTTGTTTTTTAGATGTTTCAGGAAACACCATACACTTCTCCCGAGTGGCTGTTGGCAATTTACATCCCGCCCATCAGCATAACAAGGCTCCCAGTTCTCCATGGCCTGTCCTGCCTTTCTGGATTTTACACTTTTTTCAGATGGCCCTTTTGACCGGGGGGAAGTGAGACTTCATTGTAGTGCAGATTTCCTTTGCAAGCTTGCTTGGTTGGCCAAAAAGGGCGTATGCGTTTTTTCCTGAATATATTCAGGAAAAAACGCATACGCCCTTTTTGGCCAAGTGCATCATTGTGGACGTTCTGCCTCTTTTCCTATGCTTTCAATGCAATTCCAGTCTACCTCCTGAAATCGGTTTCCTGCAATTCTGCCCCGCTTTCAAGTCCTCTTGGCAGCCTTACTTCAGTATATTTTTGGACGATAGCTGTCATTTATAACTCTGCAGGTTTGTGAATTACAGTGCCCCTGAGCTCCTTTCTTCAACTCGCTTTCTTTTGAGCTGGCCGCAACACCGCAGGATGGCTTCAGGCCCTAATCTGGTTCCGGCACGGCACGCTGAGCCTTTGGTTAATTCCTCTTCCTGGTGGGAAATGAGAGTTAAATTTGCCCGTCCAGACACCTCCAGCTAGTCTCTCATTGGTTCTCGCTATTCCTGTTCATCTTCCGCAGAAATTGCAAACTGGGCCAAACAGGAGGTTAAAGGGACTGACTCTCCAAGTCGGGAGGGTGTTAGTAAAGCGTCTGGAATGTTGCACCCGAGTACCAGGGTACGAAAACTGAGACATATTTGAACACGTCTCCCGATCACATGGTTGATCATACTCTAGGTTCCACATGCATGTTTTAGCTGAAGGAAGAATACCTTAAACCTGGGTAGTTGAAACCCGTGGAATGGGTACCATGCAATATGACTTCAAAGGGTCTTCATTTGCTCACCGAACCTCTCCAATCCTATCACTGCTGCGTTTATGCCCCTGTACACATGCTTGATTCTCTTTCGGAGACATAGCAATCCATAGGTTTTAAGATACTTACTAGTCAGGTACATTCTTAGGCATTTAATATGCGGTGTTGAGTCCATTTCGTTGAGCAAGGAGTAGCTCTTGTCTATTCCATATTTGGCTTAAGGAACTTTATCTGTGCTCATTTCAATCTCTGGTTTTATGCAGCACCCCAACTCACCTTTCCCCTTAAGCAAGCATAAGTTGGTTTTCTAAATTTGAGACCCTGTTCTGTTCTGTAATTCAGTTCCTGTGTAGCCAAGTTTACATTCCGTGTATTACTGATATCTTATGATGTTTCTTTTTCTGTGTGACTTATTTCAGTTAGAATCATCATACCTGAATCCACTCATTGTGCTGCTAAGGGCCTGATGACATAGATTTCATTGCTGAGTGATATTGCTTTGTAAGTAAATACCACAACTTCTTTATCCATTTTTCACTTTCTGCGATGTTGAACTTGTACTGTAAACGAGGTTCTTGTAAACAGAGGCGTCCCAAACTTTGGGGTGGCTGTGTCTTTTTGATTTTAATTTCCCTAAGCTATAGGACCATAAGTGGAAGTGCCCTAGGCTCTGTTGCTTTGTTTTTTAGATGTTTCAGGAAACACCATACACTTCTCCCGAGTGTCTGTTGGCAATTTACATCCCGCCCATCAGCATAACAAGGCTCCCAGTTCTCCATGGCCTGTCCTGCCTTTCTGGATTTTACACTTTTTTCAGATGGCCCTTTTGACCGGGGGGAAGTGAGACTTCATTGTAGTGCAGATTTCCTTTGCAAGCTTGCTTGGTTGGCCAAAAAGGGCGTATGCGTTTTTTCCTGAATATATTCAGGAAAAAACGCATACGCCCTTTTTGGCCAAGTGCATCATTGTGGACGTTCTGCCTCTTTTCCTATGCTTTCAATGCAATTCCAGTCTGCCTCCTGAAATCGGTTTCCTGCAATTCTGCCCCGCTTTCAAGTCCTCTTGGCAGCCTTACTTCAGTATATTTTTGGACGATAGCTGTCATTTATAACTCTGCAGGTTTGTGAATTACAGTGCCCCTGAGCTCCTTTCTTCAACTCGCTTTCTTTTGAGCTGGCCGCAACACCGCAGGATGGCTTCAGGCCCTAATCTGGTTCCGGCACGGCACGCTGAGCCTTTGGTTAATTCCTCTTCCTGGTGGGAAATGAGAGTTAAATTTGCCCGTCCAGACACCTTCCAGCTAGTCTCTCATTGGTTCTCGCTATTCCTGTTCATCTTCCGCAGAAATTGCAAACTGGGCCAAACAGGAGGTTAAAGGGACTGACTCTCCAAGTCGGGAGGGTGTTAGTAAAGCGTCTGGAATGTTGCACCCGAGTACCAGGGTACGAAAACTGAGACATATTTGAACACGTCTCCCGATCACATGGTTGATCATACTCTAGGTTCCACATGCATGTTTTAGCTGAAGGAAGAATACCTTAAACCTGGGTAGTTGAAACCCGTGGAATGGGTACCATGCAATATGACTTCAAAGGGTCTTCATTTGCTCACCGAACCTCTCCAATCCTATCACTGCTGCGTTTATGCCCCTGTACACATGCTTGATTCTCTTTCGGAGACATAGCAATCCATAGGTTTTAAGATACTTACTAGTCAGGTACATTCTTAGGCATTTAATATGTGGTGTTGAGTCCATTTCGTTGAGCAAGGAGTAGCTCTTGTCTATTCCATATTTGGCTTAAGGAACTTTATCTGTGCTCATTTCAATCTCTGGTTTTATGCAGCACCCCAACTCACCTTTCCCCTTAAGCAAGCATAAGTTGGTTTTCTAAATTTGAGACCCTGTTCTGTTCTGTAATTCAGTTCCTGTGTAGCCAAGTTTACATTCCGTGTATTACTGATATCTTATGATGTTTCTTTTTCTGTGTGACTTATTTCAGTTAGAATCATCATACCTGAATCCACTCATTGTGCTGCTAAGGGCCTGATGACATAGATTTCATTGCTGAGTGATATTGCTTTGTAAGTAAATACCACAACTTCTTTATCCATTTTTCACTTTCTGCGATGTTGAACTTGTACTGTAAACGAGGTTCTTGTAAACAGAGGCGTCCCAAACTTTGGGGTGGCTGTGTCTTTTTGATTTTAATTTCCCTAAGCTATAGGACCATAAGTGGAAGTGCCCTAGGCTCTGTTGCTTTGTTTTTTAGATGTTTCAGGAAACACCATACACTTCTCCCGAGTGGCTGTTGGCAATTTACATCCCGCCCATCAGCATAACAAGGCTCCCAGTTCTCCATGGCCTGTCCTGCCTTTCTGGATTTTACACTTTTTTCAGATGGCCCTTTTGACCGGGGGGAAGTGAGACTTCATTGTAGTGCAGATTTCCTTTGCAAGCTTGCTTGGTTGGCCAAAAAGGGCGTATGCGTTTTTTCCTGAATATATTCAGGAAAAAACGCATACGCCCTTTTTGGCCAAGTGCATCATTGTGGACGTTCTGCCTCTTTTCCTATGCTTTCAATGCAATTCCAGTCTACCTCCTGAAATCGGTTTCCTGCAATTCTGCCCCGCTTTCAAGTCCTCTTGGCAGCCTTACTTCAGTATATTTTTGGACGATAGCTGTCATTTATAACTCTGCAGGTTTGTGAATTACAGTGCCCCTGAGCTCCTTTCTTCAACTCGCTTTCTTTTGAGCTGGCCGCAACACCGCAGGATGGCTTCAGGCCCTAATCTGGTTCCGGCACGGCACGCTGAGCCTTTGGTTAATTCCTCTTCCTGGTGGGAAATGAGAGTTAAATTTGCCCGTCCAGACACCTCCAGCTAGTCTCTCATTGGTTCTCGCTATTCCTGTTCATCTTCCGCAGAAATTGCAAACTGGGCCAAACAGGAGGTTAAAGGGACTGACTCTCCAAGTCGGGAGGGTGTTAGTAAAGCATCTGGAATGTTGCACCCGAGTACCAGGGTACGAAAACTGAGACATATTTGAACACGTCTCCCGATCACATGGTTGATCATACTCTAGGTTCCACATGCATGTTTTAGCTGAAGGAAGAATACCTTAAACCTGGGTAGTTGAAACCCGTGGAATGGGTACCATGCAATATGACTTCAAAGGGTCTTCATTTGCTCACCGAACCTCTCCAATCCTATCACTGCTGCGTTTATGCCCCTGTACACATGCTTGATTCTCTTTCGGAGACATAGCAATCCATAGGTTTTAAGATACTTACTAGTCAGGTACATTCTTAGGCATTTAATATGCGGTGTTGAGTCCATTTCGTTGAGCAAGGAGTAGCTCTTGTCTATTCCATATTTGGCTTAAGGAACTTTATCTGTGCTCATTTCAATCTCTGGTTTTATGCAGCACCCCAACTCACCTTTCCCCTTAAGCAAGCATAAGTTGGTTTTCCTAATTTGAGACCCTGTTCTGTTCTGTAATTCAGTTCCTGTGTAGCCAAGTTTACATTCCGTGTATTACTGATATCTTATTATGTTTCTTTTTCTGTGTGACTTATTTCAGTTAGAATCATCATACCTGAATCCACTCATTGTGCTGCTAAGGGCCTGATGACATAGATTTCATTGCTGAGTGATATTGCTTTGTAAGTAAATACCACAACTTCTTTATCCATTTTTCACTTTCTGCGATGTTGAACTTGTACGGTAAACGAGGTTCTTGTAAACAGAGGCGTCCCAAACTTTGGGGTGGCTGTGTCTTTTTGATTTTAATTTCCCTAAGCTATAGGACCATAAGTGGAAGTGCCCTAGGCTCTGTTGCTTTGTTTTTTAGATGTTTCAGGAAACACCATACACTTCTCCCGAGTGTCTGTTGGCAATTTACATCCCGCCCATCAGCATAACAAGGCTCCCAGTTCTCCATGGCCTGTCCTGCCTTTCTGGATTTTACACTTTTTTCAGATGGCCCTTTTGACCGGGGGGAAGTGAGACTTCATTGTAGTGCAGATTTCCTTTGCAAGCTTGCTTGGTTGGCCAAAAAGGGCGTATGCGTTTTTTCCTGAATATATTCAGGAAAAAACGCATACGCCCTTTTTGGCCAAGTGCATCATTGTGGACGTTCTGCCTCTTTTCCTATGCTTTCAATGCAATTCCAGTCTGCCTCCTGAAATCGGTTTCCTGCAATTCTGCCCCGCTTTCAAGTCCTCTTGGCAGCCTTACTTCAGTATATTTTTGGACGATAGCTGTCATTTATAACTCTGCAGGTTTGTGAATTACAGTGCCCCTGAGCTCCTTTCTTCAACTCGCTTTCTTTTGAGCTGGCCGCAACACCGCAGGATGGCTTCAGGCCCTAATCTGGTTCCGGCACGGCACGCTGAGCCTTTGGTTAATTCCTCTTCCTGGTGGGAAATGAGAGTTAAATTTGCCCGTCCAGACACCTTCCAGCTAGTCTCTCATTGGTTCTCGCTATTCCTGTTCATCTTCCGCAGAAATTGCAAACTGGGCCAAACAGGAGGTTAAAGGGACTGACTCTCCAAGTCGGGAGGGTGTTAGTAAAGCGTCTGGAATGTTGCACCCGAGTACCAGGGTACGAAAACTGAGACATATTTGAACACGTCTCCCGATCACATGGTTGATCATACTCTAGGTTCCACATGCATGTTTTAGCTGAAGGAAGAATACCTTAAACCTGGGTAGTTGAAACCCGTGGAATGGGTACCATGCAATATGACTTCAAAGGGTCTTCATTTGCTCACCGAACCTCTCCAATCCTATCACTGCTGCGTTTATGCCCCTGTACACATGCTTGATTCTCTTTCGGAGACATAGCAATCCATAGGTTTTAAGATACTTACTAGTCAGGTACATTCTTAGGCATTTAATATGCGGTGTTGAGTCCATTTCGTTGAGCAAGGAGTAGCTCTTGTCTATTCCATATTTGGCTTAAGGAACTTTATCTGTGTTCATTTCAATCTCTGGTTTTATGCAGCACCCCAACTCACCTTTCCCCTTAAGCAAGCATAAGTTGGTTTTCTAAATTTGAGACCCTGTTCTGTTCTGTAATTCAGTTCCTGTGTAGCCAAGTTTACATTCCGTGTATTACTGATATCTTATGATGTTTCTTTTTCTGTGTGACTTATTTCAGTTAGAATCATCATACCTGAATCCACTCATTGTGCTGCTAAGGGCCTGATGACATAGATTTCATTGCTTAGTGATATTGCTTTGTAAGTAAATACCACAACTTCTTTATCCATTTTTCACTTTCTGCGATGTTGAACTTGTACTGTAAACGAGGTTCTTGTAAACAGAGGCGTCCCAAACTTTGGGGTGGCTGTGTCTTTTTGATTTTAATTTCCCTAAGCTATAGGACCATAAGTGGAAGTGCCCTAGGCTCTGTTGCTTTGTTTTTTAGATGTTTCAGGAAACACCATACACTTCTCCCGAGTGTCTGTTGGCAATTTACATCCCGCCCATCAGCATAACAAGGCTCCCAGTTCTCCATGGCCTGTCCTGCCTTTCTGGATTTTACACTTTTTTCAGATGGCCCTTTTGACCGGGGGGAAGTGAGACTTCATTGTAGTGCAGATTTCCTTTGCAAGCTTGCTTGGTTGGCCAAAAAGGGCGTATGCGTTTTTTCCTGAATATATTCAGGAAAAAACGCATACGCCCTTTTTGGCCAAGTGCATCATTGTGGACGTTCTGCCTCTTTTCCTATGCTTTCAATGCAATTCCAGTCTACCTCCTGAAATCGGTTTCCTGCAATTCTGCCCCGCTTTCAAGTCCTCTTGGCAGCCTTACTTCAGTATATTTTTGGACGATAGCTGTCATTTATAACTCTGCAGGTTTGTGAATTACAGTGCCCCTGAGCTCCTTTCTTCAACTCGCTTTCTTTTGAGCTGGCCGCAACACCGCAGGATGGCTTCAGGCCCTAATCTGGTTCCGGCACGGCACGCTGAGCCTTTGGTTAATTCCTCTTCCTGGTGGGAAATGAGAGTTAAATTTGCCCGTCCAGACACCTCCAGCTAGTCTCTCATTGGTTCTCGCTATTCCTGTTCATCTTCCGCAGAAATTGCAAACTGGGCCAAACAGGAGGTTAAAGGGACTGACTCTCCAAGTCGGGAGGGTGTTAGTAAAGCGTCTGGAATGTTGCACCCGAGTACCAGGGTTACGAAAACTGAGACATATTTGAACACGTCTCCCGATCACATGGTTGATCATACTCTAGGTTCCACATGCATGTTTTAGCTGAAGGAAGAATACCTTAAACCTGGGTAGTTGAAACCCGTGGAATGGGTACCATGCAATATGACTTCAAAGGGTCTTCATTTGCTCACCGAACCTCTCCAATCCTATCACTGCTGCGTTTATGCCCCTGTACACATGCTTGATTCTCTTTCAGAGACATAGCAATCCATAGGTTTTAAGATACTTACTAGTCAGGTACATTCTTAGGCATTTAATATGCGGTGTTGAGTCCATTTCGTTGAGCAAGGAGTAGCTCTTGTCTATTCCATATTTGGCTTAAGGAACTTTATCTGTGCTCATTTCAATCTCTGGTTTTATGCAGCACCCCAACTCACCTTTCCCCTTAAGCAAGCATAAGTTGGTTTTCCTAATTTGAGACCCTGTTCTGTTCTGTAATTCAGTTCCTGTGTAGCCAAGTTTACATTCCGTGTATTACTGATATCTTATGATGTTTCTTTTTCTGTGTGACTTATTTCAGTTAGAATCATCATACCTGAATCCACTCATTGTGCTGCTAAGGGCCTGATGACATAGATTTCATTGCTTAGTGATATTGCTTTGTAAGTAAATACCACAACTTCTTTATCCATTTTTCACTTTCTGCGATGTTGAACTTGTACTGTAAACGAGGTTCTTGTAAACAGAGGCGTCCCAAACTTTGGGGTGGCTGTGTCTTTTTGATTTTAATTTCCCTAAGCTATAGGACCATAAGTGGAAGTGCCCTAGGCTCTGTTGCTTTGTTTTTTAGATGTTTCAGGAAACACCATACACTTCTCCCGAGTGTCTGTTGGCAATTTACATCCCGCCCATCAGCATAACAAGGCTCCCAGTTCTCCATGGCCTGTCCTGCCTTTCTGGATTTTACACTTTTTTCAGATGGCCCTTTTGACCGGGGGGAAGTGAGACTTCATTGTAGTGCAGATTTCCTTTGCAAGCTTGCTTGGTTGGCCAAAAAGGGCGTATGCGTTTTTTCCTGAATATATTCAGGAAAAAACGCATACGCCCTTTTTGGCCAAGTGCATCATTGTGGACGTTCTGCCTCTTTTCCTATGCTTTCAATGCAATTCCAGTCTACCTCCTGAAATCGGTTTCCTGCAATTCTGCCCCGCTTTCAAGTCCTCTTGGCAGCCTTACTTCAGTATATTTTTGGACGATAGCTGTCATTTATAACTCTGCAGGTTTGTGAATTACAGTGCCCCTGAGCTCCTTTCTTCAACTCGCTTTCTTTTGAGCTGGCCGCAACACCGCAGGATGGCTTCAGGCCCTAATCTGGTTCCGGCACGGCACGCTGAGCCTTTGGTTAATTCCTCTTCCTGGTGGGAAATGAGAGTTAAATTTGCCCGTCCAGACACCTCCAGCTAGTCTCTCATTGGTTCTCGCTATTCCTGTTCATCTTCCGCAGAAATTGCAAACTGGGCCAAACAGGAGGTTAAAGGGACTGACTCTCCAAGTCGGGAGGGTGTTAGTAAAGCGTCTGGAATGTTGCACCCGAGTACCAGGGTTACGAAAACTGAGACATATTTGAACACGTCTCCCGATCACATGGTTGATCATACTCTAGGTTCCACATGCATGTTTTAGCTGAAGGAAGAATACCTTAAACCTGGGTAGTTGAAACCCGTGGAATGGGTACCATGCAATATGACTTCAAAGGGTCTTCATTTGCTCACCGAACCTCTCCAATCCTATCACTGCTGCGTTTATGCCCCTGTACACATGCTTGATTCTCTTTCAGAGACATAGCAATCCATAGGTTTTAAGATACTTACTAGTCAGGTACATTCTTAGGCATTTAATATGCGGTGTTGAGTCCATTTCGTTGAGCAAGGAGTAGCTCTTGTCTATTCCATATTTGGCTTAAGGAACTTTATCTGTGCTCATTTCAATCTCTGGTTTTATGCAGCACCCCAACTCACCTTTCCCCTTAAGCAAGCATAAGTTGGTTTTCCTAATTTGAGACCCTGTTCTGTTCTGTAATTCAGTTCCTGTGTAGCCAAGTTTACATTCCGTGTATTACTGATATCTTATGATGTTTCTTTTTCTGTGTGACTTATTTCAGTTAGAATCATCATACCTGAATCCACTCATTGTGCTGCTAAGGGCCTGATGACATAGATTTCATTGCTGAGTGATATTGCTTTGTAAGTAAATACCACAACTTCTTTATCCATTTTTCACTTTCTGCGATGTTGAACTTGTACGGTAAACGAGGTTCTTGTAAACAGAGGCGTCCCAAACTTTGGGGTGGCTGTGTCTTTTTGATTTTAATTTCCCTAAGCTATAGGACCATAAGTGGAAGTGCCCTAGGCTCTGTTGCTTTGTTTTTTAGATGTTTCAGGAAACACCATACACTTCTCCCGAGTGTCTGTTGGCAATTTACATCCCGCCCATCAGCATAACAAGGCTCCCAGTTCTCCATGGCCTGTCCTGCCTTTCTGGATTTTACACTTTTTTCAGATGGCCCTTTTGACCGGGGGGAAGTGAGACTTCATTGTAGTGCAGATTTCCTTTGCAAGCTTGCTTGGTTGGCCAAAAAGGGCGTATGCGTTTTTTCCTGAATATATTCAGGAAAAAACGCATACGCCCTTTTTGGCCAAGTGCATCATTGTGGACGTTCTGCCTCTTTTCCTATGCTTTCAATGCAATTCCAGTCTGCCTCCTGAAATCGGTTTCCTGCAATTCTGCCCCGCTTTCAAGTCCTCTTGGCAGCCTTACTTCAGTATATTTTTGGACGATAGCTGTCATTTATAACTCTGCAGGTTTGTGAATTACAGTGCCCCTGAGCTCCTTTCTTCAACTCGCTTTCTTTTGAGCTGGCCGCAACACCGCAGGATGGCTTCAGGCCCTAATCTGGTTCCGGCACGGCACGCTGAGCCTTTGGTTAATTCCTCTTCCTGGTGGGAAATGAGAGTTAAATTTGCCCGTCCAGACACCTTCCAGCTAGTCTCTCATTGGTTCTCGCTATTCCTGTTCATCTTCCGCAGAAATTGCAAACTGGGCCAAACAGGAGGTTAAAGGGACTGACTCTCCAAGTCGGGAGGGTGTTAGTAAAGCATCTGGAATGTTGCACCCGAGTACCAGGGTACGAAAACTGAGACATATTTGAACACGTCTCCCGATCACATGGTTGATCATACTCTAGGTTCCACATGCATGTTTTAGCTGAAGGAAGAATACCTTAAACCTGGGTAGTTGAAACCCGTGGAATGGGTACCATGCAATATGACTTCAAAGGGTCTTCATTTGCTCACCGAACCTCTCCAATCCTATCACTGCTGCGTTTATGCCCCTGTACACATGCTTGATTCTCTTTCGGAGACATAGCAATCCATAGGTTTTAAGATACTTACTAGTCAGGTACATTCTTAGGCATTTAATATGCGGTGTTGAGTCCATTTCGTTGAGCAAGGAGTAGCTCTTGTCTATTCCATATTTGGCTTAAGGAACTTTATCTGTGTTCATTTCAATCTCTGGTTTTATGCAGCACCCCAACTCACCTTTCCCCTTAAGCAAGCATAAGTTGGTTTTCTAAATTTGAGACCCTGTTCTGTTCTGTAATTCAGTTCCTGTGTAGCCAAGTTTACATTCCGTGTATTACTGATATCTTATGATGTTTCTTTTTCTGTGTGACTTATTTCAGTTAGAATCATCATACCTGAATCCACTCATTGTGCTGCTAAGGGCCTGATGACATAGATTTCATTGCTGAGTGATATTGCTTTGTAAGTAAATACCACAACTTCTTTATCCATTTTTCACTTTCTGCGATGTTGAACTTGTACTGTAAACGAGGTTCTTGTAAACAGAGGCGTCCCAAACTTTGGGGTGGCTGTGTCTTTTTGATTTTAATTTCCCTAAGCTATAGGACCATAAGTGGAAGTGCCCTAGGCTCTGTTGCTTTGTTTTTTAGATGTTTCAGGAAACACCATACACTTCTCCCGAGTGTCTGTTGGCAATTTACATCCCGCCCATCAGCATAACAAGGCTCCCAGTTCTCCATGGCCTGTCCTGCCTTTCTGGATTTTACACTTTTTTCAGATGGCCCTTTTGACCGGGGGGAAGTGAGACTTCATTGTAGTGCAGATTTCCTTTGCAAGCTTGCTTGGTTGGCCAAAAAGGGCGTATGCGTTTTTTCCTGAATATATTCAGGAAAAAACGCATACGCCCTTTTTGGCCAAGTGCATCATTGTGGACGTTCTGCCTCTTTTCCTATGCTTTCAATGCAATTCCAGTCTGCCTCCTGAAATCGGTTTCCTGCAATTCTGCCCCGCTTTCAAGTCCTCTTGGCAGCCTTACTTCAGTATATTTTTGGACGATAGCTGTCATTTATAACTCTGCAGGTTTGTGAATTACAGTGCCCCTGAGCTCCTTTCTTCAACTCGCTTTCTTTTGAGCTGGCCGCAACACCGCAGGATGGCTTCAGGCCCTAATCTGGTTCCGGCACGGCACGCTGAGCCTTTGGTTAATTCCTCTTCCTGGTGGGAAATGAGAGTTAAATTTGCCCGTCCAGACACCTCCAGCTAGTCTCTCATTGGTTCTCGCTATTCCTGTTCATCTTCCGCAGAAATTGCAAACTGGGCCAAACAGGAGGTTAAAGGGACTGACTCTCCAAGTCGGGAGGGTGTTAGTAAAGCGTCTGGAATGTTGCACCCGAGTACCAGGGTACGAAAACTGAGACATATTTGAACACGTCTCCCGATCACATGGTTGATCATACTCTAGGTTCCACATGCATGTTTTAGCTGAAGGAAGAATACCTTAAACCTGGGTAGTTGAAACCCGTGGAATGGGTACCATGCAATATGACTTCAAAGGGTCTTCATTTGCTCACCGAACCTCTCCAATCCTATCACTGCTGCGTTTATGCCCCTGTACACATGCTTGATTCTCTTTCGGAGACATAGCAATCCATAGGTTTTAAGATACTTACTAGTCAGGTACATTCTTAGGCATTTAATATGCGGTGTTGAGTCCATTTCGTTGAGCAAGGAGTAGCTCTTGTCTATTCCATATTTGGCTTAAGGAACTTTATCTGTGCTCATTTCAATCTCTGGTTTTATGCAGCACCCCAACTCACCTTTCCCCTTAAGCAAGCATAAGTTGGTTTTCTAAATTTGAGACCCTGTTCTGTTCTGTAATTCAGTTCCTGTGTAGCCAAGTTTACATTCCGTGTATTACTGATATCTTATGATGTTTCTTTTTCTGTGTGACTTATTTCAGTTAGAATCATCATACCTGAATCCACTCATTGTGCTGCTAAGGGCCTGATGACATAGATTTCATTGCTGAGTGATATTGCTTTGTAAGTAAATACCACAACTTCTTTATCCATTTTTCACTTTCTGCGATGTTGAACTTGTACTGTAAACGCGGTTCTTGTAAACAGAGGCGTCCCAAACTTTGGGGTGGCTGTGTCTTTTTGATTTTAATTTCCCTAAGCTATAGGACCATAAGTGGAAGTGCCCTAGGCTCTGTTGCTTTGTTTTTTAGATGTTTCAGGAAACACCATACACTTCTCCCGAGTGTCTGTTGGCAATTTACATCCCGCCCATCAGCATAACAAGGCTCCCAGTTCTCCATGGCCTGTCCTGCCTTTCTGGATTTTACACTTTTTTCAGATGGCCCTTTTGACCGGGGGGAAGTGAGACTTCATTGTAGTGTAGATTTCCTTTGCAAGCTTGCTTGGTTGGCCAAAAAGGGCGTATGCGTTTTTTCCTGAATATATTCAGGAAAAAACGCATACGCCCTTTTTGGCCAAGTGCATCATTGTGGACGTTCTGCCTCTTTTCCTATGCTTTCAATGCAATTCCAGTCTACCTCCTGAAATCGGTTTCCTGCAATTCTGCCCCGCTTTCAAGTCCTCTTGGCAGCCTTACTTCAGTATATTTTTGGACGATAGCTGTCATTTATAACTCTGCAGGTTTGTGAATTACAGTGCCCCTGAGCTCCTTTCTTCAACTCGCTTTCTTTTGAGCTGGCCGCAACACCGCAGGATGGCTTCAGGCCCTAATCTGGTTCCGGCACGGCACGCTGAGCCTTTGGTTAATTCCTCTTCCTGGTGGGAAATGAGAGTTAAATTTGCCCGTCCAGACACCTCCAGCTAGTCTCTCATTGGTTCTCGCTATTCCTGTTCATCTTCCGCAGAAATTGCAAACTGGGCCAAACAGGAGGTTAAAGGGACTGACTCTCCAAGTCGGGAGGGTGTTAGTAAAGCGTCTGGAATGTTGCACCCGAGTACCAGGGTACGAAAACTGAGACATATTTGAACACGTCTCCCGATCACATGGTTGATCATACTCTAGGTTCCACATGCATGTTTTAGCTGAAGGAAGAATACCTTAAACCTGGGTAGTTGAAACCCGTGGAATGGGTACCATGCAATATGACTTCAAAGGGTCTTCATTTGCTCACCGAACCTCTCCAATCCTATCACTGCTGCGTTTATGCCCCTGTACACATGCTTGATTCTCTTTCGGAGACATAGCAATCCATAGGTTTTAAGATACTTACTAGTCAGGTACATTCTTAGGCATTTAATATGCGGTGTTGAGTCCATTTCGTTGAGCAAGGAGTAGCTCTTGTCTATTCCATATTTGGCTTAAGGAACTTTATCTGTGCTCATTTCAATCTCTGGTTTTATGCAGCACCCCAACTCACCTTTCCCCTTAAGCAAGCATAAGTTGGTTTTCTAAATTTGAGACCCTGTTCTGTTCTGTAATTCAGTTCCTGTGTAGCCAAGTTTACATTCCGTGTATTACTGATATCTTATGATGGTTCTTTTTCTGTGTGACTTATTTCAGTTAGAATCATCATACCTGAATCCACTCATTGTGCTGCTAAGGGCCTGATGACATAGATTTCATTGCTGAGTGATATTGCTTTGTAAGTAAATACCACAACTTCTTTATCCATTTTTCACTTTCTGCGATGTTGAACTTGTACTGTAAACGAGGTTCTTGTAAACAGAGGCGTCCCAAACTTTGGGGTGGCTGTGTCTTTTTGATTTTAATTTCCCTAAGCTATAGGACCATAAGTGGAAGTGCCCTAGGCTCTGTTGCTTTGTTTTTTAGATGTTTCAGGAAACACCATACACTTCTCCCGAGTGTCTGTTGGCAATTTACATCCCGCCCATCAGCATAACAAGGCTCCCAGTTCTCCATGGCCTGTCCTGCCTTTCTGGATTTTACACTTTTTTCAGATGGCCCTTTTGACCGGGGGGAAGTGAGACTTCATTGTAGTGCAGATTTCCTTTGCAAGCTTGCTTGGTTGGCCAAAAAGGGCGTATGCGTTTTTTCCTGAATATATTCAGGAAAAAACGCATACGCCCTTTTTGGCCAAGTGCATCATTGTGGACGTTCTGCCTCTTTTCCTATGCTTTCAATGCAATTCCAGTCTACCTCCTGAAATCGGTTTCCTGCAATTCTGCCCCGCTTTCAAGTCCTCTTGGCAGCCTTACTTCAGTATATTTTTGGACGATAGCTGTCATTTATAACTCTGCAGGTTTGTGAATTACAGTGCCCCTGAGCTCCTTTCTTCAACTCGCTTTCTTTTGAGCTGGCCGCAACACCGCAGGATGGCTTCAGGCCCTAATCTGGTTCCGGCACGGCACGCTGAGCCTTTGGTTAATTCCCCTTCCTGGTGGGAAATGAGAGTTAAATTTGCCCGTCCAGACACCTCCAGCTAGTCTCTCATTGGTTCTCGCTATTCCTGTTCATCTTCCGCAGAAATTGCAAACTGGGCCAAACAGGAGGTTAAAGGGACTGACTCTCCAAGTCGGGAGGGTGTTAGTAAAGCGTCTGGAATGTTGCACCCGAGTACCAGGGTTACGAAAACTGAGACATATTTGAACACGTCTCCCGATCACATGGTTGATCATACTCTAGGTTCCACATGCATGTTTTAGCTGAAGGAAGAATACCTTAAACCTGGGTAGTTGAAACCCGTGGAATGGGTACCATGCAATATGACTTCAAAGGGTCTTCATTTGCTCACCGAACCTCTCCAATCCTATCACTGCTGCGTTTATGCCCCTGTACACATGCTTGATTCTCTTTCAGAGACATAGCAATCCATAGGTTTTAAGATACTTACTAGTCAGGTACATTCTTAGGCATTTAATATGCGGTGTTGAGTCCATTTCGTTGAGCAAGGAGTAGCTCTTGTCTATTCCATATTTGGCTTAAGGAACTTTATCTGTGCTCATTTCAATCTCTGGTTTTATGCAGCACCCCAACTCACCTTTCCCCTTAAGCAAGCATAAGTTGGTTTTCCTAATTTGAGACCCTGTTCTGTTCTGTAATTCAGTTCCTGTGTAGCCAAGTTTACATTCCGTGTATTACTGATATCTTATGATGTTTCTTTTTCTGTGTGACTTATTTCAGTTAGAATCATCATACCTGAATCCACTCATTGTGCTGCTAAGGGCCTGATGACATAGATTTCATTGCTGAGTGATATTGCTTTGTAAGTAAATACCACAACTTCTTTATCCATTTTTCACTTTCTGCGATGTTGAACTTGTACGGTAAACGAGGTTCTTGTAAACAGAGGCGTCCCAAACTTTGGGGTGGCTGTGTCTTTTTGATTTTAATTTCCCTAAGCTATAGGACCATAAGTGGAAGTGCCCTAGGCTCTGTTGCTTTGTTTTTTAGATGTTTCAGGAAACACCATACACTTCTCCCGAGTGTCTGTTGGCAATTTACATCCCGCCCATCAGCATAACAAGGCTCCCAGTTCTCCATGGCCTGTCCTGCCTTTCTGGATTTTACACTTTTTTCAGATGGCCCTTTTGACCGGGGGGAAGTGAGACTTCATTGTAGTGCAGATTTCCTTTGCAAGCTTGCTTGGTTGGCCAAAAAGGGCGTATGCGTTTTTTCCTGAATATATTCAGGAAAAAACGCATACGCCCTTTTTGGCCAAGTGCATCATTGTGGACGTTCTGCCTCTTTTCCTATGCTTTCAATGCAATTCCAGTCTGCCTCCTGAAATCAGTTTCCTGCAATTCTGCCCCGCTTTCAAGTCCTCTTGGCAGCCTTACTTCAGTATATTTTTGGACGATAGCTGTCATTTATAACTCTGCAGGTTTGTGAATTACAGTGCCCCTGAGCTCCTTTCTTCAACTCGCTTTCTTTTGAGCTGGCCGCAACACCGCAGGATGGCTTCAGGCCCTAATCTGGTTCCGGCACGGCACGCTGAGCCTTTGGTTAATTCCTCTTCCTGGTGGGAAATGAGAGTTAAATTTGCCCGTCCAGACACCTCCAGCTAGTCTCTCATTGGTTCTCGCTATTCCTGTTCATCTTCCGCAGAAATTGCAAACTGGGCCAAACAGGAGGTTAAAGGGACTGACTCTCCAAGTCGGGAGGGTGTTAGTAAAGCATCTGGAATGTTGCACCCGAGTACCAGGGTACGAAAACTGAGACATATTTGAACACGTCTCCCGATCACATGGTTGATCATACTCTAGGTTCCACATGCATGTTTTAGCTGAAGGAAGAATACCTTAAACCTGGGTAGTTGAAACCCGTGGAATGGGTACCATGCAATATGACTTCAAAGGGTCTTCATTTGCTCACCGAACCTCTCCAATCCTATCACTGCTGCGTTTATGCCCCTGTACACATGCTTGATTCTCTTTCGGAGACATAGCAATCCATAGGTTTTAAGATACTTACTAGTCAGGTACATTCTTAGGCATTTAATATGCGGTGTTGAGTCCATTTCGTTGAGCAAGGAGTAGCTCTTGTCTATTCCATATTTGGCTTAAGGAACTTTATCTGTGCTCATTTCAATCTCTGGTTTTATGCAGCACCCCAACTCACCTTTCCCCTTAAGCAAGCATAAGTTGGTTTTCTAAATTTGAGACCCTGTTCTGTTCTGTAATTCAGTTCCTGTGTAGCCAAGTTTACATTCCGTGTATTACTGATATCTTATGATGTTTCTTTTTCTGTGTGACTTATTTCAGTTAGAATCATCATACCTGAATCCACTCATTGTGCTGCTAAGGGCCTGATGACATAGATTTCATTGCTGAGTGATATTGCTTTGTAAGTAAATACCACAACTTCTTTATCCATTTTTCACTTTCTGCGATGTTGAACTTGTACTGTAAACGAGGTTCTTGTAAACAGAGGCGTCCCAAACTTTGGGGTGGCTGTGTCTTTTTGATTTTAATTTCCCTAAGCTATAGGACCATAAGTGGAAGTGCCCTAGGCTCTGTTGCTTTGTTTTTTAGATGTTTCAGGAAACACCATACACTTCTCCCGAGTGTCTGTTGGCAATTTACATCCCGCCCATCAGCATAACAAGGCTCCCAGTTCTCCATGGCCTGTCCTGCCTTTCTGGATTTTACACTTTTTTCAGATGGCCCTTTTGACCGGGGGGAAGTGAGACTTCATTGTAGTGCAGATTTCCTTTGCAAGCTTGCTTGGTTGGCCAAAAAGGGCGTATGCGTTTTTTCCTGAATATATTCAGGAAAAAACGCATACGCCCTTTTTGGCCAAGTGCATCATTGTGGACGTTCTGCCTCTTTTCCTATGCTTTCAATGCAATTCCAGTCTGCCTCCTGAAATCGGTTTCCTGCAATTCTGCCCCGCTTTCAAGTCCTCTTGGCAGCCTTACTTCAGTATATTTTTGGACGATAGCTGTCATTTATAACTCTGCAGGTTTGTGAATTACAGTGCCCCTGAGCTCCTTTCTTCAACTCGCTTTCTTTTGAGCTGGCCGCAACACCGCAGGATGGCTTCAGGCCCTAATCTGGTTCCGGCACGGCACGCTGAGCCTTTGGTTAATTCCCCTTCCTGGTGGGAAATGAGAGTTAAATTTGCCCGTCCAGACACCTTCCAGCTAGTCTCTCATTGGTTCTCGCTATTCCTGTTCATCTTCCGCAGAAATTGCAAACTGGGCCAAACAGGAGGTTAAAGGGACTGACTCTCCAAGTCGGGAGGGTGTTAGTAAAGCGTCTGGAATGTTGCACCCGAGTACCAGGGTACGAAAACTGAGACATATTTGAACACGTCTCCCGATCACATGGTTGATCATACTCTAGGTTCCACATGCATGTTTTAGCTGAAGGAAGAATACCTTAAACCTGGGTAGTTGAAACCCGTGGAATGGGTACCATGCAATATGACTTCAAAGGGTCTTCATTTGCTCACCGAACCTCTCCAATCCTATCACTGCTGCGTTTATGCCCCTGTACACATGCTTGATTCTCTTTCGGAGACATAGCAATCCATAGGTTTTAAGATACTTACTAGTCAGGTACATTCTTAGGCATTTAATATGCGGTGTTGAGTCCATTTCGTTGAGCAAGGAGTAGCTCTTGTCTATTCCATATTTGGCTTAAGGAACTTTATCTGTGCTCATTTCAATCTCTGGTTTTATGCAGCACCCCAACTCACCTTTCCCCTTAAGCAAGCATAAGTTGGTTTTCTAAATTTGAGACCCTGTTCTGTTCTGTAATTCAGTTCCTGTGTAGCCAAGTTTACATTCCGTGTATTACTGATATCTTATGATGTTTCTTTTTCTGTGTGACTTATTTCAGTTAGAATCATCATACCTGAATCCACTCATTGTGCTGCTAAGGGCCTGATGACATAGATTTCATTGCTGAGTGATATTGCTTTGTAAGTAAATACCACAACTTCTTTATCCATTTTTCACTTTCTGCGATGTTGAACTTGTACTGTAAACGAGGTTCTTGTAAACAGAGGCGTCCCAAACTTTGGGGTGGCTGTGTCTTTTTGATTTTAATTTCCCTAAGCTATAGGACCATAAGTGGAAGTGCCCTAGGCTCTGTTGCTTTGTTTTTTAGATGTTTCAGGAAACACCATACACTTCTCCCGAGTGGCTGTTGGCAATTTACATCCCGCCCATCAGCATAACAAGGCTCCCAGTTCTCCATGGCCTGTCCTGCCTTTCTGGATTTTACACTTTTTTCAGATGGCCCTTTTGACCGGGGGGAAGTGAGACTTCATTGTAGTGCAGATTTCCTTTGCAAGCTTGCTTGGTTGGCCAAAAAGGGCGTATGCGTTTTTTCCTGAATATATTCAGGAAAAAACGCATACGCCCTTTTTGGCCAAGTGCATCATTGTGGACGTTCTGCCTCTTTTCCTATGCTTTCAATGCAATTCCAGTCTACCTCCTGAAATCGGTTTCCTGCAATTCTGCCCCGCTTTCAAGTCCTCTTGGCAGCCTTACTTCAGTATATTTTTGGACGATAGCTGTCATTTATAACTCTGCAGGTTTGTGAATTACAGTGCCCCTGAGCTCCTTTCTTCAACTCGCTTTCTTTTGAGCTGGCCGCAACACCGCAGGATGGCTTCAGGCCCTAATCTGGTTCCGGCACGGCACGCTGAGCCTTTGGTTAATTCCTCTTCCTGGTGGGAAATGAGAGTTAAATTTGCCCGTCCAGACACCTCCAGCTAGTCTCTCATTGGTTCTCGCTATTCCTGTTCATCTTCCGCAGAAATTGCAAACTGGGCCAAACAGGAGGTTAAAGGGACTGACTCTCCAAGTCGGGAGGGTGTTAGTAAAGCGTCTGGAATGTTGCACCCGAGTACCAGGGTACGAAAACTGAGACATATTTGAACACGTCTCCCGATCACATGGTTGATCATACTCTAGGTTCCACATGCATGTTTTAGCTGAAGGAAGAATACCTTAAACCTGGGTAGTTGAAACCCGTGGAATGGGTACCATGCAATATGACTTCAAAGGGTCTTCATTTGCTCACCGAACCTCTCCAATCCTATCACTGCTGCGTTTATGCCCCTGTACACATGCTTGATTCTCTTTCGGAGACATAGCAATCCATAGGTTTTAAGATACTTACTAGTCAGGTACATTCTTAGGCATTTAATATGCGGTGTTGAGTCCATTTCGTTGAGCAAGGAGTAGCTCTTGTCTATTCCATATTTGGCTTAAGGAACTTTATCTGTGCTCATTTCAATCTCTGGTTTTATGCAGCACCCCAACTCACCTTTCCCCTTAAGCAAGCATAAGTTGGTTTTCCTAATTTGAGACCCTGTTCTGTTCTGTAATTCAGTTCCTGTGTAGCCAAGTTTACATTCCGTGTATTACTGATATCTTATGATGTTTCTTTTTCTGTGTGACTTATTTCAGTTAGAATCATCATACCTGAATCCACTCATTGTGCTGCTAAGGGCCTGATGACATAGATTTCATTGCTGAGTGATATTGCTTTGTAAGTAAATACCACAACTTCTTTATCCATTTTTCACTTTCTGCGATGTTGAACTTGTACGGTAAACGAGGTTCTTGTAAACAGAGGCGTCCCAAACTTTGGGGTGGCTGTGTCTTTTTGATTTTAATTTCCCTAAGCTATAGGACCATAAGTGGAAGTGCCCTAGGCTCTGTTGCTTTGTTTTTTAGATGTTTCAGGAAACACCATACACTTCTCCCGAGTGTCTGTTGGCAATTTACATCCCGCCCATCAGCATAACAAGGCTCCCAGTTCTCCATGGCCTGTCCTGCCTTTCTGGATTTTACACTTTTTTCAGATGGCCCTTTTGACCGGGGGGAAGTGAGACTTCATTGTAGTGCAGATTTCCTTTGCAAGCTTGCTTGGTTGGCCAAAAAGGGCGTATGCGTTTTTTCCTGAATATATTCAGGAAAAAACGCATACGCCCTTTTTGGCCAAGTGCATCATTGTGGACGTTCTGCCTCTTTTCCTATGCTTTCAATGCAATTCCAGTCTGCCTCCTGAAATCGGTTTCCTGCAATTCTGCCCCGCTTTCAAGTCCTCTTGGCAGCCTTACTTCAGTATATTTTTGGACGATAGCTGTCATTTATAACTCTGCAGGTTTGTGAATTACAGTGCCCCTGAGCTCCTTTCTTCAACTCGCTTTCTTTTGAGCTGGCCGCAACACCGCAGGATGGCTTCAGGCCCTAATCTGGTTCCGGCACGGCACGCTGAGCCTTTGGTTAATTCCTCTTCCTGGTGGGAAATGAGAGTTAAATTTGCCCGTCCAGACACCTTCCAGCTAGTCTCTCATTGGTTCTCGCTATTCCTGTTCATCTTCCGCAGAAATTGCAAACTGGGCCAAACAGGAGGTTAAAGGGACTGACTCTCCAAGTCGGGAGGGTGTTAGTAAAGCGTCTGGAATGTTGCACCCGAGTACCAGGGTACGAAAACTGAGACATATTTGAACACGTCTCCCGATCACATGGTTGATCATACTCTAGGTTCCACATGCATGTTTTAGCTGAAGGAAGAATACCTTAAACCTGGGTAGTTGAAACCCGTGGAATGGGTACCATGCAATATGACTTCAAAGGGTCTTCATTTGCTCACCGAACCTCTCCAATCCTATCACTGCTGCGTTTATGCCCCTGTACACATGCTTGATTCTCTTTCGGAGACATAGCAATCCATAGGTTTTAAGATACTTACTAGTCAGGTACATTCTTAGGCATTTAATATGCGGTGTTGAGTCCATTTCGTTGAGCAAGGAGTAGCTCTTGTCTATTCCATATTTGGCTTAAGGAACTTTATCTGTGCTCATTTCAATCTCTGGTTTTATGCAGCACCCCAACTCACCTTTCCCCTTAAGCAAGCATAAGTTGGTTTTCCTAATTTGAGACCCTGTTCTGTTCTGTAATTCAGTTCCTGTGTAGCCAAGTTTACATTCCGTGTATTACTGATATCTTATGATGTTTCTTTTTCTGTGTGACTTATTTCAGTTAGAATCATCATACCTGAATCCACTCATTGTGCTGCTAAGGGCCTGATGACATAGATTTCATTGCTGAGTGATATTGCTTTGTAAGTAAATACCACAACTTCTTTATCCATTTTTCACTTTCTGCGATGTTGAACTTGTACGGTAAACGAGGTTCTTGTAAACAGAGGCGTCCCAAACTTTGGGGTGGCTGTGTCTTTTTGATTTTAATTTCCCTAAGCTATAGGACCATAAGTGGAAGTGCCCTAGGCTCTGTTGCTTTGTTTTTTAGATGTTTCAGGAAACACCATACACTTCTCCCGAGTGTCTGTTGGCAATTTACATCCCGCCCATCAGCATAACAAGGCTCCCAGTTCTCCATGGCCTGTCCTGCCTTTCTGGATTTTACACTTTTTTCAGATGGCCCTTTTGACCGGGGGGAAGTGAGACTTCATTGTAGTGCAGATTTCCTTTGCAAGCTTGCTTGGTTGGCCAAAAAGGGCGTATGCGTTTTTTCCTGAATATATTCAGGAAAAAACGCATACGCCCTTTTTGGCCAAGTGCATCATTGTGGACGTTCTGCCTCTTTTCCTATGCTTTCAATGCAATTCCAGTCTGCCTCCTGAAATCGGTTTCCTGCAATTCTGCCCCGCTTTCAAGTCCTCTTGGCAGCCTTACTTCAGTATATTTTTGGACGATAGCTGTCATTTATAACTCTGCAGGTTTGTGAATTACAGTGCCCCTGAGCTCCTTTCTTCAACTCGCTTTCTTTTGAGCTGGCCGCAACACCGCAGGATGGCTTCAGGCCCTAATCTGGTTCCGGCACGGCACGCTGAGCCTTTGGTTAATTCCTCTTCCTGGTGGGAAATGAGAGTTAAATTTGCCCGTCCAGACACCTTCCAGCTAGTCTCTCATTGGTTCTCGCTATTCCTGTTCATCTTCCGCAGAAATTGCAAACTGGGCCAAACAGGAGGTTAAAGGGACTGACTCTCCAAGTCGGGAGGGTGTTAGTAAAGCGTCTGGAATGTTGCACCCGAGTACCAGGGTACGAAAACTGAGACATATTTGAACACGTCTCCCGATCACATGGTTGATCATACTCTAGGTTCCACATGCATGTTTTAGCTGAAGGAAGAATACCTTAAACCTGGGTAGTTGAAACCCGTGGAATGGGTACCATGCAATATGACTTCAAAGGGTCTTCATTTGCTCACCGAACCTCTCCAATCCTATCACTGCTGCGTTTATGCCCCTGTACACATGCTTGATTCTCTTTCGGAGACATAGCAATCCATAGGTTTTAAGATACTTACTAGTCAGGTACATTCTTAGGCATTTAATATGCGGTGTTGAGTCCATTTCGTTGAGCAAGGAGTAGCTCTTGTCTATTCCATATTTGGCTTAAGGAACTTTATCTGTGTTCATTTCAATCTCTGGTTTTATGCAGCACCCCAACTCACCTTTCCCCTTAAGCAAGCATAAGTTGGTTTTCTAAATTTGAGACCCTGTTCTGTTCTGTAATTCAGTTCCTGTGTAGCCAAGTTTACATTCCGTGTATTACTGATATCTTATGATGTTTCTTTTTCTGTGTGACTTATTTCAGTTAGAATCATCGTACCTGAATCCACTCATTGTGCTGCTAAGGGCCTGATGACATAGATTTCATTGCTTAGTGATATTGCTTTGTAAGTAAATACCACAACTTCTTTATCCATTTTTCACTTTCTGCGATGTTGAACTTGTACTGTAAACGAGGTTCTTGTAAACAGAGGCGTCCCAAACTTTGGGGTGGCTGTGTCTTTTTGATTTTAATTTCCCTAAGCTATAGGACCATAAGTGGAAGTGCCCTAGGCTCTGTTGCTTTGTTTTTTAGATGTTTCAGGAAACACCATACACTTCTCCCGAGTGTCTGTTGGCAATTTACATCCCGCCCATCAGCATAACAAGGCTCCCAGTTCTCCATGGCCTGTCCTGCCTTTCTGGATTTTACACTTTTTTCAGATGGCCCTTTTGACCGGGGGGAAGTGAGACTTCATTGTAGTGCAGATTTCCTTTGCAAGCTTGCTTGGTTGGCCAAAAAGGGCGTATGCGTTTTTTCCTGAATATATTCAGGAAAAAACGCATACGCCCTTTTTGGCCAAGTGCATCATTGTGGACGTTCTGCCTCTTTTCCTATGCTTTCAATGCAATTCCAGTCTACCTCCTGAAATCGGTTTCCTGCAATTCTGCCCCGCTTTCAAGTCCTCTTGGCAGCCTTACTTCAGTATATTTTTGGACGATATCTGTCATTTATAACTCTGCAGGTTTGTGAATTACAGTGCCCCTGAGCTCCTTTCTTCAACTCGCTTTCTTTTGAGCTGGCCGCAACACCGCAGGATGGCTTCAGGCCCTAATCTGGTTCCGGCACGGCACGCTGAGCCTTTGGTTAATTCCTCTTCCTGGTGGGAAATGAGAGTTAAATTTGCCCGTCCAGACACCTCCAGCTAGTCTCTCATTGGTTCTCGCTATTCCTGTTCATCTTCCGCAGAAATTGCAAACTGGGCCAAACAGGAGGTTAAAGGGACTGACTCTCCAAGTCGGGAGGGTGTTAGTAAAGCGTCTGGAATGTTGCACCCGAGTACCAGGGTTACGAAAACTGAGACATATTTGAACACGTCTCCCGATCACATGGTTGATCATACTCTAGGTTCCACATGCATGTTTTAGCTGAAGGAAGAATACCTTAAACCTGGGTAGTTGAAACCCGTGGAATGGGTACCATGCAATATGACTTCAAAGGGTCTTCATTTGCTCACCGAACCTCTCCAATCCTATCACTGCTGCGTTTATGCCCCTGTACACATGCTTGATTCTCTTTCGGAGACATAGCAATCCATAGGTTTTAAGATACTTACTAGTCAGGTACATTCTTAGGCATTTAATATGCGGTGTTGAGTCCATTTCGTTGAGCAAGGAGTAGCTCTTGTCTATTCCATATTTGGCTTAAGGAACTTTATCTGTGCTCATTTCAATCTCTGGTTTTATGCAGCACCCCAACTCACCTTTCCCCTTAAGCAAGCATAAGTTGGTTTTCCTAATTTGAGACCCTGTTCTGTTCTGTAATTCAGTTCCTGTGTAGCCAAGTTTACATTCCGTGTATTACTGATATCTTATGATGTTTCTTTTTCTGTGTGACTTATTTCAGTTAGAATCATCATACCTGAATCCACTCATTGTGCTGCTAAGGGCCTGATGACATAGATTTCATTGCTTAGTGATATTGCTTTGTAAGTAAATACCACAACTTCTTTATCCATTTTTCACTTTCTGCGATGTTGAACTTGTACTGTAAACGAGGTTCTTGTAAACAGAGGCGTCCCAAACTTTGGGGTGGCTGTGTCTTTTTGATTTTAATTTCCCTAAGCTATAGGACCATAAGTGGAAGTGCCCTAGGCTCTGTTGCTTTGTTTTTTAGATGTTTCAGGAAACACCATACACTTCTCCCGAGTGGCTGTTGGCAATTTACATCCCGCCCATCAGCATAACAAGGCTCCCAGTTCTCCATGGCCTGTCCTGCCTTTCTGGATTTTACACTTTTTTCAGATGGCCCTTTTGACCGGGGGGAAGTGAGACTTCATTGTAGTGCAGATTTCCTTTGCAAGCTTGCTTGGTTGGCCAAAAAGGGCGTATGCGTTTTTTCCTGAATATATTCAGGAAAAAACGCATACGCCCTTTTTGGCCAAGTGCATCATTGTGGACGTTCTGCCTCTTTTCCTATGCTTTCAATGCAATTCCAGTCTACCTCCTGAAATCGGTTTCCTGCAATTCTGCCCCGCTTTCAAGTCCTCTTGGCAGCCTTACTTCAGTATATTTTTGGACGATAGCTGTCATTTATAACTCTGCAGGTTTGTGAATTACAGTGCCCCTGAGCTCCTTTCTTCAACTCGCTTTCTTTTGAGCTGGCCGCAACACCGCAGGATGGCTTCAGGCCCTAATCTGGTTCCGGCACGGCACGCTGAGCCTTTGGTTAATTCCTCTTCCTGGTGGGAAATGAGAGTTAAATTTGCCCGTCCAGACACCTCCAGCTAGTCTCTCATTGGTTCTCGCTATTCCTGTTCATCTTCCGCAGAAATTGCAAACTGGGCCAAACAGGAGGTTAAAGGGACTGACTCTCCAAGTCGGGAGGGTGTTAGTAAAGCGTCTGGAATGTTGCACCCGAGTACCAGGGTTACGAAAACTGAGACATATTTGAACACGTCTCCCGATCACATGGTTGATCATACTCTAGGTTCCACATGCATGTTTTAGCTGAAGGAAGAATACCTTAAACCTGGGTAGTTGAAACCCGTGGAATGGGTACCATGCAATATGACTTCAAAGGGTCTTCATTTGCTCACCGAACCTCTCCAATCCTATCACTGCTGCGTTTATGCCCCTGTACACATGCTTGATTCTCTTTCGGAGACATAGCAATCCATAGGTTTTAAGATACTTACTAGTCAGGTACATTCTTAGGCATTTAATATGCGGTGTTGAGTCCATTTCGTTGAGCAAGGAGTAGCTCTTGTCTATTCCATATTTGGCTTAAGGAACTTTATCTGTGTTCATTTCAATCTCTGGTTTTATGCAGCACCCCAACTCACCTTTCCCCTTAAGCAAGCATAAGTTGGTTTTCTAAATTTGAGACCCTGTTCTGTTCTGTAATTCAGTTCCTGTGTAGCCAAGTTTACATTCCGTGTATTACTGATATCTTATGATGTTTCTTTTTCTGTGTGACTTATTTCAGTTAGAATCATCATACCTGAATCCACTCATTGTGCTGCTAAGGGCCTGATGACATAGATTTCATTGCTGAGTGATATTGCTTTGTAAGTAAATACCACAACTTCTTTATCCATTTTTCACTTTCTGCGATGTTGAACTTGTACTGTAAACGAGGTTCTTGTAAACAGAGGCGTCCCAAACTTTGGGGTGGCTGTGTCTTTTTGATTTTAATTTCCCTAAGCTATAGGACCATAAGTGGAAGTGCCCTAGGCTCTGTTGCTTTGTTTTTTAGATGTTTCAGGAAACACCATACACTTCTCCCGAGTGTCTGTTGGCAATTTACATCCCGCCCATCAGCATAACAAGGCTCCCAGTTCTCCATGGCCTGTCCTGCCTTTCTGGATTTTACACTTTTTTCAGATGGCCCTTTTGACCGGGGGGAAGTGAGACTTCATTGTAGTGCAGATTTCCTTTGCAAGCTTGCTTGGTTGGCCAAAAAGGGCGTATGCGTTTTTTCCTGAATATATTCAGGAAAAAACGCATACGCCCTTTTTGGCCAAGTGCATCATTGTGGACGTTCTGCCTCTTTTCCTATGCTTTCAATGCAATTCCAGTCTGCCTCCTGAAATCGGTTTCCTGCAATTCTGCCCCGCTTTCAAGTCCTCTTGGCAGCCTTACTTCAGTATATTTTTGGACGATAGCTGTCATTTATAACTCTGCAGGTTTGTGAATTACAGTGCCCCTGAGCTCCTTTCTTCAACTCGCTTTCTTTTGAGCTGGCCGCAACACCGCAGGATGGCTTCAGGCCCTAATCTGGTTCCGGCACGGCACGCTGAGCCTTTGGTTAATTCCTCTTCCTGGTGGGAAATGAGAGTTAAATTTGCCCGTCCAGACACCTCCAGCTAGTCTCTCATTGGTTCTCGCTATTCCTGTTCATCTTCCGCAGAAATTGCAAACTGGGCCAAACAGGAGGTTAAAGGGACTGACTCTCCAAGTCGGGAGGGTGTTAGTAAAGCGTCTGGAATGTTGCACCCGAGTACCAGGGTACGAAAACTGAGACATATTTGAACACGTCTCCCGATCACATGGTTGATCATACTCTAGGTTCCACATGCATGTTTTAGCTGAAGGAAGAATACCTTAAACCTGGGTAGTTGAAACCCGTGGAATGGGTACCATGCAATATGACTTCAAAGGGTCTTCATTTGCTCACCGAACCTCTCCAATCCTATCACTGCTGCGTTTATGCCCCTGTACACATGCTTGATTCTCTTTCGGAGACATAGCAATCCATAGGTTTTAAGATACTTACTAGTCAGGTACATTCTTAGGCATTTAATATGCGGTGTTGAGTCCATTTCGTTGAGCAAGGAGTAGCTCTTGTCTATTCCATATTTGGCTTAAGGAACTTTATCTGTGCTCATTTCAATCTCTGGTTTTATGCAGCACCCCAACTCACCTTTCCCCTTAAGCAAGCATAAGTTGGTTTTCTAAATTTGAGACCCTGTTCTGTTCTGTAATTCAGTTCCTGTGTAGCCAAGTTTACATTCCGTGTATTACTGATATCTTATGATGTTTCTTTTTCTGTGTGACTTATTTCAGTTAGAATCATCATACCTGAATCCACTCATTGTGCTGCTAAGGGCCTGATGACATAGATTTCATTGCTGAGTGATATTGCTTTGTAAGTAAATACCACAACTTCTTTATCCATTTTTCACTTTCTGCGATGTTGAACTTGTACTGTAAACGCGGTTCTTGTAAACAGAGGCGTCCCAAACTTTGGGGTGGCTGTGTCTTTTTGATTTTAATTTCCCTAAGCTATAGGACCATAAGTGGAAGTGCCCTAGGCTCTGTTGCTTTGTTTTTTAGATGTTTCAGGAAACACCATACACTTCTCCCGAGTGTCTGTTGGCAATTTACATCCCGCCCATCAGCATAACAAGGCTCCCAGTTCTCCATGGCCTGTCCTGCCTTTCTGGATTTTACACTTTTTTCAGATGGCCCTTTTGACCGGGGGGAAGTGAGACTTCATTGTAGTGTAGATTTCCTTTGCAAGCTTGCTTGGTTGGCCAAAAAGGGCGTATGCGTTTTTTCCTGAATATATTCAGGAAAAAACGCATACGCCCTTTTTGGCCAAGTGCATCATTGTGGACGTTCTGCCTCTTTTCCTATGCTTTCAATGCAATTCCAGTCTACCTCCTGAAATCGGTTTCCTGCAATTCTGCCCCGCTTTCAAGTCCTCTTGGCAGCCTTACTTCAGTATATTTTTGGACGATAGCTGTCATTTATAACTCTGCAGGTTTGTGAATTACAGTGCCCCTGAGCTCCTTTCTTCAACTCGCTTTCTTTTGAGCTGGCCGCAACACCGCAGGATGGCTTCAGGCCCTAATCTGGTTCCGGCACGGCACGCTGAGCCTTTGGTTAATTCCTCTTCCTGGTGGGAAATGAGAGTTAAATTTGCCCGTCCAGACACCTCCAGCTAGTCTCTCATTGGTTCTCGCTATTCCTGTTCATCTTCCGCAGAAATTGCAAACTGGGCCAAACAGGAGGTTAAAGGGACTGACTCTCCAAGTCGGGAGGGTGTTAGTAAAGCGTCTGGAATGTTGCACCCGAGTACCAGGGTACGAAAACTGAGACATATTTGAACACGTCTCCCGATCACATGGTTGATCATACTCTAGGTTCCACATGCATGTTTTAGCTGAAGGAAGAATACCTTAAACCTGGGTAGTTGAAACCCGTGGAATGGGTACCATGCAATATGACTTCAAAGGGTCTTCATTTGCTCACCGAACCTCTCCAATCCTATCACTGCTGCGTTTATGCCCCTGTACACATGCTTGATTCTCTTTCGGAGACATAGCAATCCATAGGTTTTAAGATACTTACTAGTCAGGTACATTCTTAGGCATTTAATATGCGGTGTTGAGTCCATTTCGTTGAGCAAGGAGTAGCTCTTGTCTATTCCATATTTGGCTTAAGGAACTTTATCTGTGCTCATTTCAATCTCTGGTTTTATGCAGCACCCCAACTCACCTTTCCCCTTAAGCAAGCATAAGTTGGTTTTCTAAATTTGAGACCCTGTTCTGTTCTGTAATTCAGTTCCTGTGTAGCCAAGTTTACATTCCGTGTATTACTGATATCTTATGATGGTTCTTTTTCTGTGTGACTTATTTCAGTTAGAATCATCATACCTGAATCCACTCATTGTGCTGCTAAGGGCCTGATGACATAGATTTCATTGCTGAGTGATATTGCTTTGTAAGTAAATACCACAACTTCTTTATCCATTTTTCACTTTCTGCGATGTTGAACTTGTACTGTAAACGAGGTTCTTGTAAACAGAGGCGTCCCAAACTTTGGGGTGGCTGTGTCTTTTTGATTTTAATTTCCCTAAGCTATAGGACCATAAGTGGAAGTGCCCTAGGCTCTGTTGCTTTGTTTTTTAGATGTTTCAGGAAACACCATACACTTCTCCCGAGTGTCTGTTGGCAATTTACATCCCGCCCATCAGCATAACAAGGCTCCCAGTTCTCCATGGCCTGTCCTGCCTTTCTGGATTTTACACTTTTTTCAGATGGCCCTTTTGACCGGGGGGAAGTGAGACTTCATTGTAGTGCAGATTTCCTTTGCAAGCTTGCTTGGTTGGCCAAAAAGGGCGTATGCGTTTTTTCCTGAATATATTCAGGAAAAAACGCATACGCCCTTTTTGGCCAAGTGCATCATTGTGGACGTTCTGCCTCTTTTCCTATGCTTTCAATGCAATTCCAGTCTACCTCCTGAAATCGGTTTCCTGCAATTCTGCCCCGCTTTCAAGTCCTCTTGGCAGCCTTACTTCAGTATATTTTTGGACGATAGCTGTCATTTATAACTCTGCAGGTTTGTGAATTACAGTGCCCCTGAGCTCCTTTCTTCAACTCGCTTTCTTTTGAGCTGGCCGCAACACCGCAGGATGGCTTCAGGCCCTAATCTGGTTCCGCCACGGCACGCTGAGCCTTTGGTTAATTCCCCTTCCTGGTGGGAAATGAGAGTTAAATTTGCCCGTCCAGACACCTCCAGCTAGTCTCTCATTGGTTCTCGCTATTCCTGTTCATCTTCCGCAGAAATTGCAAACTAGGCCAAACAGGAGGTTAAAGGGACTGACTCTCCAAGTCGGGAGGGTGTTAGTAAAGCGTCTGGAATGTTGCACCCGAGTACCAGGGTACGAAAACTGAGACATATTTGAACACGTCTCCCGATCACATGGTTGATCATACTCTAGGTTCCACATGCATGTTTTAGCTGAAGGAAGAATACCTTAAACCTGGGTAGTTGAAACCCGTGGAATGGGTACCATGCAATATGACTTCAAAGGGTCTTCATTTGCTCACCGAACCTCTCCAATCCTATCACTGCTGCGTTTATGCCCCTGTACACATGCTTGATTCTCTTTCGGAGACATAGCAATCCATAGGTTTTAAGATACTTACTAGTCAGGTACATTCTTAGGCATTTAATATGCGGTGTTGAGTCCATTTCGTTGAGCAAGGAGTAGCTCTTGTCTATTCCATATTTGGCTTAAGGAACTTTATCTGTGCTCATTTCAATCTCTGGTTTTATGCAGCACCCCAACTCACCTTTCCCCTTAAGCAAGCATAAGTTGGTTTTCTAAATTTGAGACCCTGTTCTGTTCTGTAATTCAGTTCCTGTGTAGCCACGTTTAAATTCCGTGTATTACTGATATCTTATGATGTTTCTTTTTCTGTGTGACTTATTTCAGTTAGAATCATCGTACCTGAATCCACTCATTGTGCTGCTAAGGGCCTGATGACATAGATTTCATTGCTGAGTGAT
The DNA here is from genome assembly GCF_039906515.1 of Pseudorca crassidens. NCBI lineage: Eukaryota > Metazoa > Chordata > Mammalia > Artiodactyla > Delphinidae > Pseudorca > Pseudorca crassidens. Next base: position 844,475 of record NW_027136305.1, read on the forward strand.
ATTGCTTTGTAAGTAAATACCACAACTTCTTTATCCATTTTTCACTTTCTGCGATGTTGAACTTGTACTGTAAACGAGGTTCTTGTAAACAGAGGCGTCCCAAACTTTGGGGTGGCTGTGTCTTTTTGATTTTAATTTCCCTAAGCTATAGGACCATAAGTGGAAGTGCCCTAGGCTCTGTTGCTTTGTTTTTTAGATGTTTCAGGAAACACCATACACTTCTCCCCGAGTGTCTGTTGGCAATTTACATCCCGCCCATCAGCATAACAAGGCTCCCAGTTCTCCATGGCCTGTCCTGCCTTTCTGGATTTTACACTTTTTTCAGATGGCCCTTTTGACCGGGGGGAAGTGAGACTTCATTGTAGTGCAGATTTCCTTTGCAAGCTTGCTTGGTTGGCCAAAAAGGGCGTATGCGTTTTTTCCTGAATATATTCAGGAAAAAACGCATACGCCCTTTTTGGCCAAGTGCATCATTGTGGACGTTCTGCCTCTTTTCCTATGCTTTCAATGCAATTCCAGTCTACCTCCTGAAATCGGTTTCCTGCAATTCTGCCCCGCTTTCAAGTCCTCTTGGCAGCCTTACTTCAGTATATTTTTGGACGATAGCTGTCATTTATAACTCTGCAGGTTTGTGAATTACAGTGCCCCTGAGCTCCTTTCTTCAACTCGCTTTCTTTTGAGCTGGCCGCAACACCGCAGGATGGCTTCAGGCCCTAATCTGGTTCCGGCACGGCACGCTGAGCCTTTGGTTAATTCCTCTTCCTGGTGGGAAATGAGAGTTAAATTTGCCCGTCCAGACACCTCCAGCTAGTCTCTCATTGGTTCTCGCTATTCCTGTTCATCTTCCGCAGAAATTGCAAACTGGGCCAAACAGGAGGTTAAAGGGACTGACTCTCCAAGTCGGGAGGGTGTTAGTAAAGCATCTGGAATGTTGCACCCGAGTACCAGGGTACGAAAACTGAGACATATTTGAACACGTCTCCCGATCACATGGTTGATCATACTCTAGGTTCCACATGCATGTTTTAGCTGAAGGAAGAATACCTTAAACCTGGGTAGTTGAAACCCGTGGAATGGGTACCATGCAATATGACTTCAAAGGGTCTTCATTTGCTCACCGAACCTCTCCAATCCTATCACTGCTGCGTTTATGCCCCTGTACACATGCTTGATTCTCTTTCGGAGACATAGCAATCCATAGGTTTTAAGATACTTACTAGTCAGGTACATTCTTAGGCATTTAATATGCGGTGTTGAGTCCATTTCGTTGAGCAAGGAGTAGCTCTTGTCTATTCCATATTTGGCTTAAGGAACTTTATCTGTGCTCATTTCAATCTCTGGTTTTATGCAGCACCCCAACTCACCTTTCCCCTTAAGCAAGCATAAGTTGGTTTTCTAAATTTGAGACCCTGTTCTGTTCTGTAATTCAGTTCCTGTGTAGCCAAGTTTACATTCCGTGTATTACTGATATCTTATGATGTTTCTTTTTCTGTGTGACTTATTTCAGTTAGAATCATCGTACCTGAATCCACTCATTGTGCTGCTAAGGGCCTGATGACATAGATTTCATTGCTGAGTGATATTGCTTTGTAAGTAAATACCACAACTTCTTTATCCATTTTTCACTTTCTGCGATGTTGAACTTGTACTGTAAACGAGGTTCTTGTAAACAGAGGCGTCCCAAACTTTGGGGTGGCTGTGTCTTTTTGATTTTAATTTCCCTAAGCTATAGGACCATAAGTGGAAGTGCCCTAGGCTCTGTTGCTTTGTTTTTTAGATGTTTCAGGAAACACCATACACTTCTCCCCGAGTGTCTGTTGGCAATTTACATCCCGCCCATCAGCATAACAAGGCTCCCAGTTCTCCATGGCCTGTCCTGCCTTTCTGGATTTTACACTTTTTTCAGATGGCCCTTTTGACCGGGGGGAAGTGAGACTTCATTGTAGTGCAGATTTCCTTTGCAAGCTTGCTTGGTTGGCCAAAAAGGGCGTATGCGTTTTTTCCTGAATATATTCAGGAAAAAACGCATACGCCCTTTTTGGCCAAGTGCATCATTGTGGACGTTCTGCCTCTTTTCCTATGCTTTCAATGCAATTCCAGTCTACCTCCTGAAATCGGTTTCCTGCAATTCTGCCCCGCTTTCAAGTCCTCTTGGCAGCCTTACTTCAGTATATTTTTGGACGATAGCTGTCATTTATAACTCTGCAGGTTTGTGAATTACAGTGCCCCTGAGCTCCTTTCTTCAACTCGCTTTCTTTTGAGCTGGCCGCAACACCGCAGGATGGCTTCAGGCCCTAATCTGGTTCCGGCACGGCACGCTGAGCCTTTGGTTAATTCCTCTTCCTGGTGGGAAATGAGAGTTAAATTTGCCCGTCCAGACACCTCCAGCTAGTCTCTCATTGGTTCTCGCTATTCCTGTTCATCTTCCGCAGAAATTGCAAACTGGGCCAAACAGGAGGTTAAAGGGACTGACTCTCCAAGTCGGGAGGGTGTTAGTAAAGCGTCTGGAATGTTGCACCCGAGTACCAGGGTACGAAAACTGAGACATATTTGAACACGTCTCCCGATCACATGGTTGATCATACTCTAGGTTCCACATGCATGTTTTAGCTGAAGGAAGAATACCTTAAACCTGGGTAGTTGAAACCCGTGGAATGGGTACCATGCAATATGACTTCAAAGGGTCTTCATTTGCTCACCGAACCTCTCCAATCCTATCACTGCTGCGTTTATGCCCCTGTACACATGCTTGATTCTCTTTCGGAGACATAGCAATCCATAGGTTTTAAGATACTTACTAGTCAGGTACATTCTTAGGCATTTAATATGCGGTGTTGAGTCCATTTCGTTGAGCAAGGAGTAGCTCTTGTCTATTCCATATTTGGCTTAAGGAACTTTATCTGTGCTCATTTCAATCTCTGGTTTTATGCAGCACCCCAACTCACCTTTCCCCTTAAGCAAGCATAAGTTGGTTTTCTAAATTTGAGACCCTGTTCTGTTCTGTAATTCAGTTCCTGTGTAGCCAAGTTTACATTCCGTGTATTACTGATATCTTATGATGTTTCTTTTTCTGTGTGACTTATTTCAGTTAGAATCATCATACCTGAATCCACTCATTGTGCTGCTAAGGGCCTGATGACATAGATTTCATTGCTGAGTGATATTGCTTTGTAAGTAAATACCACAACTTCTTTATCCATTTTTCACTTTCTGCGATGTTGAACTTGTACGGTAAACGAGGTTCTTGTAAACAGAGGCGTCCCAAACTTTGGGGTGGCTGTGTCTTTTTGATTTTAATTTCCCTAAGCTATAGGACCATAAGTGGAAGTGCCCTAGGCTCTGTTGTTTTGTTTTTTAGATGTTTCAGGAAACACCATACACTTCTCCCGAGTGTCTGTTGGCAATTTACATCCCGCCCATCAGCATAACAAGGCTCCCAGTTCTCCATGGCCTGTCCTGCCTTTCTGGATTTTACACTTTTTTCAGATGGCCCTTTTGACCGGGGGGAAGTGAGACTTCATTGTAGTGCAGATTTCCTTTGCAAGCTTGCTTGGTTGGCCAAAAAGGGCGTATGCGTTTTTTCCTGAATATATTCAGGAAAAAACGCATACGCCCTTTTTGGCCAAGTGCATCATTGTGGACGTTCTGCCTCTTTTCCTATGCTTTCAATGCAATTCCAGTCTACCTCCTGAAATCGGTTTCCTGCAATTCTGCCCCGCTTTCAAGTCCTCTTGGCAGCCTTACTTCAGTATATTTTTGGACGATAGCTGTCATTTATAACTCTGCAGGTTTGTGAATTACAGTGCCCCTGAGCTCCTTTCTTCAACTCGCTTTCTTTTGAGCTGGCCGCAACACCGCAGGATGGCTTCAGGCCCTAATCTGGTTCCGGCACGGCACGCTGAGCCTTTGGTTAATTCCTCTTCCTGGTGGGAAATGAGAGTTAAATTTGCCCGTCCAGACACCTCCAGCTAGTCTCTCATTGGTTCTCGCTATTCCTGTTCATCTTCCGCAGAAATTGCAAACTGGGCCAAACAGGAGGTTAAAGGGACTGACTCTCCAAGTCGGGAGGGTGTTAGTAAAGCGTCTGGAATGTTGCACCCGAGTACCAGGGTACGAAAACTGAGACATATTTGAACACGTCTCCCGATCACATGGTTGATCATACTCTAGGTTCCACATGCATGTTTTAGCTGAAGGAAGAATACCTTAAACCTGGGTAGTTGAAACCCGTGGAATGGGTACCATGCAATATGACTTCAAAGGGTCTTCATTTGCTCACCGAACCTCTCCAATCCTATCACTGCTGCGTTTATGCCCCTGTACACATGCTTGATTCTCTTTCGGAGACATAGCAATCCATAGGTTTTAAGATACTTACTAGTCAGGTACATTCTTAGGCATTTAATATGCGGTGTTGAGTCCATTTCGTTGAGCAAGGAGTAGCTCTTGTCTATTCCATATTTGGCTTAAGGAACTTTATCTGTGTTCATTTCAATCTCTGGTTTTATGCAGCACCCCAACTCACCTTTCCCCTTAAGCAAGCATAAGTTGGTTTTCTAAATTTGAGACCCTGTTCTGTTCTGTAATTCAGTTCCTGTGTAGCCAAGTTTACATTCCGTGTATTACTGATATCTTATGATGGTTCTTTTTCTGTGTGACTTATTTCAGTTAGAATCATCATACCTGAATCCACTCATTGTGCTGCTAAGGGCCTGATGACATAGATTTCATTGCTGAGTGATATTGCTTTGTAAGTAAATACCACAACTTCTTTATCCATTTTTCACTTTCTGCGATGTTGAACTTGTACGGTAAACGAGGTTCTTGTAAACAGAGGCGTCCCAAACTTTGGGGTGGCTGTGTCTTTTTGATTTTAATTTCCCTAAGCTATAGGACCATAAGTGGAAGTGCCCTAGGCTCTGTTGCTTTGTTTTTTAGATGTTTCAGGAAACACCATACACTTCTCCCGAGTGTCTGTTGGCAATTTACATCCCGCCCATCAGCATAACAAGGCTCCCAGTTCTCCATGGCCTGTCCTGCCTTTCTGGATTTTACACTTTTTTCAGATGGCCCTTTTGACCGGGAGGAAGTGAGACTTCATTGTAGTGCAGATTTCCTTTGCAAGCTTGCTTGGTTGGCCAAAAAGGGCGTATGCGTCTTTTCCTGAATATATTCAGGAAAAAACGCATACGCCCTTTTTGGCCAAGTGCATCATTGTGGACGTTCTGCCTCTTTTCCTATGCTTTCAATGCAATTCCAGTCTGCCTCCTGAAATCGGTTTCCTGCAATTCTGCCCCGCTTTCAAGTCCTCTTGGCAGCCTTACTTCAGTATATTTTTGGACGATAGCTGTCATTTATAACTCTGCAGGTTTGTGAATTACAGTGCCCCTGAGCTCCTTTCTTCAACTCGCTTTCTTTTGAGCTGGCCGCAACACCGCAGGATGGCTTCAGGCCCTAATCTGGTTCCGGCACGGCACGCTGAGCCTTTGGTTAATTCCTCTTCCTGGTGGGAAATGAGAGTTAAATTTGCCCGTCCAGACACCTCCAGCTAGTCTCTCATTGGTTCTCGCTATTCCTGTTCATCTTCCGCAGAAATTGCAAACTGGGCCAAACAGGAGGTTAAAGGGACTGACTCTCCAAGTCGGGAGGGTGTTAGTAAAGCGTCTGGAATGTTGCACCCGAGTACCAGGGTACGAAAACTGAGACATATTTGAACACGTCTCCCGATCACATGGTTGATCATACTCTAGGTTCCACATGCATGTTTTAGCTGAAGGAAGAATACCTTAAACCTGGGTAGTTGAAACCCGTGGAATGGGTACCATGCAATATGACTTCAAAGGGTCTTCATTTGCTCACCGAACCTCTCCAATCCTATCACTGCTGCGTTTATGCCCCTGTACACATGCTTGATTCTCTTTCGGAGACATAGCAATCCATAGGTTTTAAGATACTTACTAGTCAGGTACATTCTTAGGCATTTAATATGCGGTGTTGAGTCCATTTCGTTGAGCAAGGAGTAGCTCTTGTCTATTCCATATTTGGCTTAAGGAACTTTATCTGTGCTCATTTCAATCTCTGGTTTTATGCAGCACCCCAACTCACCTTTCCCCTTAAGCAAGCATAAGTTGGTTTTCTAAATTTGAGACCCTGTTCTGTTCTGTAATTCAGTTCCTGTGTAGCCAAGTTTACATTCCGTGTATTACTGATATCTTATGATGTTTCTTTTTCTGTGTGACTTATTTCAGTTAGAATCATCATACCTGAATCCACTCATTGTGCTGCTAAGGGCCTGATGACATAGATTTCATTGCTGAGTGATATTGCTTTGTAAGTAAATACCACAACTTCTTTATCCATTTTTCACTTTCTGCGATGTTGAACTTGTACGGTAAACGCGGTTCTTGTAAACAGAGGCGTCCCAAACTTTGGGGTGGCTGTGTCTTTTTGATTTTAATTTCCCTAAGCTATAGGACCATAAGTGGAAGTGCCCTAGGCTCTGTTGCTTTGTTTTTTAGATGTTTCAGGAAACACCATACACTTCTCCCGAGTGTCTGTTGGCAATTTACATCCCGCCCATCAGCATAACAAGGCTCCCAGTTCTCCATGGCCTGTCCTGCCTTTCTGGATTTTACACTTTTTTCAGATGGCCCTTTTGACCGGGGGGAAGTGAGACTTCATTGTAGTGCAGATTTCCTTTGCAAGCTTGCTTGGTTGGCCAAAAAGGGCGTATGCGTTTTTTCCTGAATATATTCAGGAAAAAACACATACGCCCTTTTTGGCCAAGTGCATCATTGTGGACGTTCTGCCTCTTTTCCTATGCTTTCAATGCAATTCCAGTCTACCTCCTGAAATCGGTTTCCTGCAATTCTGCCCCGCTTTCAAGTCCTCTTGGCAGCCTTACTTCAGTATATTTTTGGACGATAGCTGTCATTTATAACTCTGCAGGTTTGTGAATTACAGTGCCCCTGAGCTCCTTTCTTCAACTCGCTTTCTTTTGAGCTGGCCGCAACACCGCAGGATGGCTTCAGGCCCTAATCTGGTTCCGGCACGGCACGCTGAGCCTTTGGTTAATTCCTCTTCCTGGTGGGAAATGAGAGTTAAATTTGCCCGTCCAGACACCTCCAGCTAGTCTCTCATTGGTTCTCGCTATTCCTGTTCATCTTCCGCAGAAATTGCAAACTGGGCCAAACAGGAGGTTAAAGGGACTGACTCTCCAAGTCGGGAGGGTGTTAGTAAAGCATCTGGAATGTTGCACCCGAGTACCAGGGTACGAAAACTGAGACATATTTGAACACGTCTCCCGATCACATGGTTGATCATACTCTAGGTTCCACATGCATGTTTTAGCTGAAGGAAGAATACCTTAAACCTGGGTAGTTGAAACCCATGGAATGGGTACTATGCAATATGACTTCAAAGGGTCTTCATTTGCTCACCGAACCTCTCCAATCCTATCACTGCTGCGTTTATGCCCCTGTACACATGCTTGATTCTCTTTCGGAGACATAGCAATCCATAGGTTTTAAGATACTTACTGGTCAGGTACATTCTTAGGCATTTAATATGCGGTGTTGAGTCCATTTCGTTGAGCAAGGAGTAGCTCTTGTCTATTCCATATTTGGCTTAAGGAACTTTATCTGTGCTCATTTCAATCTCTGGTTTTATGCAGCACCCCAACTCACCTTTCCCCTTAAGCAAGCATAAGTTGGTTTTCTAAATTTGAGACCCTGTTCTGTTCTGTAATTCAGTTCCTGTGTAGCCAAGTTTACATTCCGTGTATTACTGATATCTTATGATGTTTCTTTTTCTGTGTGACTTATTTCAGTTAGAATCATCATACCTGAATCCACTCATTGTGCTGCTAAGGGCCTGATGACATAGATTTCATTGCTGAGTGATATTGCTTTGTAAGTAAATACCACAACTTCTTTATCCATTTTTCACTTTCTGCGATGTTGAACTTGTACTGTAAACGAGGTTCTTGTAAACAGAGGCGTCCCAAACTTTGGGGTGGCTGTGTCTTTTTGATTTTAATTTCCCTAAGCTATAGGACCATAAGTGGAAGTGCCCTAGGCTCTGTTGCTTTGTTTTTTAGATGTTTCAGGAAACACCATACACTTCTCCCCGAGTGTCTGTTGGCAATTTACATCCCGCCCATCAGCATAACAAGGCTCCCAGTTCTCCATGGCCTGTCCTGCCTTTCTGGATTTTACACTTTTTTCAGATGGCCCTTTTGACCGGGGGGAAGTGAGACTTCATTGTAGTGCAGATTTCCTTTGCAAGCTTGCTTGGTTGGCCAAAAAGGGCGTATGCGTTTTTTCCTGAATATATTCAGGAAAAAACGCATACGCCCTTTTTGGCCAAGTGCATCATTGTGGACGTTCTGCCTCTTTTCCTATGCTTTCAATGCAATTCCAGTCTACCTCCTGAAATCGGTTTCCTGCAATTCTGCCCCGCTTTCAAGTCCTCTTGGCAGCCTTACTTCAGTATATTTTTGGACGATAGCTGTCATTTATAACTCTGCAGGTTTGTGAATTACAGTGCCCCTGAGCTCCTTTCTTCAACTCGCTTTCTTTTGAGCTGGCCGCAACACCGCAGGATGGCTTCAGGCCCTAATCTGGTTCCGGCACGGCACGCTGAGCCTTTGGTTAATTCCTCTTCCTGGTGGGAAATGAGAGTTAAATTTGCCCGTCCAGACACCTCCAGCTAGTCTCTCATTGGTTCTCGCTATTCCTGTTCATCTTCCGCAGAAATTGCAAACTGGGCCAAACAGGAGGTTAAAGGGACTGACTCTCCAAGTCGGGAGGGTGTTAGTAAAGCGTCTGGAATGTTGCACCCGAGTACCAGGGTACGAAAACTGAGACATATTTGAACACGTCTCCCGATCACATGGTTGATCATACTCTAGGTTCCACATGCATGTTTTAGCTGAAGGAAGAATACCTTAAACCTGGGTAGTTGAAACCCGTGGAATGGGTACCATGCAATATGACTTCAAAGGGTCTTCATTTGCTCACCGAACCTCTCCAATCCTATCACTGCTGCGTTTATGCCCCTGTACACATGCTTGATTCTCTTTCGGAGACATAGCAATCCATAGGTTTTAAGATACTTACTAGTCAGGTACATTCTTAGGCATTTAATATGCGGTGTTGAGTCCATTTCGTTGAGCAAGGAGTAGCTCTTGTCTATTCCATATTTGGCTTAAGGAACTTTATCTGTGCTCATTTCAATCTCTGGTTTTATGCAGCACCCCAACTCACCTTTCCCCTTAAGCAAGCATAAGTTGGTTTTCTAAATTTGAGACCCTGTTCTGTTCTGTAATTCAGTTCCTGTGTAGCCAAGTTTACATTCCGTGTATTACTGATATCTTATGATGTTTCTTTTTCTGTGTGACTTATTTCAGTTAGAATCATCATACCTGAATCCACTCATTGTGCTGCTAAGGGCCTGATGACATAGATTTCATTGCTGAGTGATATTGCTTTGTAAGTAAATACCACAACTTCTTTATCCATTTTTCACTTTCTGCGATGTTGAACTTGTACGGTAAACGAGGTTCTTGTAAACAGAGGCGTCCCAAACTTTGGGGTGGCTGTGTCTTTTTGATTTTAATTTCCCTAAGCTATAGGACCATAAGTGGAAGTGCCCTAGGCTCTGTTGTTTTGTTTTTTAGATGTTTCAGGAAACACCATACACTTCTCCCGAGTGTCTGTTGGCAATTTACATCCCGCCCATCAGCATAACAAGGCTCCCAGTTCTCCATGGCCTGTCCTGCCTTTCTGGATTTTACACTTTTTTCAGATGGCCCTTTTGACCGGGGGGAAGTGAGACTTCATTGTAGTGCAGATTTCCTTTGCAAGCTTGCTTGGTTGGCCAAAAAGGGCGTATGCGTTTTTTCCTGAATATATTCAGGAAAAAACGCATACGCCCTTTTTGGCCAAGTGCATCATTGTGGACGTTCTGCCTCTTTTCCTATGCTTTCAATGCAATTCCAGTCTACCTCCTGAAATCGGTTTCCTGCAATTCTGCCCCGCTTTCAAGTCCTCTTGGCAGCCTTACTTCAGTATATTTTTGGACGATAGCTGTCATTTATAACTCTGCAGGTTTGTGAATTACAGTGCCCCTGAGCTCCTTTCTTCAACTCGCTTTCTTTTGAGCTGGCCGCAACACCGCAGGATGGCTTCAGGCCCTAATCTGGTTCCGGCACGGCACGCTGAGCCTTTGGTTAATTCCTCTTCCTGGTGGGAAATGAGAGTTAAATTTGCCCGTCCAGACACCTCCAGCTAGTCTCTCATTGGTTCTCGCTATTCCTGTTCATCTTCCGCAGAAATTGCAAACTGGGCCAAACAGGAGGTTAAAGGGACTGACTCTCCAAGTCGGGAGGGTGTTAGTAAAGCGTCTGGAATGTTGCACCCGAGTACCAGGGTACGAAAACTGAGACATATTTGAACACGTCTCCCGATCACATGGTTGATCATACTCTAGGTTCCACATGCATGTTTTAGCTGAAGGAAGAATACCTTAAACCTGGGTAGTTGAAACCCGTGGAATGGGTACCATGCAATATGACTTCAAAGGGTCTTCATTTGCTCACCGAACCTCTCCAATCCTATCACTGCTGCGTTTATGCCCCTGTACACATGCTTGATTCTCTTTCGGAGACATAGCAATCCATAGGTTTTAAGATACTTACTAGTCAGGTACATTCTTAGGCATTTAATATGCGGTGTTGAGTCCATTTCGTTGAGCAAGGAGTAGCTCTTGTCTATTCCATATTTGGCTTAAGGAACTTTATCTGTGTTCATTTCAATCTCTGGTTTTATGCAGCACCCCAACTCACCTTTCCCCTTAAGCAAGCATAAGTTGGTTTTCTAAATTTGAGACCCTGTTCTGTTCTGTAATTCAGTTCCTGTGTAGCCAAGTTTACATTCCGTGTATTACTGATATCTTATGATGGTTCTTTTTCTGTGTGACTTATTTCAGTTAGAATCATCATACCTGAATCCACTCATTGTGCTGCTAAGGGCCTGATGACATAGATTTCATTGCTGAGTGATATTGCTTTGTAAGTAAATACCACAACTTCTTTATCCATTTTTCACTTTCTGCGATGTTGAACTTGTACGGTAAACGAGGTTCTTGTAAACAGAGGCGTCCCAAACTTTGGGGTGGCTGTGTCTTTTTGATTTTAATTTCCCTAAGCTATAGGACCATAAGTGGAAGTGCCCTAGGCTCTGTTGCTTTGTTTTTTAGATGTTTCAGGAAACACCATACACTTCTCCCGAGTGTCTGTTGGCAATTTACATCCCGCCCATCAGCATAACAAGGCTCCCAGTTCTCCATGGCCTGTCCTGCCTTTCTGGATTTTACACTTTTTTCAGATGGCCCTTTTGACCGGGAGGAAGTGAGACTTCATTGTAGTGCAGATTTCCTTTGCAAGCTTGCTTGGTTGGCCAAAAAGGGCGTATGCGTCTTTTCCTGAATATATTCAGGAAAAAACGCATACGCCCTTTTTGGCCAAGTGCATCATTGTGGACGTTCTGCCTCTTTTCCTATGCTTTCAATGCAATTCCAGTCTGCCTCCTGAAATCGGTTTCCTGCAATTCTGCCCCGCTTTCAAGTCCTCTTGGCAGCCTTACTTCAGTATATTTTTGGACGATAGCTGTCATTTATAACTCTGCAGGTTTGTGAATTACAGTGCCCCTGAGCTCCTTTCTTCAACTCGCTTTCTTTTGAGCTGGCCGCAACACCGCAGGATGGCTTCAGGCCCTAATCTGGTTCCGGCACGGCACGCTGAGCCTTTGGTTAATTCCTCTTCCTGGTGGGAAATGAGAGTTAAATTTGCCCGTCCAGACACCTTCCAGCTAGTCTCTCATTGGTTCTCGCTATTCCTGTTCATCTTCCGCAGAAATTGCAAACTGGGCCAAACAGGAGGTTAAAGGGACTGACTCTCCAAGTCGGGAGGGTGTTAGTAAAGCGTCTGGAATGTTGCACCCGAGTACCAGGGTACGAAAACTGAGACATATTTGAACACGTCTCCCGATCACATGGTTGATCATACTCTAGGTTCCACATGCATGTTTTAGCTGAAGGAAGAATACCTTAAACCTGGGTAGTTGAAACCCGTGGAATGGGTACCATGCAATATGACTTCAAAGGGTCTTCATTTGCTCACCGAACCTCTCCAATCCTATCACTGCTGCGTTTATGCCCCTGTACACATGCTTGATTCTCTTTCGGAGACATAGCAATCCATAGGTTTTAAGATACTTACTAGTCAGGTACATTCTTAGGCATTTAATATGCGGTGTTGAGTCCATTTCGTTGAGCAAGGAGTAGCTCTTGTCTATTCCATATTTGGCTTAAGGAACTTTATCTGTGTTCATTTCAATCTCTGGTTTTATGCAGCACCCCAACTCACCTTTCCCCTTAAGCAAGCATAAGTTGGTTTTCTAAATTTGAGACCCTGTTCTGTTCTGTAATTCAGTTCCTGTGTAGCCAAGTTTACATTCCGTGTATTACTGATATCTTATGATATTTCTTTTTCTGTGTGACTTATTTCAGTTAGAATCATCATACCTGAATCCACTCATTGTGCTGCTAAGGGCCTGATGACATAGATTTCATTGCTGAGTGATATTGCTTTGTAAGTAAATACCACAACTTCTTTATCCATTTTTCACTTTCTGCGATGTTGAACTTGTACGGTAAACGAGGTTCTTGTAAACAGAGGCGTCCCAAACTTTGGGGTGGCTGTGTCTTTTTGATTTTAATTTCCCTAAGCTATAGGACCATAAGTGGAAGTGCCCTAGGCTCTGTTGCTTTGTTTTTTAGATGTTTCAGGAAACACCATACACTTCTCCCGAGTGTCTGTTGGCAATTTACATCCCGCCCATCAGCATAACAAGGCTCCCAGTTCTCCATGGCCTGTCCTGCCTTTCTGGATTTTACACTTTTTTCAGATGGCCCTTTTGACCGGGAGGAAGTGAGACTTCATTGTAGTGCAGATTTCCTTTGCAAGCTTGCTTGGTTGGCCAAAAAGGGCGTATGCGTTTTTTCCTGAATATATTCAGGAAAAAACGCATACGCCCTTTTTGGCCAAGTGCATCATTGTGGACGTTCTGCCTCTTTTCCTATGCTTTCAATGCAATTCCAGTCTGCCTCCTGAAATCGGTTTCCTGCAATTCTGCCCCGCTTTCAAGTCCTCTTGGCAGCCTTACTTCAGTATATTTTTGGACGATAGCTGTCATTTATAACTCTGCAGGTTTGTGAATTACAGTGCCCCTGAGCTCCTTTCTTCAACTCGCTTTCTTTTGAGCTGGCCGCAACACCGCAGGATGGCTTCAGGCCCTAATCTGGTTCCGGCACGGCACGCTGAGCCTTTGGTTAATTCCTCTTCCTGGTGGGAAATGAGAGTTAAATTTGCCCGTCCAGACACCTCCAGCTAGTCTCTCATTGGTTCTCGCTATTCCTGTTCATCTTCCGCAGAAATTGCAAACTGGGCCAAACAGGAGGTTAAAGGGACTGACTCTCCAAGTCGGGAGGGTGTTAGTAAAGCGTCTGGAATGTTGCACCCGAGTACCAGGGTACGAAAACTGAGACATATTTGAACACGTCTCCCGATCACATGGTTGATCATACTCTAGGTTCCACATGCATGTTTTAGCTGAAGGAAGAATACCTTAAACCTGGGTAGTTGAAACCCGTGGAATGGGTACCATGCAATATGACTTCAAAGGGTCTTCATTTGCTCACCGAACCTCTCCAATCCTATCACTGCTGCGTTTATGCCCCTGTACACATGCTTGATTCTCTTTCGGAGACATAGCAATCCATAGGTTTTAAGATACTTACTAGTCAGGTACATTCTTAGGCATTTAATATGCGGTGTTGAGTCCATTTCGTTGAGCAAGGAGTAGCTCTTGTCTATTCCATATTTGGCTTAAGGAACTTTATCTGTGCTCATTTCAATCTCTGGTTTTATGCAGCACCCCAACTCACCTTTCCCCTTAAGCAAGCATAAGTTGGTTTTCTAAATTTGAGACCCTGTTCTGTTCTGTAATTCAGTTCCTGTGTAGCCAAGTTTACATTCCGTGTATTACTGATATCTTATGATGTTTCTTTTTCTGTGTGACTTATTTCAGTTAGAATCATCATACCTGAATCCACTCATTGTGCTGCTAAGGGCCTGATGACATAGATTTCATTGCTGAGTGATATTGCTTTGTAAGTAAATACCACAACTTCTTTATCCATTTTTCACTTTCTGCGATGTTGAACTTGTACGGTAAACGCGGTTCTTGTAAACAGAGGCGTCCCAAACTTTGGGGTGGCTGTGTCTTTTTGATTTTAATTTCCCTAAGCTATAGGACCATAAGTGGAAGTGCCCTAGGCTCTGTTGCTTTGTTTTTTAGATGTTTCAGGAAACACCATACACTTCTCCCGAGTGTCTGTTGGCAATTTACATCCCGCCCATCAGCATAACAAGGCTCCCAGTTCTCCATGGCCTGTCCTGCCTTTCTGGATTTTACACTTTTTTCAGATGGCCCTTTTGACCGGGGGGAAGTGAGACTTCATTGTAGTGCAGATTTCCTTTGCAAGCTTGCTTGGTTGGCCAAAAAGGGCGTATGCGTTTTTTCCTGAATATATTCAGGAAAAAACACATACGCCCTTTTTGGCCAAGTGCATCATTGTGGACGTTCTGCCTCTTTTCCTATGCTTTCAATGCAATTCCAGTCTACCTCCTGAAATCGGTTTCCTGCAATTCTGCCCCGCTTTCAAGTCCTCTTGGCAGCCTTACTTCAGTATATTTTTGGACGATAGCTGTCATTTATAACTCTGCAGGTTTGTGAATTACAGTGCCCCTGAGCTCCTTTCTTCAACTCGCTTTCTTTTGAGCTGGCCGCAACACCGCAGGATGGCTTCAGGCCCTAATCTGGTTCCGGCACGGCACGCTGAGCCTTTGGTTAATTCCTCTTCCTGGTGGGAAATGAGAGTTAAATTTGCCCGTCCAGACACCTCCAGCTAGTCTCTCATTGGTTCTCGCTATTCCTGTTCATCTTCCGCAGAAATTGCAAACTGGGCCAAACAGGAGGTTAAAGGGACTGACTCTCCAAGTCGGGAGGGTGTTAGTAAAGCATCTGGAATGTTGCACCCGAGTACCAGGGTACGAAAACTGAGACATATTTGAACACGTCTCCCGATCACATGGTTGATCATACTCTAGGTTCCACATGCATGTTTTAGCTGAAGGAAGAATACCTTAAACCTGGGTAGTTGAAACCCATGGAATGGGTACTATGCAATATGACTTCAAAGGGTCTTCATTTGCTCACCGAACCTCTCCAATCCTATCACTGCTGCGTTTATGCCCCTGTACACATGCTTGATTCTCTTTCGGAGACATAGCAATCCATAGGTTTTAAGATACTTACTGGTCAGGTACATTCTTAGGCATTTAATATGCGGTGTTGAGTCCATTTCGTTGAGCAAGGAGTAGCTCTTGTCTATTCCATATTTGGCTTAAGGAACTTTATCTGTGCTCATTTCAATCTCTGGTTTTATGCAGCACCCCAACTCACCTTTCCCCTTAAGCAAGCATAAGTTGGTTTTCTAAATTTGAGACCCTGTTCTGTTCTGTAATTCAGTTCCTGTGTAGCCAAGTTTACATTCCGTGTATTACTGATATCTTATGATGTTTCTTTTTCTGTGTGACTTATTTCAGTTAGAATCATCATACCTGAATCCACTCATTGTGCTGCTAAGGGCCTGATGACATAGATTTCATTGCTGAGTGATATTGCTTTGTAAGTAAATACCACAACTTCTTTATCCATTTTTCACTTTCTGCGATGTTGAACTTGTACTGTAAACGAGGTTCTTGTAAACAGAGGCGTCCCAAACTTTGGGGTGGCTGTGTCTTTTTGATTTTAATTTCCCTAAGCTATAGGACCATAAGTGGAAGTGCCCTAGGCTCTGTTGCTTTGTTTTTTAGATGTTTCAGGAAACACCATACACTTCTCCCTAGTGTCTGTTGGCAATTTACATCCCACCCATCAGCATAACAAGGCTCCCAGTTCTCCATGGCCTGTCCTGCCTTTCTGGATTTTACACTTTTTTCAGATGGCCCTTTTGACCGGGGGGAAGTGAGACTTCATTGTAGTGCAGATTTCCTTTGCAAGCTTGCTTGGTTGGCCAAAAAGGGCGTATGCGTTTTTTCCTGAATATATTCAGGAAAAAACGCATACGCCCTTTTTGGCCAAGTGCATCATTGTGGACGTTCTGCCTCTTTTCCTATGCTTTCAATGCAATTCCAGTCTACCTCCTGAAATCGGTTTCCTGCAATTCTGCCCCGCTTTCAAGTCCTCTTGGCAGCCTTACTTCAGTATATTTTTGGACGATAGCTGTCATTTATAACTCTGCAGGTTTGTGAATTACAGTGCCCCTGAGCTCCTTTCTTCAACTCGCTTTCTTTTGAGCTGGCCGCAACACCGCAGGATGGCTTCAGGCCCTAATCTGGTTCCGGCACGGCACGCTGAGCCTTTGGTTAATTCCTCTTCCTGGTGGGAAATGAGAGTTAAATTTGCCCGTCCAGACACCTCCAGCTAGTCTCTCATTGGTTCTCGCTATTCCTGTTCATCTTCCGCAGAAATTGCAAACTGGGCCAAACAGGAGGTTAAAGGGACTGACCCTCCAAGTCGGGAGGGTGTAAGTAAAGCATCTGGAATGTTGCACCCGAGTACCAGGGTACGAAAACTGAGACATATTTGAACACATCTCCCGATCACATGGTTGATCATACTCTAGGTTCCACATGCATGTTTTAGCTGAAGGAAGAATACCTTAAACCTGGGTAGTTGAAACCCATGGAATGGGTACTATGCAATATGACTTCAAAGGGTTTTCATTTGCTCACCGAACCTCTCCAATCCTATCACTGCTGCGTTTATGCCCCTGTACACATGCTTGATTCTCTTTCGGAGACATAGCAATCCATAGGTTTTAAGATACTTACTGGTCAGGTACATTCTTAGGCATTTAATATGCGGTGTTGAGTCCATTTCGTTGAGCAAGGAGTAGCTCTTGTCTATTCCATATTTGGCTTAAGGAACTTTATCTGTGCTCATTTCAATCTCTGGTTTTATGCAGCACCCCAACTCACCTTTCCCCTTAAGCAAGCATAAGTTGGTTTTCTAAATTTGAGACCCTGTTCTGTTCTGTAATTCAGTTCCTGTGTAGCCAAGTTTACATTCCGTGTATTACTGATATCTTATGATGTTTCTTTTTCTGTGTGACTTATTTCAGTTAGAATCATCATACCTGAATCCACTCATTGTGCTGCTAAGGGCCTGATGACATAGATTTCATTGCTGAGTGATATTGCTTTGTAAGTAAATACCACAACTTCTTTATCCATTTTTCACTTTCTGCGATGTTGAACTTGTACTGTAAACGAGGTTCTTGTAAACAGAGGCGTCCCAAACTTTGGGGTGGCTGTGTCTTTTTGATTTTAATTTCCCTAAGCTATAGGACCATAAGTGGAAGTGCCCTAGGCTCTGTTGCTTTGTTTTTTAGATGTTTCAGGAAACACCATACACTTCTCCCGAGTGTCTGTTGGCAATTTACATCCCACCCATCAGCATAACAAGGCTCCCAGTTCTCCATGGCCTGTCCTGCCTTTCTGGATTTTACACTTTTTTCAGATGGCCCTTTTGACCGGGGGGAAGTGAGACTTCATTGTAGTGCAGATTTCCTTTGCAAGCTTGCTTGGTTGGCCAAAAAGGGCGTATGCGTTTTTTCCTGAATATATTCAGGAAAAAACGCATACGCCCTTTTTGGCCAAGTGCATCATTGTGGACGTTCTGCCTCTTTTCCTATGCTTTCAATGCAATTCCAGTCTACCTCCTGAAATCGGTTTCCTGCAATTCTGCCCCGCTTTCAAGTCCTCTTGGCAGCCTTACTTCAGTATATTTTTGGACGATAGCTGTCATTTATAACTCTGCAGGATTGTGAATTACAGTGCCCCTGAGCTCCTTTCTTCAACTCGCTTTCTTTTGAGCTGGCCGCAACACCGCAGGATGGCTTCAGGCCCTAATCTGGTTCCGGCACGGCATGCTGAGCCTTTGGTTATTTCCTCTTCCTGGTGGGAAATGAGAGTTAAATTTGCCCGTCCAGACACCTCCAGCTAGTCTCTCATTGGTTCTCCCTATTCCTGTTCATCTTCCGCAGAAATTGCAAACTGGGCCAAACAGGAGCTTAAAGGTGCTGACTCTCCAAGTGCGGAGAGTGTTAGTAAAGCGTCTGGAATGTTGCACCCGAGAACCAGGGGAGGACAACTGAGACATATTTGAACATGTCTCCCGTTCACACGGTTGATCATACTCTGGGTTCCACATGCATGTTTTAGCTGAAGGAAGAATACCTTAAACCTGGAGAGTTGAGACCCGTGGAATGGGTACCATGCAATATGACTTCAAAGGGTCTTCATTTGCTCACTGAACCTCTCCAATCCTATCACTGCTGCGTTTATGCCCCTGTACACATGCTTGATTCTCTTTTGGAGACATAGCAATCCATAGGTTTTAAGATACTTACTAGTCAGGTACATTCTTAGACGTTTAATATGGGGTGTTGAGTCCATTTCATTGAGCAAGGAGTAGCTCTTGCTATTCCATATTTGGCTTAAGGAACTTTATCTGTGCTCATTTCAATGTCTGGTTTTATGCAGCACCCCAACTCACCTTTCCCCTTAAGCAAGCATAAGTTGGTTTTCTAATTTTGAGACCCTGTTCTGTTTTGGAATTCAGTTCCTGTGTAGCCAAGTTTACATTCCGTGTATTAGTGATATCTTATGATGTTTCTTTTTCTGTGTGACTTATTTCAGTTAGAATCATCGTACCTGAATCCACTCATTATGCTGCTACGGGCCTGATGACATAGATTTCATTGTTGAGTGATACTGCATTGTACGTAAGTACCACAAGTTCTTTATCCATTTTTCACTTTCTGTGATATTGAACTTGTACGGTAAACGAGGTTCTTGTAAACAGAGGCGTCCCAAACTTTGGGGTGGCTGTGTCTTTTTGATTTTAATTTCCCTAAGCTATAGGACCATAAGTGGAAGTGCCCTAGGCTCTGTTGCTTTGTTTTTTAGATGTTTCAGGAAACACCATACACTTCTCCCGAGTGTCTGTTGGCAATTTACATCCCGCCCATCAGCATAACAAGGCTCCCAGTTCTCCATGGCCTGTCCTGCCTTTCTGGATTTTACACTTTTTTCAGATGGCCCTTTTGACCGGGGGGAAGTGAGACTTCATTGTAGTGCAGATTTCCTTTGCAAGCTTGCTTGGTTGGCCAAAAAGGGCGTATGCGTTTTTTCCTGAATATATTCAGGAAAAAACGCATACGCCCTTTTTGGCCAAGTGCATCATTGTGGACGTTCTGCCTCTTTTCCTATGCTTTCAATGCAATTCCAGTCTACCTCCTGAAATCGGTTTCCTGCAATTCTGCCCCGCTTTCAAGTCCTCTTGGCAGCCTTACTTCAGTATATTTTTGGACGATAGCTGTCATTTATAACTCTGCAGGTTTGTGAATTACAGTGCCCCTGAGCTCCTTTCTTCAACTCGCTTTCTTTTGAGCTGGCCGCAACACCGCAGGATGGCTTCAGGCCCTAATCTGGTTCCGGCACGGCACGCAGATCCTTTGGTTAATTCCTCTTCCTGGTGGGAAATGAGAGTTAAATTTGCCCGTCCAGACACCTCCAGCTAGTCTCTCATTGGTTCTCGCTATTCCTGTTCATCTTCCGCAGAAATTGCAAACTGGGCCAAACAGGAGGTTAAAGGGACTGACTCTCCAAGTCGGGAGGGTGTTAGTAAAGCGTCTGGAATGTTGCACCCGAGTACCAGGGTACGAAAACTGAGACATATTTGAACACGTCTCCCGATCACATGGTTGATCATACTCTAGGTTCCACATGCATGTTTTAGCTGAAGGAAGAATACCTTAAACCTGGGTAGTTGAAACCCGTGGAATGGGTACCATGCAATATGACTTCAAAGGGTCTTCATTTGCTCACCGAACCTCTCCAATCCTATCACTGCTGCGTTTATGCCCCTGTACACATGCTTGATTCTCTTTCGGAGACATAGCAATCCATAGGTTTTAAGATACTTACTAGTCAGGTACATTCTTAGGCATTTAATATGCGGTTTTGAGTCCATTTCGTTGAGCAAGGAGTAGCTCTTGTCTATTCCATATTTGGCTTAAGGAACTTTATCTGTGCTCATTTCAATCTCTGGTTTTATGCAGCACCCCAACTCACCTTTACCCTTAAGCAAGCATAAGTTGGTTTTCTAAATTTGAGACCCTGTTCTGTTCTGTAATTCAGTTCCTGTGTAGCCAAGTTTACATTCCGTGTATTACTGATATCTTATGATGTTTCTTTTTCTGTGTGACTTATTTCAGTTAGAATCATCATACCTGAATCCACTCATTGTGCTGCTAAGGGCCTGATGACATAGATTTCATTGCTGAGTGATATTGCTTTGTAAGTAAATACCACAACTTCTTTATCCATTTTTCACTTTCTGCGATGTTGAACTTGTACTGTAAACAAGGTTCTTGTAAACAGAGGCGTCCCAAACTTTGGGGTGGCTGTGTCTTTTTGATTTTAATTTCCCTAAGCTATAGGACCATAAGTGGAAGTGCCCTAGGCTCTGTTGCTTTGTTTTTTAGATGTTTCAGGAAACACCATACACTTCTCCCGAGTGGCTGTTGGCAATTTACATCCCGCCCATCAGCATAACAAGGCTCCCAGTTCTCCATGGCCTGTCCTGCCTTTCTGGATTTTACACTTTTTTCAGATGGCCCTTTTGACCGGGGGGAAGTGAGACTTCATTGTAGTGCAGATTTCCTTTGCAAGCTTGCTTGGTTGGCCAAAAAGGGCGTATGCGTTTTTTCCTGAATATATTCAGGAAAAAACGCATACGCCCTTTTTGGCCAAGTGCATCATTGTGGACGTTCTGCCTCTTTTCCTATGCTTTCAATGCAATTCCAGTCTACCTCCTGAAATCGGTTTCCTGCAATTCTGCCCCGCTTTCAAGTCCTCTTGGCAGCCTTACTTCAGTATATTTTTGGACGATAGCTGTCATTTATAACTCTGCAGGTTTGTGAATTACAGTGCCCCTGAGCTCCTTTCTTCAACTCGCTTTCTTGTGACCTGGCCGCAACACCGCAGGATGGCTTCAGGCCCTAATCTGGTTCCGGCACGGCACGCTGAGCCTTTGGTTAATTCCTCTTCCTGGTGGGAAATGAGAGTTAAATTTGCCCGTCCAGACACCTCCAGCTAGTCTCTCATTGGTTCTCGCTATTCCTGTTCATCTTCCGCAGAAATTGCAAACTGGGCCAAACAGGAGGTTAAAGGGACTGACTCTCGAAGTCTGGAGAGTGTTAGTAAAGCGTATGGAATGTTGCACCCGAGTACCAGGGTACGAAAACTGAGACATATTTGAACACGTCTCCCGATCACCTGGTTGATCATACTCTAGGTTCCACATGCATGTTTTAGCTGAAGGAAGAATACCTTAAACCTGGGTAGTTGAAACCCGTGGAATGGGTACCATGCAATATGACTTCAAAGGGTCTTCATTTGCTCACCGAACCTCTCCAATCCTATCACTGCTGCGTTTATACCCCTGTACACATGCTTGATTCTCTTTCGGAGACATAGCAATCCATAGGTTTTAAGATACTTACTAGTCAGGTACATTCTTAGGCGTTTAATATGCGGTTTTGAGTCCATTTCGTTGAGCAAGGAGTAGCTCTTGTCTATTCCATATTTGGCTTAAGTAACTTTATCTGTGCTCATTTCAATCTCTGGTTTTATGCAGCACCCCAACTCACCTTTACCCTTAAGCAAGCATAAGTTGGTTTTCTTAATTTGAGACCCTGTTCTGTTCTGTAATTCAGTTCCTGTGGAGCCAAGTTTACATTCCGTGTATTACTGATATCTTATGATGTTTCTTTTTCTGTGTGACTTATTTCAGTTAGAATCATCATACCTGAATCCACTCATTGTGCTGCTAAGGGCCTGATGACATAGATTTCATTGCTGAGTGATATTGCTTTGTAAGTAAATACCACAACTTCTTTATCCATTTTTCACTTTCTGCGATGTTGAACTTGTACTGTAAACGAGGTTCTTGTAAACAGAGGCGTCCCAAACTTTGGGGTGGCTGTGTCTTTTTGATTTTAATTTCCCTAAGCTATAGGACCATAAGTGGAAGTGCCCTAGGCTCTGTTGCTTTGTTTTGTAGATGTTTCAGGAAACACCATACACTTCTCCCGAGTGTCTGTTGGCAATTTACATCCCGCCCATCAGCATAACAAGGCTCCCAGTTCTCCATGGCCTGTCCTGCCTTTCTGGATTTTACACTTTTTTCAGATGGCCCTTTTGACCGGGGGGAAGTGAGACTTCATTGTAGTGCAGATTTCCTTTGCAAGCTTGCTTGGTTGGTCAAAAAGGGCGTATGCGTTTTTTCCTGAATATATTCAGGAAAAAACGCATACGCCCTTTTTGGCCAAGTGCATCATTGTGGACGTTCTGCCTCTTTTCCTATGCTTTCAATGCAATTCCAGTCTACCTCCTGAAATCGGTTTCCTGCAATTCTGCCCCGCTTTCAAGTCCTCTTGGCAGCCTTACTTCAGTATATTTTTGGACGATAGCTGTCATTTATAACTCTGCAGGTTTGTGAATTACAGTGCCCCTGAGCTCCTTTCTTCAACTCGCTTTCTTTTGAGCTGGCCGCAACACCGCAGGATGGCTTCAGGCCCTAATCTGGTTCCGGCACGGCACGCAGATCCTTTGGTTAATTCCTCTTCCTGGTGGGAAATGAGAGTTAAATTTGCCCGTCCAGACACCTCCAGCTAGTCTCTCATTGGTTCTCGCTATTCCTGTTCATCTTCCGCAGAAATTGCAAACTGGGCCAAACAGGAGGTTAAAGGGACTGACTCTCCAAGTCGGGAGGGTGTTAGTAAAGCGTCTGGAATGTTGCACCCGAGTACCAGGGTACGAAAACTGAGACATATTTGAACACGTCTCCCGATCACATGGTTGATCATACTCTAGGTTCCACATGCATGTTTTAGCTGAAGGAAGAATACCTTAAACCTGGGTAGTTGAAACCCGTGGAATGGGTACCATGCAATATGACTTCAAAGGGTCTTCATTTGCTCACCGAACCTCTCCAATCCTATCACTGCTGCGTTTATGCCCCTGTACACATGCTTGATTCTCTTTCGGAGACATAGCAATCCATAGGTTTTAAGATACTTACTAGTCAGGTACATTCTTAGGCATTTAATATGCGGTGTTGAGTCCATTTCGTTGAGCAAGGAGTAGCTCTTGTCTATTCCATATTTGGCTTAAGGAACTTTATCTGTGCTCATTTCAATCTCTGGTTTTATGCAGCACCCCAACTCACCTTTACCCTTAAGCAAGCATAAGTTGGTTTTCTAAATTTGAGACCCTGTTCTGTTCTGTAATTCAGTTCCTGTGTAGCCAAGTTTACATTCCGTGTATTACTGATATCTTATGATGTTTCTTTTTCTGTGTGACTTATTTCAGTTAGAATCATCATACCTGAATCCACTCATTGTGCTGCTAAGGGCCTGATGACATAGATTTCATTGCTGAGTGATATTGCTTTGTAAGTAAATACCACAACTTCTTTATCCATTTTTCACTTTCTGCGATGTTGAACTTGTACTGTAAACGAGGTTCTTGTAAACAGAGGCGTCCCAAACTTTGGGGTGGCTGTGTCTTTTTGATTTTAATTTCCCTAAGCTATAGGACCATAAGTGGAAGTGCCCTAGGCTCTGTTGCTTTGTTTTTTAGATGTTTCAGGAAACACCATACACTTCTCCCGAGTGTCTGTTGGCAATTTACATCCCGCCCATCAGCATAACAAGGCTCCCAGTTCTCCATGGCCTGTCCTGCCTTTCTGGATTTTACACTTTTTTCAGATGGCCCTTTTGACCGGGGGGAAGTGAGACTTCATTGTAGTGCAGATTTCCTTTGCAAGCTTGCTTGGTTGGCCAAAAAGGGCGTATGCGTTTTTTCCTGAATATATTCAGGAAAAAACGCATACGCCCTTTTTGGCCAAGTGCATCATTGTGGACGTTCTGCCTCTTTTCCTATGCTTTCAATGCAATTCCAGTCTACCTCCTGAAATCGGTTTCCTGCAATTCTGCCCCGCTTTCAAGTCCTCTTGGCAGCCTTACTTCAGTATATTTTTGGACGATAGCTGTCATTTATAAGTCTGCAGGTTTGTGAATTACAGTGCCCCTGAGCTCCTTTCTTCAACTCGCTTTCTTGTGACCTGGCCGCAACACCGCAGGATGGCTTCAGGCCCTAATCTGGTTCCGGCACGGCACGCTGAGCCTTTGGTTAATTCCTCTTCCTGGTGGGAAATGAGAGTTAAATTTGCCCGTCCAGACACCTCCAGCTAGTCTCTCATTGGTTCTCGCTATTCCTGTTCATCTTCCGCAGAAATTGCAAACTGGGCCAAACAGGAGGTTAAAGGGACTGACTCTCGAAGTCTGGAGAGTGTTAGTAAAGCGTATGGAATGTTGCACCCGAGTACCAGGGTACGAAAACTGAGACATATTTGAACACGTCTCCCGATCACCTGGTTGATCATACTCTAGGTTCCACATGCATGTTTTAGCTGAAGGAAGAATACCTTAAACCTGGGTAGTTGAAACCCGTGGAATGGGTACCATGCAATATGACTTCAAAGGGTCTTCATTTGCTCACCGAACCTCTCCAATCCTATCACTGCTGCGTTTATACCCCTGTACACATGCTTGATTCTCTTTCGGAGACATAGCAATCCATAGGTTTTAAGATACTTACTAGTCAGGTACATTCTTAGGCGTTTAATATGCGGTTTTGAGTCCATTTCGTTGAGCAAGGAGTAGCTCTTGTCTATTCCATATTTGGCTTAAGGAACTTTATCTGTGCTCATTTCAATCTCTGGTTTTATGCAGCACCCCAACTCACCTTTACCCTTAAGCAAGCATAAGTTGGTTTTCTTAATTTGAGACCCTGTTCTGTTCTGTAATTCAGTTCCTGTGGAGCCAAGTTTACATTCCGTGTATTACTGATATCTTATGATGTTTCTTTTTCTGTGTGACTTATTTCAGTTAGAATCATCATACCTGAATCCACTCATTGTGCTGCTAAGGGCCTGATGACATAGATTTCATTGCTGAGTGATATTGCTTTGTAAGTAAATACCACAACTTCTTTATCCATTTTTCACTTTCTGCGATGTTGAACTTGTACTGTAAACGAGGTTCTTGTAAACAGAGGCGTCCCAAACTTTGGGGTGGCTGTGTCTTTTTGATTTTAATTTCCCTAAGCTATAGGACCATAAGTGGAAGTGCCCTATGCTCTGTTGCTTTGTTTTTTAGATGTTTCAGGAAACACCATACACTTCTCCCGAGTGTCTGTTGGCAATTTACATCCCGCCCATCAGCATAACAAGGCTCCCAGTTCTCCATGGCCTGTCCTGCCTTTCTGGATTTTACACTTTTTTCAGATGGCCCTTTTGACCGGGGGGAAGTGAGACTTCATTGTAGTGCAGATTTCCTTTGCAAGCTTGCTTGGTTGGCCAAAAAGGGCGTATGCGTTTTTTCCTGAATATATTCAGGAAAAAACGCATACGCCCTTTTTGGCCAAGTGCATCATTGTGGACGTTCTGCCTCTTTTCCTATGCTTTCAATGCAATTCCAGTCTACCTCCTGAAATCGGTTTCCTGCAATTCTGCCCCGCTTTCAAGTCCTCTTGGCAGCCTTACTTCAGTATATTTTTGGACGATAGCTGTCATTTATAACTCTGCAGGTTTGTGAATTACAGTGCCCCTGAGCTCCTTTCTTCAACTCGCTTTCTTTTGAGCTGGCCGCAACACCGCAGGATGGCTTCAGGCCCTAATCTGGTTCCGGCACGGCACGCTGAGCCTTTGGTTAATTCCTCTTCCTGGTGGGAAATGAGAGTTAAATTTGCCCGTCCAGACACCTCCAGCTAGTCTCTCATTGGTTCTCTCTATTCCTGTTCATCTTCCGCAGAAATTGCAAACTGGGCCAAACAGGAGGTTAAAGGGACTGACTCTCGAAGTCGGGAGAGTGTTAGTAAAGCGTATGGAATGTTGCACCCGAGTACCAGGGTACGAAAACTGAGACATATTTGAACACGTCTCCCGATCACCTGGTTGATCATACTCTAGGTTCCACATGCATGTTTTAGCTGAAGGAAGAATACCTTAAACCTGGGTAGTTGAAACCCGTGGAATGGGTACCATGCAATATGACTTCAAAGGGTCTTCATTTGCTCACCGAACCTCTCCAATCCTATCACTGCTGCGTTTATACCCCTGTACACATGCTTGATTCTCTTTCGGAGACATAGCAATCCATAGGTTTTAAGATACTTACTAGTCAGGTACATTCTTAGGCGTTTAATATGCGGTGTTGAGTCCATTTCGTTGAGCAAGGAGTAGCTCTTGTCTATTCCATATTTGGCTTAAGGAACTTTATCTGTGCTCATTTCAATCTCTGGTTTTATGCAGCACCCCAACTCACCTTTACCCTTAAGCAAGCATAAGTTGGTTTTCTTAATTTGAGACCCTGTTCTGTTCTGTAATTCAGTTCCTGTGGAGCCAAGTTTACATTCCGTGTATTACTGATATCTTATGATGTTTCTTTTTCTGTGTGACTTATTTCAGTTAGAATCATCATACCTGAATCCACTCATTGTGCTGCTAAGGGCCTGATGACATAGATTTCATTGCTGAGTGATATTGCTTTTTAAGTAAATACCACAACTTCTTTATCCATTTTTCACTTTCTGCGATGTTGAACTTGTACTGTAAACGAGGTTCTTGTAAACAGAGGCGTCCCAAACTTTGGGGTGGCTGTGTCTTTTTGATTTTAATTTCCCTAAGCTATAGGACCATAAGTGGAAGTGCCCTAGGCTCTGTTGCTTTGTTTTTTAGATGTTTCAGGAAACACCATACACTTCTCCCGAGTGTCTGTTGGCAATTTACATCCCGCCCATCAGCATAACAAGGCTCCCAGTTCTCCATGGCCTGTCCTGCCTTTCTGGATTTTACACTTTTTTCAGATGGCCCTTTTGACCGGGGGGAAGTGAGACTTCATTGTAGTGCAGATTTCCTTTGCAAGTTTGCTTGGTTGGCCAAAAAGGGCGTATGCGTTTTTTCCTGAATATATTCAGGAATAAACGCATACGCCCTTTTTGGCCAAGTGCATCATTGTGGACGTTCTGCCTCTTTTCCTATGCTTTCAATGCAATTCCAGTCTACCTCCTGAAATCGGTTTCCTGCAATTCTGCCCCGCTTTCAAGTCCTCTTGGCAGCCTTACTTCAGTATATTTTTGGACGATTGCTGTCATTTATAACTCTGCAGGTTTGTGAATTACAGTGCCCCTGAGCTCCTTTCTTCAACTCGCTTTCTTTTGAGCTGGCCGCAACACCGCAGGATGGCTTCAGGCCCTAATCTGGTTCCGGCACGGCACGCTGAGCCTTTGGTTAATTCCTCTTCCTGGTGGGAAATGAGAGTTAAATTTGCCCGTCCAGACACCTCCAGCTAGTCTCTCATTGGTTCTCGCTATTCCTGTTCATCTTCCACAGAAATTGCAAACTGGGCCAAACAGGAGGTTAAAGGGACTGACTCTCCAAGTCGGGAGGGTGTTAGTAAAGCGTCTGGAATGTTGCACCCGAGTACCAGGGTACGAAAACTGAGACATATTTGAACACGTCTCCCGATCACCTGGTTGATCATACTCTAGGTTCCACATGCATGTTTTAGCTGAAGGAAGAATACCTTAAACCTGGGTAGTTGAAACCCGTGGAATGGGTACCATGCAATATGACTTCAAAGGGTCTTCATTTGCTCACCGAACCTCTCCAATCCTATCACTGCTGCGTTTATGCCCCTGTACACATGCTTGATTCTCTTTCGGAGACATAGCAATCCATAGGTTTTAAGATACTTACTAGTCAGGTACATTCTTAGGCATTTAATATGCGGTGTTGAGTCCATTTCGTTGAGCAAGGAGTAGCTCTTGTCTATTCCATATTTGGCTTAAGGAACTTTATCTGTGCTCATTTCAATCTCTGGTTTTATGCAGCACCCCAACTCACCTTTACCCTTAAGCAAGCATAAGTTGGTTTTCTTAATTTGAGACCCTGTTCTGTTCTGTAATTCAGTTCCTGTGGAGCCAAGTTTACATTCCGTGTATTACTGATATCTTATGATGTTTCTTTTTCTGTGTGACTTATTTCAGTTAGAATCATCATACCTGAATCCACTCATTGTGCTGCTAAGGGCCTGATGACATAGATTTCATTGCTGAGTGATATTGCTTTGTAAGTAAATACCACAACTTCTTTATCCATTTTTCACTTTCTGCAATGTTGAACTTGTACTGTAAACGAGGTTCTTGTAAACAGAGGCGTCCCAAACTTTGGGGTGGCTGTGTCTTTTTGATTTTAATTTCCCTAAGCTATAGGACCATAAGTGGAAGTGCCCTAGGCTCTGTTGCTTTGTTTTTTAGATGTTTCAGGAAACACCATACACTTCTCCCGAGTGTCTGTTGGCAATTTACATCCCGCCCATCAGCATAACAAGGCTCCCAGTTCTCCATGGCCTGTCCTGCCTTTCTGGATTTTACACTTTTTTCAGATGGCCCTTTTGACCGGGGGGAAGTGAGACTTCATTGTAGTGCAGATTTCCTTTGCAAGTTTGCTTGGTTGGCCAAAAAGGGCGTATGCGTTTTTTCCTGAATATATTCAGGAAAAAACGCATACGCCCTTTTTGGCCAAGTGCATCATTGTGGACGTTCTGCCTCTTTTCCTATGCTTTCAATGCAATTCCAGTCTACCTCCTGAAATCGGTTTCCTGCAATTCTGCCCCGCTTTCAAGTCCTCTTGGCAGCCTTACTTCAGTATATTTTTGGACGATTGCTGTCATTTATAACTCTGCAGGTTTGTGAATTACAGTGCCCCTGAGCTCCTTTCTTCAACTCGCTTTCTTTTGAGCTGGCCGCAACACCGCAGGATGGCTTCAGGCCCTAATCTGGTTCCGGCACGGCACGCTGAGCCTTTGGTTAATTCCTCTTCCTGGTGGGAAATGAGAGTTAAATTTGCCCGTCCAGACACCTCCAGCTAGTCTCTCATTGGTTCTCGCTATTCCTGTTCATCTTCCACAGAAATTGCAAACTGGGCCAAACAGGAGGTTAAAGGGACTGACTCTCCAAGTCGGGAGGGTGTTAGTAAAGCGTCTGGAATGTTGCACCCGAGTACCAGGGTACGAAAACTGAGACATATTTGAACACGTCTCCCGATCACCTGGTTGATCATACTCTAGGTTCCACATGCATGTTTTAGCTGAAGGAAGAATACCTTAAACCTGGGTAGTTGAAACCCGTGGAATGGGTACCATGCAATATGACTTCAAAGGGTCTTCATTTGCTCACCGAACCTCTCCAATCCTATCACTGCTGCGTTTATGCCCCTGTACACATGCTTGATTCTCTTTCGGAGACATAGCAATCCATAGGTTTTAAGATACTTACTAGTCAGGTACATTCTTAGGCATTTAATATGCGGTGTTGAGTCCATTTCGTTGAGCAAGGAGTAGCTCTTGTCTATTCCATATTTGGCTTAAGGAACTTTATCTGTGCTCATTTCAATCTCTGGTTTTATGCAGCACCCCAACTCACCTTTACCCTTAAGCAAGCATAAGTTGGTTTTCTTAATTTGAGACCCTGTTCTGTTCTGTAATTCAGTTCCTGTGGAGCCAAGTTTACATTCCGTGTATTACTGATATCTTATGATGTTTCTTTTTCTGTGTGACTTATTTCAGTTAGAATCATCATACCTGAATCCACTCATTGTGCTGCTAAGGGCCTGATGACATAGATTTCATTGCTGAGTGATATTGCTTTGTAAGTAAATACCACAACTTCTTTATCCATTTTTCACTTTCTGCAATGTTGAACTTGTACTGTAAACGAGGTTCTTGTAAACAGAGGCGTCCCAAACTTTGGGGTGGCTGTGTCTTTTTGATTTTAATTTCCCTAAGCTATAGGACCATAAGTGGAAGTGCCCTAGGCTCTGTTGCTTTGTTTTTTAGATGTTTCAGGAAACACCATACACTTCTCCCGAGTGTCTGTTGGCAATTTACATCCCGCCCATCAGCATAACAAGGCTCCCAGTTCTCCATGGCCTGTCCTGCCTTTCTGGATTTTACACTTTTTTCAGATGGCCCTTTTGACCGGGGGGAAGTGAGACTTCATTGTAGTGCAGATTTCCTTTGCAAGTTTGCTTGGTTGGCCAAAAAGGGCGTATGCGTTTTTTCCTGAATATATACAGGAAAAAACGCATACGCCCTTTTTGGCCAAGTGCATCATTGTGGACGTTCTGCCTCTTTTCCTATGCTTTCAATGCAATTCCAGTCTACCTCCTGAAATCGGTTTCCTGCAATTCTGCCCCGCTTTCAACTCCTCTTGGCAGCCTTACTTCAGTATATTTTTGGACGATTGCTGTCATTTATAACTCTGCAGGTTTGTGAATTACAGTGCCCCTGAGCTCCTTTCTTCAACTCGCTTTCTTTTGAGCTGGCCGCAACACCGCAGGATGGCTTCAGGCCCTAATCTGGTTCCGGCACGGCACGCTGAGCCTTTGGTTAATTCCTCTTCCTGGTGGGAAATGAGAGTTAAATTTGCCCGTCCAGACACCTCCAGCTAGTCTCTCATTGGTTCTCGCTATTCCTGTTCATCTTCCGCAGAAATTGCAAACTGGGCCAAACAGGAGGTTAAAGGGACTGACTCTCCAAGTCGGGAGGGTGTTAGTAAAGCGTCTGGAATGTTGTACCCGAGTACCAGGGTACGAAAACTGAGACATATTTGAACACGTCTCCCGATCACCTGGTTGATCATACTCTAGGTTCCACATGCATGTTTTAGCTGAAGGAAGAATACCTTAAACCTGGGTAGTTGAAACCCGTGGAATGGGTACCATGCAATATGACTTCAAAGGGTCTTCATTTGCTCACCGAACCTCTCCAATCCTTTCACTGCTGCGTTTATGCCCCTGTACACATGCTTGATTCTCTTTCGGAGACATAGCAATCCATAGGTTTTAAGATACTTACTAGTCAGGTACATTCTTAGGCATTTAATATGCGGTGTTGAGTCCATTTCGTTGAGCAAGGAGTAGCTCTTGTCTATTCCATATTTGGCTTAAGGAACTTTATCTGTGCTCATTTCAATCTCTGGTTTTATGCAGCACCCCAACTCACCTTTACCCTTAAGCAAGCATAAGTTGGTTTTCTTAATTTGAGACCCTGTTCTGTTCTGTAATTCAGTTCCTGTGGAGCCAAGTTTACATTCCGTGTATTACTGATATCTTATGATGTTTCTTTTTCTGTGTGACTTATTTCAGTTAGAATCATCATACCTGAATCCACTCATTGTGCTGCTAAGGGCCTGATGACATAGATTTCATTGCTGAGTGATATTGCTTTGTAAGTAAATACCACAACTTCTTTATCCATTTTTCACTTTCTGCAATGTTGAACTTGTACTGTAAACGAGGTTCTTGTAAACAGAGGCGTCCCAAACTTTGGGGTGGCTGTGTCTTTTTGATTTTAATTTCCCTAAACTATAGGACCATAAGTGGAAGTGCCCTAGGCTCTGTTGCTTTGTTTTTTAGATGTTTCAGGAAACACCATACACTTCTCCCGAGTGTCTGTTGGCAATTTACATCCCGCCCATCAGCATAACAAGGCTCCCAGTTCTCCATGGCCTGTCCTGCCTTTCTGGATTTTACACTTTTTTCAGATGGCCCTTTTGACCGGGGGGAAGTGAGACTTCATTGTAGTGCAGATTTCCTTTGCAAGCTTGCTTGGTTGGCCAAAAAGGGCATATGCGTTTTTTCCTGAATATATTCAGGAAAAAACGCATATGCCCTTTTTGGCCAAGTGCATCATTGTGGACGTTCTGCCTCTTTTCCTATGCTTTCAATGCAATTCCAGTCTACCTCCTGAAATCGGTTTCCTGCAATTCTGCCCCGCTTTCAAGTCCTCTTGGCAGCCTTACTTCAGTATATTTTTGGACGATAGCTGTCATTTATAACTCTGCAGTTTTGTGAATTACAGTGCCCCTGAGCTCCTTTCTTCAACTCGCTTTCTTGTGACCTGGCTGCAACACCGCAGGATGTCTTCAGGCCCTAATCTGGTTCCGGCACGGCATGCTGAGCCTTTGGTTATTTCCTCTTCCTGGTGGGAAATGAGAGTTAAATTTGCCCGTCCAGACACCTCCAGCTAGTCTCTCATTGGTTCTCCCTATTTCTGTTCATCTTCCGCAGAAATTGCAAACTAGGCCAAACAGGAGTTTAAAGGCGCTGACTCTCCAAGTGGGGAGAGTGTTAGTAAAGCATCTGGAATGTTGCACCCGAGTACCAGGGGAGGAAAACTGAGACATATTTGAACATGTCTCCCGTTCACACGGTTGATCATACTCTGGGTTCCACATGCATGTTTTAGCTGAAGGAAGAATACCTTAAACCTGGAGAGTTGAGACCCGTGGAATGGGTACCATGCAATATGACTTCAAAGGGTCTTCATTTGCTCACTGAACCTCTCCAATCCTATCACTGCTGCGTTTATGCCCCTGTACACATGCTTGATTCTCTTTTGGAGACATAGCAATCCATAGGTTTTAAGATACTTACTAGTCAGGTACATTCTTAGGCATTTAATATGCGGTGTTGAGTCCATTTCGTTGAGCAAGGAGTAGCTCTTGTCTATTCCATATTTGGCTTAAGGAACTTTATCTGTGTTCATTTCAATCTCTGGTGTTATGCAGCACCCCAACTCACCTTTCCCCTTAAGCAAGCATAAGTTGGTTTTCTAAATTTGAGACCCTGTTCTGTTTTGGTATTCAGTTCCTGTGTAGCCAAGTTTACATTCCGTGTATTAGTGATATCTTATGATGTTTCTTTTTCTGTGTGTCTTATTTCAGTTAGAATCATCGTACCTGAATCCACTCATTATGCTGCTACGGGCCTGATGACATAGATTTCATTACTGAGTGATACTGCATTGTACGTAAGTACCACAAGTTCTTTATCCATTTTTCACTTTCTTTGATATTGAACTTGTACGGTTAACGAGGTTCTTGTAAACAGAGGCGTCCCAAATTTTGGGGTGGCTGTGTCTTTTTGATTTTAATTTCCCTAAGCTATAGGACCATAAGTGGAAGTGCCCTAGGCTCTGTTGCTTTGTTTTTTAGATGTTTCAGGAAACACCATACACATCCCGCCCATCAGCATAACAAGGCTCCGAGTTCTCCATGGCCTGTCCTGCCTTTCTGGATTTTACACTTTTTTCAGATGGCCCTTTTGACCAGGGGGAAGTGAGACTTCATTGTAGTGCAGATTTCCTTTGCAAGCTTGCTTGGTTGGCCAAAAAGGGCGTATGCCTTTTTTCCTGAATAAATTCAGGAAAAAAGGCATACACCTTTTTTGGCCAAGTGCATCATTGTGGACGTTCTGCCTCTTTTCCTATGCTTTAAATGCAATTCCAGTCTACCTCCTGAAATCGTTTTCCTGCAATTCTGCCTTGCTTTCAATGCCTCTTCATAGCCTTACCTCAATATATTTTTTGAAAATAGTTGGCCTTTATAACTCTGCAAGTTTTTGAATTGCAGTGGCCCTTAGCTCCATTTTTCAGCTCTTATTTTTGTGATCTTGCCTCATAACCACAGGATTCCTTCAGGCCCTATTCTTCTTCTGGGGCACCTTGCTGTGCCTTTGGTTTATTCTTCTTACTGATGTGAATTTAGAGTGACATGTGCCCATTGAAACCGCTACAGCTAGTTTCTCACTGGTTCCCCCTCTTCCCATTCATCCTCCGCACTAACTGCAGACTGTGCGATACCAGAACTTAAAGGCATTGACTCTCCATGTGGGGATATTTTTGGTAAAGCGGCTGGAATGTCGATCCGGAGCCCCAGGAGAGGAAAAATGAGGTGCGTTTTAGAAACCTTTCCCGATCATATGGTATACCAGTCGCTGGGTTTCCCAAGCATGGTTTAGCTGTAGGAAGATTCCCTTCAACCTGGAGTGTTGGGACCCTTGGAATGAGTAGCATGAAGTATTGCATTAAACTTTTGGCAGTTGCTCACCAAAGCTCATCAATCCTCTCAGCCCCAAGTGTCCAGCCTTATGTCTTATCCAGCTGTGGGTTTATATGTGGTCAATCCAGGTTGCATCACAGCCCCTGAGCGAATTTTGTAAGAATTTTTCTCTCTTTCATTGTTTCTGCGTTTTGTTTTTAAAATTTATTTCTATAATGGGGTTTAGCTCATTTTCACTGCTGTGTTTGTGCCACTCTGCACACACTTGATTCCCTTATGGAGATATATCAATACATGGGTTTTAAGATTCTTATTACTCAGATATATTTCTCTGCGGTGTATAGGGTGTGTTGAGGCCAGTTCATTGAGCAAGGTGTAGATCTTGTCTAATATCTATTTGGTTTATTGAACGGTATCTGTGCTAATTTCAAACTCTGGTTTTATGCATCACCCCACCTCTCCTTTCCCCTTAAGCTGAAATAAGTGTGTTTTCTAAATGTGAGACACTGTTCTGTTCTGTAATTCATTTCTTGTGCAGCCATATTTACCCTCCCTCTATAAGTGATATCTTATGATATGTTTCTTTTTCTGTTTGACTTATTTCAAGTAGTATTATCGGACCTAAATCCACTCTTTATCCTTCTACTAGCCTTATTACATTGATTTCATGGTGAAGAGATATTCCATTGTACATAAGTACCACATCTTCTTTATCCATTGTTCTCTTTCCTGGGATATTTAAGGTATACTGAAGTTGAGGTTCTTGTAAACAGAGTAGCCCTAAACTGTGGTGTGCTTGTGTCTTGTTAATTTTTAGATTTCCCTAGATATACTCCCATGATTGGAAGTGTCCTATGCTCTGTAGCTCTGTTTTTTAGATGATTTAGGAACCACCATACACTTCTCCAGAGTGGCTCTCGGCAGTTCACACACTACCCATCAGCGTATAAAGGCTCCCTGTTCTCCATGGCCTGTCCTGCATTTCTGGTTTTTACAATTTTTTAGGATGGCCCTTTTGACCAGTGGGAAATGAGACTTCTTTGTTGTGCACATTTGCATTGCTTGCTTGCTTCGTTGCCCATAAAGTGCGTATGCGTTTTTTCCTGGATATAATCAGGAAAAAACGCATACGCCCTTTTGGGCCAACTGCATCATTGTCGAAATTCTGCCGCTTTTCATGTGCTTTAAAGACGAGTCCAATCTATCTCTTGAAATCTGTTTCTTGCAATTCTGTCTTGCATTCAGATCCTCTTCTTTGCCTTACCTCAACATATTTTTGGACGTTAGTTTTCATTTATAACTCTGCAGGTTTGTGAATTGCAGTGACCCTGAGCTCCATTTTTTAAGTTGCTCTTTTGTGAGCTGGCCTCAAACCCGCAGGATTGCTTCAGGCCCTATTTTGGCTCGGGCGAGGCGGGCTGAGCCTTTTTTCAATTCTTATTCTTAATGGGAAATTAGAGTGATATGTGCCCGTCCAAACCCCTACAACTATTCTCTCATTGGTTCCCCGTTCATCCTCCTCACAATTTGCAAAATGTGTGAAACAGAAGTTGAAATGTGCTGATTCTCCAAGTGGGGAGATTCTAAGTAATGTGGCTGGAATGGTGAACAGGAGCACCAGGAGAGGATAAATGAGCTGCATTTTAGACACATCTCCCGATCACATGGTGTACAGTCCTCTGGGTTTTCCATGCATGTTTTAGCTGTAGGAAGATCCCTTGAACCTGCATATTTGGGACCCATTGAATGGGTACCAGGTAGTATTACTTTAAAGGGTGTGCATTTCCTCACCCAACCTCACATTTCTCTTAGCGCAAACAGTTTCCAGCCTTATGTCTCATCCTGCTGTGGGTCTAGATGTGTTCAATCCATGTTGCATCACCGGCCCTGAGGAAAAGTTGTAAGAGGTTTTCTCTGTCTCTCTGTCGTTTATTTTTTTCAATTTATTACTATATTGGTTACAGCTGATTTTCAAAGCTCTGTTTCTTGCTGCTGTACATCCACTTGATTCACGTACAGAGAGACATCAGTAAATTCTTTTTCAGATTCTTACCAGTCGTATATATTCTTTTCCGGTGACTTGAGTGTGCTGAGTGCAGTTCTTTTAGCTACCGTGTAGGCCTTGTTGATTATCAGTTTGGTATTTGGAATGGTATCTTTGCTAATTTCAACCTCCTGGGTGATGCCTCACCCCTCCCCACCTTTCCCGTTTAGCAGCCTTATGCGTGTTTTCTACATATTTGACTATGTTTTTGTTTTGTAATTTATTTCATGTGTAGCCATTTTGGATTCCACCTTTAAGTGATATCTTATGATATGTGTCTTTTTCTTTTTGAATTCTGTCACTTAGAAAGATCATACATAACTCCTCCGGAGTTGTTACAACTGGCCATATTTCATTGATTTCCAGGCTGAATAATATTCCACTCTACCTAAGTACCACATCTCTACCCATTTTTTCCCTCCAGGGACACTTAAGTTATATCCTAGTTGAGGATCTTTTAAACAGAGAGGGGGTAAACATTGGGGTGCCTGTGTCCTCTCGATTTTTGTTTTTCTCAAGATATACGCCCATGAGTGCAAGTGCCCTATGCTCTGTAGCTCATTTTTTAGATGCTTTAGTAAACACAATACACTTCTCCAGAATGGCCGTTGGCAATATACATTTCCACTATAAGTCTCACAGGGCTCCCTCTTCTCCTTGCCCTGTCCTGCATTTCTGTTGTTTACGCTTTATGAGGATGGCTCTTCTGACTGATGCGAAGTGATATCTTTTGTAGTATTGACTTCCAGTGCCCACCTGTTTGGTTGGCTAAAAAAGTGTATGCCCTTTTCTTGAATATATACAGAAAAAAACGCATACACCCTTTTTGGCCAACTGCAATGTTGGCAATGTTCAGCTCCTTTTCTTGTGCTTAATGGCGAGTCCTTTCTACCTCCTCAAATCCCTTTCCTGCCATTCTCCCTTGCTTACAAGTCCTTTTCTCTGACTTTCCTCAAGACATTTTTCAGTGATGGATATTTTCAACTCTGCAGTTTTGTGAATTTTACTGCCCCTGAGTTCCATTGTTCAACTTGTGTTTATGGGAACTGGCCACAAAGCAGCGGGATTTCCTCAAGCCCTATACTGTTTCCATGGGCAACCCTAGCCTTTGGTCAATTCGTCTTCCTGATTGGAAATTAGAGTGACATGTGCCTGTCTGAACACCTAGGACTTGTCTCTCATTGTTCCTCATCCTTCCGCTTCATCCTCTGGACAAATTCCAAACTGTACGCAACAGGATGTTGACAGTGCTGACATCTCCAAGTGGGGAGACTGTTAGTAAAGACGCTGGAGGGGTGAACCCGAGCACCAGGAGATGAGGAGATGAGATGCCTTTTCCAAACTCTTCCCGATCAGACGGTATACCATCCTCTGGGTGTGACAGACATGTTTTAGCAGTAGGAAGAGTCCCATTCATGTAAGGAGAACACCAGGGCTTTTTCAAAATCAGTGTCTCCCCGAAACCCAAACTGGGGAATTTTTTAAGCTACGGCTACACATATGTTCATTAAGGGCCTTGGGAAGTAGGCAGAGTCCAAACTTTAGATGATTGAAGTCTTCAGGGTCAGAAGCACTCACCACCAGCTTCCCTTAGGTTACACTTTAACTGTCATTGATAGATGATGTCAATAAAAATATCTATTCTTTTTCAGATTATTTCCCCTTATAGGTTATTGCAAAATGTTGAGTGTAGTTCCCTGTGCTATACAGTAGTTCCTTGTTGATGATCTATTTTATACATAGCAGTGTGTATGTGTTAATCCCAAACTGTTAATTTATCCCTCCTCCCACCTTTCCCCTTTGGTAATAATAAATTATAAGATTTTATACTTCTCAGAAATGGGGGAGCTGAAAGAGAGGTATCATTTTCAATGGAAAAGCATTTAAAACAAGATTGAAGCTTTAACCAAGATTATTAGATGTACATCCTTGGAAAGAAATCACTTCGTTTCTCTAATATTGACCTGACAAATAAGACAAACCTTTTCACTGAACTTGCTTATAATAAAGTGATGGAAATATCAAATGGAAGTGTTAGAAACATCTTATTTTACCCGAGCCTTATACACTGTTCTATGTTAACTACAGTTTGGCTCACACATCTGTTCATTGAGGTTACAATAGTCTCAATTTCTGTTACTGATCCTCCAGAGTGGACCCCAACAAGTGTCCCCCTGCCCAGTGTCATTGGGGCCAACAGATCGAGACTGAGTTTGGTTCACAAGCAAAGGAAACTTTATATTTTGATCAGAGAATGGAGAGGTGAGAGCATGCACTACCCCGTGGGCTGTGGGCTGGGCTGCTGTGTAGAGATCCTGTCAGAGTCAGTGGGAGGGAGGGGGCGGAGCTCTCGAGGGCCAGGTTGGCTGCAGCTCAGGCTCTATATCGCGGAGTCTGCACTGGGCCCCAGGAGCTGAGGTGTCGACCCAGCCATTCTGCACTAGGAAATCTGGTCTGAAGTGCCGGGTGTGGAACCTCTGCATGCGGGACCCTAGGAGCACGTGAAATTAGACAAAGCACAAAGGATAAAAAAGGTTAGACTTGACTTTATTGCCCAGATTCTATTTTTATCTCCCAGGGATTTTTAATGGGCTTTGCTGGGGACAAACCCCTCCTCTGCCTTTTGTCCCGTTCCTCATTCTTGGAGTGCTGAGGGTGCAGACACTTCTTCTGTAACTGCTGAGTGCTGAGTTGGGAGCCCTAATACCCGGGGGCGAGGGTCAGAGCTTCTCCCCAGCAGCCTCCAGGTGACGTTGATTGTCCCCAGGCCCCCTGCCTCCCTGCTCGTCCACCTGAGCACCAGCATTGGAAGTGTTATAGATTCTAATGACCTTTAAGGGTCCAGGAAAGAGATGTGCAGAGACGCTGTGGGGGCCGGTTTCACCCCGCCCCACATTTGTTCGGCCACCTTAGGCTGACCGTTTCTGCCAGCCTAGATGCTCTGACCAGTAGTCTGCGCTTTCTTCAATTAGGCCCCTGAA
This sequence comes from Pseudorca crassidens, assembly GCF_039906515.1. Lineage (NCBI taxonomy): Eukaryota > Metazoa > Chordata > Mammalia > Artiodactyla > Delphinidae > Pseudorca > Pseudorca crassidens. Next base: position 883,725 of record NW_027136305.1, read on the forward strand.
TTAACGTACAAACAGCACCAGGTGTCAGAGCCCTGCCCGCTCAACTCCCAGACAGTCCAGGGTCAGTGGTGATCAAGGACCATGATGACCACTGAGTCAACAGCCTTTTGAAGTAAACAGGAGTCCAGCCGGTCTTATTGGCCACCATCATCACGGTGTCTGTAGGCTTTTCTATGGTGACAGTGTGATATACGGTTCCCCCGCCAAGATTATTAGCTCCCCTCTGGGTGCAGTAAGTCCTGCAAGCAGTAGTCTACTCTTTTGGGACACACTCTTATTGTTTTATGAGAGAAACTCCAGGTCAAGTGATGTTCACACGAGTCGTCATGGTGCCCTGTTGCCCCCGGTTATCTCTCTGGATGTTGGAGTTGGAGGGCCTCCTCACTCGAGGTCGGTGTGCCCACGGAGCGAACCCTGCAACTTCAGGGCATCGTTGGTGGTTAGGATCACCACGTGGGGTCCTTTTCCCTTAGGAAGGAGGTGGCCTTTTGGGCTGCTGATTTCCAGGTTTTTAGATACCGCCAGTATCTTGGCCAGATGCGGCAGTGGGCCAAGCCCCTTGGTGACCGTAGTTTATCCTACCTGGATGGCATTCTTGCATTGTTCCATTTCAAGTGGTCCCAGTTTTTGCACTAATTCTCCAATGGCGATTCACCTTTCACCGGGAATGTAAAGGTCAAAGGGTTTAGCTAAATTAGGGAGTTCCAGGGCAAGGGTCTGAATTGACTGCTCTTTCCATTCTTGAAAGGCCACTTCTGGATTCTATTCAAAAGGATCATCATCTTTTCCTTTCAGTGTTTCATATAGAGGCCCAGCTAGTAGACTGTAGTTAGGGATCCAGAAGCAGCAAACCCTGGCCTCCCCAGGAACCCCTAAGCTGTCTTCTAGTTTTAGAAAGGGGTAAGGCTGCAAATGGTTTCTTCCCTTTCCTGGGATGGGCTTCTCCGACCTTCTGTGAGAATGAAGCCCAGGCAGGTCACCGCAGTCTGTGATATTTGAGCTTTTTCTTGGACAACTTCTATCCTTTATTGGCTTGGTAGTTCAGAGGCCTCCTTAGTAGGGCTGGCGATCAGAATGTCGTCTGCGTACTGAAGGAGGGTTTCCTTTTCCAGAGGTAGAACTTTTAGGTCTTTAGCTAAGCTTTCCCCAAAGATGGTGTGGGAATTTTTGCACCCTTGGGGCAAGACGGCCCAGAAGTATTGTTTTAGTTGTATGTTGAGTCCTGCCACTCACAAGCCAAAATTTCTTGTGACTCTGGGACTAATGGAATACAAAAGAAGGCATCATTGAAGACTAATACAGAATACCATGTCCTGGTGGTTGGTAGAATGACCAGCAGGGTGTAGGAATTAGGAGCAACTGGAGGTATATCCTCGGTGGCTTCACTGACTGTCCTGACATCCTTTACCAGGTCCCCAGCAGCCCATGGGGCTCTCGTGGTCAGACCAATCCCAGAATATGGAGCTCACCTGGGCAGGTACCCCACCCCCACCCCAGCCCACGGGGCTCTCGTGGTCAGGCCCTTCCCAGGATACAGAGCTACCCTTGCAGGTACCATGGCAGGGCTGGGCACACAGGAACCGTGCACATAGCCCTCATTGCAGAGCACCCCCAGCTCACCTGTCGCTCAGAGCTGGCACAGAGCACCTCAGAGCAGGACTTGAACTAACAAACAGCAGCTGCGACAGGTCTGTGACCCTGGGCGTCACTCTGTGCGGCCTCCCTCCACCTGGTCTTCCAGAGACTTCCACTGCACCCGGGGCACCAGGCCTCTGTCTCCAACCACCACCCACCCCTCCTCTCCCTGACTCCTGGGTTCCTCTCATAAGGAGAGGGTTTTCTTGAAGTTGTCTCCCACTCATGGGCCAGATAAAATGATTAGAAAACAAGCCAAAGCTGCAGCCCCTTGTCTATCCTGACTCTCAGGAGCCCACACCTGTTCCTTGGACCTGGCCGGTTCAGCAAGTTCCATTTTCTGCAACTGTGAGCCCCTGAGGGGTGATGATTGGCTGACCTGGGCAGCCTTACCGTGCGGGCCAGCCCTCCCCAGGTGTGCCTGGGTTGAGATCAATATAAATACCACTCCAGGCAGCAAGAGCCCCTGCAGCCGTGCCTGACGCCATTTTCTCTGCCCTGTCAGCAGTCTCGGGGCTGGGCTGGTGGGAGGGAGTGAGAGGCCACGGCTTTGTGGGTGGCCCAGTGTGAGTGGGGCTCTGCTGGACTTTCTGCAGCAGTTGCCAGGCTGCCACCTGCTAAAGAAGAGGATGTGTCACCCATACCTGCTGCTGGAATTTCTCCCTGGGCAGAGGTGAGGAAGGAAAAAAGCAGTGGGGGCAGGGACAGGACGGGTATCTCAGTCAGGGAAATGGAAATCTTCCAGAAGAGCACCCAGGGCCAGGACCATCCTGGCTGGCCTGCAGGCACCAAGTCGGCCGGCATGCTGTCACTCGTGTGGCTCTATGGCCCTTCCTCTAGGCTTTCAAGTCCTTGTATATATTCAGGTGTTTTACCTGGGACGGGTGGGAATAGTTCAGCAGCAACTGGCCTGGGGCTCACCTCCCGTTTACTCACAGATGCCTCGGCACGGTGCCCCAGCTTTGCAATGAGGACGCTTGTTGCGTGGGGGCTGCTGGCTGAATGGGAGACGATTCCCCACCACTGGCCAACTTCAGAATTGTTTACAACTGGAGCAAGTGCCCTGATACGGTTTTCCTCTGTGGAACTGGTGGGTTCTGTGTTTTTTTTCTCTTTTTCGTTTTTGGTTCAAGGTAGATTTTATTCCTCTTTTTTGTATTTACAGATATAAGCATGGAAATAATTTATTCATATAAATACATGTATGTGAAGGGAATAATTGTTTTTTCTGTTTTATTTTTTAAATTTTATTTCTTTTTAATTTTGAATTTTATTTTATATTTTTATACAGCAGGTTCTTATTGGTTATCTATTTTATACATATAAATGTATACATGCCAATCCCAGTCTCTCAACTCCTCCCACCACCACCCCCCCAACAGCTTTCCCCCCTTGTTGTCCATACATTTGTTGTCTACATCTGTTGCTCTATTTATGCCTTGCAAAATGGTTAATCTGTACAGTTTTTCTAGGTTCCACATATATGCATGAATATACAAGATTTGTTTTTCTCTTTCTGACTTACTTCACTCTGTATGACAGTCTCTAGATCCATCGACGTCTCTACAAATGACCCAATTTCATTCCTTTTCATGGCTTAGTAATATTCCATTTTATATATGTACCACAGCTTTATGCATTCGTCTGTCTGTGGGCATTTAGGTTGCTTCCATTACCTCGATATTGTAAATAGTGATGCAATGAACATTGCGGTGAATGTCTCGTTTTGATTTATGGTTTTGTCTGGGTATATGTCCAGTACTGGGATTGCTGTATCATATGGTAATTCTATTGTTAGTTTCTTAAGAAACTCCATATTGTTCTCCGTAGTGACTGTATCAATTTATATTCCCAACAATAGTGGAAGAGGGTTCCTTTTCTCCACACCCTTTCCAGCATTTTTGTTTGTAGATTTTCCCATGATGCCCATTCTATCAGGTGTGAGGTGATACCTCATTGTTGAGTCCATTTTGTTGAGCAAGGGGTAGGTCTTGTCTATTACATATTTGGCTTATTGAATGGTATCTGTGCTAATTTCAAACTCTGGTTTTATGCAGCACCCCAACTCACTTTCCCCCTTAAGGAAGCATAAGTTGGTTTTCTAAACTTGAGACCCTGTTCTGTTTTGTAATTCAGTTCATGTGTAGCCAAGTTCACATTCCATGTATTAGTGATATCTTATGATGTTTCTTTTTCTGTGTGACATATTTCAGTTAGAATCATCATACCTGAATCCACTCATTATGCTGCTACGGGCCTGATGACATAGATTTCATGGCTCAGTGATTTTGCATTGTACATAAGTACCACAACTTCTTTATCCATTTTTCACTTTCTGCGATATTGAACTTGTACCGTAAACGAGGTTCTTGTAAACAGAGCTGTCCCAAACTGTGGGGTGGCTGTGTCTTTTTGATTTTAATTTCCCTAAGCTATAGGACCATAAGTGGAAGTGCCCTAGGCTCTGTTGCTTTGTTTTTTAGATGTTTCAGGAAACACCATACACTTCTCCCGAGTGTCTGTTGGCAATTTACATCCCGCCCATCAGCATAACAAGGCTCCCAGTTCTCCATGGCCTGTCCTGCCTTTCTGGATTTTACACTTTTTTCAGATGGCCCTTTTGACCGGGGGGAAGTGAGACTTCATTGTAGTGCAGATTTCCTTTGCAAGCTTGCTTGGTTGGCCAAAAAGGGCGTATGCGTTTTTTCCTGATTCAGGAAAAAACGCATACGCCCTTTTTGGCCAAGTGCATCATTGTGGACGTTCTCCCTCTTTTCCTATGCTTTCAATGCAATTCCAGTCTACCTCCTGAAATCGGTTTCCTGCAATTCTGCCCCGCTTTCAAGTCCTCTTGGCAGCCTTACTTCAGTATGTTTTTGGACGATAGCTGTCATTTATAACTCTGCAGGTTTGTGAATTACAGTGCCCCTGAGCTCCTTTCTTCAACTCGCTTTCTTTTGACCTGGCCGCAACACCGCAGGATGGCTTCAGGCCCTAATCTGGTTCCGGCACGGCACGCTGAGCCTTTGGTTAATTCCTCTTCCTGGTGGGAAATGAGAGTTAAATTTGCCCGTCCAGACACCTCCAGCTTGTCTCTCATTGGTTCTCGCTATTCCTGTTCATCTTCCGCAGAAATTGCAAACTGGGCCAAACAGGAGGTTAAAGGGACTGACTCTCCAAGTCGGGAGGGTGTTAGTAAAGCGTCTGGAATGTTGCACCCGAGTACCAGGGTACGAAAACTGAGACATATTTGAACACGTCTCCCGATCACATGGTTGATCATACTCTAGGTTCCACATGCATGTTTTAGCTGAAGGAAGAATACCTTAAACCTGGGTAGTTGAAACCCGTGGAATGGGTACCATGCAATATGACTTCAAAGGGTCTTCATTTGCTCACCGAACCTCTCCAATCCTATCACTGCTGCGTTTATGCCCCTGTACACATGCTTGATTCTCTTTCGGAGACATAGCAATCCATAGGTTTTAAGATACTTACTAGTCAGGTACATTCTTAGGCGTTTAATATGCGGTGTTGAGTCCATTTCGTTGAGCAAGGAGTAGCTCTTGTCTATTCCATATTTGGCTTAAGGAACTTTATCTGTGCTCATTTCAATCTCTGGTTTTATGCAGCACCCCAACTCACCTTTACCCTTAAGCAAGCATAAGTTGGTTTTCTAAATTTGAGACCCTGTTCTGTTCTGTAATTCAGTTCCTGTGTAGCCAAGTTTACATTCCGTTTATTACTGATATCTTATGATGTTTCTTTTTCTGTGTGACTTATTTCAGTTAGAATCATCATACCTGAATCCACTCATTGTGCTGCTAAGGGCCTGATGACATAGATTTCATTGCTGAGTGATATTGCTTTGTAAGTAAATACCACAACTTCTTTATCCATTTTTCACTTTCTGTGATATTGAACTTGTACGGTAAACGAGGTTCTTGTAAACAGAGGCGTCCCAATGTTTGGGGTCGCTGTGTCTTTTTGATTTTAATTTCCCTAATCTATAGGACCATAAGTGGAAGTGCCCTAGGCTCTGTTGCTTTGTTTTTTAGATGTTTCAGGAAACACCATACACTTCTCCCGAGTGTCTGTTGGCAATTTACATCCCGCCCATCAGCATAACAAGGCTCCCAGTTCTCCATGGTCTGTCCTGCCTTTCTGGATTTTACACTTTTTTCAGATGGCCCTTTTGACCGGGGGGAAGTGAGACTTCATTGTAGTGCAGATTTCCTTTGCAAGTTTGCTTGGTTGGCCAAAAAGGGCGTATGCGTTTTTTCTTGAATATATTCAGGAAAAAACGCATACGCCCTTTTTGGCCAAGTGCATCATTGTGGACGTTCTGCCTCTTTTCCTATGCTTTCAATGCAATTCCAGTCTACCTCCTGAAATCGGTTTCCTGCAATTCTGCCCCGCTTTCAAGTCCTCTTGGCAGCCTTACTTCAGTATATTTTTGGACGATAGCTGTCATTTATAACTCTGCAGGTTTGTGAATTACAGTGCCCCTGAGCTCCTTTCTTCAACTCGCTTTCTTGTGACCTGGCCGCAACACCGCAGGATGGCTTCAGGCCCTAATCTGGTTCCGGCACGGCACGCTGAGCCTTTGGTTAATTCCTCTTCCTGGTGGGAAATGAGAGTTAAATTTGCCCGTCCAGACACCTCCAGCTAGTCTCTCATTGGTTCTCGCTATTCCTGTTCATCTTCCGCAGAAATTGCAAACTGGGCCAAACAGGAGGTTAAAGGGACTGACTCTCCAAGTCGGGAGGGTGTTAGTAAAGCGTCTGGAATGTTGCATCCGAGTACCAGGGTACGAAAACTGAGACATATTTGAACACGTTTCCCGATCACATGGTTGATCATACTCTAGGTTCCACATGCATGTTTTAGCTGACGGAAGAATCCCTGAAACCTGGAGAGTTGAGACCCGTGGAATGGGTACGATGCAATATGACTTCAAAGGGTCTTCATTTGCTCACCGAACCTCTCCAATCCTATCACTGCTGCGTTTATGCCCCTGTACACATGCTTGATTCTCTTTCGGAGACATAGCAATCCATAGGTTTTAAGATACTTACTAGTCAGGTACATTCTTAGGCGTTTAATATGGGATGTTGAGTCCATTTCGTTGAGCAAGGAGTAGCTCTTGTCTATTACATATTTGGCTTAAGGAACTTTATCTGTGCTCATTTCAATCTCTGGTTTTATGCAGCACCCCAACTCATCTTTCCCCTTAAGCAAGCATAAGTTGGTTTTCTAAATTTGAGACCCTGTTCTGTTTTGTAATTCAGTTCCTGTGTAGCCAAGTTTACATTCCGTGCATTAGTGATATCTTATGATGTTTCTTTTTCTGTGTGACTTATTTCAGTTAGAATCATCGTACCTGAATCCACTCATTATGCTGCTACGGGCCTGATGACATAGATTTCATTGCTGAGTGATACTGCATTGTACGTAAGTACCACATGTTCTTTATCCATTTTTCACTTTCTGTGATATTGAACTTGTACGGTAAACGAGGTTCTTGTAAACAGAGGCGTCCCAATGTTTGGGGTGGCTGTGTCTTTTTGATTTTAATTTCCCTAAGCTATAGGACCATAAGTGGAAGTGCCCTAGGCTCTGTTGCTTTGTTTTTTAGATGTTTCAGGAAACACCATACACTTCTCCCGAGTGTCTGTTGGCAATTTACATCCCGCCCATCAGCATAACAAGGCTCCCAGTTCTCCATGGCCTGTCCTGCCTTTCTGGATTTTACACTTTTTTCAGATGGCCCTTTTGACCAGGGGGAAGTGAGACTTCATTGTAGTGCAGATTTCCTTTGCAAGCTTGCTTGGTTGGCCAAAAAGGGCGTATGCGTTTTTTCCTGAATATATTCAGGAAAAAACGCATACGCACTTTTTGGCCAAGTGCATCATTGTGGACGTTCTGCCTCTTTTCCTATGCTTTCAATGCAATTCCAGTCTACCTCCTGAAATCGGTTTCCTGCAATTCTGCCCCGCTTTCAAGTCCTCTTGGCAGCCTTACTTCAGTATATTTTTGGACGATAGCTGTCATTTATAACTCTGCAGGTTTGTGAATTACAGTGGCCCTGAGCTCCTTTCTTCAACTCGCTTTCTTTTGAGCTGGCCACAACACCGCAGGATGGCTTCAGGCCCTAATCTGGTTCCGGCACGGCACGCTGAGCCTTTGGTTAATTCCTCTTCCTGGTGGGAAATGAGAGTTAAATTTGCCCGTCCAGACACCTCCAGCTAGTCTCTCATTGGTTCTCGCTATTCCTGTTCATCTTCCGCAGAAATTGCAAACTGGGCCAAACAGGAGGTTAAAGGGACTGACTCTCCAAGTCGGGAGGGTGTTAGTAAAGCGTCTGGAATGTTGCACCCGAGTACCAGGGTACGAAAACTGAGACATATTTGAACACGTCTCCCGATCACATGGTTGATCATACTCTAGGTTCCACATGCATGTTTTAGCTGAAGGAAGAATACCTTAAACCTGGATAGTTGAAACCCGTGGAATGGGTACCATGCAATATGACTTCAAAGGGTCTTCATTTGCTCACCGAACCTCTCCAATCCTATCACTGCTGCGTTTATGCCCCTGTACACATGCTTGATTCTCTTTCGGAGACATAGCAATCCATAGGTTTTAAGATACTTACTAGTCAGGTACATTCTTAGGCATTTAATATGCGGTGTTGAGTCCATTTCGTTGAGCAAGGAGTAGCTCTTGTCTATTCCATATTTGGCTTAAGGAACTTTATCTGTGCTCATTTCAATCTCTGGTTTTATGCAGCACCCCAACTCACCTTTCCCCTTAAGCAAGCATAAGTTGGTTTTCCTAATTTGAGACCCTGTTCTGTTCTGTAATTCAGTTCCTGTGTAGCCAAGTTTACATTCCGTGTATTACTGATATCTTATGATGTTTCTTTTTCTGTGTGACTTATTTCAGTTAGAATCATCATACCTGAATCCACTCATTGTGCTGCTAAGGGCCTGATGACATAGATTTCATTGCTGAGTGATATTGCTTTGTAAGTAAATACCACAACTTCTTTATCCATTTTTCACTTTCTGCGATGTTGAACTTGTACGGTAAACGAGGTTCTTGTAAACAGAGGCGTCCCAAACTTTGGGGTGGCTGTGTCTTTTTGATTTTAATTTCCCTAAGCTATAGGACCATAAGTGGAAGTGCCCTAGGCTCTGTTGCTTTGTTTTTTAGATGTTTCAGGAAACACCATACACTTCTCCCGAGTGTCTGTTGGCAATTTACATCCCGCCCATCAGCATAACAAGGCTCCCAGTTCTCCATGGTCTGTCCTGCCTTTCTGGATTTTACACTTTTTTCAGATGGCCCTTTTGACCGGGGGGAAGTGAGACTTCATTGTAGTGCAGATTTCCTTTGCAAGCTTGCTTGGTTGGCCAAAAAGGGCGTATGCGTTTTTTCCTGAATATATTCAGGAAAAAACGCATACGCCCTTTTTGGCCAAGTGCATCATTGTGGACGTTCTGCCTCTTTTCCTATGCTTTCAATGCAATTCCAGTCTGCCTCCTGAAATCGGTTTCCTGCAATTCTGCCCCGCTTTCAAGTCCTCTTGGCAGCCTTACTTCAGTATATTTTTGGACGATAGCTGTCATTTATAACTCTGCAGGTTTGTGAATTACAGTGCCCCTGAGCTCCTTTCTTCAACTCGCTTTCTTTTGAGCTGGCCGCAACACCGCAGGATGGCTTCAGGCCCTAATCTAGTTCCGGCACGGCACGCTGAGCCTTTGGTTAATTCCTCTTCCTGGTGGGAAATGAGAGTTAAATTTGCCCGTCCAGACACCTTCCAGCTAGTCTCTCATTGGTTCTCGCTATTCCTGTTCATCTTCCGCAGAAATTGCAAACTGGGCCAAACAGGAGGTTAAAGGGACTGACTCTCCAAGTCGGGAGGGTGTTAGTAAAGCGTCTGGAATGTTGCACCCGAGTACCAGGGTACGAAAACTGAGACATATTTGAACACGTCTCCCGATCACATGGTTGATCATACTCTAGGTTCCACATGCATGTTTTAGCTGAAGGAAGAATACCTTAAACCTGGGTAGTTGAAACCCGTGGAATGGGTACCATGCAATATGACTTCAAAGGGTCTTCATTTGCTCACCGAACCTCTCCAATCCTATCACTGCTGCGTTTATGCCCCTGTACACATGCTTGATTCTCTTTCGGAGACATAGCAATCCATAGGTTTTAAGATACTTACTAGTCAGGTACATTCTTAGGCATTTAATATGCGGTGTTGAGTCCATTTCGTTGAGCAAGGAGTAGCTCTTGTCTATTCCATATTTGGCTTAAGGAACTTTATCTGTGTTCATTTCAATCTCTGGTTTTATGCAGCACCCCAACTCACCTTTCCCCTTAAGCAAGCATAAGTTGGTTTTCTAAATTTGAGACCCTGTTCTGTTCTGTAATTCAGTTCCTGTGTAGCCAAGTTTACATTCCGTGTATTACTGATATCTTATGATGTTTCTTTTTCTGTGTGACTTATTTCAGTTAGAATCATCATACCTGAATCCACTCATTGTGCTGCTAAGGGCCTGATGACATAGATTTCATTGCTGAGTGATATTGCTTTGTAAGTAAATACCACAACTTCTTTATCCATTTTTCACTTTCTGCGATGTTGAACTTGTACGGTAAACGAGGTTCTTGTAAACAGAGGCGTCCCAAACTTTGGGGTGGCTGTGTCTTTTTGATTTTAATTTCCCTAAGCTATAGGACCATAAGTGGAAGTGCCCTAGGCTCTGTTGCTTTGTTTTTTAGATGTTTCAGGAAACACCATACACTTCTCCCGAGTGGCTGTTGGCAATTTACATCCCGCCCATGAGCATAACAAGGCTCCCAGTTCTCCATGGCCTGTCCTGCCTTTCTGGATTTTACACTTTTCTCAGATGGCCCTTTTGACCGGGGAGAAGTGAGACTTCATTGTAGTGCAGATTTCCTTTGCAAGCTTGCTTGGTTGGCCAAAAAGGGCGTATGCGTTTTTTCCTGATTCAGGAAAAAACGCATACGCCCTTTTTGGCCAAGTGCATCATTGTGGACGTTCTCCCTCTTTTCCTATGCTTTCAATGCAATTCCAGTCTACCTCCTGAAATCGGTTTCCTGCAATTCTGCCCCGCTTTCAAGTCCTCTTGGCAGCCTTACTTCAGTATGTTTTTGGACGATAGCTGTCATTTATAACTCTGCAGGTTTGTGAATTACAGTGCCCCTGAGCTCCTTTCTTCAACTCGCTTTCTTTTGACCTGGCCGCAACACCGCAGGATGGCTTCAGGCCCTAATCTGGTTCCGGCACGGCACGCTGAGCCTTTGGTTAATTCCTCTTCCTGGTGGGAAATGAGAGTTAAATTTGCCCGTCCAGACACCTCCAGCTTGTCTCTCATTGGTTCTCGCTATTCCTGTTCATCTTCCGCAGAAATTGCAAACTGGGCCAAACAGGAGGTTAAAGGGACTGACTCTCCAAGTCGGGAGGGTGTTAGTAAAGCGTCTGGAATGTTGCACCCGAGTACCAGGGTACGAAAACTGAGACATATTTGAACACGTCTCCCGATCACATGGTTGATCATACTCTAGGTTCCACATGCATGTTTTAGCTGAAGGAAGAATACCTTAAACCTGGGTAGTTGAAACCCGTGGAATGGGTACCATGCAATATGACTTCAAAGGGTCTTCATTTGCTCACCGAACCTCTCCAATCCTATCACTGCTGCGTTTATGCCCCTGTACACATGCTTGATTCTCTTTCGGAGACATAGCAATCCATAGGTTTTAAGATACTTACTAGTCAGGTACATTCTTAGGCGTTTAATATGCGGTGTTGAGTCCATTTCGTTGAGCAAGGAGTAGCTCTTGTCTATTCCATATTTGGCTTAAGGAACTTTATCTGTGCTCATTTCAATCTATGGTTTTATGCAGCACCCCAACTCACCTTTCCCCTTAAGCAAGCATAAGTTGGTTTTCTAAATTTGAGACCCTGTTCTGTTCTGTAATTCAGTTCCTGTGTAGCCAAGTTTACATTCCGTGTATTACTGATATCTTATGATGTTTCTTTTTCTGTGTGACTTATTTCAGTTAGAATCATCATACCTGAATCCACTCATTGTGCTGCTAAGGGCCTGATGACATAGATTTCATTGCTGAGTGATATTGCTTTGTAAGTAAATACCACAACTTCTTTATCCATTTTTCACTTTCTGTGATATTGAACTTGTACGGTAAACGAGGTTCTTGTAAACAGAGGCGTCCCAATGTTTGGGGTCGCTGTGTCTTTTTGATTTTAATTTCCCTAATCTATAGGACCATAAGTGGAAGTGCCCTAGGCTCTGTTGCTTTGTTTTTTAGATGTTTCAGGAAACACCATACACTTCTCCCGAGTGTCTGTTGGCAATTTACATCCCGCCCATCAGCATAACAAGGCTCCCAGTTCTCCATGGTCTGTCCTGCCTTTCTGGATTTTACACTTTTTTCAGATGGCCCTTTTGACCGGGGGGAAGTGAGACTTCATTGTAGTGCAGATTTCCTTTGCAAGCTTGCTTGGTTGGCCAAAAAGGGCGTATGCGTTTTTTCTTGAATATATTCAGGAAAAAACGCATACGCCCTTTTTGGCCAAGTGCATCATTGTGGACGTTCTGCCTCTTTTCCTATGCTTTCAATGCAATTCCAGTCTACCTCCTGAAATCGGTTTCCTGCAATTCTGCCCCGCTTTCAAGTCCTCTTGGCAGCCTTACTTCAGTATATTTTTGGACGATAGCTGTCATTTATAACTCTGCAGGTTTGTGAATTACAGTGCCCCTGAGCTCCTTTCTTCAACTCGCTTTCTTGTGACCTGGCCGCAACACCGCAGGATGGCTTCAGGCCCTAATCTGGTTCCGGCACGGCACGCTGAGCCTTTGGTTAATTCCTCTTCCTGGTGGGAAATGAGAGTTAAATTTGCCCGTCCAGACACCTCCAGCTAGTCTCTCATTGGTTCTCGCTATTCCTGTTCATCTTCCGCAGAAATTGCAAACTGGGCCAAACAGGAGGTTAAAGGGACTGACTCTCCAAGTCGGGAGGGTGTTAGTAAAGCGTCTGGAATGTTGCATCCGAGTACCAGGGTACGAAAACTGAGACATATTTGAACACGTTTCCCGATCACATGGTTGATCATACTCTAGGTTCCACATGCATGTTTTAGCTGACGGAAGAATCCCTGAAACCTGGAGAGTTGAGACCCGTGGAATGGGTACCATGCAATATGACTTCAAAGGGTCTTCATTTGCTCACCGAAACTCTCCAATCCTATCACTGCTGCGTTTCTGCCCCTGTACACATGCTTCATTCTCTTTTGGAGACATAGCAATCCATAGGTTTTAAGATACTTACTAGTCAGGTACATTCTTAGGCGTTTAATATGGGGTGTTGAGTCCATTTCGTTGAGCAAGGAGTAGCTCTTGTCTATTCCATATTTGGCTTAAGGAATTTTATCTGTGCTCATTTCAATCGCTGGTTTTATGCAGCACCCCAACTCACCTTTACCCTTAAGCAAGCATAAGTTGGTTTTCTAAATTTGAGACCCTGTTCTGTTTTGTAATTCAGTTCCTGTGTAGCCAAGTTTACATTCCGTGCATTAGTGATATCTTATGATGTTTCTTTTTCTGTGTGACTTATTTCAGTTAGAATCATCGTACCTGAATCCACTCATTATGCTGCTACGGGCCTGATGACATAGATTTCATTGCTGAGTGATACTGCATTGTACATAATTACCACAACTTCTTTATCCATTTTTCACTTTCTGCGATATTGAACTTGTACCGTAAACGAGGTTCTTGTAAACAGAGCTGTCCCAAACTGTGGGGTGGCTGTGTCTTTTTGATTTTAATTTCCCTAAGCTATAGGACCATAAGTGGAAGTGCCCTAGGCTCTGTTGCTTTGTTTTTTAGATGTTTCAGGAAAAACCATACACTTCTCCCGAGTGTCTGTTGGCAATTTACATCCCGCCCATCAGCATAACAAGGCTCCCAGTTCTCCATGGCCTGTCCTGCCTTTCTGGATTTTACACTTTTCTCAGATGGCCCTTTTGACCGAGGGGAAGTGAGACTTCATTGTAGTACAGATTTCCTTTGCAAGCTTGCTTGGTTGGCCAAAAAGTGCGTATGCGTTTTTTCCTGATTCAGGAAAAAACGCATACGCCCTTTTTGGCCAAGTGCATCATTGTGGACGTTCTGCCTCTTTTCCTATGCTTTCAATGCAATTCCAGTCTACCTCCTGAAATCGGTTTCCTGCAATTCTGCCCCGCTTTCAAGTCCTCTTGGCAGCCTTACTTCAGTATATTTTTGGACGATAGCTGTCATTTATAACTCTGCAGGTTTGTGAATTACAGTGCCCCTGAGCTCCTTTCTTCAACTCGCTTTCTTATGACCTGGCCGCAACACCGCAGGATGGCTTCAGGCCATAATCTGGTTCCGGCACGGCATGCTGAGCCTTTGGTTAATTCCTCTTCCTGGTGGGAAATGAGAGTTAAATTTGCCCGTCCAGACACCTCCAGCTATTCTCTCATTGGTTCTCGCTATTCCTGTTCATCTTCCGCAGAAATTGCAAATTGGGCCAAACAGGAGGTTAAAGGGACTGACTCTCCAAGTCGGGAGGGTGTTAGTAAAGAGTCTGGAATGTTGCACCCGAGTACCAGGGTATGGAAAGTGAGACATATTTGAACACGTTTCCCGATCACATGGTTGATCATACTCTAGGTTCCACATGCATGTTTTACCTGAAGGAAGAATAACTTAAACCTGGGTAGTTGAAACCCGTGGAATGGGTACGATGCAATATGACTTCAAAGGGTCTTCATTTGCTCACCGAACCTCTCCAATCCTATCACTGCTGCGTTTATGCCCCTGTACACATGCTTGATTCTCTTTCGGAGACATAGCAATCCATAGGTTTTAAGATACTTACTAGTCAGGTACATTCTTAGGCGTTTAATATGGGATGTTGAGTCCATTTCGTTGAGCAAGGAGTAGCTCTTGTCTATTACATATTTGGCTTAAGGAACTTTATCTGTGCTCATTTCAATCTCTGGTTTTATGGAGCACCCCAACTCATCTTTCCCCTTAAGCAAGCATAAGTTGGTTTTCTAAATTTGAGACCCTGTTCTGTTTTGTAATTCAGTTCCTGTGTAGCCAAGTTTACATTCCGTGCATTAGTGATATCTTATGATGTTTCTTTTTCTGTGTGACTTATTTCAGTTAGAATCATCGTACCTGAATCCACTCATTATGCTGCTACGGGCCTGATGACATAGATTTCATTGCTGAGTGATACTGCATTGTACGTAAGTACCACATGTTCTTTATCCATTTTTCACTTTCTGTGATATTGAACTTGTACGGTAAACGAGGTTCTTGTAAACAGAGGCGTCCCAATGTTTGGGGTGGCTGTGTCTTTTTGATTTTAATTTCCCTAAGCTATAGGACCATAAGTGGAAGTGCCCTAGGCTCTGTTGCTTTGTTTTTTACATGTTTCAGGAAACACCATACACTTCTCCCGAGTGTCTGTTGGCAATTTACATCCCGCCCATCAGCATAACAAGGCTCCCAGTTCTCCATGGCCTGTCCTGCCTTTCTGGATTTTACACTTTTTTCAGATGGCCCTTTTGACCGGGGGGAAGTGAGACTTCATTGTAGTGCAGATTTCCTTTGCAAGCTTGCTTGGTTGGCCAAAAAGGGCGTATGCGTTTTTTCCTGAATATATTCAGGAAAAAACGCATACGCCCTTTTTGGCCAAGTGCATCATTGTGGAAGTTCTGCCTCTTTTCCTATGCTTTCAATGCAATTCCAGTCTACCTCCTGAAATCGGTTTCCTGCAATTCTGCCCTGCTTTCAAGTCCTCTTGGCAGCCTTACTTCAGTATATTTTTGGACGATAGCTGTCATTTATAACTCTGCAGGTTTGTGAATTACAGTGCCCCTGAGCTCCTTTCTTCAACTCGCTTTCTTGTGACCTGGCCGCAACACCGCAGGATGGCTTCAGGCCCTAATCTCGTTCCGGCAGGGCACGCTGAGCCTTTGGTTAATTCCTCTTCCTGGTGGGAAATGAGAGTTAAATTTGCCCGTCCAGACACCTCCAGCTAGTCTCTCATTGGTTCTCGCTATTCCTGTTCATCTTCCGCAGAAATTACAAACTGGGCCAAACAGGAGGTTAAAGGGACTGACTCTCCAAGTCGGGAGGGTGTTAGTAAAGCGTCTGGAATGTTGCACCCGAGTACCAGGGTACGAGAACTGAGACATATTTGAACACTTTTCCCGATCACATGGTTGATCATACTCTAGGTTCCACATGCATGTTTTAGCTGAAGGAAGAATACCTTAAACCTGGGTAGTTGAAACCCGTGGAATGGGTACCATGCAATATGACTTCAGAGGGTCTTCATTTGCTCACCGAACCTCTCCAATCCTACCACTGCTGCGTTTATGCCCCTGTACACACGCTTGATTCTCTTTCGGAGACATAGCAATCCATAGGTTTTAAGATACTTACTAGTCAGGTACATTCTTAGGCGTTTAATATGCTATGTTGAGTCCATTTCGTTGAGCAAGGAGTAGCTCTTGTCTATTCCATATTTGGCTTAAGGAACTTTATCTGTGCTCATTTCAATCTCTGGTTTTATGCAGCACCCCAACTCACCTTTCCCCTTAAGCAAGCATAAGTTGGTTTTCTAAATTTGAGACCCTGTTCTGTTCTGTAATTCAGTTCCTGTGTAGCCAAGTTTACATTCCGTGTATTACTGATATCTTATGATGTTTCTTTTTCTGTGTGACATATTTCAGTTAGAATCATCATACCTGAATCCACTCATTGTGCTGCTAAGGGCCTGATGACATAGATTTCATTGCTGAGTGATATTGCTTTGTAAGTAAATACCACAACTTCTTTATCCATTTTTCACTTTCTGCGATGTTGAACTTGTACTGTAAACGCGGTTCTTGTAAACAGAGGCGTTCCATACTTTGGGGTGGCTGTGTCTTTTTGATTTTAATTTCCCTAAGCTATAGGACCATAAGTGGAAGTGCCCTAGGCTCTGTTGCTTTGTTTTTTAGATGTTTCAGGAAACACCATACACTTCTCCCGAGTGTCTGTTGGCAATTTACATCCCGCCCATCAGCATAACAAGGCTCCCAGTTCTCCATGGCCTGTCCTGCCTTTCTGGATTTTACACTTTTTTCAGATGGCCCTTTTGACCGGGGGGAAGTGAGACTTCATTGTAGTGCAGATTTCCTTTGCAAGTTTGCTTGGTTGGCCAAAAAGGGCGTATGCGTTTTTTCCTGAATATATTCAGGAAAAAACGCATACGCCCTTTTTGGCCAAGTGCATCATTGTGGACGTTCTGCCTCTTTTCCTATGCTTTCAATGCAATTCCAGTCTACCTCCTGAAATCGGTTTCCTGCAATTCTGCCCCGTTTTCAAGTTCTCTTGGCAGCCTTACTTCAGTATATTTTTGGACGATAGCTGTCATTTATAACTCTGCAGGTTTGTGAATTACAGTGCCCCTGAGCTCCTTTCTTCAACTCCCTTTCTTGTGACCTGGCCGCAACACCGCAGGATTGCTTCAGGCCCTAATCTGGTTCTGGCACGGCACGCTGAGCCTTTGGTTAATTCCTCTTCCTGGTGGGAAATGAGAGTTAAATTTGCCCGTCCAGACACCTCCAGCTAGTCTCTCATTGGTTCTCGCTATTCCTGTTCATCTTCCGCAGAAATTGCAAACTGGGCCAAACAGGAGGTTAAAGGGACTGACTCTCCAAGTCGGGAGGGTGTTAGTAAAGCGTCTGGAATGTTGCACCCGAGTACCAGGGTACGAGAACTGAGACATATTTGAACACGTTTCCCGATCACATGGTTGATCATAATCTAGGTTCCACATGCATGTTTTAGATGAAGGAAGAATCCCTGAAACCTGGAGAGTTGAGACCCGTGGAATGGGTACCATGCAATATGACTTCAAAGGGTCTTTGTTTGCTCACCGAACCTCTCCAATCCTATCACTGCTGCATTTATGCCCCTGTACACACGCTTGATTCTCTTTTGGAGATATAGCAATCCATAGGTTTTAAGATACTTACTAGTCAGGTACATTCTTAGGCGCTTAATATGGGGTGTTGAGTCCATTTCGTTGAGCAAGGAGTAGCTCTTGTCTTTTCCATATTTGGCTTAAGGAACTTTATCTGTGCTCATTTCAATCTCTGGTTTTATGCAGCACCCCAACTCACCTTTCCCCTTAAGCAAGCATAAGTTGGTTTTCTAAATTTGAGAACCTGTTCTGTTCTGTGATTCAGTTCCTGTGTAGCCAAGTTTACATTCCGTGTATTACTGATATCTTATGATGTTTCTTTTTCTGTGTGACTTATTTCAGTTAGAATCATCATACCTGAATCCACTCATTGTGCTGCTAAGGGCCTGATGACATAGATTTCATTGCTGAGTGATATTGCTTTGTAAGTAAATACCACAACTTCTTTATCCATTTTTCACTTTCTTCGATGTTGAACTTGTACTGTAAACGCGGTTCTTGTAAACAGAGGCGTTCCATACTTTGGGGTGGCTGTGTCTTTTTGATTTTAATTTCCCTAAGCTATAGGACCATAAGTGGAAGTGCCCTAGGCTCTGTTGCTTTGTTTTTTAGATGTTTCAGGAAACACCATACACTTCTCCCGAGTGTCTGTTGGCAATTTACATCCCGCCCATCAGCATAACAAGTCTCCCAGTTCTCCATGGCCTGTCCTGCCTTTCTGGATTTTACACGTTTTTCAGATGGCCCTTTTGACCGGGGGGAAGTGAGACTTCATTGTAGTGCAGATTTCCTTTGCAAGTTTGCTTGGTTGGCCAAAAAGGGCGTATGCGTTTTTTCCTGAATATATTCAGGAAAAAACGCATACGCCCTTTTTGGCCAAGTGCATCATTGTGGACGTTCTGCCTCTTTTCCTATGCTTTCAATGCAATTCCAGTCTACCTCCTGAAATCGGTTTCCTGCAATTCTGCCCCGCTTTCAAGTCCTCTTGGCAGCCTTACTTCAGTATATTTTTGGACGATAGCTGTCATTTATAACTCTGCAGGTTTGTGAATTACAGTGCCCCTGAGCTCCTTTCTTCAACTCGCTTTCTTGTGACCTGGCCGCAACACCGCAGGATTGCTTCAGGCCCTAATCTGGTTCCGGCACGGCACGCTGAGCCTTTGGTTAATTCCTCTTCCTGGTGGGAAATGAGAGTTAAATTTGCCCGTCCAGACACCTCCAGCTAGTCTCTCATTGGTTCTCGCTATTCCTGTTCATCTTCCGCAGAAATTGCAAACTGGGCCAAACAGGAGGTTAAAGGGACTGACTCTCCAAGTCGGGAGGGTGTTAGTAAAGCGTCTGGAATGTTGCACCCGAGTACCAGGGTACGAGAACTGAGACATATTTGAACACGTTTCCCGATCACATGGTTGATCATACTCTAGGTTCCACATGCATGTTTTAGCTGAAGGAAGAATCCCTGAAACCTGGAGAGTTGAGACCCGTGGAATGGGTACCATGCAATATGACTTCAAAGGGTCTTTGTTTGCTCACCGAACCTCTCCAATCCTATCACTGCTGCGTTTATGCCCCTGTACACACGCTTGATTCTCTTTTGGAGATATAGCAATCCATAGGTTTTAAGATACTTACTAGTCAGGTACATTCTTAGGCGCTTAATATGTGGTGTTGAGTCCATTTCGTTGAGCAAGGAGTAGCTCTTGTCTATTCCATATTTGGCTTAAGGAACTTTATCTGTGCTCATTTCAATCTCTGGTTTTATGCAGCACCCCAACTCACCTTTACCCTTAAGCAAGCATAAGTTGGTTTTCTAAATTTGAGACCCTGTTCTGTTCTGTAATTCAGTTCCTGTGTAGCCAAGTTTACATTCCGTGTATTACTGATATCTTATGATGTTTCTTTTTCTGTGTGACTTATTTCAGTTAGAATCATCATACCTGAATCCACTCATTGTGCTGCTAAGGGCCTGATGACATAGATTTCATTGCTGAGTGATATTGCTTTGTAAGTAAATACCACAACTTCTTTATCCATTTTTCACTTTCTTCGATGTTGAACTTGTACTGTAAACGCGGTTCTTGTAAACAGAGGCGTTCCATACTTTGGGGTGGCTGTGTCTTTTTGATTTTAATTTCCCTAAGCTATAGGACCATAAGTGGAAGTGCCCTAGGCTCTGTTGCTTTGTTTTTTAGATGTTTCAGGAAACACCATACACTTCTCCCGAGTGTCTGTTGGCAATTTACATCCCGCCCATCAGCATAACAAGGCTCCCAGTTCTCCATGGCCTGTCCTGCCTTTCTGGATTTTACACTTTTTTCAGATGGCCCTTTTGACCGGGGGGAAGTGAGACTTCATTGTAGTGCAGATTTCCTTTCAAGTTTGCTTGGTTGGCCAAAAAGGGCGTATGCGTTTTTTCCTGAATATATTCAGGAAAAAACGCATACGCCCTTTTTGGCCAAGTGCATCATTGTGGACGTTCTGCCTCTTTTCCTATGCTTTCAATGCAATTCCAGTCTACCTCCTGAAATCGGTTTCCTGCAATTCTGCCCCGCTTTCAAGTCCTCTTGGCAGCCTTACTTCAGTATATTTTTGGACGATAGCTGTCATTTATAACTCTGCAGGTTTGTGAATTACAGTGCCCCTGAGCTCCTTTCTTCAACTCGCTTTCTTGTGACCTGGCCGCAACACCGCAGGATTGCTTCAGGCCCTTATCTGGTTCCAGCACGGCACGCTGAGCCTTTGGTTAATTCCTCTTCCTGGTGTGAAATGAGCGTTAAATTTGCCCGTCCAGACACCTCCAGCTAGTCTCTCATTGGTTCTCGCTATTCCTGTTCATCTTCCGCAGAAATTGCAAACTGGGCCAAACAGGAGGTTAAAGGGACTGACTCTCCAAGTCGGGAGGGTGTTAGTAAAGCGTCTGGAATGTTGCACCCGAGTACCAGGGTACGAGAACTGAGACATATTTGAACACGTTTCCCGATCACATGGTTGATCATAATCTAGGTTCCACATGCATGTTTTAGCTGAAGGAAGAATCCCTGAAACCTGGAGAGTTGAGACCCGTGGAATGGGTACCATGCAATATGACTTCAAAGGGTCTTTGTTTGCTCACCGAACCTCTCCAATCCTATCACTGCTGCATTTATGCCCCTGTACACACGCTTGATTCTCTTTTGGAGATATAGCAATCCATAGGTTTTAAGATACTTACTAGTCAGGTACATTCTTAGGCGCTTAATATGGGGTGTTGAGTCCATTTCGTTGAGCAAGGAGTAGCTCTTGTCTATTCCATATTTGGCTTAAGGAACTTTATCTGTGCTCATTTCAATCTCTGGTTTTATGCAGCACCCCAACTCACCTTTACCCTTAAGCAAGCATAAGTTGGTTTTCTAAATTTGAGACCCTGTTCTGTTCTGTAATTCAGTTCCTGTGTAGCCAAGTTTACATTCCGTGTATTACTGATATCTTATGATGTTTCTTTTTCTGTGTGACTTATTTCAGTTAGAATCATCATACCTGAATCCACTCATTGTGCTGCTAAGGGCCTGATGACATAGATTTCATTGCTGAGTGATATTGCTTTGTAAGTAAATACCACAACTTCTTTATCCATTTTTCACTTTCTGCGATGTTGAACTTGTACTGTAAACGCGGTTCTTGTAAACAGAGGCGTTCCATACTTTGGGGTGGCTGTGTCTTTTTGATTTTAATTTCCCTAAGCTATAGGACCATAAGTGGAAGTGCCCTAGGCTCTGTTGCTTTGTTTTTAAGATGTTTCAGGAAACACCATACACTTCTCCCGAGTGTCTGTTGGCAATTTACATCCTGCCCATCAGCATAACAAGGCTCCCAGTTCTCCATGGCCTGTCCTGCCTTTCTGGATTTTACACTTTTTTCAGATGGCCCTTTTGACCGGGGGGAAGTGAGACTTCATTGTAGTGCAGATTTCCTTTGCAAGCTTGCTTGGTTGGCCAAAAAGGGCGTATGCGTTTTGTCCTGAATATATTCAGGAAAAAACACATACGCCCTTTTTGGCCAAGTGCATCATTGTGGACGTTCTGCCTCTTTTCCTATGCTTTCAATACAATTCCAGTCTACCTCCTGAAATCGGTTTCCTGCAATTCTGCCCCGTTTTCAAGTCCTCTTGGCAGCCTTACTTCAGTATATTTTTGGACGATAGCTGTCATTTATAACTCTGCAGGTTTGTGAATTACAGTGCCCCTGAGCTCCTTTCTTCAACTCGCTTTCTTGTGACCTTGCCGCAACACCGCAGGATGGCTTCAGGCCCTAATCTGGTTCCGGCACGGCACGCTGAGCCTTTGGTTAATTCCTCTTCCTGGTGGGAAATGAGAGTTAAATTTGCCCGTCCAGACACCTCCAGCTAGTCTCTCATTGGTTCTCGCTATTCCTGTTCATCTTCCGCAGAAATTGCAAACTGGGCCAAACAGGAGGTTAAAGGGGCTGACTCTCCAAGTGGGGAGGGTGTTAGTAAAGCGTCTGGAATGTTGCACCCGAGTACCAGGGTACGAAAACTGAGACATATTTGAACACGTCTCCCGATCACATGGTTGATCATACTCTAGGTTCCACATGCATGTTTTAGCTGAAGGAAGAATACCTTAAACCTGGGTAGTTGAAACCCGTGGAATGGGAACCATGCAATATGACTTCAAAGGGTCTTCATTTGCTCACCGAACCTCTCCAATCCTATCACTGCTGCGTTTATGCCCCTGTACACATGCTTGATTCTCTTTTGGAGACATAGCAATCCATAGGTTTTAAGATACTTACTAGTCAGGTACATTCTTAGGCGTTTAATATGCGGTGTTGAGTCCATTTCGTTGAGCAAGGAGTAGATATTGTCTATTCCATATTTGGCTTAAGGAACTTTATCTGTGCTCATTTCAATCTCTGGTTTTATGCAGCACCCCAACTCACCTTTACCCTTAAGCAAGCATAAGTTGGTTTTCTAAATTTGAGACCCTGTTCTGTTCTGTAATTCAGTTCCTGTGTAGCCAAGTTTACATTCCGTGTATTACTGATATCTTATGATGTTTCTTTTTCTGTGTGACTTATTTCAGTTAGAATCATCATACCTGAATCCACTCATTGTGCTGCTAAGGGCCTGATGACATAGATTTCATTGCTGAGTGATATTGCTTTGTAAGTAAATACCACAACTTCTTTATCCATTTTTCACTTTCTGCGATGTTGAACTTGTACTGTAAACGCGGTTCTTGTAAACAGAGGCGTTCCATACTTTGGGGTGGCTGTGTCTTTTTGATTTTAATTTCCCTAAGCTATAGGACCATAAGTGGAAGTGCCCTAGGCTCTGTTGCTTTGTTTTTTACATGTTTCAGGAAACACCATACACTTCTCCCGAGTGTCTGTTGGCAATTTACATCCCGCCCATCAGCATAACAAGGCTCCCAGTTCTCCATGGCCTGTCCTGCCTTTCTGGATTTTACACTTTTTTCAGATGGCCCTTTTGACCGGGGGGAAGTGAGACTTCATTGTAGTGCAGATTTCCTTTGCAAGTTTGCTTGGTTGGCCAAAAAGGGCGTATGCGTTTTTTCCTGAATATATTCAGGAAAAAACGCATACGCCCTTTTTGGCCAAGTGCATCATTGTGGACGTTCTGCCTCTTTTCCTATGCTTTCAATGCAATTCCAGTCTACCTCCTGAAATCGGTTTCCTGCAATTCTGCCCCGCTTTCAAGTCCTCTTGGCAGCCTTACTTCAGTATATTTTTGGACGATAGCTGTCATTTATAACTCTGCAGGTTTGTGAATTACAGTGCCCCTGAGCTCCTTTCTTCAACTCGCTTTTTTGTGACCTGGCCGCAACACCGCAGGATTGCTTCAGGCCCTTATCTGGTTCCGGCACGGCACGCTGAGCCTTTGGTTAATTCCTCTTCCTGGTGGGAAATGAGAGTTAAATTTGCCCGTCCAGACACCTCCAGCTAGTCTCTCATTGGTTCTCGCTATTCCTGTTCATCTTCTGCAGAAATTGCAAACTGGGCCAAACAGGAGGTTAAAGGGACTGACTCTCCAAGTCGGGAGGGTGTTAGTAAAGCGTCTGGAATGTTGCACCCGAGTACCAGGGTACGAGAACTGAGACATATTTGAACACGTTTCCCGATCACATGGTTGATCATAATCTAGGTTCCACATGCATGTTTTAGCTGAAGGAAGAATCCCTGAAACCTGGAGAGTTGAGACCCGTGGAATGGGTACCATGCAATATGACTTCAAAGGGTCTTTGTTTGCTCACCGAACCTCTCCAATCCTATCACTGCTGCATTTATGCCCCTGTACACACGCTTGATTCTCTTTTGGAGATATAGCAATCCATAGGTTTTAAGATACTTACTAGTCAGGTACATTCTTAGGCGCTTAATATGGGGTGTTGAGTCCATTTCGTTGAGCAAGGAGTAGCTCTTGTCTATTCCATATTTGGCTTAAGGAACTTTATCTGTGCTCATTTCAATCTCTGGTTTTATGCAGCACCCCAACTCACCTTTTCCCTTAAGCAAGCATAAGTTGGTTTTCTAAATTTGAGACCCTGTTCTGTTCTGTAATTCAGTTCCTGTGTAGCCAAGTTTACATTCCGTGTATTACTGATATCTTATGATGTTTCTTTTTCTGTGTGACTTATTTCAGTTAGAATCATCATACCTGAATCCACTCATTGTGCTGCTAAGGGCCTGATGACATAGATTTCATTGCTGAGTGATATTGCTTTGTAAGTAAATACCACAACTTCTTTATCCATTTTTCACTTTCTGCGATGTTGAACTTGTACTGTAAACGAGGTTCTTGTAAACAGAGGCGTCCCAAACTTTGGGGTGGCTGTGTCTTTTTGATTTTAATTTCCCTAAGCTATAGGACCATAAGTGGAAGTGCCCTAGGCTCTGTTGCTTTGTTTTTTAGATGTTTCAGGAAACACCATACACTTCTCCCGAGTGTCTGTTGGCAATTTACATCCCGCCCATCAGCATAACAAGGCTCCCAGTTCTCCATGGCCTGTCCTGCCTTTCTGGATTTTACACTTTTTTCAGATGGCCCTTTTGACCGGGGGGAAGTGAGACTTCATTGTAGTGCAGATTTCCTTTGCAAGCTTGCTTGGTTGGCCAAAAAGGGCGTATGCGTTTTGTCCTGAATATATTCAGGAAAAAACGCATACGCCCTTTTTGGCCAAGTGCATCATTGTGGACGTTCTGCCTCTTTTCCTATGCTTTCAATGCAAATCCAGTCTACCTCCTGAAATCGGTTTCCTGCAATTCTGCCCCGTTTTCAAGTCCTCTTGGCAGCCTTACTTCAGTATATTTTTGGACGATAGCTGTCATTTATAACTCTGCAGGTTTGTGAATAACAGTGCCCCTGAGCTCCTTTCTTCAACTCACTTTCTTGTGACCTGGCCGCAACACCGCAGGATGGCTTCAGGCCCTAATCTGGTTCCGGCACGGCACGCTGAGCCTTTGGTTAATTCCTCTTCCTGGTGGGAAATGAGAGTTAAATTTGCCCGTCCAGACACCTCCAGCTAGTCTCTCATTGGTTCTCGCTATTCCTGTTCATCTTCCACAGAAATTGCAAACTCGGCCAAACAGGAGGTTAAAGGGGCTGACTCTCCAAGTGGGGAGGGTGTTAGTAAAGCGTCTGGAATGTTGCACCCGAGTACCAGGGTACGAAAACTGAGACATATTTGAACACGTCTCCCGATCACATGGTTGATCATACTCTAGGTTCCACATGCATGTTTTAGCTGAAGGAAGAATACCTTAAACCTGGGTAGTTGAAACCCGTGGAATGGGTACCATGCAATATGACTTCAAAGGGTCTTCATTTGCTCACCGAACCTCTCCAATCCTATCACTGCTGCGTTTATGCCCCTGTACACATGCTTGATTCTCTTTCGGAGACATAGCAATCCATAGGTTTTAAGATACTTACTAGTCAGGTACATTCTTAGGCGTTTAATATGCGGTGTTGAGTCCATGTCGTTGAGCAAGGAGTAGATCTTGTCTATTCCATATTTGGCTTAAGGAACTTTATCTGTGCTCATTTCAATCTCTGGTTTTATGCAGCACCCCAACTCACCTTTACCCTTAAGCAAGCATAAGTTGGTTTTCTAAATTTGAGACCCTGTTCTGTTCTGTAATTCAGTTCCTGTGAAGCCAAGTTTACATTCCGTGTATTACTGATATCTTATGATGTTTCTTTTTCTGTGTGACTTATTTCAGTTAGAATCATCATACCTGAATCCACTCATTGTGCTGCTAAGGGCCTGATGACATAGATTTCATTGCTGAGTGATATTGCTTTGTAAGTAAATACCACAACTTCTTTATCCATTTTTCACTTTCTGCGATGTTGAACTTGTACTGTAAACGCGGTTCTTGTAAACAGAGGCGTTCCATACTTTGGGGTGGCTGTGTCTTTTTGATTTTAATTTCCCTAAGCTATAGGACCATAAGTGGAAGTGCCCTAGGCTCTGTTGCTTTGTTTTTTAGATGTTTCAGGAAACACCATACACTTCTCCCGAGTGTCTGTTGGCAATTTACATCCCGCCCATCAGCATAACAAGGCTCCCAGTTCTCCATGGCCTGTCCTGCCTTTCTGGATTTTACACTTTTTTCAGATGGCCCTTTTGACCGGGGGGAAGTGAGACTTCATTGTAGTGCAGATTTCCTTTGCAAGCTTGCTTGGTTGGCCAAAAAGGGCGTATACGTTTTGTCCTGAATATATTCAGGAAAAAACACATACGCCCTTTTTGGCCAAGTGCATCATTGTGGACGTTCTGCCTCTTTTCCTATGCTTTCAATGCAATTCCAGTCTACCTCCTGAAATCGGTTTCCTGCAATTCTGCCCCGTTTTCAAGTCCTCTTGGCAGCCTTACTTCAGTATATTTTTGGACGATAGCTGTCATTTATAACTCTGCAGGTTTGTGAATTACAGTGCCCCTGAGCTCCTTTCTTCAACTCGCTTTCTTGTGACCTGGCCGCAACACCGCAGGATGGCTTCAGGCCCTAATCTGGTTCCGGCAGGGCACGCTGAGCCTTTGGTTAATTCCTCTTCCTGGTGGGAAATGAGAGTTAAATTTGCCCGTCCAGACACCTCCAGCTAGTCTCTCATTGGTTCTCGCTATTCCTGTTCATCTTCCGCAGAAATTGCAAACTGGGCCAAACAGGAGGTTAAAGGGGCTGACTCTCCAAGTGGGGAGGGTGTTAGTAAAGCGTCTGGAATGTTGCACCCGAGTACCAGGGTACGAAAACTGAGACATATTTGAACACGTCTCCCGATCACATGGTTGATCATACTCTAGGTTCCACATGCATGTTTTAGCTGACGGAAGAATCCCTGAAACCTGGAGAGTTGAGACCCGTGGAATGGGTACCATGCAATATGACTTCAAAGGGTCTTTGTTTGCTCACCGAACCTCTCCAATCCTATCATTGCTGCATTTATGCCCCTGGACACAGGCTTGATTCTCTTTTGGAGATATAGCAATCCATAGGTTTTAAGATACTTACTAGTCAGGTACATTCTTAGGCGCTTAATATGGGGTGTTGAGTCCATTTCGTTGAGCAAGGAGTAGCTCTTGTCTATTCCATATTTGGCTTAAGGAACTTTATCTGTGCTCATTTCAATCTCTGGTTTTATGCAGCACCCCAACTCACCTTTCCCCTTAAGCAAGCATAAGTTGGTTTTCTAAATTTGAGACCCTGTTCTGTTCTGTAATTCAGTTCCTTTGGAGCCAAGTTTACATTCCGTGTATTACTGATATCTTATGATGTTTCTTTTTCGGTGTGACATATTTCAGTTAGAATCATCGTACCTGAATCCACTCATTATGCTGCTATGGGCCTGATGACGTAGATTTCATTGCTGAGTGATATTGCTTTGTAAGTAAATACCACAACTTCTTTATCCATTTTTCACTGTCTGCGATGTTGTACTTGTACTGTAAACGAGGTTCTTGTAAACAGAGGCGTCCCAAACTTTGGGGTGGCTGTGTCTTTTTGATTTTAATTTCCCTAAGCTATAGGACCATAAGTGGAAGTGCCCTAGGCTCTGTTGCTTTGTGTTTTAGATGTTTCAAGAAACAACATACACTTCTCCCGAGTGTCTGTTGGCAATTTACATCCCGCCCATCAGCATAACAAGGCTCCCAGTTCTCCATGGCCTGTCCTGCCTTTCTGGATTTTACACTTTTTTCAGATGGCCCTTTTGACCGGGGGGAAGTGAGACTTCATTGTAGTGCAGATTTCCTTTGCAAGCTTGCTTGGTTGACCAAAAAGCGCGTATGCGTTTTTTCCTGAATATATTCAGGAAAAAACGCATACGCACTTTTTGGCCAAGTGCATCATTGTGGACGTTCTGCCTCTTTTCCTATGCTTTCAATGCAATTCCAGTCTACCTCCTGAAATCGGTTTCCTGCAATTCTGCCCCGCTTTCAAGTCCTCTTGGCAGCCTTACTTCAGTATATTTTTGGACGATAGCTGTCATTTATAACTCTGCAGGTTTGTGAATTACAGTGCCCCTGAGCTCCTTTCTTCAACTCGCTTTCTTTTGAGCTGGCCGCAACACCGCAGGATGGCTTCAGGCCCTAATCTGGTTCCGGCACGGCACGCTGAGCCTTTGGTTATTTCCTCTTCCTGGTGGGAAATGAGAGTTAAATTTGCCCGTCCAGACACCTCCAGCTAGTCTCTCATTGGTTCTCCCTATTCCTGTTCATCTTCCACAGAAATTGCAAACTGGGCCAAACAGGAGGTTAAAGGTGTTGACTCTCCAAGGGGGGAGAGTGTTAGTGAAGCGTCTGGAATGTTGCACCCGAGTACCAGGGGAGGAAAACTGAGACATATTTGAACATGTCTCCCGTTCACACGGTTGATCATACTGTGGGTTTCACATGCATGTTTTAGCTGAAGGAAGAATACCTTAAACCTGGAGAGTTGAGACCCGTGGAAGGGGTACCATGCAATATGACTTCAAAGTGTCTTCATTTGCTCACCGAACCTCTCCAATCCTATCACTGCTGCGTTTATACCCCTGTACACACGCTTGATTCTCTTTTGGAGACATAGCAATACCTAGGATTTAATGTACTTACTAGTCAGGTACATTCTTAGGCGTTTAATATGGGGTGTTGAGTCCGTTTCGTTGAGCAAGGAGTAGCTCTTGTCTATTCCATATTTGGCTTAAGGAACTTTATCTGTGCTCATTTCAATCTCTGGTTTTATGCAGCACCCCAACTCACCTTTCCCCTTAAGCAAGCATAAGTTGGTTTTCTAAATTTGAGACCCTGTTCTGTTTTGGAATTCAGTTCCTGTGTAGCCAAGTTTACATTCCATGTATTAGTGATATCTTATGATGTTTCTTTTTCTGTGTGACTTATTTCAGTTAGAATCATCGTACCTGAATCCACTCATTATGCTGCTACGGGCCTGATGACATAGATTTCATTGCTGAGTGATACTGCATTGTACGTAAGTACCACAAGTTCTTTATCCATTTTTCACTTTCTGTGATATTGAACTTGTACTGTAAACGAGGTTCTTGTAAACAGTGGCGTCCCAAACTTTGGGGTGGCTGTGTCTTTTTGATTTTAATTTCCCTAAGCTATAGGAACATAAGTGGAAGTGCCCTAGGCTCTGTTGCTTTGTTTTTTAGATGTTTCAGGAAACACCATACACTTCTCCCGAGTGTCTGTTGGCAATTTACATCCCGCCCATCAGCATAACAAGGCTCCCAGTTCTCCATGGTCTGTCCTGCCTTTCTGGATTTTACACTTTTTTCAGATGGCCCTTTTGACGGGGGGAAGTGAGACTTCATTATAGTGCAGATTTCCTTTGCAAGTTTGCTTGGTTGGCCAAAAAGGGCGTATGCGTTTTTTCCTGAATATATTCAGGAAAAAACGCATACGCCCTTTTTGGCCAAGTGCATCATTGTGGACGTTCTGCCTCTTTTCCTATGCTTTCAATGCAATTCCAGTCTACCTCCTGAAATCGGTTTCCTGCAATTCTGCCCCGCTTTCAAGTCCTCTTGGCAGCCTTACTTCAGTATATTTTTGGATGATAGCTGTCATTTATAACTCTGCAGGTTTGTGAATTACAGTGCCCCTGAGCTCCTTTCTTCAACTCGCTTTCTTGTGACCTGGCCGCAACAACGCAGGATGGCTTCAGGCCCTAATCTGATTCCGGCACGGCATGCTGAGCCATTGGTTAATTCCTCTTCCTGGTGGGAAATGAGAGTTAAATTTGCCCGTCCAGACACCTCCAGCTAGTCTCTCATTGGTTCTCGCTATTCCTGTTCATCTTCCGCAGAAATTGCAAACTGGGCCAAACAGGAGGTTAAAGGTGCTGACTCTCCAAGTGGGGAGAGTGTTAGTAAGGCGTCTGGAATGTTGCACCCGAGTACCAGGGTATGAAAACTGAGAGATATTTGAACACGTCTCCCGATCACATGGCTGATCATACACTAGGTTCCACATGCATGTTTTAGCTGAAGGAAGAATCCCTTAAACCTGGAGAGTTGAGACCCGTGGAATGGGTACCATGCAATATGACTTCAAAGGGTCTTCATTTGCTCACCGAACCTCTCCAATCCTATCACTGCTGCGTTTATGCCCCTGTACACACGCTTGATTCTCTTTTGGAGACATAGCAATCCATAGGTTTTAAGATACTTACTAGTCAGGTACATTCTTAGGCGTTTAATATGCGGTGTTGAGTCCATTTCGTTGAGCAAGGAGTAGCTCTTGTCTATTCCATATTTGGCTTAAGGAACTTTATCTGTGCTCATTTCAATCTCTGGTTTTATGCAGCACCCCAACTCACCTTTACCCTTAAGCAAGCATAAGTTGGTTTTCTAAATTTGAGACCCTGTTCTGTTCTGTAATTCAGTTCCTGTGTAGCCAAGTTTACATTCCGTGTATTACTGATATCTTATGATGTTTCTTTTTCTGTGTGACATATTTCAGTTAGAATCATCATACCTGAATCCACTCATTGTGCTGCTAAGGGCCTGATGACATAGATTTCATTGCTGAGTGATATTGCTTTGTAAGTAAATACCACAACTTCTTTATCCATTTTTCATTTTCTGCGATGTTGAACTTGTACTGTAAACGAGGTTCTTGTAAACAGAGGCGTCCCAAACTTTGGGGTGGCTGTGTCTTTTTGATTTTAATTTCCCTAAGCTATAGGACCATAAGTGGAAGTGCCCTAGGCTCTGTTGCTTTGTTTTTTAGATGTTTCAGGAAACACCATACACTTCTCCCGAGTGTCTGTTGGCAATTTACATCCCGCCCATCAGCATAACAAGGCTCCCAGTTCTCCATGGCCTGTCCTGCCTTTCTGGATTTTACACGTTTTTCAGATGGCCCTTTTGACCGGGGGGAAGTGAGACTTCATTGTAGTGCAGATTTCATTTGCAAGTTTGCTTGGTTGGCCAAAAAGGGCGTATGCGTTTTTTCCTGAATGTATTCAGGAAAAAACGCATACGCCCTTTTTGGCGAAGTGCATCATTGTGGACGTTCTGCCTCTTTTCCTATGCTTTCAATGCAATTCCAGTCTACCTCCTGAAATCAGTTTCCTGCAATTCTGCCCCGCTTTCAAGTCCTCTTGGCAGCCTTACTTCAGTATATTTTTGGACGATAGCTGTCATTTATAACTCTGCAGGTTTGTGAATTACACTGCCCCTGAGCTCCTTTCTTCAACTCGCTTTCTTGTGACCTGGCCGCAACACCGCAGGATGGCTTCAGGCCCTAATCTAGTTCCGGCACGGCACACTGAGCCTTTGGTTAATTCCTCTCCCTGGTGGGAAATGAGAGTTAAATTTGCCCGTCCAGACACCTCCAGCTAGTCTCTCATTGGTTCTCGCTATTCCTGTTCATCTTCCGCAGAAATTGCAAACTGGGCCAAACAGGAGGTTAAAGGGACTGACTCTCCAAGTCGGGAGAGTGTTAGTAAAGCGTCTGGAATGTTGCACCCGAGTACCAGGGTATGAAAACTGAGACATATTTGAACACGTCTCCCGATCACATGGTTGATCATACTCTAGGTTCCACATGCATGTTTTAGCTGAAGGAAGAATACCTTAAACCTGGGTAGTTGAAACCCATGGAATGGGTACCATGCAATATGACTTCAAAGGGTCTTCATTTGCTCAGCGAAACTCTCCAATCCTATCACTGCTGCGTTTATGCCCCTGTACACATGCTTGATTCTCTTTCGGAGACATAGCAATACATAGGTTTTAAGATACTTATTAGTCACGTACATTCTTAGGCATTTAATATGCGGTGTTGAGTCCATTTCATTGAGCAAGGAGTAGCTCTTGTCTATTCCATATTTGGCTTAAGGAAATTTATCTGTGCTCATTTCAATCTCTGGTTTTATGCAGCAACCCCACTCACCTTTCCCCTTAAGCAAGCATAAGTTGGTTTTCTAAATTTGAGACCCTGTTCTGTTCTGTAATTCAGTTCCTGTGTAGCCAAGTTTACATTCCGTGTATTACTGATATCTTATGATGTTTCTTTTTCTGTGTGACATATTTCAGTTAGAATCATCATACCTGAATCCACTCATTGTGCTGCTAAGGGCCTGATGACATAGATTTCATTGCTGAGTGATATTGCTTTGTAAGTAAATACCACAACTTCTTTATCCATTTTTCACTTTCTGCGATGTTGAACTTGTACTGTAAACGAGGTTCTTGTAAACAGAGGCGTCCCAAACTTTGGGGTGGCTGTGTCTTTTTGATTTTAATTTCCCTAAGCTATAGGACCATAAGTGGAAGTGCCCTAGGCTCTGTTGCTTTGTTTTTTAGATGTTTCAGGAAACACCATACACTTCTCCCGAGTGTCTGTTGGCAATTTACATCCCGCCCATCAGCATAACAAGGCTCCCAGTTCTCCATGGCCTGTCCTGCCTTTCTAGATTTTACACGTTTTTCATATGGCCCTTTTGACGGGGGGAAGTGAGACTTCATTGTAGTGCAGATTTCATTTGCAAGTTTGCTTGGTTGGCCAAAAAGGGCGTATGCGTTTTTTCCTGAATGTATTCAGGAAAAAACGCATACGCCCTTTTTGGCGAAGTGCATCATTGTGGACGTTCTGCCTCTTTTCCTATGCTTTCAATGCAATTCCAGTCTACCTCCTGAAATCGGTTTCCTGCAATTCTGCCCCGCTTTCAAGTCCTCTTGGCAGCCTTACTTCAGTATATTTTTGGACGATAGCTGTCATTTATAACTATGCAGGTTTGTGAATTACAGTGCCCCTGAGCTCCTTTCTTCAACTCGCTTTCTTTTGAGCTGGCAGCAACACCATAGTATGGCTTCAGGCCCTAATCTGGTTCCGGCACGGCACGCTGAGCCTTTGGTTAATTCCTCTTCCTGGTGGGAAATGAGAGTTAAATTTGCCCGTCCAGACACCTCCAGCTAGTCTCTCACTGGTTCTCGCTATTCCTGTTCATCTTCCGCAGAAATTGCAAACTGGGCCAAACAGGAGGTTAAAGGGACTGACTCTCCAAGTCGGGAGGATGTTAGTAAAGCGTCTGGAATGTTGCACCCGAGTACCAGGGTACGAAAACTGAGACATATTTGAACACGTCTCCCGATCACCTGGTTGATCATACTCTAGGTTCCACATGCATGTTTTAGCTGAAGGAAGAATACCTTAAACCTGGGTAGTTGAAACCCGTGGAATGGGTACCATGCAATATGACTTCAAAGGGTTTTCATTTGCTCACCGAACCTCTCCAATCCTATCACTGCTGCGTTTATGCCCCTGTACACATGCTTGATTCTCTTTCGGAGACATAGCAATCCATAGGTTTTAAGATACTTACTAGTCAGGTACATTCTTAGGCATTTAATATGGGGTGTTGAGTCCATTTCGTTGAGCAAGGAGTAGCTCTTGTCTATTCCATATTTGGCTTAAGGAACTTTATCTGTGCTCATTTCAATCTCTGGTTTTATGCAGCACCCCAACTCACCTTTACCCTTAAGCAAGCATAAGTTGGTTTTCTAAATTTGAGACCCTGTTCTGTTCTGTAATTCAGTTCCTGTGTAGCCAAGTTTACATTCCGTGTATTACTGATATCTTATGATGTTTCTTTTTCTGTGTGACTTATTTCAGTTAGAATCATCATACCTGAATCCACTCATTGTGCTGCTAAGGGCCTGATGACATAGATTTCATTGCTGAGTGATATTGCTTTGTAAGTAAATACCACAACTTCTTTATCCATTTTTCACTTTCTGCGATGTTGAACTTGTACTGTAAACGAGGTTCTTGTAAACAGAGGCGTCCCAATGTTTGGGGTGGCTGTGTCTTTTTGATTTTAATTTCCCTAAGCTATAGGACCATAAGTGGAAGTGCCCTAGGCTCTGTTGCTTTGTTTTTTAGATGTTTCAGGAAACAACATACACTTCTCCCGAGTGTCTGTTGGCAATTTACATCCCGCCCATCAGCATAACAAGGCTCCCAGTTCTCCATGGCCTGTCCTGCCTTTCTGGATTTTACACGTTTTTCATATGGCCCTTTTGACGGGGGGAAATGAGACTTTATTGTAGTGCAGATTTTATTTGCAAGTTTGCTTGGTTGGCCAAAAAGGGCGTATGCGTTTTTTCCTGAATGTATTCATGAAAAAACGCATACGCCCTTTTTGGCGAAGTGCATCATTGTGGACGTTCTGCCTCTTTTCCTATGCTTTCAATGCAATTCCAGTCTACCTCCTGAAATCAGTTTCCTGCAATTCTGCCCCGCTTTCAAGTCCTCTTGGCAGCCTTACTTCAGTATATTTTTGGACGATAGCTGTCATTTATAACTCTGCAGGTTTGTGAGTTACAGTGCCCCTGAGCTCCTTTCTTCAACTCGCTTTCTTGTGACCTGGCCGCAACACCGCAGGATGGCTTCAGGCCCTAATCTGGTTCCGGCACGGCACGCTGACCCTTTGGTTAATTCCTCTTCCTGGTGGGAAATGAGAGTAAAATTTTCCCGTCCAGACACTTCCAGCTAGTCTCTCATTGGTTCTCGCTATTCCTGTTCATCTTCCGCAGAAATTGCAAACTGGGCCAAACAGGAGGTTAAAGGGACTGACTCTCCAAGTCGGGAGAGTGTTAGTAAAGTGTCTGGAATGTTGCACCCGAGTACCAGAGTATGAAAACTGAGACATATTTGAACACGTCTCCCGATCACATGGTTGATCATACTCTAGGTTCCACATGCATGTTTTAGCTGAAGGAAGAATACCTTAAACCTGGGTAGTTGAAACCCGTGGAATGGGTACCATGCAATATGACTTCAAAGGGTCTTCATTTGCTCACCGAACCTCTCCAATCCTATCACTGCTGCGTTTATGCCCCTGTACACATGCTTGATTCTCTTTCGGAGACATAGCAATCCATAGGTTTTAAGATACTTACTAGTCAGGTACATTCTTAGGCATTTAATATGGGGTGTTGAGTCCATTTCGTTGAGCAAGGAGTAGCTCTTGTCTATTCCATATTTGGCTTAAGGAACTTTATCTGTGCTCATTTCAATCTCTGGTTTTATGCAGCACCCCAACTCACCTTTACCCTTAAGCAAGCATAAGTTGGTTTTCTAAATTTGAGACCCTGTTCTGTTCTGTAATTCAGTTCCTGTGTAGCCAAGTTTACATTCCGTGTATTACTGATATCTTATGATATTTCTTTTTCTGTGTGACTTATTTCAGTTAGAATCATCATACCTGAATCCACTCATTGTGCTGCTAAGGGCCTGATGACATAGATTTCATTGCTGAGTGATATTGCTTTGTAAGTAAATACCACAACTTCTTTATCCATTTTTCACTTTCTGCGATGTTGAACTTGTACTGTAAACGAGGTTCTTGTAAATAGAGGCGTCCCAATGTTTGGGGTAGCTGTGTCTTTTTGATTTTAATTTCCCTAAGCTATAGGACCATAAGTGGAAGTGCCCTAGGCTCTGTTGCTTTGTTTCTTAGATGTTTCAGGAAACACCATACACTTCTCCCGAGTGTCTGTTGGCAATTTACATCCCGCCCATCAGCATAACAAGGCTCCCAGTTCTCCATGGCCTGTCCTGCCTTTCTGGATTTTACACTTTTTTCAGATGGCCCTTTTGACCGGGGGGAAGTGAGACTTCATTGTAGTGCAGATTTCCTTTGCAAGCTTGCTTGGTTGGCCAAAAAGGGCGTATGCGTTTTGTCCTGAATATATTCAGGAAAAAACGCATACGCCCTTTTTGGCCAAGTGCATCATTGTGGACGTTCTGCATCTTTTCCTATGCTTTCAATGCAATTCCAGTCTACCTCCTGAAATCGGTTTCCTGCAATTCTGCCCCGCTTTCAAGTCCTCTTGGCAGCCTTACTTCAGTATATTTTTGGATGATAGCTGTCATTTATAACTCTGCAGGTTTGTGAATTACAGTGCCCCTGAGCTCCTTTCTTCAACTCGCTTTCTTTTGAGCTGGCCGCAACACCGCAGGATGGCTTCAGGCCCTAATCTTGTTCCGGCACGGCACGCTGAGCCTTTGGTTAATTCCTCTTCCTGGTGGGAAATGAGAGTTAAATTTGCCCGTCCAGACACCTCCAGCTAGTCTCTCATTGGTTCTCGCTATTCCTGTTCATCTTCCGCAGAAATTGCAAACTGGGCCAAACAGGAGGTTAAAGGGACTGACTCTCCAAGTCGGGAGGGTGTTAGTAAAGCTTCTGGAATGTTGCACCCGAGTACCAGGGTACGAAAACTGAGACATATTTGAACACGTCTCCCGATCACATGGTTGATCAGACTCTAGGTTCCACATGCATGTTTTAGCTGAAGGAAGAATACCTTAAACCTGGGTAGTTGAAACCCGTGGAATGGGTACCATGCAATATGACTTCAGAGGGTCTTCATTTGCTCACCGAACCTCTCCAATCCTATCACTGCTGCGTTTATGCCCCTGTACACATGCTTGATTCTCTTTCGGAGACATAGCAATCCATAGGTTTTAAGATACTTACTAGTCAGGTACATTCTTAGGCGTTTAATATGCGGTATTGAGTCCATTTCGTTGAGCAAGGAGTAGCTCTTGTCTATTCCATATTTGGCTTAAGGAACTTTATCTGTGCTCATTTCAATCTCTGGTTTTATGCAGCACCCCAACTCACCTTTCCCCTTAAGCAAGCATAAGTTGGTTTTCTAAATTTGAGACCCTGTTCTGTTCTGTAATTCAGTTCCTGTGTAGCCAAGTTTACATTCCGTGTATTACTGATATCTTATGATGTTTCTTTTTCTGTGTGACTTATTTCAGTTAGAATCATCATACCTGAATCCACTCATTGTGCTGCTAAGGGCCTGATGACATAGATTTCATTGCTGAGTGATATTGCTTTGTAAGTAAATACCACAACTTCTTTATCCATTTTTCACTTTCTGCGATGTTGAACTTGTACTGTAAACGAGGTTCTTGTAAACAGAGGCGTCCCAAACTTTGGGGTGGCTGTGTCTTTTTGATTTTAATTTCCCTAAGCTATAGGACCATAAGTGGAAGTGCCCTAGGCTCTGTTGCTTTGTTTTTTAGATGTTTCAGGAAACACCATACACTTCTCCCGAGTGTCTGTTGGCAATTTACATCCCGCCCATCAGCATAACAAGGCTCCCAGTTCTCCATGGCCTGTCCTGCCTTTCTGGATTTTACACTTTTTTCAGATGGCCCTTTTGACCGGGGGGAAGTGAGACTTCATTGTAGTGCAGATTTCCTTTGCAAGCTTGCTTGGTTGGCCAAAAAGGGCGTATGCGTTTTTTCCTGAATATATTCAGGAAAAAACGCATACGCCCTTTTTGGCCAAGTGCATCATTGTGGACGTTCTGCCTCTTTTCCTATGCTTTCAATGCAATTCCAGTCTGCCTCCTGAAATCGGTTTCCTGCAATTCTGCCCCGCTTTCAAGTC
Source organism: Pseudorca crassidens (assembly GCF_039906515.1). Classification (NCBI taxonomy): domain Eukaryota; kingdom Metazoa; phylum Chordata; class Mammalia; order Artiodactyla; family Delphinidae; genus Pseudorca; species Pseudorca crassidens. Next base: position 921,375 of record NW_027136305.1, read on the forward strand.
CTCTTGGCAGCCTTACTTCAGTATATTTTTGGACGATAGCTGTCATTTATAACTCTGCAGGTTTGTGAATTACAGTGCCCCTGAGCTCCTTTCTTCAACTCGCTTTCTTTTGAGCTGGCCGCAACACCGCAGGATGGCTTCAGGCCCTAATCTGGTTCCGGCACGGCACGCTGAGCCTTTGGTTAATTCCTCTTCCTGGTGGGAAATGAGAGTTAAATTTGCCCATTCAGACACCTCCAGCTAGTCTCTCATTGGTTCTCGCTATTCCTGTTCATCTTCCGCAGAAATTGCAAACTGGGCCAAACAGGAGGTTAAAGGGACTGACTCTCCAAGTCGGGAGGGTGTTAGTAAAGCGTCTGGAATGTTGTACCCGAGTACCAGGGTACGAAAACTGAGACATATTTGAACACGTCTCCCGATCACATGGTTGATCATACTCTAGGTTGCACATGCATGTTTTAGCTGAAGGAAGAATACCTTAAACCTGGGTAGTTGAAACCCGTGGAATGGGTACCATGCAATATGACTTCAAAGGGTCTTCATTTGCTCACCGAACCTCTCCAATCCTATCACTGCTGCGTTTATGCCCCTGTACACATGCTTGATTCTCTTTCGGAGACATAGCAATCCATAGGTTTTAAGATACTTACTAGTCAGGTACATTCTTAGGCATTTAATATGCGGTGTTGAGTCCATTTCGTTGAGCAAGAGGTAGCTCTTGTCTATTCCATATTTGGCTTAAGGAACTTTATCTGTGCTCATTTCAATCTCTGGTTTTATGCAGCACCCCAACTCACCTTTACCCTTAAGCAAGCATAAGTTGGTTTTCTAAATTTGAGACCCTGTTCTGTTCTGTAATTCAGTTCCTGTGTAGCCAAGTTTACATTCCGTGTATTACTGATATCTTATGATGTTTCTTTTTCTGTGTGACTTATTTCAGTTAGAATCATCATACCTGAATCCACTCATTGTGCTGCTAAGGGCCTGATGACATAGATTTCATTGCTGAGTGATATTGCTTTGTAAGTAAATACCACAACTTCTTTATCCATTTTTCACTTTCTGCGATGTTGAACTTGTACTGTAAACGAGGTTCTTGTAAACAGAGGCGTCCCAAACTTTGGGGTGGCTGTGTCTTTTTGATTTTAATTTCCCTAAGCTATAGGACCATAAGTGGAAGTGCCCTAGGCTCTGTTGCTTTGTTTTTTAGATGTTTCAGGAAACACCATACACTTCTCCCGAGTGTCTGTTGGCAATTTACATCCCGCCCATCAGCATAACAAGGCTCCCAGTTCTCCATGGCCTGTCCTGCCTTTCTGGATTTTACACTTTTTTCAGATGGCCCTTTTGACCGGGGGGAAGTGAGACTTCATTGTAGTGCAGATTTCCTTTGCAAGCTTGCTTGGTTGGCCAAAAAGTGCGTATGCGTTTTTTCCTGAATATATTCAGGAAAAAACGCATACGCCCTTTTTGGCCAAGTGCATCATTGTGGACGTTCTGCCTCTTTTCCTATGCTTTCAATGCAATTCCAGTCTACCTCCTGAAATCGGTTTCCTGCAATTCTGCCCCGCTTTCAAGTCCTCTTGGCAGCCTTACTTCAGTATATTTTTGGACGATAGCTGTCATTTATAACTCTGCAGGTTTGTGAATTACAGTGCCCCTGAGCTCCTTTCTTCAACTCGCTTTCTTTTGAGCTGGCCGCAACACCGCAGGATGGCTTCAGGCCCTAATCTGGTTCCGGCACGGCACGCTGAGCCTTTGGTTAATTCCTCTTCCTGGTGGGAAATGAGAGTTAAATTTGCCCGTTCAGACACCTCCAGCTAGTCTCTCATTGGTTCTCGCTATTCCTGTTCATCTTCCGCAGAAATTGCAAACTGGGCCAAACAGGAGGTTAAAGGGACTGACTCTCCAAGTCGGGAGGGTGTTAGTAAAGCGTCTGGAATGTTGTACCCGAGTACCAGGGTACGAAAACTGAGACATATTTGAACACGTCTCCCGATCACATGGTTGATCATACTCTAGGTTGCACATGCATGTTTTAGCTGAAGGAAGAATACCTTAAACCTGGGTAGTTGAAACCCGTGGAATGGGTACCATGCAATATGACTTCAAAGGGTCTTCATTTGCTCACCGAACCTCTCCAATCCTATCACTGCTGCGTTTATGCCCCTGTACACATGCTTGATTCTCTTTCGGAGACATAGCAATCCATAGGTTTTAAGATACTTACTAGTCAGGTACATTCTTAGGCATTTAATATGCGGTGTTGAGTCCATTTCGTTGAGCAAGAGGTAGCTCTTGTCTATTCCATATTTGGCTTAAGGAACTTTATCTGTGCTCATTTCAATCTCTGGTTTTATGCAGCACCCCAACTCACCTTTCCCCTTAAGCAAGCATAAGTTGGTTTTCTAAATTTGAGACCCTGTTCTGTTCTGTAATTCAGTTCCTGTGTAGCCAAGTTTACATTCCGTGTATTACTGATATCTTATGATGTTTCTTTTTCTGTGTGACTTATTTCAGTTAGAATCATCATACCTGAATCCACTCATTGTGCTGCTAAGGGCCTGATGACATAGATTTCATTGCTGAGTGATATTGCTTTGTAAGTAAATACCACAACTTCTTTATCCATTTTTCACTTTCTGCGATGTTGAACTTGTACTGTAAACGAGGTTCTTGTAAACAGAGGCGTCCCAAACTTTGGGGTGGCTGTGTCTTTTTGATTTTAATTTCCCTAAGCTATAGGACCATAAGTGGAAGTGCCCTAGGCTCTGTTGCTTTGTTTTTTAGATGTTTCAGGAAACACCATACACTTCTCCCGAGTGTCTGTTGGCAATTTACATCCCGCCCATCAGCATAACAAGGCTCCCAGTTCTCCATGGCCTGTCCTGCCTTTCTGGATTTTACACTTTTTTCAGATGGCCCTTTTGACCGGGGGGAAGTGAGACTTCATTGTAGTGCAGATTTCCTTTGCAAGCTTGCTTGGTTGGCCAAAAAGGGCATATGCGTTTTTTCCTGAATATATTCAGGAAAAAACGCATACGCCCTTTTTGGCCAAGTGCATCATTGTGGACGTTCTGCCTCTTTTCCTATGCTTTCAATGCAATTCCAGTCTGCCTCCTGAAATCGGTTTCCTGCAATTCTGCCCCGCTTTCAAGTCCTCTTGGCAGCCTTACTTCAGTATATTTTTGGACGATAGCTGTCATTTATAACTCTGCAGGTTTGTGAATTACAGTGCCCCTGAGCTCCTTTCTTCAACTCGCTTTCTTTTGAGCTGGCCGCAACACCGCAGGATGGCTTCAGGCCCTAATCTGGTTCCGGCACGGCACGCTGAGCCTTTGGTTAATTCCTCTTCCTGGTGGGAAATGAGAGTTAAATTTGCCCGTCCAGACACCTCCAGCTAGTCTCTCATTGGTTCTCGCTATTCCTGTTCATCTTCCGCAGAAATTGCAAACTGGGCCAAACAGGAGGTTAAAGGGACTGACTCTCCAAGTCGGGAGGGTGTTAGTAAAGCGTCTGGAATGTTGTACCCGAGTACCAGGGTACGAAAACTGAGACATATTTGAACACGTCTCCCAATCACATGGTTGATCATACTCTAGGTTGCACATGCATGTTTTAGCTGAAGGAAGAATACCTTAAACCTGGGTAGTTGAAACCCGTGGAATGGGTACCATGCAATATGACTTCAAAGGGTCTTCATTTGCTCACCGAACCTCTCCAATCCTATCACTGCTGCGTTTATGCCCCTGTACACATGCTTGATTCTCTTTCGGAGACATAGCAATCCATAGGTTTTAAGATACTTACTAGTCAGGTACATTCTTAGGCATTTAATATGCGGTGTTGAGTCCATTTCGTTGAGCAAGAGGTAGCTCTTGTCTATTCCATATTTGGCTTAAGGAACTTTATCTGTGCTCATTTCAATCTCTGGTTTTATGCAGCACCCCAACTCACCTTTCCCCTTAAGCAAGCATAAGTTGGTTTTCTAAATTTGAGACCCTGTTCTGTTCTGTAATTCAGTTCCTGTGTAGCCAAGTTTACATTCCGTGTATTACTGATATCTTATGATGTTTCTTTTTCTGTGTGACTTATTTCAGTTAGAATCATCATACCTGAATCCACTCATTGTGCTGCTAAGGGCCTGATGACATAGATTTCATTGCTGAGTGATATTGCTTTGTAAGTAAATACCACAACTTCTTTATCCATTTTTCACTTTCTGCGATGTTGAACTTGTACTGTAAACGAGGTTCTTGTAAACAGAGGCGTCCCAAACTTTGGGGTGGCTGTGTCTTTTTGATTTTAATTTCCCTAAGCTATAGGACCATAAGTGGAAGTGTCCTAGGCTCTGTTGCTTTGTTTTTTAGATGTTTCAGGAAACACCATACACTTCTCCCGAGTGTCTGTTGGCAATTTACATCCCGCCCATCAGCATAACAAGGCTCCCAGTTCTCCATGGCCTGTCCTGCCTTTCTGGATTTTACACTTTTTTCAGATGGCCCTTTTGACCAGGGGGAAGTGAGACTTCATTGTAGTGCAGATTTCCTTTGCAAGCTTGCTTGGTTGGCCAAAAAGGGCGTATGCGTTTTTTCCTGAATATATTCAGGAAAAAACGCATACGCCCTTTTTGGCCAAGTGCATCATTGTGGACGTTCTGCCTCTTTTCCTATGCTTTCAATGCAATTCCAGTCTACCTCCTGAAATCAGTTTCCTGCAATTCTGCCCCGTTTTCAAGTCCTCTTGGCAGCCTTACTTCAGTATATTTTTGGACGATAGCTGTCATTTATAACTCTGCAGGTTTGTGAATTACAGTGCCCCTGAGCTCCTTTCTTCAACTCGCTTTCTTTTGAGCTGGCCGCAACACCGCAGGATGGCTTCAGGCCCTAATCTGGTTCCGGCACGGCACGCTGAGCCTTTGGTTAATTCCTCTTCCTGGTGGGAAATGAGAGTTAAATTTGCCCGTTCAGACACCTCCAGCTAGTCTCTCATTGGTTCTCGCTATTCCTGTTCATCTTCCGCAGAAATTGCAAACTGGGCCAAACAGGAGGTTAAAGGGACTGACTCTCCAAGTCGGGAGGGTGTTAGTAAAGCGTCTGGAATGTTGTACCCGAGTACCAGGGTACGAAAACTGAGACATATTTGAACACGTCTCCCGATCACATGGTTGATCATACTCTAGGTTGCACATGCATGTTTTAGCTGAAGGAAGAATACCTTAAACCTGGGTAGTTGAAACCCGTGGAATGGGTACCATGCAATATGACTTCAAAGGGTCTTCATTTGCTCACCGAACCTCTCCAATCCTATCACTGCTGCGTTTATGCCCCTGTACACATGCTTGATTCTCTTTCGGAGACATAGCAATCCATAGGTTTTAAGATACTTACTAGTCAGGTACATTCTTAGGCATTTAATATGCGGTGTTGAGTCCATTTCGTTGAGCAAGAGGTAGCTCTTGTCTATTCCATATTTGGCTTAAGGAACTTTATCTGTGCTCATTTCAATCTCTGGTTTTATGCAGCACCCCAACTCACCTTTACCCTTAAGCAAGCATAAGTTGGTTTTCTAAATTTGAGACCCTGTTCTGTTCTGTAATTCAGTTCCTGTGTAGCCAAGTTTACATTCCGTGTATTACTGATATCTTATGATGTTTCTTTTTCTGTGTGACTTATTTCAGTTAGAATCATCATACCTGAATCCACTCATTGTGCTGCTAAGGGCCTGATGACATAGATTTCATTGCTGAGTGATATTGCTTTGTAAGTAAATACCACAACTTCTTTATCCATTTTTCACTTTCTGCGATGTTGAACTTGTACTGTAAACGAGGTTCTTGTAAACAGAGGCGTCCCAAACTTTGGGGTGGCTGTGTCTTTTTGATTTTAATTTCCCTAAGCTATAGGACCATAAGTGGAAGTGCCCTAGGCTCTGTTGCTTTGTTTTTTAGATGTTTCAGGAAACACCATACACTTCTCCCGAGTGTCTGTTGGCAATTTACATCCCGCCCATCAGCATAACAAGGCTCCCAGTTCTCCATGGCCTGTCCTGCCTTTCTGGATTTTACACTTTTTTCAGATGGCCCTTTTGACCGGGGGGAAGTGAGACTTCATTGTAGTGCAGATTTCCTTTGCAAGCTTGCTTGGTTGGCCAAAAAGGGCGTATGCGTTTTTTCCTGAATATATTCAGGAAAAAACGCATACGCCCTTTTTGGCCAAGTGCATCATTGTGGACGTTCTGCCTCTTTTCCTATGCTTTCAATGCAATTCCAGTCTGCCTCCTGAAATCGGTTTCCTGCAATTCTGCCCCGCTTTCAAGTCCTCTTGGCAGCCTTACTTCAGTATATTTTTGGACGATAGCTGTCATTTATAACTCTGCAGGTTTGTGAATTACAGTGCCCCTGAGCTCCTTTCTTCAACTCGCTTTCTTTTGAGCTGGCCGCAACACCGCAGGATGGCTTCAGGCCCTAATCTGGTTCCGGCACGGCACGCTGAGCCTTTGGTTAATTCCTCTTCCTGGTGGGAAATGAGAGTTAAATTTGCCCGTCCAGACACCTCCAGCTAGTCTCTCATTGGTTCTCGCTATTCCTGTTCATCTTCCGCAGAAATTGCAAACTGGGCCAAACAGGAGGTTAAAGGGACTGACTCTCCAAGTCGGGAGGGTGTTAGTAAAGCGTCTGGAATGTTGTACCCGAGTACCAGGGTACGAAAACTGAGACATATTTGAACACGTCTCCCAATCACATGGTTGATCATACTCTAGGTTGCACATGCATGTTTTAGCTGAAGGAAGAATACCTTAAACCTGGGTAGTTGAAACCCGTGGAATGGGTACCATGCAATATGACTTCAAAGGGTCTTCATTTGCTCACCGAACCTCTCCAATCCTATCACTGCTGCGTTTATGCCCCTGTACACATGCTTGATTCTCTTTCGGAGACATAGCAATCCATAGGTTTTAAGATACTTACTAGTCAGGTACATTCTTAGGCATTTAATATGCGGTGTTGAGTCCATTTCGTTGAGCAAGAGGTAGCTCTTGTCTATTCCATATTTGGCTTAAGGAACTTTATCTGTGCTCATTTCAATCTCTGGTTTTATGCAGCACCCCAACTCACCTTTCCCCTTAAGCAAGCATAAGTTGGTTTTCTAAATTTGAGACCCTGTTCTGTTCTGTAATTCAGTTCCTGTGTAGCCAAGTTTACATTCCGTGTATTACTGATATCTTATGATGTTTCTTTTTCTGTGTGACTTATTTCAGTTAGAATCATCATACCTGAATCCACTCATTGTGCTGCTAAGGGCCTGATGACATAGATTTCATTGCTGAGTGATATTGCTTTGTAAGTAAATACCACAACTTCTTTATCCATTTTTCACTTTCTGCGATGTTGAACTTGTACTGTAAACGAGGTTCTTGTAAACAGAGGCGTCCCAAACTTTGGGGTGGCTGTGTCTTTTTGATTTTAATTTCCCTAAGCTATAGGACCATAAGTGGAAGTGTCCTAGGCTCTGTTGCTTTGTTTTTTAGATGTTTCAGGAAACACCATACACTTCTCCCGAGTGTCTGTTGGCAATTTACATCCCGCCCATCAGCATAACAAGGCTCCCAGTTCTCCATGGCCTGTCCTGCCTTTCTGGATTTTACACTTTTTTCAGATGGCCCTTTTGACCGGGGGGAAGTGAGACTTCATTGTAGTGCAGATTTCCTTTGCAAGCTTGCTTGGTTGGCCAAAAAGGGCGTATGCGTTTTTTCCTGAATATATTCAGGAAAAAACGCATACGCCCTTTTTGGCCAAGTGCATCATTGTGGACGTTCTGCCTCTTTTCCTATGCTTTCAATGCAATTCCAGTCTACCTCCTGAAATCGGTTTCCTGCAATTCTGCCCCGCTTTCAAGTCCTCTTGGCAGCCTTACTTCAGTATATTTTTGGACGATAGCTGTCATTTATAACTCTGCAGGTTTGTGAATTACAGTGCCCCTGAGCTCCTTTCTTCAACTCGCTTTCTTTTGAGCTGGCCGCAACACCGCAGGATGGCTTCAGGCCCTAATCTGGTTCCGGCACGGCACGCTGAGCCTTTGGTTAATTCCTCTTCCTGGTGGGAAATGAGAGTTAAATTTGCCCGTCCAGACACCTCCAGCTAGTCTCTCATTGGTTCTCGCTATTCCTGTTCATCTTCCGCAGAAATTGCAAACTGGGCCAAACAGGAGGTTAAAGGGACTGACTCTCCAAGTCGGGAGGGTGTTAGTAAAGCGTCTGGAATGTTGCACCCGAGTACCAGGGTACGAAAACTGAGACATATTTGAACACGTCTCTCGATCACATGGTTGATCAGACTCTAGGTTGCACATGCATGTTTTAGCTGAAGGAAGAATACCTTAAACCTGGGTAGTTGAAACCCGTGGAATGGGTACCATGCAATATGACTTCAAAGGGTCTTCATTTGCTCACCGAACCTCTCCAATCCTATCACTGCTGCGTTTATGCCCCTGTACACATGCTTGATTCTCTTTCGGAGACATAGCAATCCATAGGTTTTAAGATACTTACTAGTCAGGTACATTCTTAGGCGTTTAATATGCGGTGTTGAGTCCATTTCGTTGAGCAAGGAGTAGCTCTTGTCTATTCCATATTTGGCTTAAGGAACTTTATCTGTGCTCATTTCAATCTCTGGTTTTATGCAGCACCCCAACTCACCTTTCCCCTTAAGCAAGCATAAGTTGGTTTTCTAAATTTGAGACCCTGTTCTGTTCTGTAATTCAGTTCCTGTGTAGCCAAGTTTACATTCCGTGTATTACTGATATCTTATGATGTTTCTTTTTCTGTGTGACTTATTTCAGTTAGAATCATCATACCTGAATCCACTCATTGTGCTGCTAAGGGCCTGATGACATAGATTTCATTGCTGAGTGATATTGCTTTGTAAGTAAATACCACAACTTCTTTATCCATTTTTCACTTTCTGCGATGTTGAACTTGTACTGTAAACGAGGTTCTTGTAAACAGAGGCGTCCCAAACTTTGGGGTGGCTGTGTCTTTTTGATTTTAATTTCCCTAAGCTATAGGACCATAAGTGGAAGTGCCCTAGGCTCTGTTGCTTTGTTTTTTAGATGTTTCAGGAAACACCATACACTTCTCCCGAGTGTCTGTTGGCAATTTACATCCCGCCCATCAGCATAACAAGGCTCCCAGTTCTTCATGGCCTGTCCTGCCTTTCTGGATTTTACACTTTTTTCAGATGGCCCTTTTGACCGGGGGGAAGTGAGACTTCATTGTAGTGCAGATTTCCTTTGCAAGCTTGCTTGGTTGGCCAAAAAGGGCGTATGCGTTTTTTCCTGAATATATTCAGGAAAAAACGCATACGCCCTTTTTGGCCAAGTGCATCATTGTGGACGTTCTGCCTCTTTTCCTATGCTTTCAATGCAATTCCAGTCTACCTCCTGAAATCGGTTTCCTGCAATTCTGCCCCGCTTTCAAGTCCTCTTGGCAGCCTTACTTCAGTATATTTTTGGACGATAGCTGTCATTTATAACTCTGCAGGTTTGTGAATTACAGTGCCCCTGAGCTCCTTTCTTCAACTCGCTTTCTTTTGAGCTGGCCGCAACACCGCAGGATGGCTTCAGGCCCTAATCTGGTTCCGGCACAGCACGCTGAGCCTTTGGTTAATTCCTCTTCCTGGTGGGAAATGAGGGTTAAATTTGCCCTTCCAGACACCTCCAGCTAATCTCTCATTGGTTCTCGCTATTCCTGTTCATCTTCCGCAGAAATTGCAAACTGGTCCAAACAGGAGGTTAAAGGCGCTGACTCTCCAAGTTGGGAGGGTGTTAGTAAAGCGTCTGGAATGTTGCACCCGAGTACCAGGGTACGAAAACTGAGACATATTTGAACACATCTCCCGATCACATGGTTGATCATACTCTAGGTTCCACATGCATGTTTTAGCTGAAGGAAGAATACTTTAAACCTGGGTAGTTGAAACCCGTGGAATGGGTACCATGCAATATGACTTCAAAGGGTCTTCATTTGCTCACCGAACCTCTCCAATCCTATCACTGCTGCGTTTATGGCCCTGTACACATGCTTGATTCTCTTTCGGAGACATAGCAATCCATAGGTTTTAAGATACTTACTAGTCAGGTACATTCTTAGGCATTTAATATGGGGTGTTGAGTCCATTTCGTTGAGCAAGGAGTAGCTCTTGTCTATTCCATATTTGGCTTAAGGAACTTTATCTGTGCTCATTTCAATCTCTGGTTTTATGCAGCACCCCAACTCACCTTTCCCCTTAAGCAAGCATAAGTTGGTTTTCTAAATTTGAGACCCTGTTCTGTTCTGTAATTCAGTTCCTGTGTAGCCAAGTTTACATTCCGTGTATTACTGATATCTTATGATGTTTCTTTTTCTGTGTGACTTATTTCAGTTAGAATCATCATACCTGAATCCACTCATTGTGCTGCTAAGGGCCTGATGACATAGATTTCATTGCTGAGTGATATTGCTTTGTAAGTAAATACCACAACTTCTTTATCCATTTTTCACTTTCTGCGATGTTGAACTTGTACTGTAAACGAGGTTCTTGTAAACAGAGGCGTCCCAAACTTTGGGGTGGCTGTGTCTTTTTGATTTTAATTTCCCTAAGCTATAGGACCATAAGTGGAAGTGCCCTAGGCTCTGTTGCTTTGTTTTTTAGATGTTTCAGGAAACACCATACACTTCTCCCGAGTGTCTGTTGGCAATTTACATCCCGCCCATCAGCATAACAAGGCTCCCAGTTCTCCATGGCCTGTCCTGCCTTTCTGGATTTTACACTTTTTTCAGATGGCCCTTTTGACCGGGGGGAAGTGAGACTTCATTGTAGTGCAGATTTCCTTTGCAAGCTTGCTTGGTTGGCCAAAAAGGGCGTATGCGTTTTTTCCTGAATATATTCAGGAAAAAACGCATACGCCCTTTTTGGCCAAGTGCATCATTGTGGACGTTCTGCCTCTTTTCCTATGCTTTCAATGCAATTCCAGTCTACCTCCTGAAATCGGTTTCCTGCAATTCTGCCCCGCTTTCAAGTCCTCTTGGCAGCCTTACTTCAGTATATTTTTGGACGATAGCTGTCATTTATAACTCTGCAGGTTTGTGAATTACAGTGCCCCTGAGCTCCTTTCTTCAACTCGCTTTCTTGTGAGCTGGCCGCAACACCGCAGGATGGCTTCAGGCCCTAATCTGGTTCCGGCACGGCATGCTGAGCCTTTGGTTAATTCCTCTTCCTGGTGGGAAATGAGAGTTAAATTTGCCCGTCCAGACACCTCCAGCTAGTCTCTCATTGGTTCTCGCTATTCCTGTTCATCTTCCGCAGAAACTGCAAACTGGGCCAAACAGGAGGTTAAAGGGACTGACTCTCCAAGTCGGGAGGGTGTTAGTAAAGCGTCTGGAATGTTGCACCCGAGTACCAGGGTACGAAAACTGAGACATATTTGAACACGTCTCCCGATCACATGGTTGATCAGACTCTAGGTTCCACATGCATGTTTTAGCTGAAGGAAGAATACCTTAAACCTGGGTAGTTGAAACCCGTGGAATGGGTACCATGCAATATGACTTCAAAGGGTCTTCATTTGCTCACCGAACCTCTCCAATCCTATCACTGCTGCGTTTATGCCCCTGTACACATGCTTGATTCTCTTTCGGAGACATAGCAATCCATAGGTTTTAAGATACTTACTAGTCAGGTACATTCTTAGGCATTTAATATGCGGTGTTGAGTCCATTTCGTTGAGCAAGGAGTAGCTCTTGTCTATTCCATATTTGGCTTAAGGAACTTTATCTGTGCTCATTTCAATCTCTGGTTTTATGCAGCACCCCAACTCACCTTTCCCCTTAAGCAAGCATAAGTTGGTTTTCTAAATTTGAGACCCTGTTCTGTTCTGTAATTCAGTTCCTGTGTAGCCAAGTTTACATTCCGTGTATTACTGATATCTTATGATGTTTCTTTTTCTGTGTGACTTATTTCAGTTAGAATCATCATACCTGAATCCACTCATTGTGCTGCTAAGGGCCTGATGACATAGATTTCATTGCTGAGTGATATTGCTTTGTAAGTAAATACCACAACTTCTTTATCCATTTTTCACTTTCTGCGATGTTGAACTTGTACTGTAAACGAGGTTCTTGTAAACAGAGGCGTCCCAAACTTTGGGGTGGCTGTGTCTTTTTGATTTTAATTTCCCTAAGCTATAGGACCATAAGTGGAAGTGCCCTAGGCTCTGTTGCTTTGTTTTTTAGATGTTTCAGGAAACACCATACACTTCTCCCGAGTGTCTGTTGGCAATTTACATCCCGCCCATCAGCATAACAAGGCTCCCAGTTCTTCATGGCCTGTCCTGCCTTTCTGGATTTTACACTTTTTTCAGATGGCCCTTTTGACCGGGGGGAAGTGAGACTTCATTGTAGTGCAGATTTCCTTTGCAAGCTTGCTTGGTTGGCCAAAAAGGGCGTATGCGTTTTTTCCTGAATATATTCAGGAAAAAACGCATACGCCCTTTTTGGCCAAGTGCATCATTGTGGACGTTCTGCCTCTTTTCCTATGCTTTCAATGCAATTCCAGTCTACCTCCTGAAATCGGTTTCCTGCAATTCTGCCCCGCTTTCAAGTCCTCTTGGCAGCCTTACTTCAGTATATTTTTGGACGATAGCTGTCATTTATAACTCTGCAGGTTTGTGAATTACAGTGCCCCTGAGCTCCTTTCTTCAACTCGCTTTCTTTTGAGCTGGCCGCAACACCGCAGGATGGCTTCAGGCCCTAATCTGGTTCCGGCACAGCACGCTGAGCCTTTGGTTAATTCCTCTTCCTGGTGGGAAATGAGGGTTAAATTTGCCCTTCCAGACACCTCCAGCTAATCTCTCATTGGTTCTCGCTATTCCTGTTCATCTTCCGCAGAAATTGCAAACTGGTCCAAACAGGAGGTTAAAGGCGCTGACTCTCCAAGTTGGGAGGGTGTTAGTAAAGCGTCTGGAATGTTGCACCCGAGTACCAGGGTACGAAAACTGAGACATATTTGAACACATCTCCCGATCACATGGTTGATCATACTCTAGGTTCCACATGCATGTTTTAGCTGAAGGAAGAATACTTTAAACCTGGGTAGTTGAAACCCGTGGAATGGGTACCATGCAATATGACTTCAAAGGGTCTTCATTTGCTCACCGAACCTCTCCAATCCTATCACTGCTGCGTTTATGGCCCTGTACACATGCTTGATTCTCTTTCGGAGACATAGCAATCCATAGGTTTTAAGATACTTACTAGTCAGGTACATTCTTAGGCATTTAATATGGGGTGTTGAGTCCATTTCGTTGAGCAAGGAGTAGCTCTTGTCTATTCCATATTTGGCTTAAGGAACTTTATCTGTGCTCATTTCAATCTCTGGTTTTATGCAGCACCCCAACTCACCTTTCCCCTTAAGCAAGCATAAGTTGGTTTTCTAAATTTGAGACCCTGTTCTGTTCTGTAATTCAGTTCCTGTGTAGCCAAGTTTACATTCCGTGTATTACTGATATCTTATGATGTTTCTTTTTCTGTGTGACTTATTTCAGTTAGAATCATCATACCTGAATCCACTCATTGTGCTGCTAAGGGCCTGATGACATAGATTTCATTGCTGAGTGATATTGCTTTGTAAGTAAATACCACAACTTCTTTATCCATTTTTCACTTTCTGCGATGTTGAACTTGTACTGTAAACGAGGTTCTTGTAAACAGAGGCGTCCCAAACTTTGGGGTGGCTGTGTCTTTTTGATTTTAATTTCCCTAAGCTATAGGACCATAAGTGGAAGTGCCCTAGGCTCTGTTGCTTTGTTTTTTAGATGTTTCAGGAAACACCATACACTTCTCCCGAGTGTCTGTTGGCAATTTACATCCCACCCATCAGCATAACAAGGCTCCCAGTTCTCCATGGCCTGTCCTGCCTTTCTGGATTTTACACTTTTTTCAGATGGCCCTTTTGACCGGGGGGAAGTGAGACTTCATTGTAGTGCAGATTTCCTTTGCAAGCTTGCTTGGTTGGCCAAAAAGGGCGTATGCGTTTTTTCCTGAATATATTCAGGAAAAAACGCATACACCCTTTTTGGCCAAGTGCATCATTGTGGACGTTCTGCCTCTTTTCCTATGCTTTCAATGCAATTCCAGTCTACCTCCTGAAATCGGTTTCCTGCAATTCTGCCCCGCTTTCAAGTCCTCTTGGCAGCCTTACTTCAGTATATTTTTGGACGATAGCTGTCATTTATAACTCTGCAGGTTTGTGAATTACAGTGCCCCTGAGCTCCTTTCTTCAACTCGCTTTCTTTTGAGCTGGCCGCAACACCGCAGGATGGCTTCAGGCCCTAATCTGGTTCCGGCACAGCACGCTGAGCCTTTGGTTAATTCCTCTTCCTGGTGGGAAATGAGGGTTAAATTTGCCCTTCCAGACACCTCCAGCTAATCTCTCATTGGTTCTCGCTATTCCTGTTCATCTTCCGCAGAAATTGCAAACTGGTCCAAACAGGAGGTTAAAGGCGCTGACTCTCCAAGTTGGGAGGGTGTTAGTAAAGCGTCTGGAATGTTGCACCCGAGTACCAGGGTACGAAAACTGAGACATATTTGAACACATCTCCCGATCACATGGTTGATCATACTCTAGGTTCCACATGCATGTTTTAGCTGAAGGAAGAATACTTTAAACCTGGGTAGTTGAAACCCGTGGAATGGGTACCATGCAATATGACTTCAAAGGGTCTTCATTTGCTCACCGAACCTCTCCAATCCTATCACTGCTGCGTTTATGGCCCTGTACACATGCTTGATTCTCTTTCGGAGACATAGCAATCCATAGGTTTTAAGATACTTACTAGTCAGGTACATTCTTAGGCATTTAATATGGGGTGTTGAGTCCATTTCGTTGAGCAAGGAGTAGCTCTTGTCTATTCCATATTTGGCTTAAGGAACTTTATCTGTGCTCATTTCAATCTCTGGTTTTATGCAGCACCCCAACTCACCTTTCCCCTTAAGCAAGCATAAGTTGGTTTTCTAAATTTGAGACCCTGTTCTGTTCTGTAATTCAGTTCCTGTGTAGCCAAGTTTACATTCCGTGTATTACTGATATCTTATGATGTTTCTTTTTCTGTGTGACTTATTTCAGTTAGAATCATCATACCTGAATCCACTCATTGTGCTGCTAAGGGCCTGATGACATAGATTTCATTGCTGAGTGATATTGCTTTGTAAGTAAATACCACAACTTCTTTATCCATTTTTCACTTTCTGCGATGTTGAACTTGTACTGTAAACGAGGTTCTTGTAAACAGAGGCGTCCCAAACTTTGGGGTGGCTGTGTCTTTTTGATTTTAATTTCCCTAAGCTATAGGACCATAAGTGGAAGTGTCCTAGGCTCTGTTGCTTTGTTTTTTAGATGTTTCAGGAAACACCATACACTTCTCCCGAGTGTCTGTTGGCAATTTACATCCCGCCCATCAGCATAACAAGGCTCCCAGTTCTCCATGGCCTGTCCTGCCTTTCTGGATTTTACACTTTTTTCAGATGGCCCTTTTGACTGGGGGGAAGTGAGACTTCATTGTAGTGCAGATTTCCTTTGCAAGCTTGCTTGGTTGGCCAAAAAGGGCGTATGCGTTTTTTCCTGAATATATTCAGGAAAAAACGCATACGCCCTTTTTGGCCAAGTGCATCATTGTGGACGTTCTGCCTCTTTTCCTATGCTTTCAATGCAATTCCAGTCTACCTCCTGAAATCGGTTTCCTGCAATTCTGCCCCGCTTTCAAGTCCTCTTGGCAGCCTTACTTCAGTATATTTTTGGACGATAGCTGTCATTTATAACTCTGCAGGTTTGTGAATTACAGTGCCCCTGAGCTCCTTTCTTCAACTCGCTTTCTTTTGAGCTGGCCGCAACACCGCAGGATGGCTTCAGGCCCTAATCTGGTTCCGGCACGGCACGCTGAGCCTTTGGTTAATTCCTCTTCCTGGTGGGAAATGAGAGTTAAATTTGCCCGTCCAGACACCTCCAGCTAGTCTCTCATTGGTTCTCGCTATTCCTGTTCATCTTCCGCAGAAATTGCAAACTGGGCCAAACAGGAGGTTAAAGGGACTGACTCTCCAAGTCGGGAGGGTGTTAGTAAAGCGTCTGGAATGTTGCACCCGAGTACCAGGGTACGAAAACTGAGACATATTTGAACACGTCTCTCGATCACATGGTTGATCAGACTCTAGGTTGCACATGCATGTTTTAGCTGAAGGAAGAATACCTTAAACCTGGGTAGTTGAAACCCGTGGAATGGGTACCATGCAATATGACTTCAAAGGGTCTTCATTTGCTCACCGAACCTCTCCAATCCTATCACTGCTGCGTTTATGCCCCTGTACACATGCTTGATTCTCTTTCGGAGACATAGCAATCCATAGGTTTTAAGATACTTACTAGTCAGGTACATTCTTAGGCGTTTAATATGCGGTGTTGAGTCCATTTCGTTGAGCAAGGAGTAGCTCTTGTCTATTCCATATTTGGCTTAAGGAACTTTATCTGTGCTCATTTCAATCTCTGGTTTTATGCAGCACCCCAACTCACCTTTACCCTTAAGCAAGCATAAGTTGGTTTTCTAAATTTGAGACCCTGTTCTGTTCTGTAATTCAGTTCCTGTGTAGCCAAGTTTACATTCCGTGTATTACTGATATCTTATGATGTTTCTTTTTCTGTGTGACTTATTTCAGTTAGAATCATCATACCTGAATCCACTCATTGTGCTGCTAAGGGCCTGATGACATAGATTTCATTGCTGAGTGATATTGCTTTGTAAGTAAATACCACAACTTCTTTATCCATTTTTCACTTTCTGCGATGTTGAACTTGTACTGTAAACGAGGTTCTTGTAAACAGAGGCGTCCCAAACTTTGGGGTGGCTGTGTCTTTTTGATTTTAATTTCCCTAAGCTATAGGACCATAAGTGGAAGTGCCCTAGGCTCTGTTGCTTTGTTTTTTAGATGTTTCAGGAAACACCATACACTTCTCCCGAGTGTCTGTTGGCAATTTACATCCCGCCCATCAGCATAACAAGGCTCCCAGTTCTCCATGGCCTGTCCTGCCTTTCTGGATTTTACACTTTTTTCAGATGGCCCTTTTGACCGGGGGGAAGTGAGACTTCATTGTAGTGCAGATTTCCTTTGCAAGCTTGCTTGGTTGGCCAAAAAGGGCGTATGCGTTTTTTCCTGAATATATTCAGGAAAAAACGCATACGCCCTTTTTGGCCAAGTGCATCATTGTGGACGTTCTGCCTCTTTTCCTATCCTTTCAATGCAATTCCAGTCTACCTCCTGAAATCGGTTTCCTGCAATTCTGCCCCGCTTTCAAGTCCTCTTGGCAGCCTTACTTCAGTATATTTTTGGACGATAGCTGTCATTTATAACTCTGCAGGTTTGTGAATTACAGTGCCCCTGAGCTCCTTTCTTCAACTCGCTTTCTTGTGAGCTGGCTGCAACACCGCAGGATGGCTTCAGGCCCTAATCTGGTTCCGGCACGGCACGCTGAGCCTTTGGTTAATTCCTCTTCCTGGTGGGAAATGAGAGTTAAATTTGCCCGTCCAGACACCTCCAGCTAGTCTCTCATTGGTTCTCGCTATTCCTGTTCATCTTCCGCAGAAACTGCAAACTGGGCCAAACAGGAGGTTAAAGGGACTGACTCTCCAAGTCGGGAGGGTGTTAGTAAAGCGTCTGGAATGTTGCACCCGAGTACCAGGGTACGAAAACTGAGACATATTTGAACACGTCTCCCGATCACATGGTTGATCATACTCTAGGTTCCACATGCATGTTTTAGCTGAAGGAAGAATACCTTAAACCTGGGTAGTTGAAACCCGTGGAATGGGTACCATGCAATATGACTTCAGAGGGTCTTCATTTGCTCACCAAACCTCTCCAATCCTATCACTGCTGCGTTTATGCCCCTGTACACATGCTTCATTCTCTTTTGGAGACATAGCAATCCATAGGTTTTAAGATACTTACTAGTCAGGTACATTCTTAGGCGTTTAATATGCGGTGTTGTGTCCATTTCGTTGAGCAAGGAGTAGCTCTTGTCTATTCCATATTTGGCTTAAGGAACTTTATCTGTGCTCATTTCAATCTCTGGTTTTATGCAGCACCCCAACTCACATTTCCCCTTAAGCAAGCATAAGTTGGTTTTCTAAATTTGAGACCCTGTTCTGTTTTGGAATTCAGTTCCTGTGAAGCCAAGTTTACATTCCGTGTATTACTGATATCTTATGATGTTTCTTTTTCTGTGTGACTTATTTCAGTTAGAATCATCATACCTGAATCCACTCATTGTGCTGCTAAGGGCCTGATGACATAGATTTCATTGCAGAGTGATATTGCTTTGTAAGTAAATACCACAACTTCTTTATCCATTTTTCAATTTCTGCAATGTTGAACTTGTACTGTAAACGAGGTTCTTGTAAACAGAGGCGTCCCAAACTTTGGGGTGGCTGTGTCTTTTTGATTTTAATTTCCCTAATCTATAGGACCATAAGTGGAAGTGCCCTAGGCTCTGTTGCTTTGTTTTTTAGTTGTTTCAGGAAACACCATACACTTCTCCCGAGTGTCTGTTGGCAATTTACATCCCGCCCATCAGCATAACAAGGCTCCCAGTTCTCCATGGCCTGTCCTGCCTTTCTGGATTTTACACTTTTTTCAGATGGCCCTTTTGACCGGGGGGAAGTGAGACTTCATTGTAGTGCAGATTTCCTTTGCAAGCTTGATTGGTTGGCCAAAAAGGGCGTATGCGTTTTTTCCTGAATATATTCAGGAAAAAACGCATACGCCCTTTTTGGCCAAGTGCATCATTGTGGACGTTCTGCCTCTTTTCCTATGCTTTCAATGCAATTCCAGTCTACCTCCTGAAATCGGTTTCCTGCAATTCTGCCCCACTTTCAAGTCCTCTTGGCAGCCTTACTTCAGTATATTTTTGGACGATAGCTGTCATTTATAACTCTGCAGGTTTGTGAATTACAGTGCCCCTGAGCTCCTTTCTTCAACTCGCTTTCTTGTGACCTGGCCGCAACACCGCAGGATGGCTTCAGGCCCTAATCTGGTTCCAGCACGGCACGTTGAGCCTTTGGTTAATTCCTCTTCCTGGTGGGAAATGAGAGTTAAATTTGCCCGTCCAGACACCTCCAGCTAGTCTCTCATTGGTTCTCGCTATTCCTGTTCATCTTCCGCAGAAATTGCAAACTGGGCCAAACAGGAGGTTAAAGGGACTGACTCTCCAAATCAGGAGGGTGTTAGTAAAGCGTCTGGAATGTTGCACCCGAGTACCAGGGTACGAAAACTGAGACATATTTGAACACGTCTCCCGATCACATGGTTGATCAGACTCTAGGTTCCACATGCATGTTTTAGCTGAAGGAAGAATACCTTAAACCTGGGTAGTTGAAACCCGTGGAATGGGTACCATGCAATATGACTTCAGAGGGTCTTCATTTGCTCACCAAACCTCTCCAATCCTATCACTGCTGCGTTTATGCCCCTGTACACATGCTTGATTCTCTTTCGGAGACATAGCAATCCATAGGTTTTAAGATACTTACTAGTCAGGTACATTCTTAGGCGTTTAATATGCGGTGTTGTGTCCATTTCGTTGAGCAAGGAGTAGCTCTTGTCTATTCCATATTTGGCTTAAGGAACTTTATCTGTGCTCATTTCAATCTCTGGTTTTATGCAGCACCCCAACTCACCTTTCCCCTTAAGCAAGCATAAGTTGGTTTTCTAAATTTGAGACCCTGTTCTGTTTTGGAATTCAGTTCCTGTGTAGCCAAGTTTACATTCCGTGTATTACTGATATCTTATGATGTTTCTTTTTCTGTGTGACTTATTTCAGTTAGAATCATCATATCTGAATCCACTCATTGTGCTGCTAAGGGCCTGATGACATAGATTTCATTGCAGAGTGATATTGCTTTGTAAGTAAATACCACAACTTCTTTATCCATTTTTCACTTTCTGCGATGTTGAACTTGTACTGTAAACGAGGTTCTTGTAAACAGAGGCGTCCCAAACTTTGGGGTGGCTGTGTCTTTTTGATTTTAATTTCCCTAATCTATAGGACCATAAGTGGAAGTGCCCTAGGCTCTGTTGCTTTGTTTTTTAGATGTTTCAGGAAACACCATACACTTCTCCTGAGTGTCTGTTGGCAATTTACATCCCGCCCATCAGCATAACAAGGCTCCCAGTTCTCCATGGCCTGTCCTGCCTTTCTGGATTTTACACTTTTTTCAGATGGCCCTTTTGACCGGGGGGAAGTGAGACTTCATTGTAGTGCAGATTTCCTTTGCAAGCTTGCTTGGTTGGCCAAAAAGGGCGTATGCGTTTTTTCCTGAATATATTCAGGAAAAAACGCATACGCCCTTTTTGGCCAAGTGCATCATTGTGGACGTTCTGCCTCTTTTCCTATGCTTTCAATGCAATTCCAGTCTACCTCCTGAAATCGGTTTCCTGCAATTCTGCCCCGCTTTCAAGTCCTCTTGGCAGCCTTACTTCAGTATATTTTTGGACGATAGCTGTCATTTATAACTCTGCAGGTTTGTGAATTACAGTGCCCCTGAGCTCCTTTCTTCAACTCGCTTTCTTGTGACCTGGCCGCAACACCGCAGGATGGCTTCAGGCCCTAATCTGGTTCCGGCACGGCACGCTGAGCCTTTGGTTAATTCCTCTTCCTGGTGGGAAATGAGAGTTAAATTTGCCCGTCCAGACACCTCCAGCTAGTCTCTCATTGGTTCTCGCTATTCCTGTTCATCTTCCGCAGAAATTGCAAACTGGGCCAAACAGGAGGTTAAAGGGACTGACTCTCCAAGTCGGGAGGGTGTTAGTAAAGCGTCTGGAATGTTGCACCCGAGTACCAGGGTACGAAAACTGAGACATATTTGAACACGTCTCCTGATCACATGGTTGATCAGACTCTAGGTTCCACATGCATGTTTTAGCTGAAGGAAGAATACCTTAAACCTGGGTAGTTGAAACCCGTGGAATGGGTACCATGCAATATGACTTCAGAGGGTCTTCATTTGCTCACCAAACCTCTCCAATCCTATCACTGCTGCGTTTATGCCCCTGTACACATGCTTGATTCTCTTTCGGAGACATAGCAATCCATAGGTTTTAAGATACTTACTAGTCAGGTACATTCTTAGGCGTTTAATATGCGGTGTTGTGTCCATTTCGTTGAGCAAGGAGTAGCTCTTGTCTATTCCATATTTGGCTTAAGGAACTTTATCTGTGCTCATTTCAATCTCTGGTTTTATGCAGCACCCCAACTCACCTTTCCCCTTAAGCAAGCATAAGTTGGTTTTCTAAATTTGAGACCCTGTTCTGTTTTGGAATTCAGTTCCTGTGTAGCCAAGTTTACATTCCGTGTATTACTGATATCTTATGATGTTTCATTTTCTGTGTGACTTATTTCAGTTAGAATCATCATACCTGAATCCACTCATTGTGCTGCTAAGGGCCTGATGACATAGATTTCATTGCTGAGTGATATTGCTTTGTAAGTAAATACCACAACTTCTTTATCCATTTTTCACTTTCTGCGATGTTGAACTTGTACTGTAAACGAGGTTCTTGTAAACAGAGGCGTCCCAAACTTTGGGGTGGCTGTGTCTTTTTGATTTTAATTTCCCTAATCTATAGGACCATAAGTGGAAGTGCCCTAGGCTCTGTTGCTTTGTTTTTTAGATGTTTCAGGAAACACCATACACTTCTCCCGAGTGTCTGTTGGCAATTTACATCCCGCCCATCAGCATAACAAGGCTCCCAGTTCTCCATGGCCTGTCCTGCCTTTCTGGATTTTACACTTTTTTCAGATGGCCCTTTTGACCGGGGGGAAGTGAGACTTCATTGTAGTGCAGATTTCCTTTGCAAGCTTGCTTGGTTGGCCAAAAAGGGCGTATGCGTTTTTTCCTGAATATATTCAGGAAAAAACGCATACGCCCTTTTTGGCCAAGTGCATCATTGTGGACGTTCTGCCTCTTTTCCTATGCTTTCAATGCAATTCCAGTCTACCTCCTGAAATCGGTTTCCTGCAATTCTGCCCCGCTTTGAAGTCCTCTTGGCAGCCTTACTTCAGTATATTTTTGGACGATAGCTGTCATTTATAACTCTGCAGGTTTGTGAATTACAGTGCCCCTGAGCTCCTTTCTTCAACTCGCTTTCTTTTGAGCTGGCCGCAACACCGCAGGATGGCTTCAGGCCCTAATGTGGTTCCGGCACGGCACGCTGAGCCTTTGGTTAATTCCTCTTCCTGGTGGGAAATGAGAGTTAAATTTGCCCGTCCAGACACCTCCAGCTAGTCTCTCATTGGTTCTCGCTATTCCTGTTCATCTTCCGCAGAAATTGCAAACTGGGCCAAACAGGAGGTTAAAGGGACTGACTCTCCAAGTCGGGAGGGTGTTAGTAAAGCGTCTGGAATGTTGCACCCGAGTACCAGGGTACGAAAACTGAGACATATTTGAACACGTCTCCCGATCACATGGTTGATCAGACTCTAGGTTGCACATGCATGTTTTAGCTGAAGGAAGAATACCTTAAACCTGGGTAGTTGAAACCCGTGGAATGGGTACCATGCAATATGACTTCAAAGGGTCTTCATTTGCTCACCGAACCTCTCCAATCCTATCACTGCTGCGTTTATGCCCCTGTACACATGCTTGATTCTCTTTCGGAGACATAGCAATCCATAGGTTTTAAGATACTTACTAGTCAGGTACATTCTTAGGCATTTAATATGTGGTGTTGAGTCCATTTCGTTGAGCAAGAGGTAGCTCTTGTCTATTCCATATTTGGCTTAAGGAACTTTATCTGTGCTCATTTCAATCTCTGGTTTTATGCAGCACCCCAACTCACCTTTACCCTTAAGCAAGCATAAGTTGGTTTTCTAAATTTGAGACCCTGTTCTGTTCTGTAATTCAGTTCCTGTGTAGCCAAGTTTACATTCCGTGTATTACTGATATCTTATGATGTTTCTTTTTCTGTGTGACTTATTTCAGTTAGAATCATCATACCTGAATCCACTCATTGTGCTGCTAAGGGCCTGATGACATAGATTTCATTGCTGAGTGATATTGCTTTGTAAGTAAATACCACAACTTCTTTATCCATTTTTCACTTTCTGCGATGTTGAACTTGTACTGTAAACGAGGTTCTTGTAAACAGAGGCGTCCCAAACTTTGGGGTGGCTGTGTCTTTTTGATTTTAATTTCCCTAAGCTATAGGACCATAAGTGGAAGTGCCCTAGGCTCTGTTGCTTTGTTTTTTAGATGTTTCAGGAAACACCATACACTTCTCCCGAGTGTCTGTTGGCAATTTACATCCCGCCCATCAGCATAACAAGGCTCCCAGTTCTCCATGGCCTGTCCTGCCTTTCTGGATTTTACACTTTTTTCAGATGGCCCTTTTGACCGGGGGGAAGTGAGACTTCATTGTAGTGCAGATTTCCTTTGCAAGCTTGCTTGGTTGGCCAAAAAGGGCGTATGCGTTTTTTCCTGAATATATTCAGGAAAAAACGCATACGCCCTTTTTGGCCAAGTGCATCATTGTGGACGTTCTGCCTCTTTTCCTATGCTTTCAATGCAATTCCAGTCTACCTCCTGAAATCGGTTTCCTGCAATTCTGCCCCGCTTTCAAGTCCTCTTGGCAGCCTTACTTCAGTATATTTTTGGACGATAGCTGTCATTTATAACTCTGCAGGTTTGTGAATTACAGTGCCCCTGAGCTCCTTTCTTCAACTCGCTTTCTTTTGAGCTGGCCGCAACACCGCAGGATGGCTTCAGGCCCTAATCTGGTTCCGGCACGGCACGCTGAGCCTTTGGTTAATTCCTCTTCCTGGTGGGAAATGAGAGTTAAATTTGCCCGTCCAGACACCTCCAGCTAGTCTCTCATTGGTTCTCGCTATTCCTGTTCATCTTCCGCAGAAATTGCAAACTGGGCCAAACAGGAGGTTAAAGGGACTGACTCTCCAAGTCGGGAGGGTGTTAGTAAAGCGTCTGGAATGTTGCACCCGAGTACCAGGGTACGAAAACTGAGACATATTTGAACACGTCTCCCGATCACATGGTTGATCAGACTCTAGGTTCCACATGCATGTTTTAGCTGAAGGAAGAATACCTTAAACCTGGGTAGTTGAAACCCGTGGAATGGGTACCATGCAATATGACTTCAAAGGGTCTTCATTTGCTCACCGAACCTCTCCAATCCTATCACTGCTGCGTTTATGCCCCTGTACACATGCTTGATTCTCTTTCGGAGACATAGCAATCCATAGGTTTTAAGATACTTACTAGTCAGGTACATTCTTAGGCATTTAATATGGGGTGTTGTGTCCATTTCGTTGAGCAAGGAGTAGCTCTTGTCTATTCCATATTTGGCTTAAGGAACTTTATCTGTGCTCATTTCAATCTCTGGTTTTATGCAGCACCCCAACTCACCTTTCCCCTTAAGCAAGCATAAGTTGGTTTTCTAAATTTGAGACCCTGTTCTGTTCTGTAATTCAGTTCCTGTGTAGCCAAGTTTACATTCCGTGTATTACTGATATCTTATGATGTTTCTTTTTCTGTGTGACTTATTTCAGTTAGAATCATCATACCTGAATCCACTCATTGTGCTGCTAAGGGCCTGATGACATAGATTTCATTGCTGAGTGATATTGCTTTGTAAGTAAATACCACAACTTCTTTATCCATTTTTCACTTTCTGCGATGTTGAACTTGTACTGTAAACGAGGTTCTTGTAAACAGAGGCGTCCCAAACTTTGGGGTGGCTGTGTCTTTTTGATTTTAATTTCCCTAAGCTATAGGACCATAAGTGGAAGTGCCCTAGGCTCTGTTGCTTTGTTTTTTAGATGTTTCAGGAAACACCATACACTTCTCCCGAGTGTCTGTTGGCAATTTACATCCCGCCCATCAGCATAACAAGGCTCCCAGTTCTCCATGGCCTGTCCTGCCTTTCTGGATTTTACACTTTTTTCAGATGGCCCTTTTGACCGGGGGGAAGTGAGACTTCATTGTAGTGCAGATTTCCTTTGCAAGCTTGCTTGGTTGGCCAAAAAGGGCGTATGCGTTTTTTCCTGAATATATTCAGGAAAAAACTCATACGCCCTTTTTGGCCAAGTGCATCATTGTGGACGTTCTGCCTCTTTTCCTATGCTTTCAATGCAATTTCAGTCTGCCTCCTGAAATCGGTTTCCTGCAATTCTGCCCCGCTTTCAAGTCCTCTTGGCAGCCTTACTTCAGTATATTTTTGGACGATAGCTGTCATTTATAACTCTGCAGGTTTGTGAATTACAGTGCCCCTGAGCTCCTTTCTTCAACTCGCTTTCTTTTGAGCTGGCCGCAACACCGCAGGATGGCTTCAGGCCCTAATCTGGTTCCGGCACGGCACGCTGAGCCTTTGGTTAATTCCTCTTCCTGGTGGGAAATGAGAGTTAAATTTGCCCGTTCAGACACCTCCAGCTAGTCTCTCATTGGTTCTCGCTATTCCTGTTCATCTTCCGCAGAAATTGCAAACTGGGCCAAACAGGAGGTTAAAGGGACTGACTCTCCAAATCGGGAGGGTGTTAGTAAAGCGTCTGGAATGTTGTACCCGAGTACCAGGGTACGAAAACTGAGACATATTTGAACACGTCTCCCGATCACATGGTTGATCATACTCTAGGTTGCACATGCATGTTTTAGCTGAAGGAAGAATACCTTAAACCTGGGTAGTTGAAACCCGTGGAACGGGTACCATGCAATATGACTTCAAAGGGTCTTCATTTGCTCACCGAACCTCTCCAATCCTATCACTGCTGCGTTTATGCCCCTGTACACATGCTTGATTCTCTTTCGGAGACATAGCAATCCATAGGTTTTAAGATACTTACTAGTCAGGTACATTCTTAGGCATTTAATATGCGGTGTTGAGTCCATTTCGTTGAGCAAGAGGTAGCTCTTGTCTATTCCATATTTGGCTTAAGGAACTTTATCTGTGCTCATTTCAATCTCTGGTTTTATGCAGCACCCCAACTCACCTTTCCCCTTAAGCAAGCATAAGTTGGTTTTCTAAATTTGAGACCCTGTTCTGTTCTGTAATTCAGTTCCTGTGTAGCCAAGTTTACATTCCGTGTATTACTGATATCTTATGATGTTTCTTTTTCTGTGTGACTTATTTCAGTTAGAATCATCATACCTGAATCCACTCATTGTGCTGCTAAGGGCCTGATGACATAGATTTCATTGCTGAGTGATATTGCTTTGTAAGTAAATACCACAACTTCTTTATCCATTTTTCACTTTCTGCGATGTTGAACTTGTACTGTAAACGAGGTTCTTGTAAACAGAGGCGTTCCAATGTTTGGGGTGGCTGTGTCTTTTTGATTTTAATTTCCCTAAGCTATAGGACCATAAGTGGAAGTGCCCTAGGCTCTGTTGCTTTGTTTTTTAGATGTTTCAGGAAACACCATACACTTCTCCCGAGTGTCTGTTGGCAATTTACATCCCGCCCATCAGCATAACAAGGCTCTCAGTTCTCCATGGCCTGTCCTGCCTTTCTGGATTTTACACTTTTTTCAGATGGCCCTTTTGACCGGGGGGAAGTGAGACTTCATTGTAGTGCAGATTTCCTTTGCAAGCTTGCTTGGTTGGCCAAAAAGGGCGTATGCGTTTTTTCCTGAATATATTCAGGAAAAAACGCATACGCCCTTTTTGTCCAAGTGCATCATTGTGGACGTTCTGCCTCTTTTCCTATGCTTTCAATGCAATTCCAGTCTACCTCCTGAAATCGGTTTCCTGCAATTCTGCCCCGCTTTCAAGTCCTCTTGGCAGCCTTACTTCAGTATATTTTTGGACGATAGCTGTCATTTATAACTCTGCAGGTTTGTGAATTACAGTGCCCCTGAGCTCCTTTCTTCAACTCGCTTTCTTTTGAGCTGGCCGCAACACCGCAGGATGGCTTCAGGCCCTAATCTGGTTCCGGCACGGCACGCTGAGCCTTTGGTTAATTCCTCTTCCTGGTGGGAAATGAGAGTTAAATTTGCCCGTCCAGACACCTCCAGCTAGTCTCTCATTGGTTCTCGCTATTCCTGTTCATCTTCCGCAGAAATTGCAAACTGGGCCAAACAGGAGGTTAAAGGGACTGACTCTCCAAGTCGGGAGGGTGTTAGTAAAGCGTCTGGAATGTTGCACCCGAGTACCAGGGTACGAAAACTGAGACATATTTGAACACGTCTCCCGATCACATGGTTGATCATACTCTAGGTTCCACATGCATGTTTTAGCTGAAGGAAGAATACCTTAAACCTGGGTAGTTGAAACCCGTGGAATGGGTACCATGCAATATGACTTCAAAGGGTCTTCATTTGCTCACCGAACCTCTCCAATCCTATCACTGCTGCGTTTATGCCCCTGTACACATGCTTGATTCTCTTTCGGAGACATAGCAATCCATAGGTTTTAAGATACTTACTAGTCAGGTACATTCTTAGGCATTTAATATGCGGTGTTGAGTCCATTTCGTTGAGCAAGAGGTAGCTCTTGTCTATTCCATATTTGGCTTAAGGAACTTTATCTGTGCTCATTTCAATCTCTGGTTTTATGCAGCACCCCAACTCACCTTTACCCTTAAGCAAGCATAAGTTGGTTTTCTAAATTTGAGACCCTGTTCTGTTCTGTAATTCAGTTCCTGTGTAGCCAAGTTTACATTCCGTGTATTACTGATATCTTATGATGTTTCTTTTTCTGTGTGACTTATTTCAGTTAGAATCATCATACCTGAATCCACTCATTGTGCTGCTAAGGGCCTGATGACATAGATTTCATTGCTGAGTGATATTGCTTTGTAAGTAAATACCACAACTTCTTTATCCATTTTTCACTTTCTGCGATGTTGAACTTGTACTGTAAACGAGGTTCTTGTAAACAGAGGCGTTCCAAACTTTGGGGTGGCTGTGTCTTTTTGATTTTAATTTCCCTAAGCTATAGGACCATAAGTGGAAGTGCCCTAGGCTCTGTTGCTTTGTTTTTTAGATGTTTCAGGAAACACCATACACTTCTCCCGAGTGTCTGTTGGCAATTTACATCCCGCCCATCAGCATAACAAGGCTCCCAGTTCTCCATGGCCTGTCCTGCCTTTCTGGATTTTACACTTTTTTCAGATGGCCCTTTTGACCGGGGGGAAGTGAGACTTCATTGTAGTGCAGATTTCCTTTGCAAGCTTGCTTGGTTGGCCAAAAAGGGCGTATGCGTTTTTTCCTGAATATATTCAGGAAAAAACGCATACGCCCTTTTTGGCCAAGTGCATCATTGTGGACGTTCTGCCTCTTTTCCTATGCTTTCAATGCAATTCCAGTCTACCTCCTGAAATCGGTTTCCTGCAATTCTGCCCCGCTTTCAAGTACTCTTGGCAGCCTTACTTCAGTATATTTTTGGACGATAGCTGTCATTTATAACTCTGCAGGTTTGTGAATTACAGTGCCCCTGAGCTCCTTTCTTCAACTCGCTTTCTTTTGAGCTGGCCGCAACACCGCAGGATGGCTTCAGGCCCTAATCTGGTTCCGGCACGGCACGCTGAGCCTTTGGTTAATTCCTCTTCCTGGTGGGAAATGAGAGTTAAATTTGCCCGTCCAGACACCTCCAGCTAGTCTCTCATTGGTTCTCGCTATTCCTGTTCATCTTCCGCAGAAATTGCAAACTGGGCCAAACAGGAGGTTAAAGGGACTGACTCTCCAAGTCGGGAGGGTGTTAGTAAAGCGTCTGGAATGTTGCACCCGAGTACCAGGGTACGAAAACTGAGACATATTTGAACACGTCTCCCGATCACATGGTTGATCAGACTCTAGGTTCCACATGCATGTTTTAGCTGAAGGAAGAATACCTTAAACCTGGGTAGTTGAAACCCGTGGAATGGGTACCATGCAATATGACTTCAAAGGGTCTTCATTTGCTCACCGAACCTCTCCAATCCTATCACTGCTGCGTTTATGCCCCTGTACACATGCTTGATTCTCTTTCAGAGACATAGCAATCCATAGGTTTTAAGATACTTACTAGTCAGGTACATTCTTAGGCGTTTAATATGCGGTGTTGAGTCCATTTCGTTGAGCAAGGAGTAGCTCTTGTCTATTCCATATTTGGCTTAAGGAACTTTATCTGTGCTCATTTCAATCTCTGGTTTTATGCAGCACCCCAACTCACCTTTACCCTTAAGCAAGCATAAGTTGGTTTTCTAAATTTGAGACCCTGTTCTGTTCTGTAATTCAGTTCCTGTGTAGCCAAGTTTACATTCCGTGTATTACTGATATCTTATGATGTTTCTTTTTCTGTGTGACTTATTTCAGTTAGAATCATCATACCTGAATCCACTCATTGTGCTGCTAAGGGCCTGATGACATAGATTTCATTGCTGAGTGATATTGCTTTGTAAGTAAATACCACAACTTCTTTATCCATTTTTCACTTTCTGCGATGTTGAACTTGTACTGTAAACGAGGTTCTTGTAAACAGAGGCGTCCCAAACTTTGGGGTGGCTGTGTCTTTTTGATTTTAATTTCCCTAAGCTATAGGACCATAAGTGGAAGTGCCCTAGGCTCTGTTGCTTTGTTTTTTAGATGTTTCAGGAAACACCATACACTTCTCCCTAGTGTCTGTTGGCAATTTACATCCCGCCCATCAGCATAACAAGGCTCCCAGTTCTCCATGGCCTGTCCTGCCTTTCTGGATTTTACACTTTTTTCAGATGGCCCTTTTGACCGGGGGGAAGTGAGACTTCATTGTAGTGCAGATTTCCTTTGCAAGCTTGCTTGGTTGGCCAAAAAGGGCGTATGCGTTTTTTCCTGAATATATTCAGGAAAAAACGCATACGCCCTTTTTGGCCAAGTGCATCATTGTGGACGTTCTGCCTCTTTTCCTATGCTTTCAATGCAATTCCAGTCTACCTCCTGAAATCGGTTTCCTGCAATTCTGCCCCGCTTTCAAGTCCTCTTGGCAGCCTTACTTCAGTATATTTTTGGACGATAGCTGTCATTTATAACTCTGCAGGTTTGTGAATTACAGTGCCCCTGAGCTCCTTTCTTCAACTCGCTTTCTTTTGAGCTGGCCGCAACACCGCAGGATGGCTTCAGGCCCTAATCTGGTTCCGGCACGGCACGCTGAGCCTTTGGTTAATTCCTCTTCCTGGTGGGAAATGAGGGTTAAATTTGCCCGTCCAGACACCTCCAGCTAGTCTCTCATTGGTTCTCGCTATTCCTGTTCATCTTCCGCAGAAATTGCAAACTGGGCCAAACAGGAGGTTAAAGGGACTGACTCTCCAAGTCGGGAGGGTGTTAGTAAAGCGTCTGGAATGTTGCACCCGAGTACCAGGGTACGAAAACTGAGACATATTTGAACACGTCTCCCGATCACATGGTTGATCAGACTCTAGGTTGCACATGCATGTTTTAGCTGAAGGAAGAATACCTTAAACCTGGGTAGTTGAAACCCGTGGAATGGGTACCATGCAATATGACTTCAAAGGGTCTTCATTTGCTCACCAAACCTCTCCAATCCTATCACTGCTGCGTTTATGCCCCTGTACACATGCTTGATTCTCTTTCGGAGACATAGCAATCCATAGGTTTTAAGATACTTACTAGTCAGGTACATTCTTAGGCATTTAATATGCGGTGTTGAGTCCATTTCGTTGAGCAAGGAGTAGCTCTTGTCTATTCCATATTTGGCTTAAGGAACTTTATCTGTGTTCATTTCAATCTCTGGTTTTATGCAGCACCCCAACTCACCTTTCCCCTTAAGCAAGCATAAGTTGGTTTTCTAAATTTGAGACCCTGTTCTGTTCTGTAATTCAGTTCCTGTGTAGCCAAGTTTACATTCCGTGTATTACTGATATCTTATGATGTTTCTTTTTCTGTGTGACTTATTTCAGTTAGAATCATCATACCTGAATCCACTCATTGTGCTGCTAAGGGCCTGATGACATAGATTTCATTGCTGAGTGATATTGCTTTGTAAGTAAATACCACAACTTCTTTATCCATTTTTCACTTTCTGCGATGTTGAACTTGTACTGTAAATGAGGTTCTTGTAAACAGAGGCATCCCAAACTTTGGGGTGGCTGTGTCTTTTTGATTTTAATTTCCCTAAGCTATAGGACCATAAGTGGAAGTGCCCTAGGCTCTGTTGCTTTGTTTTTTAGATGTTTCAGGAAACACCATACACTTCTCCCGAGTGTCTGTTGGCAATTTACATCCCGCCCATCAGCATAACAAGGCTGCCAGTTCTCCATGGCCTGTCCTGCTTTTCTGGATTTTACACTTTCTTCAGATGGCCCTTTTGACCGGGGGGAAGTGAGACTTCATTGTAGTGCAGATTTCCTTTGCAAGCTTGCTTGGTTGGCCAAAAAGGGCGTATGCGTTTTTTCCTGAATATATTCAGGAAAAAACGCATACGCCCTTTTTGGCCAAGTGCATCATTGTGGACGTTCTGCCTCTTTTCCTATGCTTTCAATGCAATTCCAGTCTACCTCCTGAAATCGGTTTCCTGCAATTCTGCCCCGCTTTCAAGTCCTCTTGGCAGCCTTACTTCAGTATATTTTTGGACGATAGCTGTCATTTATAACTCTGCAGGTTTGTGAATTACAGTGCCCCTGAGCTCCTTTCTTCAACTCGCTTTCTTTTGAGCTGGCCGCAACACCGCAG
This sequence comes from Pseudorca crassidens, assembly GCF_039906515.1. NCBI lineage: Eukaryota > Metazoa > Chordata > Mammalia > Artiodactyla > Delphinidae > Pseudorca > Pseudorca crassidens. The sequence continues at coordinate 953,107 of NW_027136305.1, forward strand.
GATGGCTTCAGGCCCTAATCTGGTTCCGGCACGGCACGCTGAGCCTTTGGTTAATTCCTCTTCCTGGTGGGAAATGAGAGTTAAATTTGCCCGTCCAGACACCTCCAGCTAGTCTCTCATTGGTTCTCGCTATTCCTGTTCATCTTCCGCAGAAATTGCAAACTGGGCCAAACAGGAGGTTAAAGGGACTGACTCTCCAAGTCGGGAGGGTGTTAGTAAAGCGTCTGGAATGTTGCACCCGAGTACCAGGGTACGAAAACTGAGACATATTTGAACACGTCTCCCGATCACATGGTTGATCATACTCTAGGTTCCACATGCATGTTTTAGCTGAAGGAAGAATACCTTAAACCTGGGTAGTTGAAACCCGTGGAATGGGTACCATGCAATATGACTTCAGAGGGTCTTCATTTGCTCACCGAACCTCTCCAATCCTATCACTGCTGCGTTTATGCCCCTGTACACATGCTTGATTCTCTTTCGGAGACATAGCAATCCATAGGTTTTAAGATACTTACTAGTCAGGTACATTCTTAGGCGTTTAATATGCGGTGTTGTGTCCATTTCGTTGAGCAAGGAGTAGCTCTTGTCTATTCCATATTTGGCTTAAGGAACTTTATCTGTGCTGATTTCAATCTCTGGTTTTATGCAGCACCCCAACTCACCTTTCCCCTTAAGCAAGCATAAGTTGGTTTTCTAAATTTGAGACCCTGTTCTGTTCTGTAATTCAGTTCCTGTGTAGCCAAGTTTACATTCCGTGTATTACTGATATCTTATGATGTTTCTTTTTCTGTGTGACTTATTTCAGTTAGAATCATCATACCTGAATCCACTCATTGTGCTGCTAAGGGCCTGATGACATAGATTTCATTGCAGAGTGATATTGCTTTGTAAGTAAATACCACAACTTCTTTATCCATTTTTCACTTTCTGCGATGTTGAACTTGTACTGTAAACGAGGTTCTTGTAAACAGAGGCGTCCCAAACTTTGGGGTGGCTGTGTCTTTTTGATTTTAATTTCCCTAATCTATAGGACCATAAGTGGAAGTGCCCTAGGCTCTGTTGCTTTGTTTTTTAGATGTTTCAGGAAACACCATACACTTCTCCCGAGTGTCTGTTGGCAATTTACATCCCGCCCATCAGCATAACAAGGCTCCCAGTTCTCCATGGCCTGTCCTGCCTTTCTGGATTTTACACTTTTTTCAGATGGCCCTTTTGACCGGGGGGAAGTGAGACTTCATTGTAGTGCAGATTTCCTTTGCAAGCTTGCTTGGTTGGCCAAAAAGGGCGTATGAGTTTTTTCCTGAATATATTCAGGAAAAAACGCATACGCCCTTTTTGGCCAAGTGCATCATTGTGGACGTTCTGCCTCTTTTCCTATGCTTTCAATGCAATTCCAGTCTACCTCCTGAAATCGGTTTCCTGCAATTCTGCCCCGCTTTCAAGTCCTCTTGGCAGCCTTACTTCAGTATATTTTTGGACGATAGCTGTCATTTATAACTCTGCAGGTTTGTGAATTACAGTGCCCCTGAGCTCCTTTCTTCAACTCGCTTTCTTTTGAGCTGGCCGCAACACCACAGGACGGCTTCAGGCCCTAATCTGGTTCCGGCACGGCATGTTGAGCCTTTGGTTAATTCCTCTTCCTGGTGGGAAATGAGAGTTAAATTTGCCCGTCCAGACACCTCCAGCTAGTCTCTCATTGGTTCTCGCTATTCCTGTTCATCTTCCGCAGAAATTGCAAACTGGGCCAAACAGGAGGTTAAAGGGACTGACTCTCCAAGTCGGGAGGGTGTTAGTAAAGCGTCTGGAATGTTGCACCCGAGTACCAGGGTACGAAAACTGAGACATATTTGAACACGTCTCCCGATCACATGGTTGATCATACTCTAGGTTCCACATGCATGTTTTAGCTGAAGGAAGAATACCTTAAACCTGGGTAGTTGAAACCCGTGGAATGGGTACCATGCAATATGACTTCAGAGGGTCTTCATTTGCTCACCAAACCTCTCCAATCCTATCACTGCTGCGTTTATGCCCCTGTACACATGCTTGATTCTCTTTCGGAGACATAGCAATCCATAGGTTTTAAGATACTTACTAGTCAGGTACATTCTTAGGCGTTTAATATGCGGTGTTGTGTCCATTTCGTTGAGCAAGGAGTAGCTCTTGTCTATTCCATATTTGGCTTAAGGAACTTTATCTGTGCTGATTTCAATCTCTGGTTTTATGCAGCACCCCAACTCACCTTTACCCTTAAGCAAGCATAAGTTGGTTTTCTAAATTTGAGACCCTGTTCTGTTCTGTAATTCAGTTCCTGTGTAGCCAAGTTTACATTCCGTGTATTACTGATATCTTATGATGTTTCTTTTTCTGTGTGACTTATTTCAGTTAGAATCATCATACCTGAATCCACTCATTGTGCTGCTAAGGGCCTGATGACATAGATTTCATTGCAGAGTGATATTGCTTTGTAAGTAAATACCACAACTTCTTTATCCATTTTTCACTTTCTGCGATGTTGAACTTGTACTGTAAACGAGGTTCTTGTAAACAGAGGCGTCCCAAACTTTGGGGTGGCTGTGTCTTTTTGATTTTAATTTCCCTAATCTATAGGACCATAAGTGGAAGTGCCCTAGGCTCTGTTGCTTTGTTTTTTAGATGTTTCAGGAAACACCATACACTTCTCCCGAGTGTCTGTTGGCAATTTACATCCCGCCCATCAGCATAACAAGGCTCCCAGTTCTCCATGGCCTGTACTGCCTTTCTGGATTTTACACTTTTTTCAGATGGCCCTTTTGACCGGGGGGAAGTGAGACTTCATTGTAGTGCAGATTTCCTTTGCAAGCTTGCTTGGTTGGCCAAAAAGGGCGTATGAGTTTTTTCCTGAATATATTCAGGAAAAAACGCATACGCCCTTTTTGGCCAAGTGCATCATTGTGGACGTTCTGCCTCTTTTCCTATGCTTTCAATGCAATTCCAGTCTACCTCCTGAAATCGGTTTCCTGCAATTCTGCCCCGCTTTCAAGTCCTCTTGGCAGCCTTACTTCAGTATATTTTTGGACGATAGCTGTCATTTATAACTCTGCAGGTTTGTGAATTACAGTGCCCCTGAGCTCCTTTCTTCAACTCGCTTTCTTTTGAGCTGGCCGCAACACCGCAGGATGGCTTCAGGCCCTAATCTGGTTCCGGCACGGCATGCTGAGCCTTTGGTTAATTCCTCTTCCTGGTGGGAAATGAGAGTTAAATTTGCCCGTCCAGACACCTCCAGCTAGTCTCTCATTGGTTCTCGCTATTCCTGTTCATCTTCCGCAGAAATTGCAAACTGGGCCAAACAGGAGGTTAAAGGGACTGACTCTCCAAGTCGGGAGGGTGTTAGTAAAGCGTCAGGAATGTTGCACCCGAGTACCAGGGTACGAAAACTGAGACATATTTGAACACGTCTCCCGATCACATGGTTGATCATACTCTAGGTTCCACATGCATGTTTTAGCTGAAGGAAGAATACCTTAAACCTGGGTAGTTGAAACCCGTGGAATGGGTACCATGCAATATGACTTCAGAGGGTCTTCATTTGCTCACCGAACCTCTCCAATCCTATCACTGCTGTGTTTATGCCCCTGTACACATGATTGATTCTCTTTCGGAGACATAGCAATCCATAGGTTTTAAGATACTTACTAGTCAGGTACATTCTTAGGCGTTTAATATGCGGTGTTGAGTCCATTACTTTGAGCAAGAGTAGCTCTTGTCTATTCCATATTTGGCTTAAGGAACTTTATCTGTGCTCATTTCAATCTCTGGTTTTATGCAGCACCCCAACTCACCTTTCCCCTTAAGCAAGCATAAGTTGGTTTTCTAAATTTGAGACCCTGTTCTGTTCTGTAATTCAGTTCCTGTGTAGCCAAGTTTACATTCCGTGTATTACTGATATCTTATGATGTTTCTTTTTCTGTGTGACTTATTTCAGTTAGAATCATCATACCTGAATCCACTCATTGTGCTGCTAAGGACCTGATGACATAGATTTCATTGCAGAGTGATATTGCTTTGTAAGTAAATACCACAACTTCTTTATCCATTTTTCACTTTCTGCGATGTTGAACTTGTACTGTAAACGAGGTTCTTGTAAACAGAGGCGTCCCAAACTTTGGGGTGGCTGTGTCTTTTTGATTTTAATTTCCCTAATCTATAGGACCATAAGTGGAAGTGCCCTAGGCTCTGTTGCTTTGTTTTTTAGATGTTTCAGGAAACACCATACACTTCTCCCGAGTGTCTGTTGGCAATTTACATCCCGCCCATCAGCATAACAAGGCTCCCAGTTCTCCATGGCCTGTACTGCCTTTCTGGATTTTACACTTTTTTCAGATGGCCCTTTTGACCGGGGGGAAGTGAGACTTCATTGTAGTGCAGATTTCCTTTGCAAGCTTGCTTGGTTGGCCAAAAAGGGCGTATGAGTTTTTTCCTGAATATATTCAGGAAAAAACGCATACGCCCTTTTTGGCCAAGTGCATCATTGTGGACGTTCTGCCTCTTTTCCTATGCTTTCAATGCAATTCCAGTCTACCTCCTGAAATCGGTTTCCTGCAATTCTGCCCCGCTTTCAAGTCCTCTTGGCAGCCTTACTTCAGTATATTTTTGGACGATAGCTGTCATTTATAACTCTGCAGGTTTGTGAATTACAGTGCCCCTGAGCTCCTTTCTTCAACTCGCTTTCTTTTGAGCTGGCCGCAACACCGCAGGATGGCTTCAGGCCCTAATCTGGTTCCGGCACGGCATGCTGAGCCTTTGGTTAATTCCTCTTCCTGGTGGGAAATGAGAGTTAAATTTGCCCGTCCAGACACCTCCAGCTAGTCTCTCATTGGTTCTCGCTATTCCTGTTCATCTTCCGCAGAAATTGCAAACTGGGCCAAACAGGAGGTTAAAGGGACTGACTCTCCAAGTCGGGAGGGTGTTAGTAAAGCGTCAGGAATGTTGCACCCGAGTACCAGGGTACGAAAACTGAGACATATTTGAACACGTCTCCCGATCACATGGTTGATCAGACTCTAGGTTCCACATGCATGTTTTAGCTGAAGGAAGAATACCTTAAACCTGGGTAGTTGAAACCCGTGGAATGGGTACCATGCAATATGACTTCAGAGGGTCTTCATTTGCTCACCAAACCTCTCCAATCCTATCACTGCTGCGTTTATGCCCCTGTACACATGCTTGATTCTCTTTCGGAGACATAGCAATCCATAGGTTTTAAGATACTTACTAGTCAGGTACATTCTTAGGCGTTTAATATGCGGTGTTGAGTCCATTTCGTTGAGCAAGGAGTAGCTCTTGTCTATTCCATATTTGGCTTAAGGAACTTTATCTGTGCTGATTTCAATCTCTGGTTTTATGCAGCACCCCACCTCACCTTTCCCCTTAAGCAAGCATAAGTTGGTTTTCTAAATTTGAGACCCTGTTCTGTTCTGTAATTCAGTTCCTGTGTAGCCAAGTTTACATTCCGTGTATTACTGATATCTTATGATGTTTCTTTTTCTGTGTGACTTATTTCAGTTAGAATCATCATACCTGAATCCACTCATTGTGCTGCTAAGGGCCTGATGACATAGATTTCATTGCAGAGTGATATTGCTTTGTAAGTAAATACCACAACTTCTTTATCCATTTTTCACTTTCTGCGATGTTGAACTTGTACTGTAAACGAGGTTCTTGTAAACAGAGGCGTCCCAAACTTTGGGGTGGCTGTGTCTTTTTGATTTTAATTTCCCTAATCTATAGGACCATAAGTGGAAGTGCCCTAGGCTCTGTTGCTTTGTTTTTTAGATGTTTCAGGAAACACCATACACTTCTCCCGAGTGTCTGTTGGCAATTTACATCCCGCCCATCAGCATAACAAGGCTCCCAGTTCTCCATGGCCTGTCCTGCCGTTCTGGATTTTACACTTTTTTCAGATGGCCCTTTTGACCGGGGGGAAGTGAGACTTCATTGTAGTGCAGATTTCCTTTGCAAGCTTGCTTGGTTGGCCAAAAAGGGCGTATGAGTTTTTTCCTGAATATATTCAGGAAAAAACGCATACGCCCTTTTTGGCCAAGTGCATCATTGTGGACGTTCTGCCTCTTTTCCTATGCTTTCAATGCAATTCCAGTCTACCTCCTGAAATCGGTTTCCTGCAATTCTGCCCCGCTTTCAAGTCCTCTTGGCAGCCTTACTTCAGTATATTTTTGGACGATAGCTGTCATTTATAACTCTGCAGGTTTGTGAATTACAGTGCCCCTGAGCTCCTTTCTTCAACTCGCTTTCTTGTGAGCTGGCCGCAACACCGCAGGATGGCTTCAGGCCCTAATCTGGTTCCGGCACGGCACGCTGAGCCTTTGGTTAATTCCTCTTCCTGGTGGGAAATGAGAGTTAAATTTGCCCGTCCAGACACCTCCAGCTAGTCTCTCATTGGTTCTCGCTATTCCTGTTCATCTTCCGCAGAAATTGCAAACTGGGCCAAACAGGAGGTTAAAGGGACTGACTCTCCAAGTCGGGAGGGTGTTAGTAAAGCGTCAGGAATGTTGCACCCGAGTACCAGGGTACGAAAACTGAGACATATTTGAACACGTCTCCCGATCACATGGTTGATCAGACTCTAGGTTCCACATGCATGTTTTACCTGAAGGAAGAATACCTTAAACCTGGGTAGTTGAAACCCGTGGAATGGGTACCATGCAATATGACTTCAAAGGGTCTTCATTTGCTCACCGAACCTCTCCAATCCTATCACTGCTGTGTTTATGCCCCTGTACACATGATTGATTCTCTTTCGGAGACATAGCAATCCATAGGTTTTAAGATACTTACTAGTCAGGTACATTCTTAGGCGTTTAATATGCGGTGTTGAGTCCATTACTTTGAGCAAGAGTAGCTCTTGTCTATTCCATATTTGGCTTAAGGAACTTTATCTGTGCTCATTTCAATCTCTGGTTTTATGCAGCACCCCACCTCACCTTTCCCCTTAAGCAAGCATAAGTTGGTTTTCTAAATTTGAGACCCTGTTCTGTTCTGTGATTCAGTTCATGTGTAGCCAAGTTTACATTCCGTGTATTACTGATATCTTATGATGTTTCTTTTTCTGTGTGACTTATTTCAGTTAGAATCATCATACCTGAATCCACTCATTGTGCTGCTAAGGGCCTGATGACATAGATTTCATTGCAGAGTGATATTGCTTTGTAAGTAAATACCACAACTTCTTTATCCATTTTTCACTTTCTGCGATGTTGAACTTGTACTGTAAACGAGGTTCTTGTAAACAGAGGCGTCCCAAACTTTGGGGTGGCTGTGTCTTTTTGATTTTAATTTCCCTAATCTATAGGACCATAAGTGGAAGTGCCCTAGGCTCTGTTGCTTTGTTTTTTAGATGTTTCAGGAAACACCATACACTTCTCCCGAGTGTCTGTTGGCAATTTACATCCCGCCCATCAGCATAACAAGGCTCCCAGTTCTCCATGGCCTGTCCTGCCGTTCTGGATTTTACACTTTTTTCAGATGGCCCTTTTGACCGGGGGGAAGTGAGACTTCATTGTAGTGCAGATTTCCTTTGCAAGCTTGATTGGTTGGCCAAAAAGGGCGTATGAGTTTTTTCCTGAATATATTCAGGAAAAAACGCATACGCCCTTTTTGGCCAAGTGCATCATTGTGGACGTTCTGCCTCTTTTCCTATGCTTTCAATGCAATTCCAGTCTACCTCCTGAAATCGGTTTCCTGCAATTCTGCCCCGCTTTCAAGTCCTCTTGGCAGCCTTACTTCAGTATATTTTTGGACGATAGCTGTCATTTATAACTCTGCAGGTTTGTGAATTACAGTGCCCCTGAGCTCCTTTCTTCAACTCGCTTTCTTTTGAGCTGGCCGCAACACCGCAGGATGGCTTCAGGCCCTAATCTGGTTCCGGCACGGCACGCTGAGCCTTTGGTTAATTCCTCTTCCTGGTGGGAAATGAGAGTTAAATTTGCCCGTCCAGACACCTCCAGCTAGTCTCTCATTGGTTCTCGCTATTCCTGTTCATCTTCCGCAGAAATTGCAAACTGGGCCAAACAGGAGGTTAAAGGGACTGACTCTCCAAGTCGGGAGGGTGTTAGTAAAGCGTCTGGAATGTTGCACCCGAGTACCAGGGTACGAAAACTGAGACATATTTGAACACGTCTCCCGATCACATGGTTGATCAGACTCTAGGTTCCACATGCATGTTTTACCTGAAGGAAGAATACCTTAAACCTGGGTAGTTGAAACCCATGGAATGGGTACTATGCAATATGACTTCAAAGGGTCTTCATTTGCTCACCGAACCTCTCCAATCCTATCACTGCTGCGTTTATGCCCCTGTACACATGCTTGATTCTCTTTCGGAGACATAGCAATCCATAGGTTTTAAGATACTTACTAGTCAGGTACATTCTTAGGCATTTAATATGCGGTGTTGAGTCCATTTCATTGAGCAAGGAGTAGCTCTTGTCTATTCCATATTTGGCTTAAGGAACTTTATCTGTGTTCATTTCAATCTCTGGTTTTATGCAGCACCCCAACTCACCTTTACCCTTAAGCAAGCATAAGTTGGTTTTCTAAATTTGAGACCCTGTTCTGTTCTGTAATTCAGTTCCTGTGTAGCCAAGTTTACATTCCGTGTATTACTGATATCTTATGATGTTTCTTTTTCTGTGTGACTTATTTCAGTTAGAATCATCATACCTGAATCCACTCATTGTGCTGCTAAGGGCCTGATGACATAGATTTCATTGCTGAGTGATATTGCTTTGTAAGTAAATACCACAACTTCTTTATCCATTTTTCACTTTCTGCGATGTTGAACTTGTACTGTAAACGAGGTTCTTGTAAACAGAGGCGTCCCAAACTTTGGGGTGGCTGTGTCTTTTTGATTTTAATTTCCCTAAGCTATAGGACCATAAGTGGAAGTGCCCTAGGCTCTGTTGCTTTGTTTTTTAGATGTTTCAGGAAACACCATACACTTCTCCCGAGTGTCTGTTGGCAATTTACATCCCGCCCATCAGCATAACAAGGCTCCCAGTTCTCCATGGCCTGTCCTGCCTTTCTGGATTTTACACTTTTTTCAGATGGCCCTTTTGACCGGGGGGAAGTGAGACTTCATTGTAGTGCAGATTTCCTTTGCAAGCTTGCTTGGTTGGCCAAAAAGGGCGTATGCGTTTTTTCCTGAATATATTCAGGAAAAAACGCATACGCCCTTTTTGGCCAAGTGCATCATTGTGGACGTTCTGCCTCTTTTCCTATGCTTTCAATGCAATTCCAGTCTACCTCCTGAAATCGGTTTCCTGCAATTCTGCCCCGCTTTCAAGTCCTCTTGGCAGCCTTACTTCAGTATATTTTTGGACGATAGCTGTCATTTATAACTCTGCAGGTTTGTGAATTACAGTGGCCCTGAGCTCCTTTCTTCAACTCGCTTTCTTTTGAGCTGGCCGCAACACCGCAGGATGGCTTCAGGCCCTAATCTGGTTCCGGCACGGCACGCTGAGCCTTTGGTTAATTCCTCTTCCTGGTGGGAAATGAGAGTTAAATTTGCCCGTCCAGACACCTCCAGCTAGTCTCTCATTGGTTCTCGCTATTCCTGTTCATCTTCCGCAGAAATTGCAAACTGGGCCAAACAGGAGGTTAAAGGGACTGACTCTCCAAGTCGGGAGGGTGTTAGTAAAGCGTCTGGAATGTTGCACCCGAGTACCAGGGTACGAAAACTGAGACATATTTGAACACGTCTCCCGATCACATGGTTGATCAGACTCTAGGTTCCACATGCATGTTTTACCTGAAGGAAGAATACCTTAAACCTGGGTAGTTGAAACCCGTGGAATGGGTACCATGCAATATGACTTCAAAGGGTCTTCATTTGCTCACCGAACCTCTCCAATCCTATCACTGCTGTGTTTATGCCCCTGTACACATGATTGATTCTCTTTCGGAGACATAGCAATCCATAGGTTTTAAGATACTTACTAGTCAGGTACATTCTTAGGCGTTTAATATGCGGTGTTGAGTCCATTACTTTGAGCAAGAGTAGCTCTTGTCTATTCCATATTTGGCTTAAGGAACTTTATCTGTGCTCATTTCAATCTCTGGTTTTATGCAGCACCCCAACTCACATTTCCCCTTAAGCAAGCATAAGTTGGTTTTCTAAATTTGAGACCCTGTTCTGTTCTGTGATTCAGTTCATGTGTAGCCAAGTTTACATTCCGTGTATTACTGATATCTTATGATGTTTCTTTTTCTGTGTGACTTATTTCAGTTAGAATCATCATACCTGAATCCACTCATTGTGCTGCTAAGGGCCTGATGACATAGATTTCATTGCTGAGTGATATTGCTTTGTAAGTAAATACCACAACTTCTTTATCCATTTTTCACTTTCTGCGATGTTGAACTTGTACTGTAAACGAGGTTCTTGTAAACAGAGGCGTCCCAAACTTTGGGGTGGCTGTGTCTTTTTGATTTTAATTTCCCTAAGCTATAGGACCATAAGTGGAAGTGCCCTAGGCTCTGTTGCTTTGTTTTTTAGATGTTTCAGGAAACACCATACACTTCTCCCGAGTGTCTGTTGGCAATTTACATCCCGCCCATCAGCATAACAAGGCTCCCAGTTCTCCATGGCCTGTCCTGCCTTTCTGGATTTTACACTTTTTTCAGATGGCCCTTTTGACCGGGGGGAAGTGAGACTTCATTGTAGTGCAGATTTCCTTTGCAAGCTTGCTTGGTTGGCCAAAAAGGGCGTATGCGTTTTTTCCTGAATATATTCAGGAAAAAACGCATACGCCCTTTTTGGCCAAGTGCATCATTGTGGACGTTCTGCCTCTTTTCCTATGCTTTCAATGCAATTCCAGTCTACCTCCTGAAATCGGTTTCCTGCAATTCTGCCCCGCTTTCAAGTCCTCTTGGCAGCCTTACTTCAGTATATTTTTGGACGATAGCTGTCATTTATAACTCTGCAGGTTTGTGAATTACAGTGGCCCTGAGCTCCTTTCTTCAACTCGCTTTCTTTTGAGCTGGCCGCAACACCGCAGGATGGCTTCAGGCCCTAATCTGGTTCCGGCACGGCACGCTGAGCCTTTGGTTAATTCCTCTTCCTGGTGGGAAATGAGAGTTAAATTTGCCCGTCCAGACACCTCCAGCTAGTCTCTCATTGGTTCTCGCTATTCCTGTTCATCTTCCGCAGAAATTGCAAACTGGGCCAAACAGGAGGTTAAAGGGACTGACTCTCCAAGTCGGGAGGGTGTTAGTAAAGCGTCTGGAATGTTGCACCCGAGTACCAGGGTACGAAAACTGAGACATATTTGAACACGTCTCTCGATCACATGGTTGATCATACTCTAGGTTCCACATGCATGTTTTAGCTGAAGGAAGAATAACTTAAACCTGGGTAGTTGAAACCCATGGAATGGGTACTATGCAATATGACTTCAAAGGGTCTTCATTTGCTCACCGAACCTCTCCAATCCTATCACTGCTGCGTTTATGCCCCTGTACACATGCTTGATTCTCTTTCGGAGACATAGCAATCCATAGGTTTTAAGATACTTACTAGTCAGGTACATTCTTAGGCATTTAATATGCGGTGTTGAGTCCATTTCATTGAGCAAGGAGTAGCTCTTGTCTATTCCATATTTGGCTTAAGGAACTTTATCTGTGTTCATTTCAATCTCTGGTTTTATGCAGCACCCCAACTCACCTTTACCCTTAAGCAAGCATAAGTTGGTTTTCTAAATTTGAGACCCTGTTCTGTTCTGTAATTCAGTTCCTGTGTAGCCAAGTTTACCTTCCGTGTATTACTGATATCTTATGATGTTTCTTTTTCTGTGTGACTTATTTCAGTTAGAATCATCATACCTGAATCCACTCATTGTGCTGCTAAGGGCCTGATGACATAGATTTCATTGCTGAGTGATATTGCTTTGTAAGTAAATACCACAACTTCTTTATCCATTTTTCACTTTCTGCGATGTTGAACTTGTACTGTAAACGAGGTTCTTGTAAACAGAGGCGTCCCAAACTTTGGGGTGGCTGTGTCTTTTTGATTTTAATTTCCCTAAGCTATAGGACCATAAGTGGAAGTGCCCTAGGCTCTGTTGCTTTGTTTTTTAGATGTTTCAGGAAACACCATACACTTCTCCCGAGTGTCTGTTGGCAATTTACATCCCGCCCATCAGCATAACAAGGCTCCCAGTTCTCCATGGCCTGTCCTGTCTTTCTGGATTTTACACTTTTTTCAGATGGCCCTTTTGACCGGGGGGAAGTGAGACTTCATTGTAGTGCAGATTTCCTTTGCAAGCTTGCTTGGTTGGCCAAAAAGGGCGTATGCGTTTTTTCCTGAATATATTCAGGAAAAAACGCATACGCCCTTTTTGGCCAAGTGCATCATTGTGGACGTTCTGCCTCTTTTCCTATGCTTTCAATGCAATTCCAGTCTACCTCCTGAAATCGGTTTCCTGCAATTCTGCCCCGCTTTCAAGTCCTCTTGGCAGCCTTACTTCAGTATATTTTTGGACGATAGCTGTCATTTATAACTCTGCAGGTTTGTGAATTACAGTGCCCCTGAGCTCCTTTCTTCAACTCGCTTTCTTGTGACCTGGCCGTAACACCGCAGGATGGCTTCAGGCCCTAATCTGGTTCCGGCACGGCATGCTGAGCCTTTGGTTAATTCCTCTTCCTGGTGGGAAATGAGAGTTAAATTTGCCCGTCCAGACACCTCCAGCTAGTCTCTCATTGGTTCTCGCTATTCCTGTTCATCTTTCGCAGAAATTGCAAACTGGGCCAAACAGGAGGTTAAAGGGACTGACTCTCCAAGTCGGGAGGGTGTTAGTAAAGCGTCTGGAATGTTGCACCCGAGTACCAGGGTACGAAAACTGAGACATATTTGAACACGTCTCCCGATCACATGGTTGATCATACTTTAGGTTCCACATGCATGTTTTAGCTGAAGGAAGAATACCTTAAACCTGGGTAGTTGAAACCCGTGGAATGGGTACCATGCAATATGACTTCAAAGGGTCTTCATTTGCTCACCGAACCTCTCCAATCCTATCACTGCTGCGTTTATGCCCCTGTACACATGCTTGATTCTCTTTCGGAGACATAACAATCCATAGGTTTTAAGATACTTACTAGTCAGGTACATTCTTAGGCATTTAATATGCGGTGTTGAGTCCATTTCGTTGAGCAAGGAGTAGCTCTTGTCTATTCCATATTTGGCTTAAGGAACTTTATCTGTGTTCATTTCAATCTCTGGTTTTATGCAGCACCCCAACTCACCTTTCCCCTTAAGCAAGCATAAGTTGGTTTTCTAAATTTGAGACCCTGTTCTGTTCTGTAATTCAGTTCTGGTGTAGCCAAGTTTACATTCCGTGTATTACTGATATCTTATGATGTTTCTTTTTCTGTGTGACTTATTTCAGTTAGAATCATCATACCTGAATCCACTCATTGTGCTGCTAAGGGCCTGATGACATAGATTTCATTGCTGAGTGATATTGCTTTGTAAGTAAATACCACAACTTCTTTATCCATTTTTCACTTTCTGCGATGTTGAACTTGTACTGTAAACGAGGTTCTTGTAAACAGAGGCGTCCCAAACTTTGGGGTGGCTGTGTCTTTTTGATTTTAATTTCCCTAAGCTATAGGACCATAAGTGGAAGTGCCCTAGGCTCTGTTGCTTTGTTTTTTAGATGTTTCAGGAAACACCATACACTTCTCCCGAGTGTCTGTTGGCAATTTACATCCCGCCCATCAGCATAACAAGGCTCCCAGTTCTCCATGGCCTGTCCTGCCTTTCTGGATTTTACACTTTTTTCAGATGGCCCTTTTGACCGGGGGGAAGTGAGACTTCATTGTAGTGCAGATTTCCTTTGCAAGCTTGCTTGGTTGGCCAAAAAGGGCGTATGCGTTTTTTCCTGAATATATTCAGGAAAAAACGCATACGCCCTTTTTGGCCAAGTGCATCATTGTGGACGTTCTGCCTCTTTTCCTATGCTTTCAATGCAATTCCAGTCTACCTCCTGAAATCGGTTTCCTGCAATTCTGCCCCGCTTTCAAGTCCTCTTGGCAGCCTTACTTCAGTATATTTTTGGACGATAGCTGTCATTTATAACTCTGCAGGTTTGTGAATTACAGTGCCCCTGAGCTCCTTTCTTCAACTCGCTTTCTTTTGAGCTGGCCGCAACACCGCAGGATGGCTTCAGGCCCTAATCTGGTTCCGGCACGGCACGCTGAGCCTTTGGTTAATTCCTCTTCCTGGTGGGAAATGAGAGTTAAATTTGCCCGTCCAGACACCTCCAGCTAGTCTCTCATTGGTTCTCGCTATTCCTGTTCATCTTCCGCAGAAATTGCAAACTGGGCCAAACAGGAGGTTAAAGGGACTGACTCTCCAAGTCGGGAGGGTGTTAGTAAAGCGTCTGGAATGTTGCACCCGAGTACCAGGGTACGAAAACTGAGACATATTTGAACACGTCTCCCGATCACATGGTTGATCATACTCTAGGTTCCACATGCATGTTTTAGCTGAAGGAAGAATACCTTAAACCTGGATAGTTGAAACCCGTGGAATGGGTACCATGCAATATGACTTCAAAGGGTCTTCATTTGCTCACCGAACCTCTCCAATCCTATCACTGCTGCGTTTATGCCCCTGTACACATGCTTGATTCTCTTTCGGAGACATAGCAATCCATAGGTTTTAAGATACTTACTAGTCAGGTACATTCTTAGGCATTTAATATGCGGTGTTGAGTCCATTTCGTTGAGCAAGGAGTAGCTCTTGTCTATTCCATATTTGGCTTAAGGAACTTTATCTGTGTTCATTTCAATCTCTAGTTTTATGCAGCACCCCAACTCACCTTTACCCTTAAGCAAGCATAAGTTGGTTTTCTAAATTTGAGACCCTGTTCTGTTCTGTAATTCAGTTCCTGTGTAGCCAAGTTTACATTCCATGTATTACTGATATCTTATGATGTTTCTTTTTCTGTGTGACTTATTTCAGTTAGAATCATCATACCTGAATCCACTCATTGTGCTGCTAAGGGCCTGATGACATAGATTTCATTGCTGAGTGATATTGCTTTGTAAGTAAATACCACAACTTCTTTATCCATTTTTCACTTTCTGCGATGTTGAACTTGTACTGTAAACGAGGTTCTTGTAAACAGAGGCGTCCCAAACTTTGGGGTGGCTGTGTCTTTTTGATTTTAATTTCCCTAAGCTATAGGACCATAAGTGGAAGTGCCCTAGGCTCTGTTGCTTTGTTTTTTAGATGTTTCAGGAAACACCATACACTTCTCCCGAGTGTCTGTTGGCAATTTACATCCCGCCCATCAGCATAACAAGGCTCCCAGTTCTCCATGGCCTGTCCTGTCTTTCTGGATTTTACACTTTTTTCAGATGGCCCTTTTGACCGGGGGGAAGTGAGACTTCATTGTAGTGCAGATTTCCTTTGCAAGCTTGATTGGTTGGCCAAAAAGGGCGTATGAGTTTTTTCCTGAATATATTCAGGAAAAAACGCATACGCCCTTTTTGGCCAAGTGCATCATTGTGGACGTTCTGCCTCTTTTCCTATGCTTTCAATGCAATTCCAGTCTACCTCCTGAAATCGGTTTCCTGCAATTCTGCCCCGCTTTCAAGTCCTCTTGGCAGCCTTACTTCAGTATATTTTTGGACGATAGCTGTCATTTATAACTCTGCAGGTTTGTGAATTACAGTGCCCCTGAGCTCCTTTCTTCAACTCGCTTTCTTGTGAGCTGGCCGCAACACCGCAGGATGGCTTCAGGCCCTAATCTGGTTCCGGCACGGCACGCTGAGCCTTTGGTTAATTCCTCTTCCTGGTGGGAAATGAGAGTTAAATTTGCCCGTCCAGACACCTCCAGCTAGTCTCTCATTGGTTCTCGCTATTCCTGTTCATCTTCCGCAGAAATTGCAAACTGGGCCAAACAGGAGGTTAAAGGGACTGACTCTCCAAGTCGGGAGGGTGTTAGTAAAGCGTCTGGAATGTTGCACCCGAGTACCAGGGTACGAAAACTGAGACATATTTGAACACGTCTCCCGATCACATGGTTGATCAGACTCTAGGTTCCACATGCATGTTTTACCTGAAGGAAGAATACCTTAAACCTGGGTAGTTGAAACCCGTGGAATGGGTACCATGCAATATGACTTCAAAGGGTCTTCATTTGCTCACCGAACCTCTCCAATCCTATCACTGCTGTGTTTATGCCCCTGTACACATGATTGATTCTCTTTCGGAGACATAGCAATCCATAGGTTTTAAGATACTTACTAGTCAGGTACATTCTTAGGCGTTTAATATGCGGTGTTGAGTCCATTACTTTGAGCAAGGAGTAGCTCTTGTCTATTCCATATTTGGCTTAAGGAACTTTATCTGTGCTCATTTCAATCTCTGGTTTTATGCAGCACCCCAACTCACATTTCCCCTTAAGCAAGCATAAGTTGGTTTTCTAAATTTGAGACCCTGTTCTGTTCTGTGATTCAGTTCATGTGTAGCCAAGTTTACATTCCGTGTATTACTGATATCTTATGATGTTTCTTTTTCTGTGTGACTTATTTCAGTTAGAATCATCATACCTGAATCCACTCATTGTGCTGCTAAGGGCCTGATGACATAGATTTCATTGCTGAGTGATATTGCTTTGTAAGTAAATACCACAACTTCTTTATCCATTTTTCACTTTCTGCGATGTTGAACTTGTACTGTAAACGAGGTTCTTGTAAACAGAGGCGTCCCAAACTTTGGGGTGGCTGTGTCTTTTTGATTTTAATTTCCCTAAGCTATAGGACCATAAGTGGAAGTGCCCTAGGCTCTGTTGCTTTGTTTTTTAGATGTTTCAGGAAACACCATACACTTCTCCCGAGTGTCTGTTGGCAATTTACATCCCGCCCATCAGCATAACAAGGCTCCCAGTTCTCCATGGCCTGTCCTGCCTTTCTGGATTTTACACTTTTTTCAGATGGCCCTTTTGACCGGGGGGAAGTGAGACTTCATTGTAGTGCAGATTTCCTTTGCAAGCTTGCTTGGTTGGCCAAAAAGGGCGTATGCGTTTTTTCCTGAATATATTCAGGAAAAAACGCATACGCCCTTTTTGGCCAAGTGCATCATTGTGGACGTTCTGCCTCTTTTCCTATGCTTTCAATGCAATTCCAGTCTACCTCCTGAAATCGGTTTCCTGCAATTCTGCCCCGCTTTCAAGTCCTCTTGGCAGCCTTACTTCAGTATATTTTTGGACGATAGCTGTCATTTATAACTCTGCAGGTTTGTGAATTACAGTGGCCCTGAGCTCCTTTCTTCAACTTGCTTTCTTTTGAGCTGGCCGCAACACCGCAGGATGGCTTCAGGCCCTAATCTGGTTCCGGCACGGCACGCTGAGCCTTTGGTTAATTCCTCTTCCTGGTGGGAAATGAGAGTTAAATTTGCCCGTCCAGACACCTCCAGCTAGTCTCTCATTGGTTCTCGCTATTCCTGTTCATCTTCCGCAGAAATTGCAAACTGGGCCAAACAGGAGGTTAAAGGGACTGACTCTCCAAGTCGGGAGGGTGTTAGTAAAGCGTCTGGAATGTTGCACCCGAGTACCAGGGTACGAAAACTGAGACATATTTGAACACGTCTCCCGATCACATGGTTGATCATACTCTAGGTTCCACATGCATGTTTTAGCTGAAGGAAGAATAACTTAAACCTGGGTAGTTGAAACCCATGGAATGGGTACTATGCAATATGACTTCAAAGGGTCTTCATTTGCTCACCGAACCTCTCCAATCCTATCACTGCTGCGTTTATGCCCCTGTACACATGCTTGATTCTCTTTCGGAGACATAGCAATCCATAGGTTTTAAGATACTTACTAGTCAGGTACATTCTTAGGCATTTAATATGCGGTGTTGAGTCCATTTCATTGAGCAAGGAGTAGCTCTTGTCTATTCCATATTTGGCTTAAGGAACTTTATCTGTGCTCATTTCAATCTCTGGTTTTATGCAGCACCCCAACTCACCTTTACCCTTAAGCAAGCATAAGTTGGTTTTCTAAATTTGAGACCCTGTTCTGTTCTGTAATTCAGTTCCTGTGTAGCCAAGTTTACATTCCGTTTATTACTGATATCTTATGATGTTTCTTTTTCTGTGTGACTTATTTCAGTTAGAATCATCATACCTGAATCCACTCATTGTGCTGCTAAGGGCCTGATGACATAGATTTCATTGCTGAGTGATATTGCTTTGTAAGTAAATACCACAACTTCTTTATCCATTTTTCACTTTCTGCGATGTTGAACTTGTACTGTAAACGAGGTTCTTGTAAACAGAGGCGTCCCAAACTTTGGGGTGGCTGTGTCTTTTTGATTTTAATTTCCCTAATCTATAGGACCATAAGTGGAAGTGCCCTAGGCTCTGTTGCTTTGTTTTTTAGATGTTTCAGGAAACACCATACACTTCTCCCGAGTGTCTGTTGGCAATTTACATCCCGCCCATCAGCATAACAAGGCTCCCAGTTCTCCATGGCCTGTCCTGCCTTTCTGGATTTTACACTTTTTTCAGATGGCCCTTTTGACCGGGGGGAAGTGAGACTTCATTGTAGTGCAGATTTCCTTTGCAAGCTTGCTTGGTTGGCCAAAAAGGGCGTATGCGTTTTTTCCTGAATATATTCAGGAAAAAACGCATACGCCCTTTTTGGCCAAGTGCATCATTGTGGACGTTCTGCCTCTTTTCCTATGCTTTCAATGCAATTCCAGTCTACCTCCTGAAATCGGTTTCCTGCAATTCTGCCCCGCTTTCAAGTCCTCTTGGCAGCCTTACTTCAGTATATTTTTGGACGATAGCTGTCATTTATAACTCTGCAGGTTTGTGAATTACAGTGCCCCTGAGCTCCTTTCTTCAACTCGCTTTCTTTTGAGCTGGCCGCAACACCGCAGGATGGCTTCAGGCCCTAATCTGGTTCCGGCACGGCATGCTGAGCCTTTGGTTATTTCCTCTTCCTGGTGGGAAATGAGAGTTAAATTTGCCCGTCCAGACACCTCCAGCTAGTCTCTCATTGGTTCTCGCTATTCCTGTTCATCTTCCGCAGAAATTGCAAACTGGGCCAAACAGGAGGTTAAAGGGACTGACTCTCCAAGTCGGGAGGGTGTTAGTAAAGCGTCTGGAATGTTGCACCCGAGTACCAGGGTACGAAAACTGAGACATATTTGAACACGTCTCCCGATCACATGGTTGATCATACTCTAGGTTCCACATGCATGTTTTAGCTGAAGGAAGAATACCTTAAACCTGGGTAGTTGAAACCCGTGGAATGGGTACCATGCAATATGACTTCAGAGGGTCTTCATTTGCTCACCAAACCTCTCCAATCCTATCACTGCTGCGTTTATGCCCCTGTACACATGCTTGATTCTCTTTCGGAGACATAGCAATCCATAGGTTTTAAGATACTTACTAGTCAGGTACATTCTTAGACGTTTAATATGCGGTGTTGTGTCCATTTCGTTGAGCAAGGAGTAGCTCTTGTCTATTCCATATTTGGCTTAAGGAACTTTATCTGTGCTGATTTCAATCTCTGGTTTTATGCAGCACCCCAACTCACCTTTCCCCTTAAGCAAGCATAAGTTGGTTTTCTAAATTTGAGACCCTGTTCTGTTCTGTAATTCAGTTCCTGTGTAGCCAAGTTTACATTCCGTGTATTACTGATATCTTATGATGTTTCTTTTTCTGTGTGACTTATTTCAGTTAGAATCATCATACCTGAATCCACTCATTGTGCTGCTAAGGGCCTGATGACATAGATTTCATTGCAGAGTGATATTGCTTTGTAAGTAAATACCACAACTTCTTTATCCATTTTTCACTTTCTGCGATGTTGAACTTGTACTGTAAACGAGGTTCTTGTAAACAGAGGCGTCCCAAACTTTGGGGTGGCTGTGTCTTTTTGATTTTAATTTCCCTAATCTATAGGACCATAAGTGGAAGTGCCCTAGGCTCTGTTGCTTTGTTTTTTAGATGTTTCAGGAAACACCATACACTTCTCCCGAGTGTCTGTTGGCAATTTACATCCCGCCCATCAGCATAACAAGGCTCCCAGTTCTCCATGGCCTGTCCTGCCTTTCTGGATTTTACACTTTTTTCAGATGGCCCTTTTGACCGGGGGGAAGTGAGACTTCATTGTAGTGCAGATTTCCTTTGCAAGCTTGCTTGGTTGGCCAAAAAGGGCGTATGAGTTTTTTCCTGAATATATTCAGGAAAAAACGCATACGCCCTTTTTGGCCAAGTGCATCATTGTGGACGTTCTGCCTCTTTTCCTATGCTTTCAATGCAATTCCAGTCTACCTCCTGAAATCGGTTTCCTGCAATTCTGCCCCGCTTTCAAGTCCTCTTGGCAGCCTTACTTCAGTATATTTTTGGACGATAGCTGTCATTTATAACTCTGCAGGTTTGTGAATTACAGTGCCCCTGAGCTCCTTTCTTCAACTCGCTTTCTTTTGAGCTGGCCGCAACACCACAGGATGGCTTCAGGCCCTAATCTGGTTCCGGCACGGCATGCTGAGCCTTTGGTTAATTCCTCTTCCTGGTGGGAAATGAGAGTTAAATTTGCCCGTCCAGACACCTCCAGCTAGTCTCTCATTGGTTCTCGCTATTCCTGTTCATCTTCCGCAGAAATTGCAAACTGGGCCAAACAGGAGGTTAAAGGGACTGACTCTCCAAGTCGGGAGGGTGTTAGTAAAGCGTCTGGAATGTTGCACCCGAGTACCAGGGTACGAAAACTGAGACATATTTGAACACGTCTCCCGATCACATGGTTGATCAGACTCTAGGTTCCACATGCATGTTTTAGCTGAAGGAAGAATACCTTAAACCTGGGTAGTTGAAACCCGTGGAATGGGTACCATGCAATATGACTTCAGAGGGTCTTCATTTGCTCACCAAACCTCTCCAATCCTATCACTGCTGCGTTTATGCCCCTGTACACATGCTTGATTCTCTTTCGGAGACATAGCAATCCATAGGTTTTAAGATACTTACTAGTCAGGTACATTCTTAGGCGTTTAATATGCGGTGTTGTGTCCATTTCGTTGAGCAAGGAGTAGCTCTTGTCTATTCCATATTTGGCTTAAGGAACTTTATCTGTGCTGATTTCAATCTCTGGTTTTATGCAGCACCCCAACTCACCTTTCCCCTTAAGCAAGCATAAGTTGGTTTTCTAAATTTGAGACCCTGTTCTGTTCTGTAATTCAGTTCCTGTGTAGCCAAGTTTACATTCCGTGTATTACTGATATCTTATGATGTTTCTTTTTCTGTGTGACTTATTTCAGTTAGAATCATCATACCTGAATCCACTCATTGTGCTGCTAAGGGCCTGATGACATAGATTTCATTGCAGAGTGATATTGCTTTGTAAGTAAATACCACAACTTCTTTATCCATTTTTCACTTTCTGCAATGTTGAACTTGTACTGTAAACGAGGTTCTTGTAAACAGAGGCGTCCCAAACTTTGGGGTGGCTGTGTCTTTTTGATTTTAATTTCCCTAATCTATAGGACCATAAGTGGAAGTGCCCTAGGCTCTGTTGCTTTGTTTTTTAGATGTTTCAGGAAACACCATACACTTCTCCCGAGTGTCTGTTGGCAATTTACATCCCGCCCATCAGCATAACAAGGCTCCCAGTTCTCCATGGCCTGTACTGCCTTTCTGGATTTTACACTTTTTTCAGATGGCCCTTTTGACCGGGGGGAAGTGAGACTTCATTGTAGTGCAGATTTCCTTTGCAAGCTTGCTTGGTTGGCCAAAAAGGGCGTATGAGTTTTTTCCTGAATATATTCAGGAAAAAACGCATACGCCCTTTTTGGCCAAGTGCATCATTGTGGACGTTCTGCCTCTTTTCCTATGCTTTCAATGCAATTCCAGTCTACCTCCTGAAATCGGTTTCCTGCAATTCTGCCCCGCTTTCAAGTCCTCTTGGCAGCCTTACTTCAGTATATTTTTGGACGATAGCTGTCATTTATAACTCTGCAGGTTTGTGAATTACAGTGCCCCTGAGCTCCTTTCTTCAACTCGCTTTCTTTTGAGCTGGCCGCAACACCGCAGGATGGCTTCAAGCCCTAATCTGGTTCCGGCACGGCATGCTGAGCCTTTGGTTAATTCCTCTTCCTGGTGGGAAATGAGAGTTAAATTTGCCCGTCCAGACACCTCCAGCTAGTCTCTCATTGGTTCTCGCTATTCCTGTTCATCTTCCGCAGAAATTGCAAACTGGGCCAAACAGGAGGTTAAAGGGACTGACTCTCCAAGTCGGGAGGGTGTTAGTAAAGCGTCAGGAATGTTGCACCCGAGTACCAGGGTACGAAAACTGAGACATATTTGAACACGTCTCCCGATCACATGGTTGATCATACTCTAGGTTCCACATGCATGTTTTAGCTGAAGGAAGAATACCTTAAACCTGGGTAGTTGAAACCCGTGGAATGGGTACCATGCAATATGACTTCAGAGGGTCTTCATTTGCTCACCAAACCTCTCCAATCCTATCACTGCTGCGTTTATGCCCCTGTACACATGCTTGATTCTCTTTCGGAGACATAGCAATCCATAGGTTTTAAGATACTTACTAGTCAGGTACATTCTTAGGCGTTTAATATGCGGTGTTGAGTCCATTTCGTTGAGCAAGGAGTAGCTCTTGTCTATTCCATATTTGGCTTAAGGAACTTTATCTGTGCTGATTTCAATCTCTGGTTTTATGCAGCACCCCAACTCACCTTTCCCCTTAAGCAAGCATAAGTTGGTTTTCTAAATTTGAGACCCTGTTCTGTTCTGTAATTCAGTTCCTGTGTAGCCAAGTTTACATTCCGTGTATTACTGATATCTTATGATGTTTCTTTTTCTGTGTGACTTATTTCAGTTAGAATCATCATACCTGAATCCACTCATTGTGCTGCTAAGGGCCTGATGACATAGATTTCATTGCAGAGTGATATTGCTTTGTAAGTAAATACCACAACTTCTTTATCCATTTTTCACTTTCTGCGATGTTGAACTTGTACTGTAAACGAGGTTCTTGTAAACAGAGGCGTCCCAAACTTTGGGGTGGCTGTGTCTTTTTGATTTTAATTTCCCTAATCTATAGGACCATAAGTGGAAGTGCCCTAGGCTCTGTTGCTTTGTTTTTTAGATGTTTCAGGAAACACCATACACTTCTCCCGAGTGTCTGTTGGCAATTTACATCCCGCCCATCAGCATAACAAGGCTCCCAGTTCTCCATGGCCTGTCCTGTCTTTCTGGATTTTACACTTTTTTCAGATGGCCCTTTTGACCGGGGGGAAGTGAGACTTCATTGTAGTGCAGATTTCCTTTGCAAGCTTGATTGGTTGGCCAAAAAGGGCGTATGAGTTTTTTCCTGAATATATTCAGGAAAAAACGCATACGCCCTTTTTGGCCAAGTGCATCATTGTGGACGTTCTGCCTCTTTTCCTATGCTTTCAATGCAATTCCAGTCTACCTCCTGAAATCGGTTTCCTGCAATTCTGCCCCGCTTTCAAGTCCTCTTGGCAGCCTTACTTCAGTATATTTTTGGACGATAGCTGTCATTTATAACTCTGCAGGTTTGTGAATTACAGTGCCCCTGAGCTCCTTTCTTCAACTCGCTTTCTTGTGAGCTGGCCGCAACACCGCAGGATGGCTTCAGGCCCTAATCTGGTTCCGGCACGGCACGCTGAGCCTTTGGTTAATTCCTCTTCCTGGTGGGAAATGAGAGTTAAATTTGCCCGTCCAGACACCTCCAGCTAGTCTCTCATTGGTTCTCGCTATTCCTGTTCATCTTCCGCAGAAATTGCAAACTGGGCCAAACAGGAGGTTAAAGGGACTGACTCTCCAAGTCGGGAGGGTGTTAGTAAAGCGTCTGGAATGTTGCACCCGAGTACCAGGGTACGAAAACTGAGACATATTTGAACACGTCTCCCGATCACATGGTTGATCAGACTCTAGGTTCCACATGCATGTTTTACCTGAAGGAAGAATACCTTAAACCTGGGTAGTTGAAACCCGTGGAATGGGTACCATGCAATATGACTTCAAAGGGTCTTCATTTGCTCACCGAACCTCTCCAATCCTATCACTGCTGTGTTTATGCCCCTGTACACATGATTGATTCTCTTTTGGAGACATAGCAATCCATAGGTTTTAAGATACTTACTAGTCAGGTACATTCTTAGGCGTTTAATATGCGGTGTTGAGTCCATTACTTTGAGCAAGGAGTAGCTCTTGTCTATTCCATATTTGGCTTAAGGAACTTTATCTGTGCTCATTTCAATCTCTGGTTTTATGCAGCACCCCAACTCACATTTCCCCTTAAGCAAGCATAAGTTGGTTTTCTAAATTTGAGACCCTGTTCTGTTCTGTGATTCAGTTCATGTGTAGCCAAGTTTACATTCCGTGTATTACTGATATCTTATGATGTTTCTTTTTCTGTGTGACTTATTTCAGTTAGAATCATCATACCTGAATCCACTCATTGTGCTGCTAAGGGCCTGATGACATAGATTTCATTGCTGAGTGATATTGCTTTGTAAGTAAATACCACAACTTCTTTATCCATTTTTCACTTTCTGCGATGTTGAACTTGTACTGTAAACGAGGTTCTTGTAAACAGAGGCGTCCCAAACTTTGGGGTGGCTGTGTCTTTTTGATTTTAATTTCCCTAAGCTATAGGACCATAAGTGGAAGTGCCCTAGGCTCTGTTGCTTTGTTTTTTAGATGTTTCAGGAAACACCATACACTTCTCCCGAGTGTCTGTTGGCAATTTACATCCCGCCCATCAGCATAACAAGGCTCCCAGTTCTCCATGGCCTGTCCTGCCTTTCTGGATTTTACACTTTTTTCAGATGGCCCTTTTGACCGGGGGGAAGTGAGACTTCATTGTAGTGCAGATTTCCTTTGCAAGCTTGCTTGGTTGGCCAAAAAGGGCGTATGCGTTTTTTCCTGAATATATTCAGGAAAAAACGCATACGCCCTTTTTGGCCAAGTGCATCATTGTGGACGTTCTGCCTCTTTTCCTATGCTTTCAATGCAATTCCAGTCTACCTCCTGAAATCGGTTTCCTGCAATTCTGCCCCGCTTTCAAGTCCTCTTGGCAGCCTTACTTCAGTATATTTTTGGACGATAGCTGTCATTTATAACTCTGCAGGTTTGTGAATTACAGTGCCCCTGAGCTCCTTTCTTCAACTCGCTTTCTTTTGAGCTGGCCGCAACACCGCAGGATGGCTTCAGGCCCTAATCTGGTTCCGGCACGGCATGCTGAGCCTTTGGTTATTTCCTCTTCCTGGTGGGAAATGAGAGTTAAATTTGCCCGTCCAGACACCTCCAGCTAGTCTCTCATTGGTTCTCCCTATTTCTGTTCATCTTCCGCAGAAATTGCAAACTGGGCCAAACAGGAGGTTAAAGGGACTGACTCTCCAAGTCGGGAGGGTGTTAGTAAAGCGTCTGGAATGTTGCACCCGAGTACCAGGGTACGAAAACTGAGACATATTTGAACACGTCTCCCGATCACATGGTTGATCATACTCTAGGTTCCACATGCATGTTTTAGCTGAAGGAAGAATACCTTAAACCTGGGTAGTTGAAACCCGTGGAATGGGTACCATGCAATATGACTTCAAAGGGTCTTCATTTGCTCACCGAACCTCTCCAATCCTATCACTGCTGCGTTTATGCCCCTGTACACATGCTTGATTCTCTTTCGGAGACATAGCAATCCATAGGTTTTAAGATACTTACTAGTCAGGTACATTCTTAGGCATTTAATATGGGGTGTTTAGTCCATTTCGTTGAGCAAGGAGTAGCTCTTGTCTATTCCATATTTGGCTTAAGGAACTTTATCTGTGTTCATTTCAATCTCTGGTTTTATGCAGCACCCCAACTCACCTTTACCCTTAAGCAAGCATAAGTTGGTTTTCTAAATTTGAGACCCTGTTCTGTTCTGTAATTCAGTTCCTGTGTAGCCAAGTTTACATTCCGTGTATTACTGATATCTTATGATGTTTCTTTTTCTGTGTGACTTATTTCAGTTAGAATCATCATACCTGAATCCACTCATTGTGCTGCTAAGGGCCTGATGACATAGATTTCATTGCTGAGTGATATTGCTTTGTAAGTAAATACCACAACTTCTTTATCCATTTTTCACTTTCTGCGATGTTGAACTTGTACTGTAAACGAGGTTCTTGTAAACAGAGGCGTCCCAAACTTTGGGGTGGCTGTGTCTTTTTGATTTTAATTTCCCTAAGCTATAGGACCATAAGTGGAAGTGCCCTAGGCTCTGTTGCTTTGTTTTTTAGATGTTTCAGGAAACACCATACACTTCTCCCGAGTGTCTGTTGGCAATTTACATCCCGCCCATCAGCATAACAAGGCTCCCAGTTCTCCATGGCCTGTCCTGTCTTTCTGGATTTTACACTTTTTTCAGATGGCCCTTTTGACCGGGGGGAAGTGAGACTTCATTGTAGTGCAGATTTCCTTTGCAAGCTTGCTTGGTTGGCCAAAAAGGGCATATGCGTTTTTTCCTGAATATATTCAGGAAAAAACGCATACGCCCTTTTTGGCCAAGTGCATCATTGTGGACGTTCTGCCTCTTTTCCTATGCTTTCAATGCAATTCCAGTCTACCTCCTGAAATCGGTTTCCTGCAATTCTGCCCCGCTTTCAAGTCCTCTTGGCAGCCTTACTTCAGTATATTTTTGGACGATAGCTGTCATTTATAACTCTGCAGGTTTGTGAATTACAGTGCCCCTGAGCTCCTTTCTTCAACTCGCTTTCTTGTGACCTGGCCGCAACACCGCAGGATGGCTTCAGGCCCTAATCTGGTTCCGGCACGGCATGCTGAGCCTTTGGTTAATTCCTCTTCCTGGTGGGAAATGAGAGTTAAATTTGCCCGTCCAGACAACTCCAGCTAGTCTCTCATTGGTTCTCACTATTCCTGTTCATCTTTCGCAGAAATTGCAAACTGGGCCAAACAGGAGGTTAAAGGGACTGACTCTCCAAGTCGGGAGGGTGTTAGTAAAGCGTCTGGAATGTTGCACCCGAGTACCAGGGTACGAAAACTGAGACATATTTGAACACGTCTCCCGATCACATGGTTGATCATACTTTAGGTTCCACATGCATGTTTTAGCTGAAGGAAGAATACCTTAAACCTGGGTAGTTGAAACCCGTGGAATGGGTACCATGCAATATGACTTCAAAGGGTCTTCATTTGCTCACCGAACCTCTCCAATCCTATCACTGCTGCGTTTATGCCCCTGTACACATGCTTGATTCTCTTTCGGAGACATAACAATCCATAGGTTTTAAGATACTTACTAGTCAGGTACATTCTTAGGCATTTAATATGCGGTGTTGAGTCCATTTCGTTGAGCAAGGAGTAGCTCTTGTCTATTCCATATTTGGCTTAAGGAACTTTATCTGTGTTCATTTCAATCTCTGGTTTTATGCAGCACCCCAACTCACCTTTCCCCTTAAGCAAGCATAAGTTGGTTTTCTAAATTTGAGACCCTGTTCTGTTCTGTAATTCAGTTCTGGTGTAGCCAAGTTTACATTCCGTGTATTACTGATATCTTATGATGTTTCTTTTTCTGTGTGACTTATTTCAGTTAGAATCATCATACCTGAATCCACTCATTGTGCTGCTAAGGGCCTGATGACATAGATTTCATTGCTGAGTGATATTGCTTTGTAAGTAAATACCACAACTTCTTTATCCATTTTTCACTTTCTGCGATGTTGAACTTGTACTGTAAACGAGGTTCTTGTAAACAGAGGCGTCCCAAACTTTGGGGTGGCTGTGTCTTTTTGATTTTAATTTCCCTAAGCTATAGGACCATAAGTGGAAGTGCCCTAGGCTCTGTTGCTTTGTTTTTTAGATGTTTCAGGAAACACCATACACTTCTCCCGAGTGTCTGTTGGCAATTTACATCCCGCCCATCAGCATAACAAGGCTCCCAGTTCTCCATGGCCTGTCCTGCCTTTCTGGATTTTACACTTTTTTCAGATGGCCCTTTTGACCGGGGGGAAGTGAGACTTCATTGTAGTGCAGATTTCCTTTGCAAGCTTGCTTGGTTGGCCAAAAAGGGCGTATGCGTTTTTTCCTGAATATATTCAGGAAAAAACGCATACGCCCTTTTTGGCCAAGTGCATCATTGTGGACGTTCTGCCTCTTTTCCTATGCTTTCAATGCAATTCCAGTCTACCTCCTGAAATCGGTTTCCTGCAATTCTGCCCCGCTTTCAAGTCCTCTTGGCAGCCTTACTTCAGTATATTTTTGGACGATAGCTGTCATTTATAACTCTGCAGGTTTGTGAATTACAGTGCCCCTGAGCTCCTTTCTTCAACTCGCTTTCTTTTGAGCTGGCCGCAACACCGCAGGATGGCTTCAGGCCCTAATCTGGTTCCGGCACGGCACGCTGAGCCTTTGGTTAATTCCTCTTCCTGGTGGGAAATGAGAGTTAAATTTGCCCGTCCAGACACCTCCAGCTAGTCTCTCATTGGTTCTCGCTATTCCTGTTCATCTTCCGCAGAAATTGCAAACTGGGCCAAACAGGAGGTTAAAGGGACTGACTCTCCAAGTCGGGAGGGTGTTAGTAAAGCGTCTGGAATGTTGCACCCGAGTACCAGGGTACGAAAACTGAGACATATTTGAACACGTCTCCCGATCACATGGTTGATCAGACTCTAGGTTCCACATGCATGTTTTAGCTGAAGGAAGAATACCTTAAACCTGGGTAGTTGAAACCCGTGGAATGGGTACCATGCAATATGACTTCAAAGGGTCTTCATTTGCTCACCGAACCTCTCCAATCCTATCACTGCTGCGTTTATGCCCCTGTACACATGCTTGATTCTCTTTCGGAGACATAGCAATCCATAGGTTTTAAGATACTTACTAGTCAGGTACATTCTTAGGCATTTAATATGCGGTGTTGAGTCCATTACTTTGAGCAAGGAGTAGCTCTTGTCTATTCCATATTTGGCTTAAGGAACTTTATCTGTGCTCATTTCAATCTCTGGTTTTATGCAGCACCCCAACTCACATTTCCCCTTAAGCAAGCATAAGTTGGTTTTCTAAATTTGAGACCCTGTTCTGTTCTGTGATTCAGTTCATGTGTAGCCAAGTTTACATTCCGTGTATTACTGATATCTTATGATGTTTCTTTTTCTGTGTGACTTATTTCAGTTAGAATCATCATACCTGAATCCACTCATTGTGCTGCTAAGGGCCTGATGACATAGATTTCATTGCTGAGTGATATTGCTTTGTAAGTAAATACCACAACTTCTTTATCCATTTTTCACTTTCTGCGATGTTGAACTTGTACTGTAAACGAGGTTCTTGTAAACAGAGGCGTCCCAAACTTTGGGGTGGCTGTGTCTTTTTGATTTTAATTTCCCTAAGCTATAGGACCATAAGTGGAAGTGCCCTAGGCTCTGTTGCTTTGTTTTTTAGATGTTTCAGGAAACACCATACACTTCTCCCGAGTGTCTGTTGGCAATTTACATCCCGCCCATCAGCATAACAAGGCTCCCAGTTCTCCATGGCCTGTCCTGCCTTTCTGGATTTTACACTTTTTTCAGATGGCCCTTTTGACCGGGGGGAAGTGAGACTTCATTGTAGTGCAGATTTCCTTTGCAAGCTTGCTTGGTTGGCCAAAAAGGGCGTATGCGTTTTTTCCTGAATATATTCAGGAAAAAACGCATACGCCCTTTTTGGCCAAGTGCATCATTGTGGACGTTCTGCCTCTTTTCCTATGCTTTCAATGCAATTCCAGTCTACCTCCTGAAATCGGTTTCCTGCAATTCTGCCCCGCTTTCAAGTCCTCTTGGCAGCCTTACTTCAGTATATTTTTGGACGATAGCTGTCATTTATAACTCTGCAGGTTTGTGAATTACAGTGGCCCTGAGCTCCTTTCTTCAACTTGCTTTCTTTTGAGCTGGCCGCAACACCGCAGGATGGCTTCAGGCCCTAATCTGGTTCCGGCACGGCACGCTGAGCCTTTGGTTAATTCCTCTTCCTGGTGGGAAATGAGAGTTAAATTTGCCCGTCCAGACACCTCCAGCTAGTCTCTCATTGGTTCTCGCTATTCCTGTTCATCTTCCGCAGAAATTGCAAACTGGGCCAAACAGGAGGTTAAAGGGACTGACTCTCCAAGTCGGGAGGGTGTTAGTAAAGCGTCTGGAATGTTGCACCCGAGTACCAGGGTACGAAAACTGAGACATATTTGAACACGTCTCCCGATCACATGGTTGATCAGACTCTAGGTTCCACATGCATGTTTTAGCTGAAGGAAGAATACCTTAAACCTGGGTAGTTGAAACCCGTGGAATGGGTACCATGCAATATGACTTCAAAGGGTCTTCATTTGCTCACCGAACCTCTCCAATCCTATCACTGCTGCGTTTATGCCCCTGTACACATGCTTGATTCTCTTTCGGAGACATAGCAATCCATAGGTTTTAAGATACTTACTAGTCAGGTACATTCTTAGGCATTTAATATGCGGTGTTGAGTCCATTACTTTGAGCAAGGAGTAGCTCTTGTCTATTCCATATTTGGCTTAAGGAACTTTATCTGTGCTCATTTCAATCTCTGGTTTTATGCAGCACCCCAACTCACATTTCCCCTTAAGCAAGCATAAGTTGGTTTTCTAAATTTGAGACCCTGTTCTGTTCTGTGATTCAGTTCATGTGTAGCCAAGTTTACATTCCGTGTATTACTGATATCTTATGATGTTTCTTTTTCTGTGTGACTTATTTCAGTTAGAATCATCATACCTGAATCCACTCATTGTGCTGCTAAGGGCCTGATGACATAGATTTCATTGCTGAGTGATATTGCTTTGTAAGTAAATACCACAACTTCTTTATCCATTTTTCACTTTCTGCGATGTTGAACTTGTACTGTAAACGAGGTTCTTGTAAACAGAGGCGTCCCAAACTTTGGGGTGGCTGTGTCTTTTTGATTTTAATTTCCCTAAGCTATAGGACCATAAGTGGAAGTGCCCTAGGCTCTGTTGCTTTGTTTTTTAGATGTTTCAGGAAACACCATACACTTCTCCCGAGTGTCTGTTGGCAATTTACATCCCGCCCATCAGCATAACAAGGCTCCCAGTTCTCCATGGCCTGTCCTGCCTTTCTGGATTTTACACTTTTTTCAGATGGCCCTTTTGACCGGGGGGAAGTGAGACTTCATTGTAGTGCAGATTTCCTTTGCAAGCTTGCTTGGTTGGCCAAAAAGGGCGTATGCGTTTTTTCCTGAATATATTCAGGAAAAAACGCATACGCCCTTTTTGGCCAAGTGCATCATTGTGGACGTTCTGCCTCTTTTCCTATGCTTTCAATGCAATTCCAGTCTACCTCCTGAAATCGGTTTCCTGCAATTCTGCCCCGCTTTCAAGTCCTCTTGGCAGCCTTACTTCAGTATATTTTTGGACGATAGCTGTCATTTATAACTCTGCAGGTTTGTGAATTACAGTGCCCCTGAGCTCCTTTCTTCAACTCGCTTTCTTTTGAGCTGGCCGCAACACCGCAGGATGGCTTCAGGCCCTAATCTGGTTCCGGCACGGCACGCTGAGCCTTTGGTTAATTCCTCTTCCTGGTGGGAAATGAGAGTTAAATTTGCCCGTCCAGACACCTCCAGCTAGTCTCTCATTGGTTCTCGCTATTCCTGTTCATCTTCCGCAGAAATTGCAAACTGGGCCAAACAGGAGGTTAAAGGGACTGACTCTCCAAGTCGGGAGGGTGTTAGTAAAGCGTCTGGAATGTTGCACCCGAGTACCAGGGTACGAAAACTGAGACATATTTGAACACGTCTCCCGATCACATGGTTGATCATACTCTAGGTTCCACATGCATGTTTTAGCTGAAGGAAGAATAACTTAAACCTGGGTAGTTGAAACCCATGGAATGGGTACTATGCAATATGACTTCAAAGGGTCTTCATTTGCTCACCGAACCTCTCCAATCCTATCACTGCCTCGTTTATGCCCCTGTACACATGCTTGATTCTCTTTCGGAGACATAGCAATCCATAGGTTTTAAGATACTTACTAGTCAGGTACATTCTTAGGCATTTAATATGCGGTGTTGAGTCCATTTCATTGAGCAAGGAGTAGCTCTTGTCTATTCCATATTTGGCTTAAGGAACTTTATCTGTGCTCATTTCAATCTCTGGTTTTATGCAGCACCCCAACTCACCTTTCCCCTTAAGCAAGCATAAGTTGGTTTTCTAAATTTGAGACCCTGTTCTGTTCTGTAATTCAGTTCCTGTGTAGCCAAGTTTACATTCCGTGTATTACTGATATCTTATGATGTTTCTTTTTCTGTGTGACTTATTTCAGTTAGAATCATCATACCTGAATCCACTCATTGTGCTGCTAAGGGCCTGATGACATAGATTTCATTGCTGAGTGATATTGCTTTGTAAGTAAATACCACAACTTCTTTATCCATTTTTCACTTTCTGCGATGTTGAACTTGTACTGTAAACGAGGTTCTTGTAAACAGAGGCGTCCCAAACTTTGGGGTGGCTGTGTCTTTTTGATTTTAATTTCCCTAAGCTATAGGACCATAAGTGGAAGTGCCCTAGGCTCTGTTGCTTTGTTTTTTAGATGTTTCAGGAAACACCATACACTTCTCCCGAGTGTCTGTTGGCAATTTACATCCCGCCCATCAGCATAACAAGGCTCCCAGTTCTCCATGGCCTGTCCTGCCTTTCTGGATTTTACACTTTTTTCAGATGGCCCTTTTGACCGGGGGGAAGTGAGACTTCATTGTAGTGCAGATTTCCTTTGCAAGCTTGCTTGGTTGGCCAAAAAGGGCGTATGCGTTTTTTCCTGAATATATTCAGGAAAAAACGCATACGCCCTTTTTGGCCAAGTGCATCATTGTGGACGTTCTGCCTCTTTTCCTATGCTTTCAATGCAATTCCAGTCTACCTCCTGAAATCGGTTTCCTGCAATTCTGCCCCGCTTTCAAGTCCTCTTGGCAGCCTTACTTCAGTATATTTTTGGACGATAGCTGTCATTTATAACTCTGCAGGTTTGTGAATTACAGTGCCCCTGAGCTCCTTTCTTCAACTCGCTTTCTTGTGACCTGGCCGCAACACCGCAGGATGGCTTCAGGCCCTAATCTGGTTCCGGCACGGCATGCTGAGCCTTTGGTTAATTCCTCTTCCTGGTGGGAAATGAGAGTTAAATTTGCCCGTCCAGACACCTCCAGCTAGTCTCTCATTGGTTCTCGCTATTCCTGTTCATCTTTCGCAGAAATTGCAAACTGGGCCAAACAGGAGGTTAAAGGGACTGACTCTCCAAGTCGGGAGGGTGTTAGTAAAGCGTCTGGAATGTTGCACCCGAGTACCAGGGTACGAAAACTGAGACATATTTGAACACGTCTCCCGATCACATGGTTGATCATACTTTAGGTTCCACATGCATGTTTTAGCTGAAGGAAGAATACCTTAAACCTGGGTAGTTGAAACCCGTGGAATGGGTACCATGCAATATGACTTCAAAGGGTCTTCATTTGCTCACCGAACCTCTCCAATCCTATCACTGCTGCGTTTATGCCCCTGTACACATGCTTGATTCTCTTTCGGAGACATAACAATCCATAGGTTTTAAGATACTTACTAGTCAGGTACATTCTTAGGCATTTAATATGCGGTGTTGAGTCCATTTCGTTGAGCAAGGAGTAGCTCTTGTCTATTCCATATTTGGCTTAAGGAACTTTATCTGTGTTCATTTCAATCTCTGGTTTTATGCAGCACCCCAACTCACCTTTCCCCTTAAGCAAGCATAAGTTGGTTTTCTAAATTTGAGACCCTGTTCTGTTCTGTAATTCAGTTCTGGTGTAGCCAAGTTTACATTCCGTGTATTACTGATATCTTATGATGTTTCTTTTTCTGTGTGACTTATTTCAGTTAGAATCATCATACCTGAATCCACTCATTGTGCTGCTAAGGGCCTGATGACATAGATTTCATTGCTGAGTGATATTGCTTTGTAAGTAAATACCACAACTTCTTTATCCATTTTTCACTTTCTGCGATGTTGAACTTGTACTGTAAACGAGGTTCTTGTAAACAGAGGCGTCCCAAACTTTGGGGTGGCTGTGTCTTTTTGATTTTAATTTCCCTAAGCTATAGGACCATAAGTGGAAGTGCCCTAGGCTCTGTTGCTTTGTTTTTTAGATGTTTCAGGAAACACCATACACTTCTCCCGAGTGTCTGTTGGCAATTTACATCCCGCCCATCAGCATAACAAGGCTCCCAGTTCTCCATGGCCTGTCCTGCCTTTCTGGATTTTACACTTTTTTCAGATGGCCCTTTTGACCGGGGGGAAGTGAGACTTCATTGTAGTGCAGATTTCCTTTGCAAGCTTGCTTGGTTGGCCAAAAAGGGCGTATGCGTTTTTTCCTGAATATATTCAGGAAAAAATGCATACGCCCTTTTTGGCCAAGTGCATCATTGTGGACGTTCTGCCTCTTTTCCTATGCTTTCAATGCAATTCCAGTCTACCTCCTGAAATCGGTTTCCTGCAATTCTGCCCCGCTTTCAAGTCCTCTTGGCAGCCTTACTTCAGTATATTTTTGGACGATAGCTGTCATTTATAACTCTGCAGGTTTGTGAATTACAGTGCCCCTGAGCTCCTTTCTTCAACTCGCTTTCTTTTGAGCTGGCCGCAACACCGCAGGATGGCTTCAGGCCCTAATCTGGTTCCGGCACGGCACGCTGAGCCTTTGGTTAATTCCTCTTCCTGGTGGGAAATGAGAGTTAAATTTGCCCGTCCAGACACCTCCAGCTAGTCTCTCATTGGTTCTCGCTATTCCTGTTCATCTTCCGCAGAAATTGCAAACTGGGCCAAACAGGAGGTTAAAGGGACTGACTCTCCAAGTCGGGAGGGTGTTAGTAAAGCGTCTGGAATGTTGCACCCGAGTACCAGGGTACGAAAACTGAGACATATTTGAACACGTCTCCCGATCACATGGTTGATCAGACTCTAGGTTCCACATGCATGTTTTAGCTGAAGGAAGAATACCTTAAACCTGGGTAGTTGAAACCCGTGGAATGGGTACCATGCAATATGACTTCAAAGGGTCTTCATTTGCTCACCGAACCTCTCCAATCCTATCACTGCTGCGTTTATGCCCCTGTACACATGCTTGATTCTCTTTCGGAGACATAGCAATCCATAGGTTTTAAGATACTTACTAGTCAGGTACATTCTTAGGCATTTAATATGCGGTGTTGAGTCCATTTCGTTGAGCAAGGAGTAGCTCTTGTCTATTCCATATTTGGCTTAAGGAACTTTATCTGTGTTCATTTCAATCTCTAGTTTTATGCAGCACCCCAACTCACCTTTACCCTTAAGCAAGCATAAGTTGGTTTTCTAAATTTGAGACCCTGTTCTGTTCTGTAATTCAGTTCCTGTGTAGCCAAGTTTACATTCCGTGTATTACTGATATCTTATGATGTTTCTTTTTCTGTGTGACTTATTTCAGTTAGAATCATCATACCTGAATCCACTCATTGTGCTGCTAAGGGCCTGATGACATAGATTTCATTGCTGAGTGATATTGCTTTGTAAGTAAATACCACAACTTCTTTATCCATTTTTCACTTTCTGCAATGTTGAACTTGTACTGTAAACGAGGTTCTTGTAAACAGAGGCGTCCCAAACTTTGGGGTGGCTGTGTCTTTTTGATTTTAATTTCCCTAAGCTATAGGACCATAAGTGGAAGTGCCCTAGGCTCTGTTGCTTTGTTTTTTAGATGTTTCAGGAAACACCATACACTTCTCCCGAGTGTCTGTTGGCAATTTACATCCCGCCCATCAGCATAACAAGGCTCCCAGTTCTCCATGGCCTGTCCTGTCTTTCTGGATTTTACACTTTTTTCAGATGGCCCTTTTGACCGGGGGGAAGTGAGACTTCATTGTAGTGCACATTTCCTTTGCAAGCTTGCTTGGTTGGCCAAAAAGGGCGTATGCGTTTTTTCCTGAATATATTCAGGAAAAAACGCATACGCCCTTTTTGGCCAAGTGCATCATTGTGGACGTTCTGCCTCTTTTCCTATGCTTTCAATGCAATTCCAGTCTACCTCCTGAAATCGGTTTCCTGCAATTCTGCCCCGCTTTCAAGTCCTCTTGGCAGCCTTACTTCAGTATATTTTTGGACGATAGCTGTCATTTATAACTCTGCAGGTTTGTGAATTACAGTGCCCCTGAGCTCCTTTCTTCAACTCGCTTTCTTTTGAGCTGGCCGCAACACCGCAGGATGGCTTCAGGCCCTAATCTGGTTCCGGCACGGCACGCTGAGCCTTTGGTTAATTCCTCTTCCTGGTGGGAAATGAGAGTTAAATTTGCCCGTCCAGACACCTCCAGCTAGTCTCTCATTGGTTCTCGCTATTCCTGTTCATCTTCCGCAGAAATTGCAAACTGGGCCAAACAGGAGGTTAAAGGGACTGACTCTCCAAGTCGGGAGGGTGTTAGTAAAGCGTCTGGAATGTTGCACCCGAGTACCAGGGTACGAAAACTGAGACATATTTGAACACGTCTCCCGATCACATGGTTGATCAGACTCTAGGTTCCACATGCATGTTTTAGCTGAAGGAAGAATACCTTAAACCTGGGTAGTTGAAACCCGTGGAATGGGTACCATGCAATATGACTTCAAAGGGTCTTCATTTGCTCACCGAACCTCTCCAATCCTATCACTGCTGCGTTTATGCCCCTGTACACATGCTTGATTCTCTTTCGGAGACATAGCAATCCATAGGTTTTAAGATACTTACTAGTCAGGTACATTCTTAGGCATTTAATATGCGGTGTTGAGTCCATTTCGTTGAGCAAGGAGTAGCTCTTGTCTATTCCATATTTGGCTTAAGGAACTTTATCTGTGTTCATTTCAATCTCTAGTTTTATGCAGCACCCCAACTCACCTTTACCCTTAAGCAAGCATAAGTTGGTTTTCTAAATTTGAGACCCTGTTCTGTTCTGTAATTCAGTTCCTGTGTAGCCAAGTTTACATTCCGTGTATTACTGATATCTTATGATGTTTCTTTTTCTGTGTGACTTATTTCAGTTAGAATCATCATACCTGAATCCACTCATTGTGCTGCTAAGGGCCTGATGACATAGATTTCATTGCTGAGTGATATTGCTTTGTAAGTAAATACCACAACTTCTTTATCCATTTTTCACTTTCTGCGATGTTGAACTTGTACTGTAAACGAGGTTCTTGTAAACAGAGGCGTCCCAAACTTTGGGGTGGCTGTGTCTTTTTGATTTTAATTTCCCTAAGCTATAGGACCATAAGTGGAAGTGCCCTAGGCTCTGTTGCTTTGTTTTTTAGATGTTTCAGGAAACACCATACACTTCTCCCGAGTGTCTGTTGGCAATTTACATCCCGCCCATCAGCATAACAAGGCTCCCAGTTCTCCATGGCCTGAACTGTCTTTCTGGATTTTACACTTTTTTCAGATGGCCCTTTTGACCGGGGGGAAGTGAGACTTCATTGTAGTGCACATTTCCTTTGCAAGTTTGCTTGGTTGGCCAAAAAGGGCGTATGCGTTTTTTCCTGAATATATTCAGGAAAAAACGCATACGCCCTTTTTGGCCAAGTGCATCATTGTGGACGTTCTGCCTCTTTTCCTATGCTTTCAATGCAATTCCAGTCTACCTCCTGAAATCGGTTTCCTGCAATTCTGCCCCGCTTTCAAGTCCTCTTGGCAGCCTTACTTCAGTATATTTTTGGACGATAGCTGTCATTTATAACTCTGCAGGTTTGTGAATTACAGTGCCCCTGAGCTCCTTTCTTCAACTCGCTTTCTTGTGAGCTGGCCGCAACACCGCAGGATGGCTTCAGGCCCTAATCTGGTTCCGGCACGGCACGCTGAGCCTTTGGTTAATTCCTCTTCCTGGTGGGAAATGAGAGTTAAATTTGCCCGTCCAGACACCTCCAGCTAGTCTCTCATTGGTTCTCGCTATTCCTGTTCATCTTCCGCAGAAATTGCAAACTGGGCCAAACAGGAGGTTAAAGGGACTGACTCTCCAAGTCGGGAGGGTGTTAGTAAAGCGTCTGGAATGTTGCACCCGAGTACCAGGGTACGAAAACTGAGACATATTTGAACACGTCTCCCGATCACATGGTTGATCAGACTCTAGGTTCCACATGCATGTTTTACCTGAAGGAAGAATACCTTAAACCTGGGTAGTTGAAACCCGTGGAATGGGTACCATGCAATATGACTTCAAAGGGTCTTCATTTGCTCACCGAACCTCTCCAATCCTATCACTGCTGTGTTTATGCCCCTGTACACATGATTGATTCTCTTTCGGAGACATAGCAATCCATAGGTTTTAAGATACTTACTAGTCAGGTACATTCTTAGGCGTTTAATATGCGGTGTTGAGTCCATTACTTTGAGCAAGGAGTAGCTCTTGTCTATTCCATATTTGGCTTAAGGAACTTTATCTGTGCTCATTTCAATCTCTGGTTTTATGCAGCACCCCAACTCACATTTCCCCTTAAGCAAGCATAAGTTGGTTTTCTAAATTTGAGACCCTGTTCTGTTCTGTGATTCAGTTCATGTGTAGCCAAGTTTACATTCCGTGTATTACTGATATCTTATGATGTTTCTTTTTCTGTGTGACTTATTTCAGTTAGAATCATCATACCTGAATCCACTCATTGTGCTGCTAAGGGCCTGATGACATAGATTTCATTGCTGAGTGATATTGCTTTGTAAGTAAATACCACAACTTCTTTATCCATTTTTCACTTTCTGCGATGTTGAACTTGTACTGTAAACGAGGTTCTTGTAAACAGAGGCGTCCCAAACTTTGGGGTGGCTGTGTCTTTTTGATTTTAATTTCCCTAAGCTATAGGACCATAAGTGGAAGTGCCCTAGGCTCTGTTGCTTTGTTTTTTAGATGTTTCAGGAAACACCATACACTTCTCCCGAGTGTCTGTTGGCAATTTACATCCCGCCCATCAGCATAACAAGGCTCCCAGTTCTCCATGGCCTGTCCTGCCTTTCTGGATTTTACACTTTTTTCAGATGGCCCTTTTGACCGGGGGGAAGTGAGACTTCATTGTAGTGCAGATTTCCTTTGCAAGCTTGCTTGGTTGGCCAAAAAGGGCGTATGCGTTTTTTCCTGAATATATTCAGGAAAAAACGCATACGCCCTTTTTGGCCAAGTGCATCATTGTGGACGTTCTGCCTCTTTTCCTATGCTTTCAATGCAATTCCAGTCTACCTCCTGAAATCGGTTTCCTGCAATTCTGCCCCGCTTTCAAGTCCTCTTGGCAGCCTTACTTCAGTATATTTTTGGACGATAGCTGTCATTTATAACTCTGCAGGTTTGTGAATTACAGTGGTCCTGAGCTCCTTTCTTCAACTTGCTTTCTTTTGAGCTGGCCGCAACACCGCAGGATGGCTTCAGGCCCTAATCTGGTTCCGGCACGGCACGCTGAGCCTTTGGTTAATTCCTCTTCCTGGTGGGAAATGAGAGTTAAATTTGCCCGTCCAGACACCTCCAGCTAGTCTCTCATTGGTTCTCGCTATTCCTGTTCATCTTCCGCAGAAATTGCAAACTGGGCCAAACAGGAGGTTAAAGGGACTGACTCTCCAAGTCGGGAGGGTGTTAGTAAAGCGTCTGGAATGTTGCACCCGAGTACCAGGGTACGAAAACTGAGACATATTTGAACACGTCTCCCGATCACATGGTTGATCATACTCTAGGTTCCACATGCATGTTTTAGCTGAAGGAAGAATACCTTAAACCTGGGTAGTTGAAACCCATGGAATGGGTACTATGCAATATGACTTCAAAGGGTCTTCATTTGCTCACCGAACCTCTCCAATCCTATCACTGCTGCGTTTATGCCCCTGTACACATGCTTGATTCTCTTTCGGAGACATAGCAATCCATAGGTTTTAAGATACTTACTAGTCAGGTACATTCTTAGGCATTTAATATGCGGTGTTGAGTCCATTTCGTTGAGCAAGGAGTAGCTCTTGTCTATTCCATATTTGGCTTAAGGAACTTTATCTGTGTTCATTTCAATCTCTAGTTTTATGCAGCACCCCAACTCACCTTTACCCTTAAGCAAGCATAAGTTGGTTTTCTAAATTTGAGACCCTGTTCTGTTCTGTAATTCAGTTCCTGTGTAGCCAAGTTTACATTCCGTGTATTACTGATATCTTATGATGTTTCTTTTTCTGTGTGACTTATTTCAGTTAGAATCATCATACCTGAATCCACTCATTGTGCTGCTAAGGGCCTGATGACATAGATTTCATTGCTGAGTGATATTGCTTTGTAAGTAAATACCACAACTTCTTTATCCATTTTTCACTTTCTGCGATGTTGAACTTGTACTGTAAACGAGGTTCTTGTAAACAGAGGCGTCCCAAACTTTGGGGTGGCTGTGTCTTTTTGATTTTAATTTCCCTAAGCTATAGGACCATAAGTGGAAGTGCCCTA
Organism: Pseudorca crassidens; assembly: GCF_039906515.1. Lineage (NCBI taxonomy): Eukaryota > Metazoa > Chordata > Mammalia > Artiodactyla > Delphinidae > Pseudorca > Pseudorca crassidens. The sequence continues at coordinate 993,659 of NW_027136305.1, forward strand.
GGCTCTGTTGCTTTGTTTTTTAGATGTTTCAGGAAACACCATACACTTCTCCCGAGTGTCTGTTGGCAATTTACATCCCGCCCATCAGCATAACAAGGCTCCCAGTTCTCCATGGCCTGTCCTGTCTTTCTGGATTTTACACTTTTTTCAGATGGCCCTTTTGACCGGGGGGAAGTGAGACTTCATTGTAGTGCAGATTTCCTTTGCAAGCTTGCTTGGTTGGCCAAAAAGGGCGTATGCGTTTTTTCCTGAATATATTCAGGAAAAAACGCATACGCCCTTTTTGGCCAAGTGCATCATTGTGGACGTTCTGCCTCTTTTCCTATGCTTTCAATGCAATTCCAGTCTACCTCCTGAAATCGGTTTCCTGCAATTCTGCCCCGCTTTCAAGTCCTCTTGGCAGCCTTACTTCAGTATATTTTTGGACGATAGCTGTCATTTATAACTCTGCAGGTTTGTGAATTACAGTGCCCCTGAGCTCCTTTCTTCAACTCGCTTTCTTTTGAGCTGGCCGCAACACCGCAGGATGGCTTCAGGCCCTAATCTGGTTCCGGCACGGCACGCTGAGCCTTTGGTTAATTCCTCTTCCTGGTGGGAAATGAGAGTTAAATTTGCCCGTCCAGACACCTCCAGCTAGTCTCTCATTGGTTCTCGCTATTCCTGTTCATCTTCCGCAGAAATTGCAAACTGGGCCAAACAGGAGGTTAAAGGGACTGACTCTCCAAGTCGGGAGGGTGTTAGTAAAGCGTCTGGAATGTTGCACCCGAGTACCAGGGTACGAAAACTGAGACATATTTGAACACGTCTCCCGATCACATGGTTGATCAGACTCTAGGTTCCACATGCATGTTTTAGCTGAAGGAAGAATACCTTAAACCTGGGTAGTTGAAACCCGTGGAATGGGTACCATGCAATATGACTTCAAAGGGTCTTCATTTGCTCACCGAACCTCTCCAATCCTATCACTGCTGCGTTTATGCCCCTGTACACATGCTTGATTCTCTTTCGGAGACATAGCAATCCATAGGTTTTAAGATACTTACTAGTCAGGTACATTCTTAGGCATTTAATATGCGGTGTTGAGTCCATTTCGTTGAGCAAGGAGTAGCTCTTGTCTATTCCATATTTGGCTTAAGGAACTTTATCTGTGTTCATTTCAATCTCTAGTTTTATGCAGCACCCCAACTCACCTTTACCCTTAAGCAAGCATAAGTTGGTTTTCTAAATTTGAGACCCTGTTCTGTTCTGTAATTCAGTTCCTGTGTAGCCAAGTTTACATTCCGTGTATTACTGATATCTTATGATGTTTCTTTTTCTGTGTGACTTATTTCAGTTAGAATCATCATACCTGAATCCACTCATTGTGCTGCTAAGGGCCTGATGACATAGATTTCATTGCTGAGTGATATTGCTTTGTAAGTAAATACCACAACTTCTTTATCCATTTTTCACTTTCTGCGATGTTGAACTTGTACTGTAAACGAGGTTCTTGTAAACAGAGGCGTCCCAAACTTTGGGGTGGCTGTGTCTTTTTGATTTTAATTTCCCTAAGCTATAGGACCATAAGTGGAAGTGCCCTAGGCTCTGTTGCTTTGTTTTTTAGATGTTTCAGGAAACACCATACACTTCTCCCGAGTGTCTGTTGGCAATTTACATCCCGCCCATCAGCATAACAAGGCTCCCAGTTCTCCATGGCCTGAACTGTCTTTCTGGATTTTACACTTTTTTCAGATGGCCCTTTTGACCGGGGGGAAGTGAGACTTCATTGTAGTGCACATTTCCTTTGCAAGTTTGCTTGGTTGGCCAAAAAGGGCGTATGCGTTTTTTCCTGAATATATTCAGGAAAAAACGCATACGCCCTTTTTGGCCAAGTGCATCATTGTGGACGTTCTGCCTCTTTTCCTATGCTTTCAATGCAATTCCAGTCTACCTCCTGAAATCGGTTTCCTGCAATTCTGCCCCGCTTTCAAGTCCTCTTGGCAGCCTTACTTCAGTATATTTTTGGACGATAGCTGTCATTTATAACTCTGCAGGTTTGTGAATTACAGTGCCCCTGAGCTCCTTTCTTCAACTCGCTTTCTTTTGAGCTGGCCGCAACACCGCAGGATGGCTTCAGGCCCTAATCTGGTTCCGGCACGGCACGCTGAGCCTTTGGTTAATTCCTCTTCCTGGTGGGAAATGAGAGTTAAATTTGCCCGTCCAGACACCTCCAGCTAGTCTCTCATTGGTTCTCGCTATTCCTGTTCATCTTCCGCAGAAATTGCAAACTGGGCCAAACAGGAGGTTAAAGGGACTGACTCTCCAAGTCGGGAGGGTGTTAGTAAAGCGTCTGGAATGTTGCACCCGAGTACCAGGGTACGAAAACTGAGACATATTTGAACACGTCTCCCGATCACATGGTTGATCATACTCTAGGTTCCACATGCATGTTTTAGCTGAAGGAAGAATACCTTAAACCTGGGTAGTTGAAACCCATGGAATGGGTACTATGCAATATGACTTCAAAGGGTCTTCATTTGCTCACCGAACCTCTCCAATCCTATCACTGCTGCGTTTATGCCCCTGTACACATGCTTGATTCTCTTTCGGAGACATAGCAATCCATAGGTTTTAAGATACTTACTAGTCAGGTACATTCTTAGGCATTTAATATGCGGTGTTGAGTCCATTTCGTTGAGCAAGGAGTAGCTCTTGTCTATTCCATATTTGGCTTAAGGAACTTTATCTGTGTTCATTTCAATCTCTAGTTTTATGCAGCACCCCAACTCACCTTTACCCTTAAGCAAGCATAAGTTGGTTTTCTAAATTTGAGACCCTGTTCTGTTCTGTAATTCAGTTCCTGTGTAGCCAAGTTTACATTCCGTGTATTACTGATATCTTATGATGTTTCTTTTTCTGTGTGACTTATTTCAGTTAGAATCATCATACCTGAATCCACTCATTGTGCTGCTAAGGGCCTGATGACATAGATTTCATTGCTGAGTGATATTGCTTTGTAAGTAAATACCACAACTTCTTTATCCATTTTTCACTTTCTGCGATGTTGAACTTGTACTGTAAACGAGGTTCTTGTAAACAGAGGCGTCCCAAACTTTGGGGTGGCTGTGTCTTTTTGATTTTAATTTCCCTAAGCTATAGGACCATAAGTGGAAGTGCCCTAGGCTCTGTTGCTTTGTTTTTTAGATGTTTCAGGAAACACCATACACTTCTCCCGAGTGTCTGTTGGCAATTTACATCCCGCCCATCAGCATAACAAGGCTCCCAGTTCTCCATGGCCTGTCCTGTCTTTCTGGATTTTACACTTTTTTCAGATGGCCCTTTTGACCGGGGGGAAGTGAGACTTCATTGTAGTGCACATTTCCTTTGCAAGCTTGCTTGGTTGGCCAAAAAGGGCGTATGCGTTTTTTCCTGAATATATTCAGGAAAAAACGCATACACCCTTTTTGGCCAAGTGCATCATTGTGGACGTTCTGCCTCTTTTCCTATGCTTTCAATGCAATTCCAGTCTACCTCCTGAAATCGGTTTCCTGCAATTCTGCCCCGCTTTCAAGTCCTCTTGGCAGCCTTACTTCAGTATATTTTTGGACGATAGCTGTCATTTATAACTCTGCAGGTTTGTGAATTACAGTGCCCCTGAGCTCCTTTCTTCAACTCGCTTTCTTTTGAGCTGGCCGCAACACCGCAGGATGGCTTCAGGCCCTAATCTGGTTCCGGCACGGCACGCTGAGCCTTTGGTTAATTCCTCTTCCTGGTGGGAAATGAGAGTTAAATTTGCCCGTCCAGACACCTCCAGCTAGTCTCTCATTGGTTCTCGCTATTCCTGTTCATCTTCCGCAGAAATTGCAAACTGGGCCAAACAGGAGGTTAAAGGGACTGACTCTCCAAGTCGGGAGGGTGTTAGTAAAGCGTCTGGAATGTTGCACCCGAGTACCAGGGTACGAAAACTGAGACATATTTGAACACGTCTCCCGATCACATGGTTGATCAGACTCTAGGTTCCACATGCATGTTTTAGCTGAAGGAAGAATACCTTAAACCTGGGTAGTTGAAACCCGTGGAATGGGTACCATGCAATATGACTTCAAAGGGTCTTCATTTGCTCACCGAACCTCTCCAATCCTATCACTGCTGCGTTTATGCCCCTGTACACATGCTTGATTCTCTTTCGGAGACATAGCAATCCATAGGTTTTAAGATACTTACTAGTCAGGTACATTCTTAGGCATTTAATATGCGGTGTTGAGTCCATTTCGTTGAGCAAGGAGTAGCTCTTGTCTATTCCATATTTGGCTTAAGGAACTTTATCTGTGTTCATTTCAATCTCTAGTTTTATGCAGCACCCCAACTCACCTTTACCCTTAAGCAAGCATAAGTTGGTTTTCTAAATTTGAGACCCTGTTCTGTTCTGTAATTCAGTTCCTGTGTAGCCAAGTTTACATTCCGTGTATTACTGATATCTTATGATGTTTCTTTTTCTGTGTGACTTATTTCAGTTAGAATCATCATACCTGAATCCACTCATTGTGCTGCTAAGGGCCTGATGACATAGATTTCATTGCTGAGTGATATTGCTTTGTAAGTAAATACCACAACTTCTTTATCCATTTTTCACTTTCTGCGATGTTGAACTTGTACTGTAAACGAGGTTCTTGTAAACAGAGGCGTCCCAAACTTTGGGGTGGCTGTGTCTTTTTGATTTTAATTTCCCTAAGCTATAGGACCATAAGTGGAAGTGCCCTAGGCTCTGTTGCTTTGTTTTTTAGATGTTTCAGGAAACACCATACACTTCTCCCGAGTGTCTGTTGGCAATTTACATCCCGCCCATCAGCATAACAAGGCTCCCAGTTCTCCATGGCCTGAACTGTCTTTCTGGATTTTACACTTTTTTCAGATGGCCCTTTTGACCGGGGGGAAGTGAGACTTCATTGTAGTGCACATTTCCTTTGCAAGCTTGCTTGGTTGGCCAAAAAGGGCGTATGCGTTTTTTCCTGAATATATTCAGGAAAAAACGCATACGCCCTTTTTGGCCAAGTGCATCATTGTGGACGTTCTGCCTCTTTTCCTATGCTTTCAATGCAATTCCAGTCTACCTCCTGAAATCGGTTTCCTGCAATTCTGCCCCGCTTTCAAGTCCTCTTGGCAGCCTTACTTCAGTATATTTTTGGACGATAGCTGTCATTTATAACTCTGCAGGTTTGTGAATTACAGTGCCCCTGAGCTCCTTTCTTCAACTCGCTTTCTTTTGAGCTGGCCGCAACACCGCAGGATGGCTTCAGGCCCTAATCTGGTTCCGGCACGGCACGCTGAGCCTTTGGTTAATTCCTCTTCCTGGTGGGAAATGAGAGTTAAATTTGCCCGTCCAGACACCTCCAGCTAGTCTCTCATTGGTTCTCGCTATTCCTGTTCATCTTCCGCAGAAATTGCAAACTGGGCCAAACAGGAGGTTAAAGGGACTGACTCTCCAAGTCGGGAGGGTGTTAGTAAAGCGTCTGGAATGTTGCACCCGAGTACCAGGGTACGAAAACTGAGACATATTTGAACACGTCTCCCGATCACATGGTTGATCAGACTCTAGGTTCCACATGCATGTTTTACCTGAAGGAAGAATACCTTAAACCTGGGTAGTTGAAACCCGTGGAATGGGTACCATGCAATATGACTTCAAAGGGTCTTCATTTGCTCACCGAACCTCTCCAATCCTATCACTGCTGCGTTTATGCCCCTGTACACATGCTTGATTCTCTTTCGGAGACATAGCAATCCATAGGTTTTAAGATACTTACTAGTCAGGTACATTCTTAGGCATTTAATATGCGGTGTTGAGTCCATTTCGTTGAGCAAGGAGTAGCTCTTGTCTATTCCATATTTGGCTTAAGGAACTTTATCTGTGTTCATTTCAATCTCTGGTTTTATGCAGCACCCCAACTCACCTTTCCCCTTAAGCAAGCATAAGTTGGTTTTCTAAATTTGAGACCCTGTTCTGTTCTGTAATTCAGTTCCTGTGTAGCCAAGTTTACATTCCGTGTATTACTGATATCTTATGATGTTTCTTTTTCTGTGTGACTTATTTCAGTTAGAATCATCATACCTGAATCCACTCATTGTGCTGCTAAGGGCCTGATGACATAGATTTCATTGCTGAGTGATATTGCTTTGTAAGTAAATACCACAACTTCTTTATCCATTTTTCACTTTCTGCGATGTTGAACTTGTACTGTAAACGAGGTTCTTGTAAACAGAGGCATCCCAAACTTTGGGGTGGCTGTGTCTTTTTGATTTTAATTTCCCTAATCTATAGGACCATAAGTGGAAGTGCCCTAGGCTCTGTTGCTTTGTTTTTTAGATGTTTCAGGAAACACCATACACTTCTCCCGAGTGTCTGTTGGCAATTTACATCCCGCCCATCAGCATAACAAGGCTCCCAGTTCTCCATGGCCTGTCCTGCCGTTCTGGATTTTACACTTTTTTCAGATGGCCCTTTTGACCGGGGGGAAGTGAGACTTCATTGTAGTGCAGATTTCCTTTGCAAGCTTGATTGGTTGGCCAAAAAGGGCGTATGAGTTTTTTCCTGAATATATTCAGGAAAAAACGCATACGCCCTTTTTGGCCAAGTGCATCATTGTGGACGTTCTGCCTCTTTTCCTATGCTTTCAATGCAATTCCAGTCTACCTCCTGAAATCGGTTTCCTGCAATTCTGCCCCGCTTTCAAGTCCTCTTGGCAGCCTTACTTCAGTATATTTTTGGACGATAGCTGTCATTTATAACTCTGCAGGTTTGTGAATTACAGTGCCCCTGAGCTCCTTTCTTCAACTCGCTTTCTTGTGAGCTGGCCGCAACACCGCAGGATGGCTTCAGGCCCTAATCTGGTTCCGGCACGGCACGCTGAGCCTTTGGTTAATTCCTCTTCCTGGTGGGAAATGAGAGTTAAATTTGCCCGTCCAGACACCTCCAGCTAGTCTCTCATTGGTTCTCGCTATTCCTGTTCATCTTCCGCAGAAATTGCAAACTGGGCCAAACAGGAGGTTAAAGGGACTGACTCTCCAAGTCGGGAGGGTGTTAGTAAAGCGTCTGGAATGTTGCACCCGAGTACCAGGGTACGAAAACTGAGACATATTTGAACACGTCTCCCGATCACATGGTTGATCAGACTCTAGGTTCCACATGCATGTTTTACCTGAAGGAAGAATACCTTAAACCTGGGTAGTTGAAACCCGTGGAATGGGTACCATGCAATATGACTTCAAAGGGTCTTCATTTGCTCACCGAACCTCTCCAATCCTATCACTGCTGTGTTTATGCCCCTGTACACATGATTGATTCTCTTTCGGAGACATAGCAATCCATAGGTTTTAAGATACTTACTAGTCAGGTACATTCTTAGGCGTTTAATATGCGGTGTTGAGTCCATTACTTTGAGCAAGGAGTAGCTCTTGTCTATTCCATATTTGGCTTAAGGAACTTTATCTGTGCTCATTTCAATCTCTGGTTTTATGCAGCACCCCAACTCACATTTCCCCTTAAGCAAGCATAAGTTGGTTTTCTAAATTTGAGACCCTGTTCTGTTCTGTGATTCAGTTCATGTGTAGCCAAGTTTACATTCCGTGTATTACTGATATCTTATGATGTTTCTTTTTCTGTGTGACTTATTTCAGTTAGAATCATCATACCTGAATCCACTCATTGTGCTGCTAAGGGCCTGATGACATAGATTTCATTGCTGAGTGATATTGCTTTGTAAGTAAATACCACAACTTCTTTATCCATTTTTCACTTTCTGCGATGTTGAACTTGTACTGTAAACGAGGTTCTTGTAAACAGAGGCGTCCCAAACTTTGGGGTGGCTGTGTCTTTTTGATTTTAATTTCCCTAAGCTATAGGACCATAAGTGGAAGTGCCCTAGGCTCTGTTGCTTTGTTTTTTAGATGTTTCAGGAAACACCATACACTTCTCCCGAGTGTCTGTTGGCAATTTACATCCCGCCCATCAGCATAACAAGGCTCCCAGTTCTCCATGGCCTGTCCTGCCTTTCTGGATTTTACACTTTTTTCAGATGGCCCTTTTGACCGGGGGGAAGTGAGACTTCATTGTAGTGCAGATTTCCTTTGCAAGCTTGCTTGGTTGGCCAAAAAGGGCGTATGCGTTTTTTCCTGAATATATTCAGGAAAAAACGCATACGCCCTTTTTGGCCAAGTGCATCATTGTGGACGTTCTGCCTCTTTTCCTATGCTTTCAATGCAATTCCAGTCTACCTCCTGAAATCGGTTTCCTGCAATTCTGCCCCGCTTTCAAGTCCTCTTGGCAGCCTTACTTCAGTATATTTTTGGACGATAGCTGTCATTTATAACTCTGCAGGTTTGTGAATTACAGTGGTCCTGAGCTCCTTTCTTCAACTTGCTTTCTTTTGAGCTGGCCGCAACACCGCAGGATGGCTTCAGGCCCTAATCTGGTTCCGGCACGGCACGCTGAGCCTTTGGTTAATTCCTCTTCCTGGTGGGAAATGAGAGTTAAATTTGCCCGTCCAGACACCTCCAGCTAGTCTCTCATTGGTTCTCGCTATTCCTGTTCATCTTCCGCAGAAATTGCAAACTGGGCCAAACAGGAGGTTAAAGGGACTGACTCTCCAAGTCGGGAGGGTGTTAGTAAAGCGTCTGGAATGTTGCACCCGAGTACCAGGGTACGAAAACTGAGACATATTTGAACACGTCTCCCGATCACATGGTTGATCATACTCTAGGTTCCACATGCATGTTTTAGCTGAAGGAAGAATACCTTAAACCTGGGTAGTTGAAACCCATGGAATGGGTACTATGCAATATGACTTCAAAGGGTCTTCATTTGCTCACCGAACCTCTCCAATCCTATCACTGCTGCGTTTATGCCCCTGTACACATGCTTGATTCTCTTTCGGAGACATAGCAATCCATAGGTTTTAAGATACTTACTAGTCAGGTACATTCTTAGGCATTTAATATGCGGTGTTGAGTCCATTTCATTGAGCAAGGAGTAGCTCTTGTCTATTCCATATTTGGCTTAAGGAACTTTATCTGTGCTCATTTCAATCTCTGGTTTTATGCAGCACCCCAACTCACCTTTCCCCTTAAGCAAGCATAAGTTGGTTTTCTAAATTTGAGACCCTGTTCTGTTCTGTAATTCAGTTCCTGTGTAGCCAAGTTTACATTCCGTTTATTACTGATATCTTATGATGTTTCTTTTTCTGTGTGACTTATTTCAGTTAGAATCATCATACCTGAATCCACTCATTGTGCTGCTAAGGGCCTGATGACATAGATTTCATTGCTGAGTGATATTGCTTTGTAAGTAAATACCACAACTTCTTTATCCATTTTTCACTTTCTGCGATGTTGAACTTGTACTGTAAACGAGGTTCTTGTAAACAGAGGCATCCCAAACTTTGGGGTGGCTGTGTCTTTTTGATTTTAATTTCCCTAATCTATAGGACCATAAGTGGAAGTGCCCTAGGCTCTGTTGCTTTGTTTTTTAGATGTTTCAGGAAACACCATACACTTCTCCCGAGTGTCTGTTGGCAATTTACATCCCGCCCATCAGCATAACAAGGCTCCCAGTTCTCCATGGCCTGTCCTGCCGTTCTGGATTTTACACTTTTTTCAGATGGCCCTTTTGACCGGGGGGAAGTGAGACTTCATTGTAGTGCAGATTTCCTTTGCAAGCTTGATTGGTTGGCCAAAAAGGGCGTATGAGTTTTTTCCTGAATATATTCAGGAAAAAACGCATACGCCCTTTTTGGCCAAGTGCATCATTGTGGACGTTCTGCCTCTTTTCCTATGCTTTCAATGCAATTCCAGTCTACCTCCTGAAATCGGTTTCCTGCAATTCTGCCCCGCTTTCAAGTCCTCTTGGCAGCCTTACTTCAGTATATTTTTGGACGATAGCTGTCATTTATAACTCTGCAGGTTTGTGAATTACAGTGCCCCTGAGCTCCTTTCTTCAACTCGCTTTCTTGTGAGCTGGCCGCAACACCGCAGGATGGCTTCAGGCCCTAATCTGGTTCCGGCACGGCACGCTGAGCCTTTGGTTAATTCCTCTTCCTGGTGGGAAATGAGAGTTAAATTTGCCCGTCCAGACACCTCCAGCTAGTCTCTCATTGGTTCTCGCTATTCCTGTTCATCTTCCGCAGAAATTGCAAACTGGGCCAAACAGGAGGTTAAAGGGACTGACTCTCCAAGTCGGGAGGGTGTTAGTAAAGCGTCTGGAATGTTGCACCCGAGTACCAGGGTACGAAAACTGAGACATATTTGAACACGTCTCCCGATCACATGGTTGATCAGACTCTAGGTTCCACATGCATGTTTTACCTGAAGGAAGAATACCTTAAACCTGGGTAGTTGAAACCCGTGGAATGGGTACCATGCAATATGACTTCAAAGGGTCTTCATTTGCTCACCGAACCTCTCCAATCCTATCACTGCTGTGTTTATGCCCCTGTACACATGATTGATTCTCTTTCGGAGACATAGCAATCCATAGGTTTTAAGATACTTACTAGTCAGGTACATTCTTAGGCGTTTAATATGCGGTGTTGAGTCCATTACTTTGAGCAAGGAGTAGCTCTTGTCTATTCCATATTTGGCTTAAGGAACTTTATCTGTGCTCATTTCAATCTCTGGTTTTATGCAGCACCCCAACTCACATTTCCCCTTAAGCAAGCATAAGTTGGTTTTCTAAATTTGAGACCCTGTTCTGTTCTGTGATTCAGTTCATGTGTAGCCAAGTTTACATTCCGTGTATTACTGATATCTTATGATGTTTCTTTTTCTGTGTGACTTATTTCAGTTAGAATCATCATACCTGAATCCACTCATTGTGCTGCTAAGGGCCTGATGACATAGATTTCATTGCTGAGTGATATTGCTTTGTAAGTAAATACCACAACTTCTTTATCCATTTTTCACTTTCTGCGATGTTGAACTTGTACTGTAAACGAGGTTCTTGTAAACAGAGGCGTCCCAAACTTTGGGGTGGCTGTGTCTTTTTGATTTTAATTTCCCTAAGCTATAGGACCATAAGTGGAAGTGCCCTAGGCTCTGTTGCTTTGTTTTTTAGATGTTTCAGGAAACACCATACACTTCTCCCGAGTGTCTGTTGGCAATTTACATCCCGCCCATCAGCATAACAAGGCTCCCAGTTCTCCATGGCCTGTCCTGCCTTTCTGGATTTTACACTTTTTTCAGATGGCCCTTTTGACCGGGGGGAAGTGAGACTTCATTGTAGTGCAGATTTCCTTTGCAAGCTTGCTTGGTTGGCCAAAAAGGGCGTATGCGTTTTTTCCTGAATATATTCAGGAAAAAACGCATACGCCCTTTTTGGCCAAGTGCATCATTGTGGACGTTCTGCCTCTTTTCCTATGCTTTCAATGCAATTCCAGTCTACCTCCTGAAATCGGTTTCCTGCAATTCTGCCCCGCTTTCAAGTCCTCTTGGCAGCCTTACTTCAGTATATTTTTGGACGATAGCTGTCATTTATAACTCTGCAGGTTTGTGAATTACAGTGGTCCTGAGCTCCTTTCTTCAACTTGCTTTCTTTTGAGCTGGCCGCAACACCGCAGGATGGCTTCAGGCCCTAATCTGGTTCCGGCACGGCACGCTGAGCCTTTGGTTAATTCCTCTTCCTGGTGGGAAATGAGAGTTAAATTTGCCCGTCCAGACACCTCCAGCTAGTCTCTCATTGGTTCTCGCTATTCCTGTTCATCTTCCGCAGAAATTGCAAACTGGGCCAAACAGGAGGTTAAAGGGACTGACTCTCCAAGTCGGGAGGGTGTTAGTAAAGCGTCTGGAATGTTGCACCCGAGTACCAGGGTACGAAAACTGAGACATATTTGAACACGTCTCCCGATCACATGGTTGATCATACTCTAGGTTCCACATGCATGTTTTAGCTGAAGGAAGAATACCTTAAACCTGGGTAGTTGAAACCCATGGAATGGGTACTATGCAATATGACTTCAAAGGGTCTTCATTTGCTCACCGAACCTCTCCAATCCTATCACTGCTGCGTTTATGCCCCTGTACACATGCTTGATTCTCTTTCGGAGACATAGCAATCCATAGGTTTTAAGATACTTACTAGTCAGGTACATTCTTAGGCATTTAATATGCGGTGTTGAGTCCATTTCATTGAGCAAGGAGTAGCTCTTGTCTATTCCATATTTGGCTTAAGGAACTTTATCTGTGCTCATTTCAATCTCTGGTTTTATGCAGCACCCCAACTCACCTTTCCCCTTAAGCAAGCATAAGTTGGTTTTCTAAATTTGAGACCCTGTTCTGTTCTGTAATTCAGTTCCTGTGTAGCCAAGTTTACATTCCGTTTATTACTGATATCTTATGATGTTTCTTTTTCTGTGTGACTTATTTCAGTTAGAATCATCATACCTGAATCCACTCATTGTGCTGCTAAGGGCCTGATGACATAGATTTCATTGCTGAGTGATATTGCTTTGTAAGTAAATACCACAACTTCTTTATCCATTTTTCACTTTCTGCGATGTTGAACTTGTACTGTAAACGAGGTTCTTGTAAACAGAGGCGTCCCAAACTTTGGGGTGGCTGTGTCTTTTTGATTTTAATTTCCCTAAGCTATAGGAACATAAGTGGAAGTGCCCTAGGCTCTGTTGCTTTGTTTTTTAGATGTTTCAGGAAACACCATACACTTCTCCCGAGTGTCTGTTGGCAATTTACATCCCGCCCATCAGCATAACAAGGCTCCCAGTTCTCCATGGCCTGTCCTGCCTTTCTGGATTTTACACTTTTTTCAGATGGCCCTTTTGACCGGGGGGAAGTGAGACTTCATTGTAGTGCAGATTTCCTTTGCAAGCTTGCTTGGTTGGCCAAAAAGGGCGTATGCGTTTTTTCCTGAATATATTCAGGAAAAAACGCATACGCCCTTTTTGGCCAAGTGCATCATTGTGGACGTTCTGCCTCTTTTCCTATGCTTTCAATGCAATTCCAGTCTACCTCCTGAAATCGGTTTCCTGCAATTCTGCCCCACTTTCAAGTCCTCTTGGCAGCCTTACTTCAGTATATTTTTGGACGATAGCTGTCATTTATAACTCTGCAGGTTTGTGAATTACAGTGCCCCTGAGCTCCTTTCTTCAACTCGCTTTCTTTTGAGCTGGCCGCAACACCGCAGGATGGCTTCAGGCCCTAATCTGGTTCCGGCAAGGCATGCTGAGCCTTTGGTTATTTCCTCTTCCTGGTGGGAAATGAGAGTTAAATTTGCCCGTCCAGACACCTCCAGCTAGTCTCTCATTGGTTCTCCCTATTTCTGTTCATCTTCCGCAGAGATTGCAAACTGGGCCAAACAGGAGGTTAAAGGGACTGACTCTCCAAGTCGGGAGGGTGTTAGTAAAGCGTCTGGAATGTTGCACCCGAGTACCAGGGTACGAAAACTGAGACATATTTGAACACGTCTCCCGATCACATGGTTGATCATACTCTAGGTTCCACATGCATGTTTTAGCTGAAGGAAGAATACCTTAAACCTGGGTAGTTGAAACCCGTGGAATGGGTACCATGCAATATGACTTCAAAGGGTCTTCATTTGCTCACCGAACCTCTCCAATCCTATCACTGCTGCGTTTATGCCCCTGTACACATGCTTGATTCTCTTTCGGAGACATAGCAATCCATAGGTTTTAAGATACTTACTAGTCAGGTACATTCTTAGGCATTTAATATGGGGTGTTTAGTCCATTTCGTTGAGCAAGGAGTAGCTCTTGTCTATTCCATATTTGGCTTAAGGAACTTTATCTGTGTTCATTTCAATCTCTGGTTTTATGCAGCACCCCAACTCACCTTTACCCTTAAGCAAGCATAAGTTGGTTTTCTAAATTTGAGACCCTGTTCTGTTCTGTAATTCAGTTCCTGTGTAGCCAAGTTTACATTCCGTGTATTACTGATATCTTATGATGTTTCTTTTTCTGTGTGACTTATTTCAGTTAGAATCATCATACCTGAATCCACTCATTGTGCTGCTAAGGGCCTGATGACATAGATTTCATTGCTGAGTGATATTGCTTTGTAAGTAAATACCACAACTTCTTTATCCATTTTTCACTTTCTGCGATGTTGAACTTGTACTGTAAACGAGGTTCTTGTAAACAGAGGCGTCCCAAACTTTGGGGTGGCTGTGTCTTTTTTATTTTAATTTCCCTAAGCTATAGGACCATAAGTGGAAGTGCCCTAGGCTCTGTTGCTTTGTTTTTTAGATGTTTCAGGAAACACCATACACTTCTCCCGAGTGTCTGTTGGCAATTTACATCCCGCCCATCAGCATAACAAGGCTCCCAGTTCTCCATGGCCTGTCCTGCCTTTCTGGATTTTACACTTTTTTCAGATGGCCCTTTTGACCGGGGGGAAGTGAGACTTCATTGTAGTGCAGATTTCCTTTGCAAGCTTGCTTGGTTGGCCAAAAAGGGCGTATGCGTTTTTTCCTGAATATATTCAGGAAAAAACGCATACGCCCTTTTTGGCCAAGTGCATCATTGTGGACGTTCTGCCTCTTTTCCTATGCTTTCAATGCAATTCCAGTCTACCTCCTGAAATCGGTTTCCTGCAATTCTGCCCCGCTTTCAAGTCCTCTTGGCAGCCTTACTTCAGTATATTTTTGGACGATAGCTGTCATTTATAACTCTGCAGGTTTGTGAATTACAGTGCCCCTGAGCTCCTTTCTTCAACTCGCTTTCTTTTGAGCTGGCCGCAACACCACAGGATGGCTTCAGGCCCTAATCTGGTTGCGGCACGGCACGCTGAGCCTTTGGTTAATTCCTCTTCCTGGTGGGAAATGAGAGTTAAATTTGCCCGTCCAGACACCTCCAGCTAGTCTCTCATTGGTTCTCGCTATTCCTGTTCATCTTCCGCAGAAATTGCAAACTGGGCCAAACAGGAGGTTAAAGGGACTGACTCTCCAAGTCGGGAGGGTGTTAGTAAAGCATCTGGAATGTTGCACCCGAGTACCAGGGTACGAAAACTGAGACATATTTGAACACGTCTCCCGATCACATGGTTGATCAGACTCTAGGTTCCACATGCATGTTTTACCTGAAGGAAGAATACCTTAAACCTGGGTAGTTGAAACCCGTGGAATGGGTACCATGCAATATGACTTCAAAGGGTCTTCATTTGCTCACCGAACCTCTCCAATCCTATCACTGCTGCGTTTATGCCCCTGTACACATGCTTGATTCTCTTTCGGAGACATAGCAATCCATAGGTTTTAAGATACTTACTAGTCAGGTACATTCTTAGGCATTTAATATGCGGTGTTGAGTCCATTTCGTTGAGCAAGGAGTAGCTCTTGTCTATTCCATATTTGGCTTAAGGAACTTTATCTGTGTTCATTTCAATCTCTGGTTTTATGCAGCACCCCAACTCACCTTTCCCCTTAAGCAAGCATAAGTTGGTTTTCCAAATTTGAGACCCTGTTCTGTTCTGTAATTCAGTTCCTGTGTAGCCAAGTTTACATTCCGTGTATTACTGATATCTTATGATGTTTCTTTTTCTGTGTGACTTATTTCAGTTAGAATCATCATACCTGAATCCACTCATTGTGCTGCTAAGGGCCTGATGACATAGATTTCATTGCTGAGTGATATTGCTTTGTAAGTAAATACCACAACTTCTTTATCCATTTTTCACTTTCTGCGATGTTGAACTTGTACTGTAAACGAGGTTCTTGTAAACAGAGGCGTCCCAAACTTTGGGGTGGCTGTGTCTTTTTGATTTTAATTTCCCTAAGCTATAGGACCATAAGTGGAAGTGCCCTAGGCTCTGTTGCTTTGTTTTTTAGATGTTTCAGGAAACACCATACACTTCTCCCGAGTGTCTGTTGGCAATTTACATCCCGCCCATCAGCATAACAAGGCTCCCAGTTCTCCATGGCCTGTCCTGCCTTTCTGGATTTTACACTTTTTTCAGATGGCCCTTTTGACCGGGGGGAAGTGAGACTTCATTGTAGTGCAGATTTCCTTTGCAAGCTTGCTTGGTTGGCCAAAAAGGGCGTATGCGTTTTTTCCTGAATATATTCAGGAAAAAACGCATACGCCCTTTTTGGCCAAGTGCATCATTGTGGACGTTCTGCCTCTTTTCCTATGCTTTCAATGCAATTCCAGTCTACCTCCTGAAATCGGTTTCCTGCAATTCTGCCCCGCTTTCAAGTCCTCTTGGCAGCCTTACTTCAGTATATTTTTGGACGATAGCTGTCATTTATAACTCTGCAGGTTTGTGAATTACAGTGCCCCTGAGCTCCTTTCTTCAACTCGCTTTCTTTTGAGCTGGCCGCAACACCGCAGGATGGCTTCAGGCCCTAATCTGGTTCCGGCACGGCACGCTGAGCCTTTGGTTAATTCCTCTTCCTGGTGGGAAATGAGAGTTAAATTTGCCCGTCCAGACACCTCCAGCTAGTCTCTCATTGGTTCTCGCTATTCCTGTTCATCTTCCGCAGAAATTGCAAACTGGGCCAAACAGGAGGTTAAAGGGACTGACTCTCCAAGTCGGGAGGGTGTTAGTAAAGCGTCTGGAATGTTGCACCCGAGTACCAGGGTACGAAAACTGAGACATATTTGAACACGTCTCCCGATCACATGGTTGATCAGACTCTAGGTTCCACATGCATGTTTTAGCTGAAGGAAGAATACCTTAAACCTGGGTAGTTGAAACCCGTGGAATGGGTACCATGCAATATGACTTCAAAGGGTCTTCATTTGCTCACCGAACCTCTCCAATCCTATCACTGCTGCGTTTATGCCCCTGTACACATGCTTGATTCTCTTTCGGAGACATAACAATCCATAGGTTTTAAGATACTTACTAGTCAGGTACATTCTTAGGCATTTAATATGCGGTGTTGAGTCCATTTCGTTGAGCAAGGAGTAGCTCTTGTCTATTCCATATTTGGCTTAAGGAACTTTATCTGTGTTCATTTCAATCTCTGGTTTTATGCAGCACCCCAACTCACCTTTCCCCTTAAGCAAGCATAAGTTGGTTTTCTAAATTTGAGACCCTGTTCTGTTCTGTAATTCAGTTCTGGTGTAGCCAAGTTTACATTCCGTGTATTACTGATATCTTATGATGTTTCTTTTTCTGTGTGACTTATTTCAGTTAGAATCATCATACCTGAATCCACTCATTGTGCTGCTAAGGGCCTGATGACATAGATTTCATTGCTGAGTGATATTGCTTTGTAAGTAAATACCACAACTTCTTTATCCATTTTTCACTTTCTGCGATGTTGAACTTGTACTGTAAACGAGGTTCTTGTAAACAGAGGCGTCCCAAACTTTGGGGTGGCTGTGTCTTTTTGATTTTAATTTCCCTAAGCTATAGGACCATAAGTGGAAGTGCCCTAGGCTCTGTTGCTTTGTTTTTTAGATGTTTCAGGAAACACCATACACTTCTCCCGAGTGTCTGTTGGCAATTTACATCCCGCCCATCAGCATAACAAGGCTCCCAGTTCTCCATGGCCTGTCCTGCCTTTCTGGATTTTACACTTTTTTCAGATGGCCCTTTTGACCGGGGGGAAGTGAGACTTCATTGTAGTGCAGATTTCCTTTGCAAGCTTGCTTGGTTGGCCAAAAAGGGCGTATGCGTTTTTTCCTGAATATATTCAGGAAAAAACGCATACGCCCTTTTTGGCCAAGTGCATCATTGTGGACGTTCTGCCTCTTTTCCTATGCTTTCAATGCAATTCCAGTCTACCTCCTGAAATCGGTTTCCTGCAATTCTGCCCCGCTTTCAAGTCCTCTTGGCAGCCTTACTTCAGTATATTTTTGGACGATAGCTGTCATTTATAACTCTGCAGGTTTGTGAATTACAGTGCCCCTGAGCTCCTTTCTTCAACTCGCTTTCTTTTGAGCTGGCCACAACACCGCAGGATGGCTTCAGGCCCTAATCTGGTTCCGGCACGGCACGCTGAGCCTTTGGTTAATTCCTCTTCCTGGTGGGAAATGAGAGTTAAATTTGCCCGTCCAGACACCTCCAGCTAGTCTCTCATTGGTTCTCGCTATTCCTGTTCATCTTCCGCAGAAATTGCAAACTGGGCCAAACAGGAGGTTAAAGGGACTGACTCTCCAAGTCGGGAGGGTGTTAGTAAAGCGTCTGGAATGTTGCACCCGAGTACCAGGGTACGAAAACTGAGACATATTTGAACACGTCTCCCGATCACATGGTTGATCAGACTCTAGGTTCCACATGCATGTTTTAGCTGAAGGAAGAATACCTTAAACCTGGGTAGTTGAAACCCGTGGAATGGGTACCATGCAATATGACTTCAAAGGGTCTTCATTTGCTCACCGAACCTCTCCAATCCTATCACTGCTGCGTTTATGCCCCTGTACACATGCTTGATTCTCTTTCGGAGACATAGCAATCCATAGGTTTTAAGATACTTACTAGTCAGGTACATTCTTAGGCATTTAATATGCGGTGTTGAGTCCATTTCGTTGAGCAAGGAGTAGCTCTTGTCTATTCCATATTTGGCTTAAGGAACTTTATCTGTGTTCATTTCAATCTCTAGTTTTATGCAGCACCCCAACTCACCTTTACCCTTAAGCAAGCATAAGTTGGTTTTCTAAATTTGAGACCCTGTTCTGTTCTGTAATTCAGTTCCTGTGTAGCCAAGTTTACATTCCGTGTATTACTGATATCTTATGATGTTTCTTTTTCTGTGTGACTTATTTCAGTTAGAATCATCATACCTGAATCCACTCATTGTGCTGCTAAGGGCCTGATGACATAGATTTCATTGCTGAGTGATATTGCTTTGTAAGTAAATACCACAACTTCTTTATCCATTTTTCACTTTCTGCGATGTTGAACTTGTACTGTAAACGAGGTTCTTGTAAACAGAGGCGTCCCAAACTTTGGGGTGGCTGTGTCTTTTTGATTTTAATTTCCCTAAGCTATAGGACCATAAGTGGAAGTGCCCTAGGCTCTGTTGCTTTGTTTTTTAGATGTTTCAGGAAACACCATACACTTCTCCCGAGTGTCTGTTGGCAATTTACATCCCGCCCATCAGCATAACAAGGCTCCCAGTTCTCCATGGCCTGTCCTGCCTTTCTGGATTTTACACTTTTTTCAGATGGCCCTTTTGACCGGGGGGAAGTGAGACTTCATTGTAGTGCAGATTTCCTTTGCAAGTTTGCTTGGTTGGCCAAAAAGGGCATATGCGTTTTTTCCTGAATATATTCAGGAAAAAACGCATACGCCCTTTTTGGCCAAGTGCATCATTGTGGACGTTCTGCCTCTTTTCCTATGCTTTCAATGCAATTCCAGTCTACCTCCTGAAATCGGTTTCCTGCAATTCTGCCCCGCTTTCAAGTCCTCTTGGCAGCCTTACTTCAGTATATTTTTGGACGATAGCTGTCATTTATAACTCTGCAGGTTTGTGAATTACAGTGCCCCTGAGCTCCTTTCTTCAACTC
Organism: Pseudorca crassidens; assembly: GCF_039906515.1. Lineage (NCBI taxonomy): Eukaryota > Metazoa > Chordata > Mammalia > Artiodactyla > Delphinidae > Pseudorca > Pseudorca crassidens. The sequence goes on from NW_027136305.1 coordinate 1,013,113, forward strand.
GCTTTCTTTTGAGCTGGCCGCAACACCGCAGGATGGCTTCAGGCCCTAATCTGGTTCCGGCACGGCACGTTGAGCCTTTGGTTAATTCCTCTTCCTGGTGGGAAATGAGAGTTAAATTTGCCCGTCCAGACACCTCCAGCTAGTCTCTCATTGGTTCTCGCTATTCCTGTTCATCTTCCGCAGAAATTGCAAACTGGGCCAAACAGGAGGTTAAAGGGACTGACTCTCCAAGTCGGGAGGGTGTTAGTAAAGCGTCTGGAATGTTGCACCCGAGTACCAGGGTACGAAAACTGAGACATATTTGAACACGTCTCCCGATCACATGGTTGATCAGACTCTAGGTTCCACATGCGTGTTTTAGCTGAAGGAAGAATACCTTAAACCTGGGTAGTTGAAACCCGTGGAATGGGTACCATGCAATATGACTTCAAAGGGTCTTCATTTGCTCACCGAACCTCTCCAATCCTATCACTGCTGCGTTTATGCCCCTGTACACATGCTTGATTCTCTTTCGGAGACATAACAATCCATAGGTTTTAAGATACTTACTAGTCAGGTACATTCTTAGGCATTTAATATGCGGTGTTGAGTCCATTTCGTTGAGCAAGGAGTAGCTCTTGTCTATTCCATATTTGGCTTAAGGAACTTTATCTGTGTTCATTTCAATCTCTGGTTTTATGCAGCACCCCAACTCACCTTTCCCCTTAAGCAAGCATAAGTTGGTTTTCTAAATTTGAGACCCTGTTCTGTTCTGTAATTCAGTTCTGGTGTAGCCAAGTTTACATTCCGTGTATTACTGATATCTTATGATGTTTCTTTTTCTGTGTGACTTATTTCAGTTAGAATCATCATACCTGAATCCACTCATTGTGCTGCTAAGGGCCTGATGACATAGATTTCATTGCTGAGTGATATTGCTTTGTAAGTAAATACCACAACTTCTTTATCCATTTTTCACTTTCTGCGATGTTGAACTTGTACTGTAAACGAGGTTCTTGTAAACAGAGGCGTCCCAAACTTTGGGGTGGCTGTGTCTTTTTGATTTTAATTTCCCTAAGCTATAGGACCATAAGTGGAAGTGCCCTAGGCTCTGTTGCTTTGTTTTTTAGATGTTTCAGGAAACACCATACACTTCTCCCGAGTGTCTGTTGGCAATTTACATCCCGCCCATCAGCATAACAAGGCTCCCAGTTCTCCATGGCCTGTCCTGCCTTTCTGGATTTTACACTTTTTTCAGATGGCCCTTTTGACCGGGGGGAAGTGAGACTTCATTGTAGTGCAGATTTCCTTTGCAAGCTTGCTTGGTTGGCCAAAAAGGGCGTATGCGTTTTTTCCTGAATATATTCAGGAAAAAACGCATACGCCCTTTTTGGCCAAGTGCATCATTGTGGACGTTCTGCCTCTTTTCCTATGCTTTCAATGCAATTCCAGTCTACCTCCTGAAATCGGTTTCCTGCAATTCTGCCCCGCTTTCAAGTCCTCTTGGCAGCCTTACTTCAGTATATTTTTGGACGATAGCTGTCATTTATAACTCTGCAGGTTTGTGAATTACAGTGCCCCTGAGCTCCTTTCTTCAACTCGCTTTCTTTTGAGCTGGCCACAACACCGCAGGATGGCTTCAGGCCCTAATCTGGTTCCGGCACGGCACGCTGAGCCTTTGGTTAATTCCTCTTCCTGGTGGGAAATGAGAGTTAAATTTGCCCGTCCAGACACCTCCAGCTAGTCTCTCATTGGTTCTCGCTATTCCTGTTCATCTTCCGCAGAAATTGCAAACTGGGCCAAACAGGAGGTTAAAGGGACTGACTCTCCAAGTCGGGAGGGTGTTAGTAAAGCCTCTGGAATGTTGCACCCGAGTACCAGGGTACGAAAACTGAGACATATTTGAACACGTCTCCCGATCACATGGTTGATCAGACTCTAGGTTCCACATGCATGTTTTAGCTGAAGGAAGAATACCTTAAACCTGGGTAGTTGAAACCCGTGGAATGGGTACCATGCAATATGACTTCAAAGGGTCTTCATTTGCTCACCGAACCTCTCCAATCCTATCACTGCTGCGTTTATGCCCCTGTACACATGCTTGATTCTCTTTCGGAGACATAGCAATCCATAGGTTTTAAGATACTTACTAGTCAGGTACATTCTTAGGCATTTAATATGCGGTGTTGAGTCCATTTCGTTGAGCAAGGAGTAGCTCTTGTCTATTCCATATTTGGCTTAAGGAACTTTATCTGTGTTCATTTCAATCTCTAGTTTTATGCAGCACCCCAACTCACCTTTACCCTTAAGCAAGCATAAGTTGGTTTTCTAAATTTGAGACCCTGTTCTGTTCTGTAATTCAGTTCCTGTGTAGCCAAGTTTACGTTCCGTGTATTACTGATATCTTATGATGTTTCTTTTTCTGTGTGACTTATTTCAGTTAGAATCATCATACCTGAATCCACTCATTGTGCTGCTAAGGGCCTGATGACATAGATTTCATTGCTGAGTGATATTGCTTTGTAAGTAAATACCACAACTTCTTTATCCATTTTTCACTTTCTGCGATGTTGAACTTGTACTGTAAACGAGGTTCTTGTAAACAGAGGCGTCCCAAACTTTGGGGTGGCTGTGTCTTTTTGATTTTAATTTCCCTAAGCTATAGGACCATAAGTGGAAGTGCCCTAGGCTCTGTTGCTTTGTTTTTTAGATGTTTCAGGAAACACCATACACTTCTCCCGAGTGTCTGTTGGCAATTTACATCCCGCCCATCAGCATAACAAGGCTCCCAGTTCTCCATGGCCTGTCCTGCCTTTCTGGATTTTACACTTTTTTCAGATGGCCCTTTTGACCGGGGGGAAGTGAGACTTCATTGTAGTGCAGATTTCCTTTGCAAGTTTGCTTGGTTGGCCAAAAAGGGCGTATGCGTTTTTTCCTGAATATATTCAGGAAAAAACGCATACGCCCTTTTTGGCCAAGTGCATCATTGTGGACGTTCTGCCTCTTTTCCTATGCTTTCAATGCAATTCCAGTCTACCTCCTGAAATCGGTTTCCTGCAATTCTGCCCCGCTTTCAAGTCCTCTTGGCAGCCTTACTTCAGTATATTTTTGGACGATAGCTGTCATTTATAACTCTGCAGGTTTGTGAATTACAGTGCCCCTGAGCTCCTTTCTTCAACTCGCTTTCTTTTGAGCTGGCCGCAACACCGCAGGATGGCTTCAGGCCCTAATCTGGTTCCGGCACGGCACGCTGAGCCTTTGGTTAATTCCTCTTCCTGGTGGGAAATGAGAGTTAAATTTGCCCGTCCAGACACCTCCAGCTAGTCTCTCATTGGTTCTCGCTATTCCTGTTCATCTTCCGCAGAAATTGCAAACTGGGCCAAACAGGAGGTTAAAGGGACTGACTCTCCAAGTCGGAAGGGTGTTAGTAAAGCGTCTGGAATGTTGCACCCGAGTACCAGGGTACGAAAACTGAGACATATTTGAACACGTCTCCCGATCACATGGTTGATCAGACTCTAGGTTCCACATGCATGTTTTAGCTGAAGGAAGAATACCTTAAACCTGGGTAGTTGAAACCCGTGGAATGGGTACCATGCAATATGACTTCAAAGGGTCTTCATTTGCTCACCGAACCTCTCCAATCCTATCACTGCTGCGTTTATGCCCCTGTACACATGCTTGATTCTCTTTCGGAGACATAGCAATCCATAGGTTTTAAGATACTTACTAGTCAGGTACATTCTTAGGCATTTAATATGCGGTGTTGAGTCCATTTCGTTGAGCAAGGAGTAGCTCTTGTCTATTCCATATTTGGCTTAAGGAACTTTATCTGTGTTCATTTCAATCTCTGGTTTTATGCAGCACCCCAACTCACCTTTACCCTTAAGCAAGCATAAGTTGGTTTTCTAAATTTGAGACCCTGTTCTGTTCTGTAATTCAGTTCCTGTGTAGCCAAGTTTACATTCCGTGTATTACTGATATCTTATGATGTTTCTTTTTCTGTGTGACTTATTTCAGTTAGAATCATCATACCTGAATCCACTCATTGTGCTGCTAAGGGCCTGATGACATAGATTTCATTGCTGAGTGATATTGCTTTGTAAGTAAATACCACAACTTCTTTATCCATTTTTCACTTTCTGCGATGTTGAACTTGTACTGTAAACGAGGTTCTTGTAAACAGAGGCGTCCCAAACTTTGGGGTGGCTGTGTCTTTTTGATTTTAATTTCCCTAAGCTATAGGACCATAAGTGGAAGTGCCCTAGGCTCTGTTGCTTTGTTTTTTAGATGTTTCAGGAAACACCATACACTTCTCCCGAGTGTCTGTTGGCAATTTACATCCCGCCCATCAGCATAACAAGGCTCCCAGTTCTCCATGGCCTGTCCTGCCTTTCTGGATTTTACACTTTTTTCAGATGGCCCTTTTGACCGGGGGGAAGTGAGACTTCATTGTAGTGCAGATTTCCTTTGCAAGTTTGCTTGGTTGGCCAAAAAGGGCGTATGCGTTTTTTCCTGAATATATTCAGGAAAAAACGCATACGCCCTTTTTGGCCAAGTGCATCATTGTGGACGTTCTGCCTCTTTTCCTATGCTTTCAATGCAATTCCAGTCTACCTCCTGAAATCGGTTTCCTGCAATTCTGCCCCGCTTTCAAGTCCTCTTGGCAGCCTTACTTCAGTATATTTTTGGACGATAGCTGTCATTTATAACTCTGCAGGTTTGTGAATTACAGTGCCCCTGAGCTCCTTTCTTCAACTCGCTTTCTTTTGAGCTGGCCGCAACACCGCAGGATGGCTTCAGGCCCTAATCTGGTTCCGGCACGGCACGCTGAGCCTTTGGTTAATTCCTCTTCCTGGTGGGAAATGAGAGTTAAATTTGCCCGTCCAGACACCTCCAGCTAGTCTCTCATTGGTTCTCGCTATTCCTGTTCATCTTCCGCAGAAATTGCAAACTGGGCCAAACAGGAGGTTAAAGGGACTGACTCTCCAAGTCGGGAGGGTGTTAGTAAAGCGTCTGGAATGTTGCACCCGAGTACCAGGGTACGAAAACTGAGACATATTTGAACACGTCTCCCGATCACATGGTTGATCATACTCTAGGTTCCACATGCATGTTTTAGCTGAAGGAAGAATACCTTAAACCTGGGTAGTTGAAACCCGTGGAATGGGTACCATGCAATATGACTTCAAAGGGTCTTCATTTGCTCACCGAACCTCTCCAATCCTATCACTGCTGCGTTTATGCCCCTGTACACATGCTTGATTCTCTTTCGGAGACATAGCAATCCATAGGTTTTAAGATACTTACTAGTCAGGTACATTCTTAGGCATTTAATATGCGGTGTTGAGTCCATTTCGTTGAGCAAGGAGTAGCTCTTGTCTATTCCATATTTGGCTTAAGGAACTTTATCTGTGTTCATTTCAATCTCTGGTTTTATGCAGCACCCCAACTCACCTTTCCCCTTAAGCAAGCATAAGTTGGTTTTCTAAATTTGAGACCCTGTTCTGTTCTGTAATTCAGTTCCTGTGTAGCCAAGTTTACATTCCGTGTATTACTGATATCTTATGATGTTTCTTTTTCTGTGTGACTTATTTCAGTTAGAATCATCATACCTGAATCCACTCATTGTGCTGCTAAGGGCCTGATGACATAGATTTCATTGCTGAGTGATATTGCTTTGTAAGTAAATACCACAACTTCTTTATCCATTTTTCACTTTCTGCGATGTTGAACTTGTACTGTAAACGAGGTTCTTGTAAACAGAGGCGTCCCAAACTTTGGGGTGGCTGTGTCTTTTTGATTTTAATTTCCCTAAGCTATAGGACCATAAGTGGAAGTGCCCTAGGCTCTGTTGCTTTGTTTTTTAGATGTTTCAGGAAACACCATACACTTCTCCCGAGTGTCTGTTGGCAATTTACATCCCGCCCATCAGCATAACAAGGCTCCCAGTTCTCCATGGCCTGTCCTGCCTTTCTGGATTTTACACTTTTTTCAGATGGCCCTTTTGACCGGGGGGAAGTGAGACTTCATTGTAGTGCAGATTTCCTTTGCAAGCTTGCTTGGTTGGCCAAAAAGGGCGTATGCGTTTTTTCCTGAATATATTCAGGAAAAAACTCATACGCCCTTTTTGGCCAAGTGCATCATTGTGGACGTTCTGCCTCTTTTCCTATGCTTTCAATGCAATTCCAGTCTACCTCCTGAAATCGGTTTCCTGCAATTCTGCCCCACTTTCAAGTCCTCTTGGCAGCCTTACTTCAGTATATTTTTGGACGATAGCTGTCATTTATAACTCTGCAGGTTTGTGAATTACAGTGCCCCTGAGCTCCTTTCTTCAACTCGCTTTCTTTTGAGCTGGCCGCAACACCGCAGGATGGCTTCAGGCCCTAATCTGGTTTCGGCATGGCACGCTGAGCCTTTGGTTATTTCCTCTTCCTGGTGGGAAATGAGAGTTAAATTTGCCCGTCCAGACACCTCCAGCTAGTCTCTCATTGGTTCTCCCTATTTCTGTTCATCTTCCGCAGAAATTGCAAACTGGGCCAAACAGGAGGTTAAAGGGACTGACTCTCCAAGTCGGGAGGGTGTTAGTAAAGCGTCTGGAATGTTGCACCCGAGTACCAGGGTACGAAAACTGAGACATATTTGAACACGTCTCCCGATCACATGGTTGATCATACTCTAGGTTCCACATGCATGTTTTAGCTGAAGGAAGAATACCTTAAACCTGGGTAGTTGAAACCCGTGGAATGGGTACCATGCAATATGACTTCAAAGGGTCTTCATTTGCTCACCGAACCTCTCCAATCCTATCACTGCTGCGTTTATGCCCCTGTACACATGCTTGATTCTCTTTCGGAGACATAGCAATCCATAGGTTTTAAGATACTTACTAGTCAGGTACATTCTTAGGCATTTAATATGGGGTGTTTAGTCCATTTCGTTGAGCAAGGAGTAGCTCTTGTCTATTCCATATTTGGCTTAAGGAACTTTATCTGTGTTCATTTCAATCTCTGGTTTTATGCAGCACCCCAACTCACCTTTACCCTTAAGCAAGCATAAGTTGGTTTTCTAAATTTGAGACCCTGTTCTGTTCTGTAATTCAGTTCCTGTGTAGCCAAGTTTACATTCCGTGTATTACTGATATCTTATGATGTTTCTTTTTCTGTGTGACTTATTTCAGTTAGAATCATCATACCTGAATCCACTCATTGTGCTGCTAAGGGCCTGATGACATAGATTTCATTGCTGAGTGATATTGCTTTGTAAGTAAATACCACAACTTCTTTATCCATTTTTCACTTTCTGCGATGTTGAACTTGTACTGTAAACGAGGTTCTTGTAAACAGAGGCGTCCCAAACTTTGGGGTGGCTGTGTCTTTTTGATTTTAATTTCCCTAAGCTATAGGACCATAAGTGGAAGTGCCCTAGGCTCTGTTGCTTTGTTTTTTAGATGTTTCAGGAAACACCATACACTTCTCCCGAGTGTCTGTTGGCAATTTACATCCCGCCCATCAGCATAACAAGGCTCCCAGTTCTCCATGGCCTGTCCTGTCTTTCTGGATTTTACACTTTTTTCAGATGGCCCTTTTGACCGGGGGGAAGTGAGACTTCATTGTAGTGCAGATTTCCTTTGCAAGCTTGCTTGGTTGGCCAAAAAGGGCATATGCGTTTTTTCCTGAATATATTCAGGAAAAAACGCATACGCCCTTTTTGGCCAAGTGCATCATTGTGGACGTTCTGCCTCTTTTCCTATGCTTTCAATGCAATTCCAGTCTGCCTCCTGAAATCGGTTTCCTGCAATTCTGCCCCGCTTTCAAGTCCTCTTGGCAGCCTTACTTCAGTATATTTTTGGACGATAGCTGTCATTTATAACTCTGCAGGTTTGTGAATTACAGTGCCCCTGAGCTCCTTTCTTCAACTCGCTTTCTTTTGAGCTGGCCGCAACACCGCAGGATGGCTTCAGGCCCTAATCTGGTTCCGGCACGGCATGCTGAGCCTTTGGTTAATTCCTCTTCCTGGTGGGAAATGAGAGTTAAATTTGCCCGTCCAGACACCTCCAGCTAGTCTCTCATTGGTTCTCGCTATTCCTGTTCATCTTTCGCAGAAATTGCAAACTGGGCCAAACAGGAGGTTAAAGGGACTGACTCTCCAAGTCGGGAGGGTGTTAGTAAAGCGTCTGGAATGTTGCACCCGAGTACCAGGGTACGAAAACTGAGACATATTTGAACACGTCTCCCGATCACATGGTTGATCATACTTTAGGTTCCACATGCATGTTTTAGCTGAAGGAAGAATACCTTAAACCTGGGTAGTTGAAACCCGTGGAATGGGTACCATGCAATATGACTTCAAAGGGTCTTCATTTGCTCACCGAACCTCTCCAATCCTATCACTGCTGCGTTTATGCCCCTGTACACATGCTTGATTCTCTTTCGGAGACATAACAATCCATAGGTTTTAAGATACTTACTAGTCAGGTACATTCTTAGGCATTTAATATGCGGTGTTGAGTCCATTTCGTTGAGCAAGGAGTAGCTCTTGTCTATTCCATATTTGGCTTAAGGAACTTTATCTGTGTTCATTTCAATCTCTGGTTTTATGCAGCACCCCAACTCACCTTTCCCCTTAAGCAAGCATAAGTTGGTTTTCTAAATTTGAGACCCTGTTCTGTTCTGTAATTCAGTTCTGGTGTAGCCAAGTTTACATTCCGTGTATTACTGATATCTTATGATGTTTCTTTTTCTGTGTGACTTATTTCAGTTAGAATCATCATACCTGAATCCACTCATTGTGCTGCTAAGGGCCTGATGACATAGATTTCATTGCTGAGTGATATTGCTTTGTAAGTAAATACCACAACTTCTTTATCCATTTTTCACTTTCTGCGATGTTGAACTTGTACTGTAAACGAGGTTCTTGTAAACAGAGGCGTCCCAAACTTTGGGGTGGCTGTGTCTTTTTGATTTTAATTTCCCTAAGCTATAGGACCATAAGTGGAAGTGCCCTAGGCTCTGTTGCTTTGTTTTTTAGATGTTTCAGGAAACACCATACACTTCTCCCGAGTGTCTGTTGGCAATTTACATCCCGCCCATCAGCATAACAAGGCTCCCAGTTCTCCATGGCCTGTCCTGCCTTTCTGGATTTTACACTTTTTTCAGATGGCCCTTTTGACCGGGGGGAAGTGAGACTTCATTGTAGTGCAGATTTCCTTTGCAAGCTTGCTTGGTTGGCCAAAAAGGGCGTATGCGTTTTTTCCTGAATATATTCAGGAAAAAACGCATACGCCCTTTTTGGCCAAGTGCATCATTGTGGACGTTCTGCCTCTTTTCCTATGCTTTCAATGCAATTCCAGTCTACCTCCTGAAATCGGTTTCCTGCAATTCTGCCCCGCTTTCAAGTCCTCTTGGCAGCCTTACTTCAGTATATTTTTGGACGATAGCTGTCATTTATAACTCTGCAGGTTTGTGAATTACAGTGCCCCTGAGCTCCTTTCTTCAACTCGCTTTCTTTTGAGCTGGCCACAACACCGCAGGATGGCTTCAGGCCCTAATCTGGTTCCGGCACGGCACGCTGAGCCTTTGGTTAATTCCTCTTCCTGGTGGGAAATGAGAGTTAAATTTGCCCGTCCAGACACCTCCAGCTAGTCTCTCATTGGTTCTCGCTATTCCTGTTCATCTTCCGCAGAAATTGCAAACTGGGCCAAACAGGAGGTTAAAGGGACTGACTCTCCAAGTCGGGAGGGTGTTAGTAAAGCGTCTGGAATGTTGCACCCGAGTACCAGGGTACGAAAACTGAGACATATTTGAACACGTCTCCCGATCACATGGTTGATCAGACTCTAGGTTCCACATGCATGTTTTAGCTGAAGGAAGAATACCTTAAACCTGGGTAGTTGAAACCCGTGGAATGGGTACCATGCAATATGACTTCAAAGGGTCTTCATTTGCTCACCGAACCTCTCCAATCCTATCACTGCTGCGTTTATGCCCCTGTACACATGCTTGATTCTCTTTCGGAGACATAGCAATCCATAGGTTTTAAGATACTTACTAGTCAGGTACATTCTTAGGCATTTAATATGCGGTGTTGAGTCCATTTCGTTGAGCAAGGAGTAGCTCTTGTCTATTCCATATTTGGCTTAAGGAACTTTATCTGTGTTCATTTCAATCTCTAGTTTTATGCAGCACCCCAACTCACCTTTACCCTTAAGCAAGCATAAGTTGGTTTTCTAAATTTGAGACCCTGTTCTGTTCTGTAATTCAGTTCCTGTGTAGCCAAGTTTACATTCCGTGTATTACTGATATCTTATGATGTTTCTTTTTCTGTGTGACTTATTTCAGTTAGAATCATCATACCTGAATCCACTCATTGTGCTGCTAAGGGCCTGATGACATAGATTTCATTGCTGAGTGATATTGCTTTGTAAGTAAATACCACAACTTCTTTATCCATTTTTCACTTTCTGCGATGTTGAACTTGTACTGTAAACGAGGTTCTTGTAAACAGAGGCGTCCCAAACTTTGGGGTGGCTGTGTCTTTTTGATTTTAATTTCCCTAAGCTATAGGACCATAAGTGGAAGTGCCCTAGGCTCTGTTGCTTTGTTTTTTAGATGTTTCAGGAAACACCATACACTTCTCCCGAGTGTCTGTTGGCAATTTACATCCCGCCCATCAGCATAACAAGGCTCCCAGTTCTCCATGGCCTGTCCTGCCTTTCTGGATTTTACACTTTTTTCAGATGGCCCTTTTGACCGGGGGGAAGTGAGACTTCATTGTAGTGCAGATTTCCTTTGCAAGTTTGCTTGGTTGGCCAAAAAGGGCGTATGCGTTTTTTCCTGAATATATTCAGGAAAAAACGCATACGCCCTTTTTGGCCAAGTGCATCATTGTGGACGTTCTGCCTCTTTTCCTATGCTTTCAATGCAATTCCAGTCTACCTCCTGAAATCGGTTTCCTGCAATTCTGCCCCGCTTTCAAGTCCTCTTGGCAGCCTTACTTCAGTATATTTTTGGACGATAGCTGTCATTTATAACTCTGCAGGTTTGTGAATTACAGTGCCCCTGAGCTCCTTTCTTCAACTCGCTTTCTTTTGAGCTGGCCGCAACACCGCAGGATGGCTTCAGGCCCTAATCTGGTTCCGGCACGGCACGCTGAGCCTTTGGTTAATTCCTCTTCCTGGTGGGAAATGAGAGTTAAATTTGCCCGTCCAGACACCTCCAGCTAGTCTCTCATTGGTTCTCGCTATTCCTGTTCATCTTCCGCAGAAATTGCAAACTGGGCCAAACAGGAGGTTAAAGGGACTGACTCTCCAAGTCGGGAGGGTGTTAGTAAAGCGTCTGGAATGTTGCACCCGAGTACCAGGGTACGAAAACTGAGACATATTTGAACACGTCTCCCGATCACATGGTTGATCAGACTCTAGGTTCCACATGCATGTTTTAGCTGAAGGAAGAATACCTTAAACCTGGGTAGTTGAAACCCGTGGAATGGGTACCATGCAATATGACTTCAAAGGGTCTTCATTTGCTCACCGAACCTCTCCAATCCTATCACTGCTGCGTTTATGCCCCTGTACACATGCTTGATTCTCTTTCGGAGACATAGCAATCCATAGGTTTTAAGATACTTACTAGTCAGGTACATTCTTAGGCATTTAATATGCGGTGTTGAGTCCATTTCGTTGAGCAAGGAGTAGCTCTTGTCTATTCCATATTTGGCTTAAGGAACTTTATCTGTGCTCATTTCAATCTCTGGTTTTATGCAGCACCCCAACTCACCTTTACCCTTAAGCAAGCATAAGTTGGTTTTCTAAATTTGAGACCCTGTTCTGTTCTGTAATTCAGTTCCTGTGTAGCCAAGTTTACATTCCGTGTATTACTGATATCTTATGATGTTTCTTTTTCTGTGTGACTTATTTCAGTTAGAATCATCATACCTGAATCCACTCATTGTGCTGCTAAGGGCCTGATGACATAGATTTCATTGCTGAGTGATATTGCTTTGTAAGTAAATACCACAACTTCTTTATCCATTTTTCACTTTCTGCGATGTTGAACTTGTACTGTAAACGAGGTTCTTGTAAACAGAGGCGTCCCAAACTTTGGGGTGGCTGTGTCTTTTTGATTTTAATTTCCCTAATCTATAGGACCATAAGTGGAAGTGCCCTAGGCTCTGTTGCTTTGTTTTTTAGATGTTTCAGGAAACACCATACACTTCTCCCGAGTGTCTGTTGGCAATTTACATCCCGCCCATCAGCATAACAAGGCTCCCAGTTCTCCATGGCCTGTCCTGCCTTTCTGGATTTTACACTTTTTTCAGATGGCCCTTTTGACCGGGGGGAAGTGAGACTTCATTGTAGTGCAGATTTCCTTTGCAAGCTTGCTTGGTTGGCCAAAAAGGGCGTATGCGTTTTTTCCTGAATATATTCAGGAAAAAACGCATACGCCCTTTTTGGCCAAGTGCATCATTGTGGACGTTCTGCCTCTTTTCCTATGCTTTCAATGCAATTCCAGTCTACCTCCTGAAATCGGTTTCCTGCAATTCTGCCCCGCTTTCAAGTCCTCTTGGCAGCCTTACTTCAGTATATTTTTGGACGATAGCTGTCATTTATAACTCTGCAGGTTTGTGAATTACAGTGCCCCTGAGCTCCTTTCTTCAACTCGCTTTCTTTTGAGCTGGCCACAACACCGCAGGATGGCTTCAGGCCCTAATCTGGTTCCGGCACGGCACGCTGAGCCTTTGGTTAATTCCTCTTCCTGGTGGGAAATGAGAGTTAAATTTGCCCGTCCAGACACCTCCAGCTAGTCTCTCATTGGTTCTCGCTATTCCTGTTCATCTTCCGCAGAAATTGCAAACTGGGCCAAACAGGAGGTTAAAGGGACTGACTCTCCAAGTCGGGAGGGTGTTAGTAAAGCGTCTGGAATGTTGCACCCGAGTACCAGGGTACGAAAACTGAGACATATTTGAACACGTCTCCCGATCACATGGTTGATCATACTCTAGGTTCCACATGCATGTTTTAGCTGAAGGAAGAATACCTTAAACCTGGGTAGTTGAAACCCGTGGAATGGGTACCATGCAATATGACTTCAAAGGGTCTTCATTTGCTCACCGAACCTCTCCAATCCTATCACTGCTGCGTTTATGCCCCTGTACACATGCTTGATTCTCTTTCGGAGACATAGCAATCCATAGGTTTTAAGATACTTACTAGTCAGGTACATTCTTAGGCATTTAATATGCGGTGTTGAGTCCATTTCGTTGAGCAAGGAGTAGCTCTTGTCTATTCCATATTTGGCTTAAGGAACTTTATCTGTGTTCATTTCAATCTCTAGTTTTATGCAGCACCCCAACTCACCTTTACCCTTAAGCAAGCATAAGTTGGTTTTCTAAATTTGAGACCCTGTTCTGTTCTGTAATTCAGTTCCTGTGTAGCCAAGTTTACATTCCGTGTATTACTGATATCTTATGATGTTTCTTTTTCTGTGTGACTTATTTCAGTTAGAATCATCATACCTGAATCCACTCATTGTGCTGCTAAGGGCCTGATGACATAGATTTCATTGCTGAGTGATATTGCTTTGTAAGTAAATACCACAACTTCTTTATCCATTTTTCACTTTCTGCGATGTTGAACTTGTACTGTAAACGAGGTTCTTGTAAACAGAGGCGTCCCAAACTTTGGGGTGGCTGTGTCTTTTTGATTTTAATTTCCCTAAGCTATAGGACCATAAGTGGAAGTGCCCTAGGCTCTGTTGCTTTGTTTTTTAGATGTTTCAGGAAACACCATACACTTCTCCCGAGTGTCTGTTGGCAATTTACATCCCGCCCATCAGCATAACAAGGCTCCCAGTTCTCCATGGCCTGTCCTGCCTTTCTGGATTTTACACTTTTTTCAGATGGCCCTTTTGACCGGGGGGAAGTGAGACTTCATTGTAGTGCAGATTTCCTTTGCAAGCTTGCTTGGTTGGCCAAAAAGGGCGTATGCGTTTTTTCCTGAATATATTCAGGAAAAAACGCATACGCCCTTTTTGGCCAAGTGCATCATTGTGGACGTTCTGCCTCTTTTCCTATGCTTTCAATGCAATTCCAGTCTACCTCCTGAAATCGGTTTCCTGCAATTCTGCCCCGCTTTCAAGTCCTCTTGGCAGCCTTACTTCAGTATATTTTTGGACGATAGCTGTCATTTATAACTCTGCAGGTTTGTGAATTACAGTGCCCCTGAGCTCCTTTCTTCAACTCGCTTTCTTTTGAGCTGGCCGCAACACCGCAGGATGGCTTCAGGCCCTAATCTGGTTCCGGCACGGCACGCTGAGCCTTTGGTTAATTCCTCTTCCTGGTGGGAAATGAGAGTTAAATTTGCCCGTCCAGACACCTCCAGCTAGTCTCTCATTGGTTCTCGCTATTCCTGTTCATCTTCCGCAGAAATTGCAAACTGGGCCAAACAGGAGGTTAAAGGGACTGACTCTCCAAGTCGGGAGGGTGTTAGTAAAGCGTCTGGAATGTTGCACCCGAGTACCAGGGTACGAAAACTGAGACATATTTGAACACGTCTCCCGATCACATGGTTGATCAGACTCTAGGTTCCACATGCATGTTTTAGCTGAAGGAAGAATACCTTAAACCTGGGTAGTTGAAACCCGTGGAATGGGTACCATGCAATATGACTTCAAAGGGTCTTCATTTGCTCACCGAACCTCTCCAATCCTATCACTGCTGCGTTTATGCCCCTGTACACATGCTTGATTCTCTTTCGGAGACATAGCAATCCATAGGTTTTAAGATACTTACTAGTCAGGTACATTCTTAGGCATTTAATATGCGGTGTTGAGTCCATTTCGTTGAGCAAGGAGTAGCTCTTGTCTATTCCATATTTGGCTTAAGGAACTTTATCTGTGTTCATTTCAATCTCTGGTTTTATGCAGCACCCCAACTCACCTTTACCCTTAAGCAAGCATAAGTTGGTTTTCTAAATTTGAGACCCTGTTCTGTTCTGTAATTCAGTTCCTGTGTAGCCAAGTTTACATTCCGTGTATTACTGATATCTTATGATGTTTCTTTTTCTGTGTGACTTATTTCAGTTAGAATCATCATACCTGAATCCACTCATTGTGCTGCTAAGGGCCTGATGACATAGATTTCATTGCTGAGTGATATTGCTTTGTAAGTAAATACCACAACTTCTTTATCCATTTTTCACTTTCTGCGATGTTGAACTTGTACTGTAAACGAGGTTCTTGTAAACAGAGGCGTCCCAAACTTTGGGGTGGCTGTGTCTTTTTGATTTTAATTTCCCTAATCTATAGGACCATAAGTGGAAGTGCCCTAGGCTCTGTTGCTTTGTTTTTTAGATGTTTCAGGAAACACCATACACTTCTCCCGAGTGTCTGTTGGCAATTTACATCCCGCCCATCAGCATAACAAGGCTCCCAGTTCTCCATGGCCTGTCCTGTCTTTCTGGATTTTACACTTTTTTCAGATGGCCCTTTTGACCGGGGGGAAGTGAGACTTCATTGTAGTGCACATTTCCTTTGCAAGTTTGCTTGGTTGGCCAAAAAGGGCGTATGCGTTTTTTCCTGAATATATTCAGGAAAAAACGCATACGCCCTTTTTGGCCAAGTGCATCATTGTGGACGTTCTGCCTCTTTTCCTATGCTTTCAATGCAATTCCAGTCTACCTCCTGAAATCGGTTTCCTGCAATTCTGCCCCGCTTTCAAGTCCTCTTGGCAGCCTTACTTCAGTATATTTTTGGACGATAGCTGTCATTTATAACTCTGCAGGTTTGTGAATTACAGTGCCCCTGAGCTCCTTTCTTCAACTCGCTTTCTTTTGAGCTGGCCGCAACACCGCAGGATGGCTTCAGGCCCTAATCTGGTTCCGGCACGGCACGCTGAGCCTTTGGTTAATTCCTCTTCCTGGTGGGAAATGAGAGTTAAATTTGCCCGTCCAGACACCTCCAGCTAGTCTCTCATTGGTTCTCGCTATTCCTGTTCATCTTCCGCAGAAATTGCAAACTGGGCCAAACAGGAGGTTAAAGGGACTGACTCTCCAAGTCGGGAGGGTGTTAGTAAAGCGTCTGGAATGTTGCACCCGAGTACCAGGGTACGAAAACTGAGACATATTTGAACACGTCTCCCGATCACATGGTTGATCATACTCTAGGTTCCACATGCATGTTTTAGCTGAAGGAAGAATACCTTAAACCTGGGTAGTTGAAACCCGTGGAATGGGTACCATGCAATATGACTTCAAAGGGTCTTCATTTGCTCACCGAACCTCTCCAATCCTATCACTGCTGCGTTTATGCCCCTGTACACATGCTTGATTCTCTTTCGGAGACATAGCAATCCATAGGTTTTAAGATACTTACTAGTCAGGTACATTCTTAGGCATTTAATATGCGGTGTTGAGTCCATTTCGTTGAGCAAGGAGTAGCTCTTGTCTATTCCATATTTGGCTTAAGGAACTTTATCTGTGTTCATTTCAATCTCTGGTTTTATGCAGCACCCCAACTCACCTTTCCCCTTAAGCAAGCATAAGTTGGTTTTCTAAATTTGAGACCCTGTTCTGTTCTGTAATTCAGTTCCTGTGTAGCCAAGTTTACATTCCGTGTATTACTGATATCTTATGATGTTTCTTTTTCTGTGTGACTTATTTCAGTTAGAATCATCATACCTGAATCCACTCATTGTGCTGCTAAGGGCCTGATGACATAGATTTCATTGCTGAGTGATATTGCTTTGTAAGTAAATACCACAACTTCTTTATCCATTTTTCACTTTCTGCGATGTTGAACTTGTACTGTAAACGAGGTTCTTGTAAACAGAGGCGTCCCAAACTTTGGGGTGGCTGTGTCTTTTTGATTTTAATTTCCCTAAGCTATAGGACCATAAGTGGAAGTGCCCTAGGCTCTGTTGCTTTGTTTTTTAGATGTTTCAGGAAACACCATACACTTCTCCCGAGTGTCTGTTGGCAATTTACATCCCGCCCATCAGCATAACAAGGCTCCCAGTTCTCCATGGCCTGTCCTGCCTTTCTGGATTTTACACTTTTTTCAGATGGCCCTTTTGACCGGGGGGAAGTGAGACTTCATTGTAGTGCAGATTTCCTTTGCAAGCTTGCTTGGTTGGCCAAAAAGGGCGTATGCGTTTTTTCCTGAATATATTCAGGAAAAAACGCATACACCCTTTTTGGCCAAGTGCATCATTGTGGACGTTCTGCCTCTTTTCCTATGCTTTCAATGCAATTCCAGTCTACCTCCTGAAATCGGTTTCCTGCAATTCTGCCCCGCTTTCAAGTCCTCTTGGCAGCCTTACTTCAGTATATTTTTGGACGATAGCTGTCATTTATAACTCTGCAGGTTTGTGAATTACAGTGCCCCTGAGCTCCTTTCTTCAACTCGCTTTCTTTTGAGCTGGCCGCAACACCACAGGATGGCTTCAGGCCCTAATCTGGTTGCGGCACGGCACGCTGAGCCTTTGGTTAATTCCTCTTCCTGGTGGGAAATGAGAGTTAAATTTGCCCGTCCAGACACCTCCAGCTAGTCTCTCATTGGTTCTCGCTATTCCTGTTCATCTTCCGCAGAAATTGCAAACTGGGCCAAACAGGAGGTTAAAGGGACTGACTCTCCAAGTCGGGAGGGTGTTAGTAAAGCATCTGGAATGTTGCACCCGAGTACCAGGGTACGAAAACTGAGACATATTTGAACACGTCTCCCGATCACATGGTTGATCATACTCTAGGTTCCACATGCATGTTTTAGCTGAAGGAAGAATACCTTAAACCTGGGTAGTTGAAACCCGTGGAATGGGTACCATGCAATATGACTTCAAAGGGTCTTCATTTGCTCACCGAACCTCTCCAATCCTATCACTGCTGCGTTTATGCCCCTGTACACATGCTTGATTCTCTTTCGGAGACATAGCAATCCATAGGTTTTAAGATACTTACTAGTCAGGTACATTCTTAGGCATTTAATATGCGGTGTTGAGTCCATTTCGTTGAGCAAGGAGTAGCTCTTGTCTATTCCATATTTGGCTTAAGGAACTTTATCTGTGTTCATTTCAATCTCTGGTTTTATGCAGCACCCCAACTCACCTTTCCCCTTAAGCAAGCATAAGTTGGTTTTCCAAATTTGAGACCCTGTTCTGTTCTGTAATTCAGTTCCTGTGTAGCCAAGTTTACATTCCGTGTATTACTGATATCTTATGATGTTTCTTTTTCTGTGTGACTTATTTCAGTTAGAATCATCATACCTGAATCCACTCATTGTGCTGCTAAGGGCCTGATGACATAGATTTCATTGCTGAGTGATATTGCTTTGTAAGTAAATACCACAACTTCTTTATCCATTTTTCACTTTCTGCGATGTTGAACTTGTACTGTAAACGAGGTTCTTGTAAACAGAGGCGTCCCAAACTTTGGGGTGGCTGTGTCTTTTTGATTTTAATTTCCCTAAGCTATAGGACCATAAGTGGAAGTGCCCTAGGCTCTGTTGCTTTGTTTTTTAGATGTTTCAGGAAACACCATACACTTCTCCCGAGTGTCTGTTGGCAATTTACATCCCGCCCATCAGCATAACAAGGCTCCCAGTTCTCCATGGCCTGTCCTGCCTTTCTGGATTTTACACTTTTTTCAGATGGCCCTTTTGACCGGGGGGAAGTGAGACTTCATTGTAGTGCAGATTTCCTTTGCAAGCTTGCTTGGTTGGCCAAAAAGGGCGTATGCGTTTTTTCCTGAATATATTCAGGAAAAAACGCATACGCCCTTTTTGGCCAAGTGCATCATTGTGGACGTTCTGCCTCTTTTCCTATGCTTTCAATGCAATTCCAGTCTACCTCCTGAAATCGGTTTCCTGCAATTCTGCCCCGCTTTCAAGTCCTCTTGGCAGCCTTACTTCAGTATATTTTTGGACGATAGCTGTCATTTATAACTCTGCAGGTTTGTGAATTACAGTGCCCCTGAGCTCCTTTCTTCAACTCGCTTTCTTTTGAGCTGGCCGCAACACCGCAGGATGGCTTCAGGCCCTAATCTGGTTCCGGCACGGCACGCTGAGCCTTTGGTTAATTCCTCTTCCTGGTGGGAAATGAGAGTTAAATTTGCCCGTCCAGACACCTCCAGCTAGTCTCTCATTGGTTCTCGCTATTCCTGTTCATCTTCCGCAGAAATTGCAAACTGGGCCAAACAGGAGGTTAAAGGGACTGACTCTCCAAGTCGGGAGGGTGTTAGTAAAGCGTCTGGAATGTTGCACCCGAGTACCAGGGTACGAAAACTGAGACATATTTGAACACGTCTCCCGATCACATGGTTGATCAGACTCTAGGTTCCACATGCATGTTTTAGCTGAAGGAAGAATACCTTAAACCTGGGTAGTTGAAACCCGTGGAATGGGTACCATGCAATATGACTTCAAAGGGTCTTCATTTGCTCACCGAACCTCTCCAATCCTATCACTGCTGCGTTTATGCCCCTGTACACATGCTTGATTCTCTTTCGGAGACATAGCAATCCATAGGTTTTAAGATACTTACTAGTCAGGTACATTCTTAGGCATTTAATATGCGGTGTTGAGTCCATTTCGTTGAGCAAGGAGTAGCTCTTGTCTATTCCATATTTGGCTTAAGGAACTTTATCTGTGTTCATTTCAATCTCTGGTTTTATGCAGCACCCCAACTCACCTTTCCCCTTAAGCAAGCATAAGTTGGTTTTCCAAATTTGAGACCCTGTTCTGTTCTGTAATTCAGTTCCTGTGTAGCCAAGTTTACATTCCGTGTATTACTGATATCTTATGATGTTTCTTTTTCTGTGTGACTTATTTCAGTTAGAATCATCATACCTGAATCCACTCATTGTGCTGCTAAGGGCCTGATGACATAGATTTCATTGCTGAGTGATATTGCTTTGTAAGTAAATACCACAACTTCTTTATCCATTTTTCACTTTCTGCGATGTTGAACTTGTACTGTAAACGAGGTTCTTGTAAACAGAGGCGTCCCAAACTTTGGGGTGGCTGTGTCTTTTTGATTTTAATTTCCCTAAGCTATAGGACCATAAGTGGAAGTGCCCTAGGCTCTGTTGCTTTGTTTTTTAGATGTTTCAGGAAACACCATACACTTCTCCCGAGTGTCTGTTGGCAATTTACATCCCGCCCATCAGCATAACAAGGCTCCCAGTTCTCCATGGCCTGTCCTGTCTTTCTGGATTTTACACTTTTTTCAGATGGCCCTTTTGACCGGGGGGAAGTGAGACTTCATTGTAGTGCACATTTCCTTTGCAAGCTTGCTTGGTTGGCCAAAAAGGGCGTATGCGTTTTTTCCTGAATATATTCAGGAAAAAACGCATACGCCCTTTTTGGCCAAGTGCATCATTGTGGACGTTCTGCCTCTTTTCCTATGCTTTCAATGCAATTCCAGTCTACCTCCTGAAATCGGTTTCCTGCAATTCTGCCCCGCTTTCAAGTCCTCTTGGCAGCCTTACTTCAGTATATTTTTGGACGATAGCTGTCATTTATAACTCTGCAGGTTTGTGAATTACAGTGCCCCTGAGCTCCTTTCTTCAACTCGCTTTCTTTTGAGCTGGCCGCAACACCGCAGGATGGCTTCAGGCCCTAATCTGGTTCCGGCACGGCACGCTGAGCCTTTGGTTAATTCCTCTTCCTGGTGGGAAATGAGAGTTAAATTTGCCCGTCCAGACACCTCCAGCTAGTCTCTCATTGGTTCTCGCTATTCCTGTTCATCTTCCGCAGAAATTGCAAACTGGGCCAAACAGGAGGTTAAAGGGACTGACTCTCCAAGTCGGGAGGGTGTTAGTAAAGCGTCTGGAATGTTGCACCCGAGTACCAGGGTACGAAAACTGAGACATATTTGAACACGTCTCCCGATCACATGGTTGATCAGACTCTAGGTTCCACATGCATGTTTTAGCTGAAGGAAGAATACCTTAAACCTGGGTAGTTGAAACCCGTGGAATGGGTACCATGCAATATGACTTCAAAGGGTCTTCATTTGCTCACCGAACCTCTCCAATCCTATCACTGCTGCGTTTATGCCCCTGTACACATGCTTGATTCTCTTTCGGAGACATAGCAATCCATAGGTTTTAAGATACTTACTAGTCAGGTACATTCTTAGGCATTTAATATGCGGTGTTGAGTCCATTTCGTTGAGCAAGGAGTAGCTCTTGTCTATTCCATATTTGGCTTAAGGAACTTTATCTGTGTTCATTTCAATCTCTGGTTTTATGCAGCACCCCAACTCACCTTTACCCTTAAGCAAGCATAAGTTGGTTTTCTAAATTTGAGACCCTGTTCTGTTCTGTAATTCAGTTCCTGTGTAGCCAAGTTTACATTCCGTGTATTACTGATATCTTATGATGTTTCTTTTTCTGTGTGACTTATTTCAGTTAGAATCATCATACCTGAATCCACTCATTGTGCTGCTAAGGGCCTGATGACATAGATTTCATTGCTGAGTGATATTGCTTTGTAAGTAAATACCACAACTTCTTTATCCATTTTTCACTTTCTGCGATGTTGAACTTGTACTGTAAACGAGGTTCTTGTAAACAGAGGCGTCCCAAACTTTGGGGTGGCTGTGTCTTTTTGATTTTAATTTCCCTAAGCTATAGGACCATAAGTGGAAGTGCCCTAGGCTCTGTTGCTTTGTTTTTTAGATGTTTCAGGAAACACCATACACTTCTCCCGAGTGTCTGTTGGCAATTTACATCCCGCCCATCAGCATAACAAGGCTCCCAGTTCTCCATGGCCTGTCCTGTCTTTCTGGATTTTACACTTTTTTCAGATGGCCCTTTTGACCGGGGGGAAGTGAGACTTCATTGTAGTGCACATTTCCTTTGCAAGTTTGCTTGGTTGGCCAA
Source organism: Pseudorca crassidens (assembly GCF_039906515.1). Lineage (NCBI taxonomy): Eukaryota > Metazoa > Chordata > Mammalia > Artiodactyla > Delphinidae > Pseudorca > Pseudorca crassidens. Next base: position 1,034,966 of record NW_027136305.1, read on the forward strand.
AAAGGGCGTATGCGTTTTTTCCTGAATATATTCAGGAAAAAACGCATACGCCCTTTTTGGCCAAGTGCATCATTGTGGACGTTCTGCCTCTTTTCCTATGCTTTCAATGCAATTCCAGTCTACCTCCTGAAATCGGTTTCCTGCAATTCTGCCCCGCTTTCAAGTCCTCTTGGCAGCCTTACTTCAGTATATTTTTGGACGATAGCTGTCATTTATAACTCTGCAGGTTTGTGAATTACAGTGCCCCTGAGCTCCTTTCTTCAACTCGCTTTCTTTTGAGCTGGCTGCAACACCACAGGATGGCTTCAGGCCCTAATCTGGTTCCGGCACGGCACGCTGAGCCTTTGGTTAATTCCTCTTCCAGGTGGGAAATGAGAGTTAAATTTGCCCGTCCAGACACCTCCAGCTAGTCTCTCATTGGTTCTCGCTATTCCTGTTCATCTTCCGCAGAAATTGCAAACTGGGCCAAACAGGAGGTTAAAGGGACTGACTCTCCAAGTCGGGAGGGTGTTAGTAAAGCATCTGGAATGTTGCACCCGAGTACCAGGGTACGAAAACTGAGACATATTTGAACACGTCTCCCGATCACATGGTTGATCATACTCTAGGTTCCACATGCATGTTTTAGCTGAAGGAAGAATACCTTAAACCTGGGTAGTTGAAACCCGTGGAATGGGTACCATGCAATATGACTTCAAAGGGTCTTCATTTGCTCACCGAACCTCTCCAATCCTATCACTGCTGCGTTTATGCCCCTGTACACATGCTTGATTCTCTTTCGGAGACATAGCAATCCATAGGTTTTAAGATACTTACTAGTCAGGTACATTCTTAGGCATTTAATATGCGGTGTTGAGTCCATTTCGTTGAGCAAGGAGTAGCTCTTGTCTATTCCATATTTGGCTTAAGGAACTTTATCTGTGTTCATTTCAATCTCTGGTTTTATGCAGCACCCCAACTCACCTTTCCCCTTAAGCAAGCATAAGTTGGTTTTCCAAATTTGAGACCCTGTTCTGTTCTGTAATTCAGTTCCTGTGTAGCCAAGTTTACATTCCGTGTATTACTGATATCTTATGATGTTTCTTTTTCTGTGTGACTTATTTCAGTTAGAATCATCATACCTGAATCCACTCATTGTGCTGCTAAGGGCCTGATGACATAGATTTCATTGCTGAGTGATATTGCTTTGTAAGTAAATACCACAACTTCTTTATCCATTTTTCACTTTCTGCGATGTTGAACTTGTACTGTAAACGAGGTTCTTGTAAACAGAGGCGTCCCAAACTTTGGGGTGGCTGTGTCTTTTTGATTTTAATTTCCCTAAGCTATAGGACCATAAGTGGAAGTGCCCTAGGCTCTGTTGCTTTGTTTTTTAGATGTTTCAGGAAACACCATACACTTCTCCCGAGTGTCTGTTGGCAATTTACATCCCGCCCATCAGCATAACAAGGCTCCCAGTTCTCCATGGCCTGTCCTGCCTTTCTGGATTTTACACTTTTTTCAGATGGCCCTTTTGACCGGGGGGAAGTGAGACTTCATTGTAGTGCAGATTTCCTTTGCAAGCTTGCTTGGTTGGCCAAAAAGTGCGTATGCGTTTTTTCCTGAATATATTCAGGAAAAAACGCATACGCCCTTTTTGGCCAAGTGCATCATTGTGGACGTTCTGCCTCTTTTCCTATGCTTTCAATGCAATTCCAGTCTACCTCCTGAAATCGGTTTCCTGCAATTCTGCCCCGCTTTCAAGTCCTCTTGGCAGCCTTACTTCAGTATATTTTTGGACGATAGCTGTCATTTATAACTCTGCAGGTTTGTGAATTACAGTGCCCCTGAGCTCCTTTCTTCAACTCGCTTTCTTTTGAGCTGGCCGCAACACCGCAGGATGGCTTCAGGCCCTAATCTGGTTCCGGCACGGCACGCTGAGCCTTTGGTTAATTCCTCTTCCTGGTGGGAAATGAGAGTTAAATTTGCCCGTCCAGACACCTCCAGCTAGTCTCTCATTGGTTCTCGCTATTCCTGTTCATCTTCCGCAGAAATTGCAAACTGGGCCAAACAGGAGGTTAAAGGGACTGACTCTCCAAGTCGGGAGGGTGTTAGTAAAGCGTCTGGAATGTTGCACCCGAGTACCAGGGTACGAAAACTGAGACATATTTGAACACGTCTCCCGATCACATGGTTGATCAGACTCTAGGTTCCACATGCATGTTTTAGCTGAAGGAAGAATACCTTAAACCTGGGTAGTTGAAACCCGTGGAATGGGTACCATGCAATATGACTTCAAAGGGTCTTCATTTGCTCACCGAACCTCTCCAATCCTATCACTGCTGCGTTTATGCCCCTGTACACATGCTTGATTCTCTTTCGGAGACATAGCAATCCATAGGTTTTAAGATACTTACTAGTCAGGTACATTCTTAGGCATTTAATATGCGGTGTTGAGTCCATTTCGTTGAGCAAGGAGTAGCTCTTGTCTATTCCATATTTGGCTTAAGGAACTTTATCTGTGTTCATTTCAATCTCTGGTTTTATGCAGCACCCCAACTCACCTTTCCCCTTAAGCAAGCATAAGTTGGTTTTCTAAATTTGAGACCCTGTTCTGTTCTGTAATTCAGTTCCTGTGTAGCCAAGTTTACATTCCGTGTATTACTGATATCTTATGATGTTTCTTTTTCTGTGTGACTTATTTCAGTTAGAATCATCATACCTGAATCCACTCATTGTGCTGCTAAGGGCCTGATGACATAGATTTCATTGCTGAGTGATATTGCTTTGTAAGTAAATACCACAACTTCTTTATCCATTTTTCACTTTCTGCGATGTTGAACTTGTACTGTAAACGAGGTTCTTGTAAACAGAGGCGTCCCAAACTTTGGGGTGGCTGTGTCTTTTTGATTTTAATTTCCCTAAGCTATAGGACCATAAGTGGAAGTGCCCTAGGCTCTGTTGCTTTGTTTTTTAGATGTTTCAGGAAACACCATACACTTCTCCCGAGTGTCTGTTGGCAATTTACATCCCGCCCATCAGCATAACAAGGCTCCCAGTTCTCCATGGCCTGTCCTGTCTTTCTGGATTTTACACTTTTTTCAGATGGCCCTTTTGACCGGGGGGAAGTGAGACTTCATTGTAGTGCACATTTCCTTTGCAAGTTTGCTTGGTTGGCCAAAAAGGGCGTATGCGTTTTTTCCTGAATATATTCAGGAAAAAACGCATACGCCCTTTTTGGCCAAGTGCATCATTGTGGACGTTCTGCCTCTTTTCCTATGCTTTCAATGCAATTCCAGTCTACCTCCTGAAATCGGTTTCCTGCAATTCTGCCCCGCTTTCAAGTCCTCTTGGCAGCCTTACTTCAGTATATTTTTGGACGATAGCTGTCATTTATAACTCTGCAGGTTTGTGAATTACAGTGCCCCTGAGCTCCTTTCTTCAACTCGCTTTCTTTTGAGCTGGCCGCAACACCGCAGGATGGCTTCAGGCCCTAATCTGGTTCCGGCACGGCACGCTGAGCCTTTGGTTAATTCCTCTTCCTGGTGGGAAATGAGAGTTAAATTTGCCCGTCCAGACACCTCCAGCTAGTCTCTCATTGGTTCTCGCTATTCCTGTTCATCTTCCGCAGAAATTGCAAACTGGGCCAAACAGGAGGTTAAAGGGACTGACTCTCCAAGTCGGGAGGGTGTTAGTAAAGCGTCTGGAATGTTGCACCCGAGTACCAGGGTACGAAAACTGAGACATATTTGAACACGTCTCCCGATCACATGGTTGATCAGACTCTAGGTTCCACATGCATGTTTTAGCTGAAGGAAGAATACCTTAAACCTGGGTAGTTGAAACCCGTGGAATGGGTACCATGCAATATGACTTCAAAGGGTCTTCATTTGCTCACCGAACCTCTCCAATCCTATCACTGCTGCGTTTATGCCCCTGTACACATGCTTGATTCTCTTTCGGAGACATAGCAATCCATAGGTTTTAAGATACTTACTAGTCAGGTACATTCTTAGGCATTTAATATGCGGTGTTGAGTCCATTTCGTTGAGCAAGGAGTAGCTCTTGTCTATTCCATATTTGGCTTAAGGAACTTTATCTGTGTTCATTTCAATCTCTGGTTTTATGCAGCACCCCAACTCACCTTTACCCTTAAGCAAGCATAAGTTGGTTTTCTAAATTTGAGACCCTGTTCTGTTCTGTAATTCAGTTCCTGTGTAGCCAAGTTTACATTCCGTGTATTACTGATATCTTATGATGTTTCTTTTTCTGTGTGACTTATTTCAGTTAGAATCATCATACCTGAATCCACTCATTGTGCTGCTAAGGGCCTGATGACATAGATTTCATTGCAGAGTGATATTGCTTTGTAAGTAAATACCACAACTTCTTTATCCATTTTTCACTTTCTGCGATGTTGAACTTGTACTGTAAACGAGGTTCTTGTAAACAGAGGCGTCCCAAACTTTGGGGTGGCTGTGTCTTTTTGATTTTAATTTCCCTAAGCTATAGGACCATAAGTGGAAGTGCCCTAGGCTCTGTTGCTTTGTTTTTTAGATGTTTCAGGAAACACCATACACTTCTCCCGAGTGTCTGTTGGCAATTTACATCCCGCCCATCAGCATAACAAGGCTCCCAGTTCTCCATGGCCTGTCCTGTCTTTCTGGATTTTACACTTTTTTCAGATGGCCCTTTTGACCGGGGGGAAGTGAGACTTCATTGTAGTGCACATTTCCTTTGCAAGTTTGCTTGGTTGGCCAAAAAGGGCGTATGCGTTTTTTCCTGAATATATTCAGGAAAAAACGCATACGCCCTTTTTGGCCAAGTGCATCATTGTGGACGTTCTGCCTCTTTTCCTATGCTTTCAATGCAATTCCAGTCTACCTCCTGAAATCGGTTTCCTGCAATTCTGCCCCGCTTTCAAGTCCTCTTGGCAGCCTTACTTCAGTATATTTTTGGACGATAGCTGTCATTTATAACTCTGCAGGTTTGTGAATTACAGTGCCCCTGAGCTCCTTTCTTCAACTCGCTTTCTTTTGAGCTGGCTGCAACACCACAGGATGGCTTCAGGCCCTAATCTGGTTCCGGCACGGCACGCTGAGCCTTTGGTTAATTCCTCTTCCTGGTGGGAAATGAGAGTTAAATTTGCCCGTCCAGACACCTCCAGCTAGTCTCTCATTGGTTCTCGCTATTCCTGTTCATCTTCCGCAGAAATTGCAAACTGGGCCAAACAGGAGGTTAAAGGGACTGACTCTCCAAGTCGGGAGGGTGTTAGTAAAGCATCTGGAATGTTGCACCCGAGTACCAGGGTACGAAAACTGAGACATATTTGAACACGTCTCCCGATCACATGGTTGATCATACTCTAGGTTCCACATGCATGTTTTAGCTGAAGGAAGAATACCTTAAACCTGGGTAGTTGAAACCCGTGGAATGGGTACCATGCAATATGACTTCAAAGGGTCTTCATTTGCTCACCGAACCTCTCCAATCCTATCACTGCTGCGTTTATGCCCCTGTACACATGCTTGATTCTCTTTCGGAGACATAGCAATCCATAGGTTTTAAGATACTTACTAGTCAGGTACATTCTTAGGCATTTAATATGCGGTGTTGAGTCCATTTCGTTGAGCAAGGAGTAGCTCTTGTCTATTCCATATTTGGCTTAAGGAACTTTATCTGTGTTCATTTCAATCTCTGGTTTTATGCAGCACCCCAACTCACCTTTCCCCTTAAGCAAGCATAAGTTGGTTTTCCAAATTTGAGACCCTGTTCTGTTCTGTAATTCAGTTCCTGTGTAGCCAAGTTTACATTCCGTGTATTACTGATATCTTATGATGTTTCTTTTTCTGTGTGACTTATTTCAGTTAGAATCATCATACCTGAATCCACTCATTGTGCTGCTAAGGGCCTGATGACATAGATTTCATTGCTGAGTGATATTGCTTTGTAAGTAAATACCACAACTTCTTTATCCATTTTTCACTTTCTGCGATGTTGAACTTGTACTGTAAACGAGGTTCTTGTAAACAGAGGCGTCCCAAACTTTGGGGTGGCTGTGTCTTTTTGATTTTAATTTCCCTAAGCTATAGGACCATAAGTGGAAGTGCCCTAGGCTCTGTTGCTTTGTTTTTTAGATGTTTCAGGAAACACCATACACTTCTCCCGAGTGTCTGTTGGCAATTTACATCCCGCCCATCAGCATAACAAGGCTCCCAGTTCTCCATGGCCTGTCCTGCCTTTCTGGATTTTACACTTTTTTCAGATGGCCCTTTTGACCGGGGGGAAGTGAGACTTCATTGTAGTGCAGATTTCCTTTGCAAGCTTGCTTGGTTGGCCAAAAAGGGCGTATGCGTTTTTTCCTGAATATATTCAGGAAAAAACGCATACGCCCTTTTTGGCCAAGTGCATCATTGTGGACGTTCTGCCTCTTTTCCTATGCTTTCAATGCAATTCCAGTCTACCTCCTGAAATCGGTTTCCTGCAATTCTGCCCCGCTTTCAAGTCCTCTTGGCAGCCTTACTTCAGTATATTTTTGGACGATAGCTGTCATTTATAACTCTGCAGGTTTGTGAATTACAGTGCCCCTGAGCTCCTTTCTTCAACTCGCTTTCTTTTGAGCTGGCCGCAACACCGCAGGATGGCTTCAGGCCCTAATCTGGTTCCGGCACGGCACGCTGAGCCTTTGGTTATTTCCTCTTCCTGGTGGGAAATGAGAGTTAAATTTGCCCGTCCAGACACCTCCAGCTAGTCTCTCATTGGTTCTCCCTATTTCTGTTCATCTTCCGCAGAAATTGCAAACTGGGCCAAACAGGAGGTTAAAGGGACTGACTCTCCAAGTCGGGAGGGTGTTAGTAAAGCGTCTGGAATGTTGCACCCGAGTACCAGGGTACGAAAACTGAGACATATTTGAACACGTCTCCCGATCACATGGTTGATCATACTCTAGGTTCCACATGCATGTTTTAGCTGAAGGAAGAATACCTTAAACCTGGGTAGTTGAAACCCGTGGAATGGGTACCATGCAATATGACTTCAAAGGGTCTTCATTTGCTCACCGAACCTCTCCAATCCTATCACTGCTGCGTTTATGCCCCTGTACACATGCTTGATTCTCTTTCGGAGACATAGCAATCCATAGGTTTTAAGATACTTACTAGTCAGGTACATTCTTAGGCATTTAATATGGGGTGTTTAGTCCATTTCGTTGAGCAAGGAGTAGCTCTTGTCTATTCCATATTTGGCTTAAGGAACTTTATCTGTGTTCATTTCAATCTCTGGTTTTATGCAGCACCCCAACTCACCTTTACCCTTAAGCAAGCATAAGTTGGTTTTCTAAATTTGAGACCCTGTTCTGTTCTGTAATTCAGTTCCTGTGTAGCCAAGTTTACATTCCGTGTATTACTGATATCTTATGATGTTTCTTTTTCTGTGTGACTTATTTCAGTTAGAATCATCATACCTGAATCCACTCATTGTGCTGCTAAGGGCCTGATGACATAGATTTCATTGCTGAGTGATATTGCTTTGTAAGTAAATACCACAACTTCTTTATCCATTTTTCACTTTCTGCGATGTTGAACTTGTACTGTAAACGAGGTTCTTGTAAACAGAGGCGTCCCAAACTTTGGGGTGGCTGTGTCTTTTTGATTTTAATTTCCCTAAGCTATAGGACCATAAGTGGAAGTGCCCTAGGCTCTGTTGCTTTGTTTTTTAGATGTTTCAGGAAACACCATACACTTCTCCCGAGTGTCTGTTGGCAATTTACATCCCGCCCATCAGCATAACAAGGCTCCCAGTTCTCCATGGCCTGTCCTGTCTTTCTGGATTTTACACTTTTTTCAGATGGCCCTTTTGACCGGGGGGAAGTGAGACTTCATTGTAGTGCAGATTTCCTTTGCAAGCTTGCTTGGTTGGCCAAAAAGGGCGTATGCGTTTTTTCCTGAATATATTCAGGAAAAAACGCATACGCCCTTTTTGGCCAAGTGCATCATTGTGGACGTTCTGCCTCTTTTCCTATGCTTTCAATGCAATTCCAGTCTACCTCCTGAAATCGGTTTCCTGCAATTCTGCCCCGCTTTCAAGTCCTCTTGGCAGCCTTACTTCAGTATATTTTTGGACGATAGCTGTCATTTATAACTCTGCAGGTTTGTGAATTACAGTGCCCCTGAGCTCCTTTCTTCAACTCGCTTTCTTGTGACCTGGCCGCAACACCGCAGGATGGCTTCAGGCCCTAATCTGGTTCCGGCACGGCACGCTGAGCCTTTGGTTAATTCCTCTTCCTGGTGGGAAATGAGAGTTAAATTTGCCCGTCCAGACACCTCCAGCTAGTCTCTCATTGGTTCTCGCTATTCCTGTTCATCTTTCGCAGAAATTGCAAACTGGGCCAAACAGGAGGTTAAAGGGACTGACTCTCCAAGTCGGGAGGGTGTTAGTAAAGCGTCTGGAATGTTGCACCCGAGTACCAGGGTACGAAAACTGAGACATATTTGAACACGTCTCCCGATCACATGGTTGATCATACTTTAGGTTCCACATGCATGTTTTAGCTGAAGGAAGAATACCTTAAACCTGGGTAGTTGAAACCCGTGGAATGGGTACCATGCAATATGACTTCAAAGGGTCTTCATTTGCTCACCGAACCTCTCCAATCCTATCACTGCTGCGTTTATGCCCCTGTACACATGCTTGATTCTCTTTCGGAGACATAACAATCCATAGGTTTTAAGATACTTACTAGTCAGGTACATTCTTAGGCATTTAATATGCGGTGTTGAGTCCATTTCGTTGAGCAAGGAGTAGCTCTTGTCTATTCCATATTTGGCTTAAGGAACTTTATCTGTGTTCATTTCAATCTCTGGTTTTATGCAGCACCCCAACTCACCTTTCCCCTTAAGCAAGCATAAGTTGGTTTTCTAAATTTGAGACCCTGTTCTGTTCTGTAATTCAGTTCTGGTGTAGCCAAGTTTACATTCCGTGTATTACTGATATCTTATGATGTTTCTTTTTCTGTGTGACTTATTTCAGTTAGAATCATCATACCTGAATCCACTCATTGTGCTGCTAAGGGCCTGATGACATAGATTTCATTGCTGAGTGATATTGCTTTGTAAGTAAATACCACAACTTCTTTATCCATTTTTCACTTTCTGCGATGTTGAACTTGTACTGTAAACGAGGTTCTTGTAAACAGAGGCGTCCCAAACTTTGGGGTGGCTGTGTCTTTTTGATTTTAATTTCCCTAAGCTATAGGACCATAAGTGGAAGTGCCCTAGGCTCTGTTGCTTTGTTTTTTAGATGTTTCAGGAAACACCATACACTTCTCCCGAGTGTCTGTTGGCAATTTACATCCCGCCCATCAGCATAACAAGGCTCCCAGTTCTCCATGGCCTGTCCTGCCTTTCTGGATTTTACACTTTTTTCAGATGGCCCTTTTGCCCGGGGGGAAGTGAGACTTCATTGTAGTGCAGATTTCCTTTGCAAGCTTGCTTGGTTGGCCAAAAAGGGCGTATGCGTTTTTTCCTGAATATATTCAGGAAAAAACGCATACGCCCTTTTTGGCCAAGTGCATCATTGTGGACGTTCTGCCTCTTTTCCTATGCTTTCAATGCAATTCCAGTCTACCTCCTGAAATCGGTTTCCTGCAATTCTGCCCCGCTTTCAAGTCCTCTTGGCAGCCTTACTTCAGTATATTTTTGGACGATAGCTGTCATTTATAACTCTGCAGGTTTGTGAATTACAGTGCCCCTGAGCTCCTTTCTTCAACTCGCTTTCTTTTGAGCTGGCCGCAACACCGCAGGATGGCTTCAGGCCCTAATCTGGTTCCGGCACGGCACGCTGAGCCTTTGGTTAATTCCTCTTCCTGGTGGGAAATGAGAGTTAAATTTGCCCGTCCAGACACCTCCAGCTAGTCTCTCATTGGTTCTCGCTATTCCTGTTCATCTTCCGCAGAAATTGCAAACTGGGCCAAACAGGAGGTTAAAGGGACTGACTCTCCAAGTCGGGAGGGTGTTAGTAAAGCGTCTGGAATGTTGCACCCGAGTACCAGGGTACGAAAACTGAGACATATTTGAACACGTCTCCCGATCACATGGTTGATCAGACTCTAGGTTCCACATGCATGTTTTAGCTGAAGGAAGAATACCTTAAACCTGGGTAGTTGAAACCCGTGGAATGGGTACCATGCAATATGACTTCAAAGGGTCTTCATTTGCTCACCGAACCTCTCCAATCCTATCACTGCTGCGTTTATGCCCCTGTACACATGCTTGATTCTCTTTCGGAGACATAGCAATCCATAGGTTTTAAGATACTTACTAGTCAGGTACATTCTTAGGCATTTAATATGCGGTGTTGAGTCCATTTCGTTGAGCAAGGAGTAGCTCTTGTCTATTCCATATTTGGCTTAAGGAACTTTATCTGTGTTCATTTCAATCTCTGGTTTTATGCAGCACCCCAACTCACCTTTACCCTTAAGCAAGCATAAGTTGGTTTTCTAAATTTGAGACCCTGTTCTGTTCTGTAATTCAGTTCCTGTGTAGCCAAGTTTACATTCCGTGTATTACTGATATCTTATGATGTTTCTTTTTCTGTGTGACTTATTTCAGTTAGAATCATCATACCTGAATCCACTCATTGTGCTGCTAAGGGCCTGATGACATAGATTTCATTGCTGAGTGATATTGCTTTGTAAGTAAATACCACAACTTCTTTATCCATTTTTCACTTTCTGCGATGTTGAACTTGTACTGTAAACGAGGTTCTTGTAAACAGAGGCGTCCCAAACTTTGGGGTGGCTGTGTCTTTTTGATTTTAATTTCCCTAAGCTATAGGACCATAAGTGGAAGTGCCCTAGGCTCTGTTGCTTTGTTTTTTAGATGTTTCAGGAAACACCATACACTTCTCCCGAGTGTCTGTTGGCAATTTACATCCCGCCCATCAGCATAACAAGGCTCCCAGTTCTCCATGGCCTGTCCTGTCTTTCTGGATTTTACACTTTTTTCAGATGGCCCTTTTGACCGGGGGGAAGTGAGACTTCATTGTAGTGCACATTTCCTTTGCAAGTTTGCTTGGTTGGCCAAAAAGGGCGTATGCGTTTTTTCCTGAATATATTCAGGAAAAAACGCATACGCCCTTTTTGGCCAAGTGCATCATTGTGGACGTTCTGCCTCTTTTCCTATGCTTTCAATGCAATTCCAGTCTACCTCCTGAAATCGGTTTCCTGCAATTCTGCCCCGCTTTCAAGTCCTCTTGGCAGCCTTACTTCAGTATATTTTTGGACGATAGCTGTCATTTATAACTCTGCAGGTTTGTGAATTACAGTGCCCCTGAGCTCCTTTCTTCAACTCGCTTTCTTTTGAGCTGGCCGCAACACCGCAGGATGGCTTCAGGCCCTAATCTGGTTCCGGCACGGCACGCTGAGCCTTTGGTTAATTCCTCTTCCTGGTGGGAAATGAGAGTTAAATTTGCCCGTCCAGACACCTCCAGCTAGTCTCTCATTGGTTCTCGCTATTCCTGTTCATCTTCCGCAGAAATTGCAAACTGGGCCAAACAGGAGGTTAAAGGGACTGACTCTCCAAGTCGGGAGGGTGTTAGTAAAGCGTCTGGAATGTTGCACCCGAGTACCAGGGTACGAAAACTGAGACATATTTGAACACGTCTCCCGATCACATGGTTGATCAGACTCTAGGTTCCACATGCATGTTTTAGCTGAAGGAAGAATACCTTAAACCTGGGTAGTTGAAACCCGTGGAATGGGTACCATGCAATATGACTTCAAAGGGTCTTCATTTGCTCACCGAACCTCTCCAATCCTATCACTGCTGCGTTTATGCCCCTGTACACATGCTTGATTCTCTTTCGGAGACATAGCAATCCATAGGTTTTAAGATACTTACTAGTCAGGTACATTCTTAGGCATTTAATATGCGGTGTTGAGTCCATTTCGTTGAGCAAGGAGTAGCTCTTGTCTATTCCATATTTGGCTTAAGGAACTTTATCTGTGTTCATTTCAATCTCTGGTTTTATGCAGCACCCCAACTCACCTTTACCCTTAAGCAAGCATAAGTTGGTTTTCTAAATTTGAGACCCTGTTCTGTTCTGTAATTCAGTTCCTGTGTAGCCAAGTTTACATTCCGTGTATTACTGATATCTTATGATGTTTCTTTTTCTGTGTGACTTATTTCAGTTAGAATCATCATACCTGAATCCACTCATTGTGCTGCTAAGGGCCTGATGACATAGATTTCATTGCTGAGTGATATTGCTTTGTAAGTAAATACCACAACTTCTTTATCCATTTTTCACTTTCTGCGATGTTGAACTTGTACTGTAAACGAGGTTCTTGTAAACAGAGGCGTCCCAAACTTTGGGGTGGCTGTGTCTTTTTGATTTTAATTTCCCTAAGCTATAGGACCATAAGTGGAAGTGCCCTAGGCTCTGTTGCTTTGTTTTTTAGATGTTTCAGGAAACACCATACACTTCTCCCGAGTGTCTGTTGGCAATTTACATCCCGCCCATCAGCATAACAAGGCTCCCAGTTCTCCATGGCCTGTCCTGTCTTTCTGGATTTTACACTTTTTTCAGATGGCCCTTTTGACCGGGGGGAAGTGAGACTTCATTGTAGTGCACATTTCCTTTGCAAGTTTGCTTGGTTGGCCAAAAAGGGCGTATGCGTTTTTTCCTGAATATATTCAGGAAAAAACGCATACGCCCTTTTTGGCCAAGTGCATCATTGTGGACGTTCTGCCTCTTTTCCTATGCTTTCAATGCAATTCCAGTCTACCTCCTGAAATCGGTTTCCTGCAATTCTGCCCCGCTTTCAAGTCCTCTTGGCAGCCTTACTTCAGTATATTTTTGGACGATAGCTGTCATTTATAACTCTGCAGGTTTGTGAATTACAGTGCCCCTGAGCTCCTTTCTTCAACTCGCTTTCTTTTGAGCTGGCTGCAACACCACAGGATGGCTTCAGGCCCTAATCTGGTTCCGGCACGGCACGCTGAGCCTTTGGTTAATTCCTCTTCCTGGTGGGAAATGAGAGTTAAATTTGCCCGTCCAGACACCTCCAGCTAGTCTCTCATTGGTTCTCGCTATTCCTGTTCATCTTCCGCAGAAATTGCAAACTGGGCCAAACAGGAGGTTAAAGGGACTGACTCTCCAAGTCGGGAGGGTGTTAGTAAAGCATCTGGAATGTTGCACCCGAGTACCAGGGTACGAAAACTGAGACATATTTGAACACGTCTCCCGATCACATGGTTGATCATACTCTAGGTTCCACATGCATGTTTTAGCTGAAGGAAGAATACCTTAAACCTGGGTAGTTGAAACCCGTGGAATGGGTACCATGCAATATGACTTCAAAGGGTCTTCATTTGCTCACCGAACCTCTCCAATCCTATCACTGCTGCGTTTATGCCCCTGTACACATGCTTGATTCTCTTTCGGAGACATAGCAATCCATAGGTTTTAAGATACTTACTAGTCAGGTACATTCTTAGGCATTTAATATGCGGTGTTGAGTCCATTTCGTTGAGCAAGGAGTAGCTCTTGTCTATTCCATATTTGGCTTAAGGAACTTTATCTGTGTTCATTTCAATCTCTGGTTTTATGCAGCACCCCAACTCACCTTTCCCCTTAAGCAAGCATAAGTTGGTTTTCCAAATTTGAGACCCTGTTCTGTTCTGTAATTCAGTTCCTGTGTAGCCAAGTTTACATTCCGTGTATTACTGATATCTTATGATGTTTCTTTTTCTGTGTGACTTATTTCAGTTAGAATCATCATACCTGAATCCACTCATTGTGCTGCTAAGGGCCTGATGACATAGATTTCATTGCTGAGTGATATTGCTTTGTAAGTAAATACCACAACTTCTTTATCCATTTTTCACTTTCTACGATGTTGAACTTGTACTGTAAACGAGGTTCTTGTAAACAGAGGCGTCCCAATGTTTGGGGTGGCTGTGTCTTTTTGATTTTAATTTCCCTAAGCTATAGGACCATAAGTGGAAGTGCCCTAGGCTCTGTTGCTTTGTTTTTTAGATGTTTCAGGAAACACCATACACTTCTCCCGAGTGTCTGTTGGCAATTTACATCCCGCCCATCAGCATAACAAGGCTCCCAGTTCTCCATGGCCTGTCCTGTCTTTCTGGATTTTACACTTTTTTCAGATGGCCCTTTTGACCGGGGGGAAGTGAGACTTCATTGTAGTGCACATTTCCTTTGCAAGTTTGCTTGGTTGGCCAAAAAGGGCGTATGCGTTTTTTCCTGAATATATTCAGGAAAAAACGCATACGCCCTTTTTGGCCAAGTGCATCATTGTGGACGTTCTGCCTCTTTTCCTATGCTTTCAATGCAATTCCAGTCTACCTCCTGAAATCGGTTTCCTGCAATTCTGCCCCGCTTTCAAGTCCTCTTGGCAGCCTTACTTCAGTATATTTTTGGACGATAGCTGTCATTTATAACTCTGCAGGTTTGTGAATTACAGTGCCCCTGAGCTCCTTTCTTCAACTCGCTTTCTTTTGAGCTGGCCGCAACACCGCAGGATGGCTTCAGGCCCTAATCTGGTTCCGGCACGGCACGCTGAGCCTTTGGTTAATTCCTCTTCCTGGTGGGAAATGAGAGTTAAATTTGCCCGTCCAGACACCTCCAGCTAGTCTCTCATTGGTTCTCGCTATTCCTGTTCATCTTCCGCAGAAATTGCAAACTGGGCCAAACAGGAGGTTAAAGGGACTGACTCTCCAAGTCGGGAGGGTGTTAGTAAAGCGTCTGGAATGTTGCACCCGAGTACCAGGGTACGAAAACTGAGACATATTTGAACACGTCTCCCGATCACATGGTTGATCATACTTTAGGTTCCACATGCATGTTTTAGCTGAAGGAAGAATACCTTAAACCTGGGTAGTTGAAACCCGTGGAATGGGTACCATGCAATATGACTTCAAAGGGTCTTCATTTGCTCACCGAACCTCTCCAATCCTATCACTGCTGCGTTTATGCCCCTGTACACATGCTTGATTCTCTTTCGGAGACATAACAATCCATAGGTTTTAAGATACTTACTAGTCAGGTACATTCTTAGGCATTTAATATGCGGTGTTGAGTCCATTTCGTTGAGCAAGGAGTAGCTCTTGTCTATTCCATATTTGGCTTAAGGAACTTTATCTGTGTTCATTTCAATCTCTGGTTTTATGCAGCACCCCAACTCACCTTTCCCCTTAAGCAAGCATAAGTTGGTTTTCTAAATTTGAGACCCTGTTCTGTTCTGTAATTCAGTTCTGGTGTAGCCAAGTTTACATTCCGTGTATTACTGATATCTTATGATGTTTCTTTTTCTGTGTGACTTATTTCAGTTAGAATCATCATACCTGAATCCACTCATTGTGCTGCTAAGGGCCTGATGACATAGATTTCATTGCTGAGTGATATTGCTTTGTAAGTAAATACCACAACTTCTTTATCCATTTTTCACTTTCTGCGATGTTGAACTTGTACTGTAAACGAGGTTCTTGTAAACAGAGGCGTCCCAAACTTTGGGGTGGCTGTGTCTTTTTGATTTTAATTTCCCTAAGCTATAGGACCATAAGTGGAAGTGCCCTAGGCTCTGTTGCTTTGTTTTTTAGATGTTTCAGGAAACACCATACACTTCTCCCGAGTGTCTGTTGGCAATTTACATCCCGCCCATCAGCATAACAAGGCTCCCAGTTCTCCATGGCCTGTCCTGCCTTTCTGGATTTTACACTTTTTTCAGATGGCCCTTTTGACCGGGGGGAAGTGAGACTTCATTGTAGTGCAGATTTCCTTTGCAAGCTTGCTTGGTTGGCCAAAAAGGGCGTATGCGTTTTTTCCTGAATATATTCAGGAAAAAACGCATACGCCCTTTTTGGCCAAGTGCATCATTGTGGACGTTCTGCCTCTTTTCCTATGCTTTCAATGCAATTCCAGTCTACCTCCTGAAATCGGTTTCCTGCAATTCTGCCCCGCTTTCAAGTCCTCTTGGCAGCCTTACTTCAGTATATTTTTGGACGATAGCTGTCATTTATAACTCTGCAGGTTTGTGAATTACAGTGCCCCTGAGCTCCTTTCTTCAACTCGCTTTCTTTTGAGCTGGCCGCAACACCGCAGGATGGCTTCAGGCCCTAATCTGGTTCCGGCACGGCACGCTGAGCCTTTGGTTAATTCCTCTTCCTGGTGGGAAATGAGAGTTAAATTTGCCCGTCCAGACACCTCCAGCTAGTCTCTCATTGGTTCTCGCTATTCCTGTTCATCTTCCGCAGAAATTGCAAACTGGGCCAAACAGGAGGTTAAAGGGACTGACTCTCCAAGTCGGGAGGGTGTTAGTAAAGCGTCTGGAATGTTGCACCCGAGTACCAGGGTACGAAAACTGAGACATATTTGAACACGTCTCCCGATCACATGGTTGATCAGACTCTAGGTTCCACATGCATGTTTTAGCTGAAGGAAGAATACCTTAAACCTGGGTAGTTGAAACCCGTGGAATGGGTACCATGCAATATGACTTCAAAGGGTCTTCATTTGCTCACCGAACCTCTCCAATCCTATCACTGCTGCGTTTATGCCCCTGTACACATGCTTGATTCTCTTTCGGAGACATAGCAATCCATAGGTTTTAAGATACTTACTAGTCAGGTACATTCTTAGGCATTTAATATGCGGTGTTGAGTCCATTTCGTTGAGCAAGGAGTAGCTCTTGTCTATTCCATATTTGGCTTAAGGAACTTTATCTGTGTTCATTTCAATCTCTGGTTTTATGCAGCACCCCAACTCACCTTTACCCTTAAGCAAGCATAAGTTGGTTTTCTAAATTTGAGACCCTGTTCTGTTCTGTAATTCAGTTCCTGTGTAGCCAAGTTTACATTCCGTGTATTACTGATATCTTATGATGTTTCTTTTTCTGTGTGACTTATTTCAGTTAGAATCATCATACCTGAATCCACTCATTGTGCTGCTAAGGGCCTGATGACATAGATTTCATTGCTGAGTGATATTGCTTTGTAAGTAAATACCACAACTTCTTTATCCATTTTTCACTTTCTGCGATGTTGAACTTGTACTGTAAACGAGGTTCTTGTAAACAGAGGCGTCCCAAACTTTGGGGTGGCTGTGTCTTTTTGATTTTAATTTCCCTAAGCTATAGGACCATAAGTGGAAGTGCCCTAGGCTCTGTTGCTTTGTTTTTTAGATGTTTCAGGAAACACCATACACTTCTCCCGAGTGTCTGTTGGCAATTTACATCCCGCCCATCAGCATAACAAGGCTCCCAGTTCTCCATGGCCTGTCCTGTCTTTCTGGATTTTACACTTTTTTCAGATGGCCCTTTTGACCGGGGGGAAGTGAGACTTCATTGTAGTGCACATTTCCTTTGCAAGTTTGCTTGGTTGGCCAAAAAGGGCGTATGCGTTTTTTCCTGAATATATTCAGGAAAAAACGCATACGCCCTTTTTGGCCAAGTGCATCATTGTGGACGTTCTGCCTCTTTTCCTATGCTTTCAATGCAATTCCAGTCTACCTCCTGAAATCGGTTTCCTGCAATTCTGCCCCGCTTTCAAGTCCTCTTGGCAGCCTTACTTCAGTATATTTTTGGACGATAGCTGTCATTTATAACTCTGCAGGTTTGTGAATTACAGTGCCCCTGAGCTCCTTTCTTCAACTCGCTTTCTTTTGAGCTGGCCGCAACACCGCAGGATGGCTTCAGGCCCTAATCTGGTTCCGGCACGGCACGCTGAGCCTTTGGTTAATTCCTCTTCCTGGTGGGAAATGAGAGTTAAATTTGCCCGTCCAGACACCTCCAGCTAGTCTCTCATTGGTTCTCGCTATTCCTGTTCATCTTCCGCAGAAATTGCAAACTGGGCCAAACAGGAGGTTAAAGGGACTGACTCTCCAAGTCGGGAGGGTGTTAGTAAAGCGTCTGGAATGTTGCACCCGAGTACCAGGGTACGAAAACTGAGACATATTTGAACACGTCTCCCGATCACATGGTTGATCAGACTCTAGGTTCCACATGCATGTTTTAGCTGAAGGAAGAATACCTTAAACCTGGGTAGTTGAAACCCGTGGAATGGGTACCATGCAATATGACTTCAAAGGGTCTTCATTTGCTCACCGAACCTCTCCAATCCTATCACTGCTGCGTTTATGCCCCTGTACACATGCTTGATTCTCTTTCGGAGACATAGCAATCCATAGGTTTTAAGATACTTACTAGTCAGGTACATTCTTAGGCATTTAATATGCGGTGTTGAGTCCATTTCGTTGAGCAAGGAGTAGCTCTTGTCTATTCCATATTTGGCTTAAGGAACTTTATCTGTGTTCATTTCAATCTCTGGTTTTATGCAGCACCCCAACTCACCTTTCCCCTTAAGCAAGCATAAGTTGGTTTTCTAAATTTGAGACCCTGTTCTGTTCTGTAATTCAGTTCCTGTGTAGCCAAGTTTACATTCCGTGTATTACTGATATCTTATGATGTTTCTTTTTCTGTGTGACTTATTTCAGTTAGAATCATCATACCTGAATCCACTCATTGTGCTGCTAAGGGCCTGATGACATAGATTTCATTGCTGAGTGATATTGCTTTGTAAGTAAATACCACAACTTCTTTATCCATTTTTCACTTTCTGCGATGTTGAACTTGTACTGTAAACGAGGTTCTTGTAAACAGAGGCGTCCCAAACTTTGGGGTGGCTGTGTCTTTTTGATTTTAATTTCCCTAAGCTATAGGACCATAAGTGGAAGTGCCCTAGGCTCTGTTGCTTTGTTTTTTAGATGTTTCAGGAAACACCATACACTTCTCCCGAGTGTCTGTTGGCAATTTACATCCCGCCCATCAGCATAACAAGGCTCCCAGTTCTCCATGGCCTGTCCTGTCTTTCTGGATTTTACACTTTTTTCAGATGGCCCTTTTGACCGGGGGGAAGTGAGACTTCATTGTAGTGCACATTTCCTTTGCAAGTTTGCTTGGTTGGCCAAAAAGGGCGTATGCGTTTTTTCCTGAATATATTCAGGAAAAAACGCATACGCCCTTTTTGGCCAAGTGCATCATTGTGGACGTTCTGCCTCTTTTCCTATGCTTTCAATGCAATTCCAGTCTACCTCCTGAAATCGGTTTCCTGCAATTCTGCCCCGCTTTCAAGTCCTCTTGGCAGCCTTACTTCAGTATATTTTTGGACGATAGCTGTCATTTATAACTCTGCAGGTTTGTGAATTACAGTGCCCCTGAGCTCCTTTCTTCAACTCGCTTTCTTTTGAGCTGGCTGCAACACCACAGGATGGCTTCAGGCCCTAATCTGGTTCCGGCACGGCACGCTGAGCCTTTGGTTAATTCCTCTTCCTGGTGGGAAATGAGAGTTAAATTTGCCCGTCCAGACACCTCCAGCTAGTCTCTCATTGGTTCTCGCTATTCCTGTTCATCTTCCGCAGAAATTGCAAACTGGGCCAAACAGGAGGTTAAAGGGACTGACTCTCCAAGTCGGGAGGGTGTTAGTAAAGCATCTGGAATGTTGCACCCGAGTACCAGGGTACGAAAACTGAGACATATTTGAACACGTCTCCCGATCACATGGTTGATCATACTCTAGGTTCCACATGCATGTTTTAGCTGAAGGAAGAATACCTTAAACCTGGGTAGTTGAAACCCGTGGAATGGGTACCATGCAATATGACTTCAAAGGGTCTTCATTTGCTCACCGAACCTCTCCAATCCTATCACTGCTGCGTTTATGCCCCTGTACACATGCTTGATTCTCTTTCGGAGACATAGCAATCCATAGGTTTTAAGATACTTACTAGTCAGGTACATTCTTAGGCATTTAATATGCGGTGTTGAGTCCATTTCGTTGAGCAAGGAGTAGCTCTTGTCTATTCCATATTTGGCTTAAGGAACTTTATCTGTGTTCATTTCAATCTCTGGTTTTATGCAGCACCCCAACTCACCTTTCCCCTTAAGCAAGCATAAGTTGGTTTTCCAAATTTGAGACCCTGTTCTGTTCTGTAATTCAGTTCCTGTGTAGCCAAGTTTACATTCCGTGTATTACTGATATCTTATGATGTTTCTTTTTCTGTGTGACTTATTTCAGTTAGAATCATCATACCTGAATCCACTCATTGTGCTGCTAAGGGCCTGATGACATAGATTTCATTGCTGAGTGATATTGCTTTGTAAGTAAATACCACAACTTCTTTATCCATTTTTCACTTTCTACGATGTTGAACTTGTACTGTAAACGAGGTTCTTGTAAACAGAGGCGTCCCAATGTTTGGGGTGGCTGTGTCTTTTTGATTTTAATTTCCCTAAGCTATAGGACCATAAGTGGAAGTGCCCTAGGCTCTGTTGCTTTGTTTTTTAGATGTTTCAGGAAACACCATACACTTCTCCCGAGTGTCTGTTGGCAATTTACATCCCGCCCATCAGCATAACAAGGCTCCCAGTTCTCCATGGCCTGTCCTGTCTTTCTGGATTTTACACTTTTTTCAGATGGCCCTTTTGACCGGGGGGAAGTGAGACTTCATTGTAGTGCACATTTCCTTTGCAAGTTTGCTTGGTTGGCCAAAAAGGGCGTATGCGTTTTTTCCTGAATATATTCAGGAAAAAACGCATACGCCCTTTTTGGCCAAGTGCATCATTGTGGACGTTCTGCCTCTTTTCCTATGCTTTCAATGCAATTCCAGTCTACCTCCTGAAATCGGTTTCCTGCAATTCTGCCCCGCTTTCAAGTCCTCTTGGCAGCCTTACTTCAGTATATTTTTGGACGATAGCTGTCATTTATAACTCTGCAGGTTTGTGAATTACAGTGCCCCTGAGCTCCTTTCTTCAACTCGCTTTCTTTTGAGCTGGCCGCAACACCGCAGGATGGCTTCAGGCCCTAATCTGGTTCCGGCACGGCACGCTGAGCCTTTGGTTAATTCCTCTTCCTGGTGGGAAATGAGAGTTAAATTTGCCCGTCCAGACACCTCCAGCTAGTCTCTCATTGGTTCTCGCTATTCCTGTTCATCTTCCGCAGAAATTGCAAACTGGGCCAAACAGGAGGTTAAAGGGACTGACTCTCCAAGTCGGGAGGGTGTTAGTAAAGCGTCTGGAATGTTGCACCCGAGTACCAGGGTACGAAAACTGAGACATATTTGAACACGTCTCCCGATCACATGGTTGATCAGACTCTAGGTTCCACATGCATGTTTTAGCTGAAGGAAGAATACCTTAAACCTGGGTAGTTGAAACCCGTGGAATGGGTACCATGCAATATGACTTCAAAGGGTCTTCATTTGCTCACCGAACCTCTCCAATCCTATCACTGCTGCGTTTATGCCCCTGTACACATGCTTGATTCTCTTTCGGAGACATAGCAATCCATAGGTTTTAAGATACTTACTAGTCAGGTACATTCTTAGGCATTTAATATGCGGTGTTGAGTCCATTTCGTTGAGCAAGGAGTAGCTCTTGTCTATTCCATATTTGGCTTAAGGAACTTTATCTGTGTTCATTTCAATCTCTGGTTTTATGCAGCACCCCAACTCACCTTTACCCTTAAGCAAGCATAAGTTGGTTTTCTAAATTTGAGACCCTGTTCTGTTCTGTAATTCAGTTCCTGTGTAGCCAAGTTTACATTCCGTGTATTACTGATATCTTATGATGTTTCTTTTTCTGTGTGACTTATTTCAGTTAGAATCATCATACCTGAATCCACTCATTGTGCTGCTAAGGGCCTGATGACATAGATTTCATTGCTGAGTGATATTGCTTTGTAAGTAAATACCACAACTTCTTTATCCATTTTTCACTTTCTGCGATGTTGAACTTGTACTGTAAACGAGGTTCTTGTAAACAGAGGCGTCCCAAACTTTGGGGTGGCTGTGTCTTTTTGATTTTAATTTCCCTAAGCTATAGGACCATAAGTGGAAGTGCCCTAGGCTCTGTTGCTTTGTTTTTTAGATGTTTCAGGAAACACCATACACTTCTCCCGAGTGTCTGTTGGCAATTTACATCCCGCCCATCAGCATAACAAGGCTCCCAGTTCTCCATGGCCTGTCCTGTCTTTCTGGATTTTACACTTTTTTCAGATGGCCCTTTTGACCGGGGGGAAGTGAGACTTCATTGTAGTGCACATTTCCTTTGCAAGTTTGCTTGGTTGGCCAAAAAGGGCGTATGCGTTTTTTCCTGAATATATTCAGGAAAAAACGCATACGCCCTTTTTGGCCAAGTGCATCATTGTGGACGTTCTGCCTCTTTTCCTATGCTTTCAATGCAATTCCAGTCTACCTCCTGAAATCGGTTTCCTGCAATTCTGCCCCGCTTTCAAGTCCTCTTGGCAGCCTTACTTCAGTATATTTTTGGACGATAGCTGTCATTTATAACTCTGCAGGTTTGTGAATTACAGTGCCCCTGAGCTCCTTTCTTCAACTCGCTTTCTTTTGAGCTGGCTGCAACACCACAGGATGGCTTCAGGCCCTAATCTGGTTCCGGCACGGCACGCTGAGCCTTTGGTTAATTCCTCTTCCTGGTGGGAAATGAGAGTTAAATTTGCCCGTCCAGACACCTCCAGCTAGTCTCTCATTGGTTCTCGCTATTCCTGTTCATCTTCCGCAGAAATTGCAAACTGGGCCAAACAGGAGGTTAAAGGGACTGACTCTCCAAGTCGGGAGGGTGTTAGTAAAGCATCTGGAATGTTGCACCCGAGTACCAGGGTACGAAAACTGAGACATATTTGAACACGTCTCCCGATCACATGGTTGATCATACTCTAGGTTCCACATGCATGTTTTAGCTGAAGGAAGAATACCTTAAACCTGGGTAGTTGAAACCCGTGGAATGGGTACCATGCAATATGACTTCAAAGGGTCTTCATTTGCTCACCGAACCTCTCCAATCCTATCACTGCTGCGTTTATGCCCCTGTACACATGCTTGATTCTCTTTCGGAGACATAGCAATCCATAGGTTTTAAGATACTTACTAGTCAGGTACATTCTTAGGCATTTAATATGCGGTGTTGAGTCCATTTCGTTGAGCAAGGAGTAGCTCTTGTCTATTCCATATTTGGCTTAAGGAACTTTATCTGTGTTCATTTCAATCTCTGGTTTTATGCAGCACCCCAACTCACCTTTCCCCTTAAGCAAGCATAAGTTGGTTTTCCAAATTTGAGACCCTGTTCTGTTCTGTAATTCAGTTCCTGTGTAGCCAAGTTTACATTCCGTGTATTACTGATATCTTATGATGTTTCTTTTTCTGTGTGACTTATTTCAGTTAGAATCATCATACCTGAATCCACTCATTGTGCTGCTAAGGGCCTGATGACATAGATTTCATTGCTGAGTGATATTGCTTTGTAAGTAAATACCACAACTTCTTTATCCATTTTTCACTTTCTACGATGTTGAACTTGTACTGTAAACGAGGTTCTTGTAAACAGAGGCGTCCCAATGTTTGGGGTGGCTGTGTCTTTTTGATTTTAATTTCCCTAAGCTATAGGACCATAAGTGGAAGTGCCCTAGGCTCTGTTGCTTTGTTTTTTAGATGTTTCAGGAAACACCATACACTTCTCCCGAGTGTCTGTTGGCAATTTACATCCCGCCCATCAGCATAACAAGGCTCCCAGTTCTCCATGGCCTGTCCTGCCTTTCTGGATTTTACACTTTTTTCAGATGGCCCTTTTGACCGGGGGGAAGTGAGACTTCATTGTAGTGCAGATTTCCTTTGCAAGCTTGCTTGGTTGGCCAAAAAGGGTGTATGCGTTTTTTCCTGAAAATATTCAGGAAAAAACGCATACGCCCTTTTTGGCCAAGTGCATCATTGTGGACGTTCTGCCTCTTTTCCTATGCTTTCAATGCAATTCCAGTCTGCCTCCTGAAATCGGTTTCCTGCAATTCTGCCCCGCTTTCAAGTCCTCTTGGCAGCCTTACTTCAGTATATTTTTGGACGATAGCTGTCATTTATAACTCTGCAGGTTTGTGAATTACAGTGCCCCTGAGCTCCTTTCTTCAACTCGCTTTCTTTTGAGCTGGCCGCAACACCGCAGGATGGCTTCAGGCCCTAATCTGGTTCCGGCACGGCACGCTGAGCCTTTGGTTAATTCCTCTTCCTGGTGGGAAATGAGAGTTAAATTTGCCTGTCCCGACACCTCCAGCTAGTCTCTCATTGGTTCTCGCTATTCCTGTTCATCTTCCGCAGAAATTGCAAACTGGGCCAAACAGAAGGTTAAAGGGACTGACTCTCCAAGTCGGGAGGGTGTTAGTAAAGCGTCTGGAATGTTGCACCCGAGTACCAGGGTACGAAAACTGAGACATATTTGAACACGTCTCCCGATCACATGGTTGATCATACTCTAGGTTCCACATGCATGTTTTAGCTGAAGGAAGAATACCTTAAACCTGGGTAGTTGAAACCCGTGGAATGGGTACCATGCAATATGACTTCAAAGGGTCTTCATTTGCTCACCGAACCTCTCCAATCCTATCACTGCTGCATTTATGCCCCTGTACACATGCTTGATTCTCTTTCAGAGACATAGCAATCCATAGGTTTTAAGATACTTACTAGTCAGGTACATTCTTAGGCATTTAATATGCGGTGTTGAGTCCATTTCGTTGAGCAAGAGGTAGCTCTTGTCTATTCCATATTTGGCTTAAGGAACTTTATCTGTGCTCATTTCAATTTCTGGTTTTATGCAGCACCCCAACTCACCTTTACCCTTAAGAAAGCATAAGTTGGTTTTCCAAATTTGAGACCCTGTTCTGTTCTGTAATTCAGTTCCTGTGTAGCCAAGTTTACATTCCGTGTATTACTGATATCTTATGATGTTTCTTTTTCTGTGTGACTTATTTCAGTTAGAATCATCATACCTGAATCCACTCATTGTGCTGCTAAGGGCCTGATGACATAGATTTCATTGCTGAGTGATATTGCTTTGTAAGTAAATACCACAACTTCTTTATCCATTTTTCACTTTCTACGATGTTGAACTTGTACTGTAAACGAGGTTCTTGTAAACAGAGGCGTCCCAATGTTTGGGGTGGCTGTGTCTTTTTGATTTTAATTTCCCTAAGCTATAGGACCATAAGTGGAAGTGCCCTAGGCTCTGTTGCTTTGTTTTTTAGATGTTTCAGGAAACACCATACACTTCTCCCGAGTGTCTGTTGGCAATTTACATCCCGCCCATCAGCATAACAAGGCTCCCAGTTCTCCATGGCCTGTCCTGTCTTTCTGGATTTTACACTTTTTTCAGATGGCCCTTTTGACCGGGGGGAAGTGAGACTTCATTGTAGTGCACATTTCCTTTGCAAGTTTGCTTGGTTGGCCAAAAAGGGCGTATGCGTTTTTTCCTGAATATATTCAGGAAAAAACGCATACGCCCTTTTTGGCCAAGTGCATCATTGTGGACGTTCTGCCTCTTTTCCTATGCTTTCAATGCAATTCCAGTCTACCTCCTGAAATCGGTTTCCTGCAATTCTGCCCCGCTTTCAAGTCCTCTTGGCAGCCTTACTTCAGTATATTTTTGGACGATAGCTGTCATTTATAACTCTGCAGGTTTGTGAATTACAGTGCCCCTGAGCTCCTTTCTTCAACTCGCTTTCTTTTGAGCTGGCCGCAACACCGCAGGATGGCTTCAGGCCCTAATCTGGTTCCGGCACGGCACGCTGAGCCTTTGGTTAATTCCTCTTCCTGGTGGGAAATGAGAGTTAAATTTGCCCGTCCAGACACCTCCAGCTAGTCTCTCATTGGTTCTCGCTATTCCTGTTCATCTTCCGCAGAAATTGCAAACTGGGCCAAACAGGAGGTTAAAGGGACTGACTCTCCAAGTCGGGAGGGTGTTAGTAAAGCGTCTGGAATGTTGCACCCGAGTACCAGGGTACGAAAACTGAGACATATTTGAACACGTCTCCCGATCACATGGTTGATCATACTCTAGGTTCCACATGCATGTTTTAGCTGAAGGAAGAATACCTTAAACCTGGGTAGTTGAAACCCGTGGAATGGGTACCATGCAATATGACTTCAAAGGGTCTTCATTTGCTCACCGAACCTCTCCAATCCTATCACTGCTGCGTTTATGCCCCTGTACACATGCTTGATTCTCTTTCGGAGACATAGCAATCCATAGGTTTTAAGATACTTACTAGTCAGGTACATTCTTAGGCATTTAATATGCGGTGTTGAGTCCATTTCGTTGAGCAAGGAGTAGCTCTTGTCTATTCCATATTTGGCTTAAGGAACTTTATCTGTGTTCATTTCAATCTCTGGTTTTATGCAGCACCCCAACTCACCTTTCCCCTTAAGCAAGCATAAGTTGGTTTTCTAAATTTGAGACCCTGTTCTGTTCTGTAATTCAGTTCCTGTGTAGCCAAGTTTACATTCCGTGTATTACTGATATCTTATGATGTTTCTTTTTCTGTGTGACTTATTTCAGTTAGAATCATCATACCTGAATCCACTCATTGTGCTGCTAAGGGCCTGATGACATAGATTTCATTGCTGAGTGATATTGCTTTGTAAGTAAATACCACAACTTCTTTATCCATTTTTCACTTTCTGCGATGTTGAACTTGTACTGTAAACGAGGTTCTTGTAAACAGAGGCGTCCCAAACTTTGGGGTGGCTGTGTCTTTTTGATTTTAATTTCCCTAAGCTATAGGACCATAAGTGGAAGTGCCCTAGGCTCTGTTGCTTTGTTTTTTAGATGTTTCAGGAAACACCATACACTTCTCCCGAGTGTCTGTTGGCAATTTACATCCCGCCCATCAGCATAACAAGGCTCCCAGTTCTCCATGGCCTGTCCTGTCTTTCTGGATTTTACACTTTTTTCAGATGGCCCTTTTGACCGGGGGGAAGTGAGACTTCATTGTAGTGCACATTTCCTTTGCAAGTTTGCTTGGTTGGCCAAAAAGGGCGTATGCGTTTTTTCCTGAATATATTCAGGAAAAAACGCATACGCCCTTTTTGGCCAAGTGCATCATTGTGGACGTTCTGCCTCTTTTCCTATGCTTTCAATGCAATTCCAGTCTACCTCCTGAAATCGGTTTCCTGCAATTCTGCCCCGCTTTCAAGTCCTCTTGGCAGCCTTACTTCAGTATATTTTTGGACGATAGCTGTCATTTATAACTCTGCAGGTTTGTGAATTACAGTGCCCCTGAGCTCCTTTCTTCAACTCGCTTTCTTTTGAGCTGGCTGCAACACCACAGGATGGCTTCAGGCCCTAATCTGGTTCCGGCACGGCACGCTGAGCCTTTGGTTAATTCCTCTTCCTGGTGGGAAATGAGAGTTAAATTTGCCCGTCCAGACACCTCCAGCTAGTCTCTCATTGGTTCTCGCTATTCCTGTTCATCTTCCGCAGAAATTGCAAACTGGGCCAAACAGGAGGTTAAAGGGACTGACTCTCCAAGTCGGGAGGGTGTTAGTAAAGCATCTGGAATGTTGCACCCGAGTACCAGGGTACGAAAACTGAGACATATTTGAACACGTCTCCCGATCACATGGTTGATCATACTCTAGGTTCCACATGCATGTTTTAGCTGAAGGAAGAATACCTTAAACCTGGGTAGTTGAAACCCGTGGAATGGGTACCATGCAATATGACTTCAAAGGGTCTTCATTTGCTCACCGAACCTCTCCAATCCTATCACTGCTGTGTTTATGCCCCTGTACACATGATTGATTCTCTTTCGGAGACATAGCAATCCATAGGTTTTAAGATACTTACTAGTCAGGTACATTCTTAGGCGTTTAATATGCGGTGTTGAGTCCATTACTTTGAGCAAGGAGTAGCTCTTGTCTATTCCATATTTGGCTTAAGGAACTTTATCTGTGCTCATTTCAATCTCTGGTTTTATGCAGCACCCCAACTCACCTTTCCCCTTAAGCAAGCATAAGTTGGTTTTCCAAATTTGAGACCCTGTTCTGTTCTGTAATTCAGTTCCTGTGTAGCCAAGTTTACATTCCGTGTATTACTGATATCTTATGATGTTTCTTTTTCTGTGTGACTTATTTCAGTTAGAATCATCATACCTGAATCCACTCATTGTGCTGCTAAGGACCTGATGACATAGATTTCATTGCTGAGTGATATTGCTTTGTAAGTAAATACCACAACTTCTTTATCCATTTTTCACTTTCTACGATGTTGAACTTGTACTGTAAACGAGGTTCTTGTAAACAGAGGCGTCCCAATGTTTGGGGTGGCTGTGTCTTTTTGATTTTAATTTCCCTAAGCTATAGGACCATAAGTGGAAGTGCCCTAGGCTCTGTTGCTTTGTTTTTTAGATGTTTCAGGAAACACCATACACTTCTCCCGAGTGTCTGTTGGCAATTTACATCCCGCCCATCAGCATAACAAGGCTCCCAGTTCTCCATGGCCTGTCCTGTCTTTCTGGATTTTACACTTTTTTCAGATGGCCCTTTTGACCGGGGGGAAGTGAGACTTCATTGTAGTGCACATTTCCTTTGCAAGTTTGCTTGGTTGGCCAAAAAGGGCGTATGCGTTTTTTCCTGAATATATTCAGGAAAAAACGCATACGCCCTTTTTGGCCAAGTGCATCATTGTGGACGTTCTGCCTCTTTTCCTATGCTTTCAATGCAATTCCAGTCTACCTCCTGAAATCGGTTTCCTGCAATTCTGCCCCGCTTTCAAGTCCTCTTGGCAGCCTTACTTCAGTATATTTTTGGACGATAGCTGTCATTTATAACTCTGCAGGTTTGTGAATTACAGTGCCCCTGAGCTCCTTTCTTCAACTCGCTTTCTTTTGAGCTGGCCGCAACACCGCAGGATGGCTTCAGGCCCTAATCTGGTTCCGGCACGGCACGCTGAGCCTTTGGTTAATTCCTCTTCCTGGTGGGAAATGAGAGTTAAATTTGCCCGTCCAGACACCTCCAGCTAGTCTCTCATTGGTTCTCGCTATTCCTGTTCATCTTCCGCAGAAATTGCAAACTGGGCCAAACAGGAGGTTAAAGGGACTGACTCTCCAAGTCGGGAGGGTGTTAGTAAAGCGTCTGGAATGTTGCACCCGAGTACCAGGGTACGAAAACTGAGACATATTTGAACACGTCTCCCGATCACATGGTTGATCAGACTCTAGGTTCCACATGCATGTTTTAGCTGAAGGAAGAATACCTTAAACCTGGGTAGTTGAAACCCGTGGAATGGGTACCATGCAATATGACTTCAAAGGGTCTTCATTTGCTCACCGAACCTCTCCAATCCTATCACTGCTGCGTTTATGCCCCTGTACACATGCTTGATTCTCTTTCGGAGACATAGCAATCCATAGGTTTTAAGATACTTACTAGTCAGGTACATTCTTAGGCATTTAATATGCGGTGTTGAGTCCATTTCGTTGAGCAAGGAGTAGCTCTTGTCTATTCCATATTTGGCTTAAGGAACTTTATCTGTGTTCATTTCAATCTCTGGTTTTATGCAGCACCCCAACTCACCTTTACCCTTAAGCAAGCATAAGTTGGTTTTCTAAATTTGAGACCCTGTTCTGTTCTGTAATTCAGTTCCTGTGTAGCCAAGTTTACATTCCGTGTATTACTGATATCTTATGATGTTTCTTTTTCTGTGTGACTTATTTCAGTTAGAATCATCATACCTGAATCCACTCATTGTGCTGCTAAGGGCCTGATGACATAGATTTCATTGCTGAGTGATATTGCTTTGTAAGTAAATACCACAACTTCTTTATCCATTTTTCACTTTCTGCGATGTTGAACTTGTACTGTAAACGAGGTTCTTGTAAACAGAGGCGTCCCAAACTTTGGGGTGGCTGTGTCTTTTTGATTTTAATTTCCCTAAGCTATAGGACCATAAGTGGAAGTGCCCTAGGCTCTGTTGCTTTGTTTTTTAGATGTTTCAGGAAACACCATACACTTCTCCCGAGTGTCTGTTGGCAATTTACATCCCGCCCATCAGCATAACAAGGCTCCCAGTTCTCCATGGCCTGTCCTGTCTTTCTGGATTTTACACTTTTTTCAGATGGCCCTTTTGACCGGGGGGAAGTGAGACTTCATTGTAGTGCACATTTCCTTTGCAAGTTTGCTTGGTTGGCCAAAAAGGGCGTATGCGTTTTTTCCTGAATATATTCAGGAAAAAACGCATACGCCCTTTTTGGCCAAGTGCATCATTGTGGACGTTCTGCCTCTTTTCCTATGCTTTCAATGCAATTCCAGTCTACCTCCTGAAATCGGTTTCCTGCAATTCTGCCCCGCTTTCAAGTCCTCTTGGCAGCCTTACTTCAGTATATTTTTGGACGATAGCTGTCATTTATAACTCTGCAGGTTTGTGAATTACAGTGCCCCTGAGCTCCTTTCTTCAACTCGCTTTCTTTTGAGCTGGCTGCAACACCACAGGATGGCTTCAGGCCCTAATCTGGTTCCGGCACGGCACGCTGAGCCTTTGGTTAATTCCTCTTCCTGGTGGGAAATGAGAGTTAAATTTGCCCGTCCAGACACCTCCAGCTAGTCTCTCATTGGTTCTCGCTATTCCTGTTCATCTTCCGCAGAAATTGCAAACTGGGCCAAACAGGAGGTTAAAGGGACTGACTCTCCAAGTCGGGAGGGTGTTAGTAAAGCATCTGGAATGTTGCACCCGAGTACCAGGGTACGAAAACTGAGACATATTTGAACACGTCTCCCGATCACATGGTTGATCATACTCTAGGTTCCACATGCATGTTTTAGCTGAAGGAAGAATACCTTAAACCTGGGTAGTTGAAACCCGTGGAATGGGTACCATGCAATATGACTTCAAAGGGTCTTCATTTGCTCACCGAACCTCTCCAATCCTATCACTGCTGCGTTTATGCCCCTGTACACATGCTTGATTCTCTTTCGGAGACATAGCAATCCATAGGTTTTAAGATACTTACTAGTCAGGTACATTCTTAGGCATTTAATATGCGGTGTTGAGTCCATTTCGTTGAGCAAGGAGTAGCTCTTGTCTATTCCATATTTGGCTTAAGGAACTTTATCTGTGTTCATTTCAATCTCTGGTTTTATGCAGCACCCCAACTCACCTTTCCCCTTAAGCAAGCATAAGTTGGTTTTCCAAATTTGAGACCCTGTTCTGTTCTGTAATTCAGTTCCTGTGTAGCCAAGTTTACATTCCGTGTATTACTGATATCTTATGATGTTTCTTTTTCTGTGTGACTTATTTCAGTTAGAATCATCATACCTGAATCCACTCATTGTGCTGCTAAGGGCCTGATGACATAGATTTCATTGCTGAGTGATATTGCTTTGTAAGTAAATACCACAACTTCTTTATCCATTTTTCACTTTCTACGATGTTGAACTTGTACTGTAAACGAGGTTCTTGTAAACAGAGGCGTCCCAATGTTTGGGGTGGCTGTGTCTTTTTGATTTTAATTTCCCTAAGCTATAGGACCATAAGTGGAAGTGCCCTAGGCTCTGTTGCTTTGTTTTTTAGATGTTTCAGGAAACACCATACACTTCTCCCGAGTGTCTGTTGGCAATTTACATCCCGCCCATCAGCATAACAAGGCTCCCAGTTCTCCATGGCCTGTCCTGCCTTTCTGGATTTTACACTTTTTTCAGATGGCCCTTTTGACCGGGGGGAAGTGAGACTTCATTGTAGTGCAGATTTCCTTTGCAAGCTTGCTTGGTTGGCCAAAAAGGGTGTATGCGTTTTTTCCTGAAAATATTCAGGAAAAAACGCATACGCCCTTTTTGGCCAAGTGCATCATTGTGGACGTTCTGCCTCTTTTCCTATGCTTTCAATGCAATTCCAGTCTGCCTCCTGAAATCGGTTTCCTGCAATTCTGCCCCGCTTTCAAGTCCTCTTGGCAGCCTTACTTCAGTATATTTTTGGACGATAGCTGTCATTTATAACTCTGCAGGTTTGTGAATTACAGTGCCCCTGAGCTCCTTTCTTCAACTCGCTTTCTTTTGAGCTGGCCGCAACACCGCAGGATGGCTTCAGGCCCTAATCTGGTTCCGGCACGGCACGCTGAGCCTTTGGTTAATTCCTCTTCCTGGTGGGAAATGAGAGTTAAATTTGCCTGTCCCGACACCTCCAGCTAGTCTCTCATTGGTTCTCGCTATTCCTGTTCATCTTCCGCAGAAATTGCAAACTGGGCCAAACAGAAGGTTAAAGGGACTGACTCTCCAAGTCGGGAGGGTGTTAGTAAAGCGTCTGGAATGTTGCACCCGAGTACCAGGGTACGAAAACTGAGACATATTTGAACACGTCTCCCGATCACATGGTTGATCATACTCTAGGTTCCACATGCATGTTTTAGCTGAAGGAAGAATACCTTAAACCTGGGTAGTTGAAACCCGTGGAATGGGTACCATGCAATATGACTTCAAAGGGTCTTCATTTGCTCACCGAACCTCTCCAATCCTATCACTGCTGCATTTATGCCCCTGTACACATGCTTGATTCTCTTTCAGAGACATAGCAATCCATAGGTTTTAAGATACTTACTAGTCAGGTACATTCTTAGGCATTTAATATGCGGTGTTGAGTCCATTTCGTTGAGCAAGAGGTAGCTCTTGTCTATTCCATATTTGGCTTAAGGAACTTTATCTGTGCTCATTTCAATTTCTGGTTTTATGCAGCACCCCAACTCACCTTTACCCTTAAGAAAGCATAAGTTGGTTTTCCAAATTTGAGACCCTGTTCTGTTCTGTAATTCAGTTCCTGTGTAGCCAAGTTTACATTCCGTGTATTACTGATATCTTATGATGTTTCTTTTTCTGTGTGACTTATTTCAGTTAGAATCATCATACCTGAATCCACTCATTGTGCTGCTAAGGGCCTGATGACATAGATTTCATTGCTGAGTGATATTGCTTTGTAAGTAAATACCACAACTTCTTTATCCATTTTTCACTTTCTGCGATGTTGAACTTGTACTGTAAATGAGGTTCTTGTAAACAGAGGCGTCCCAAACTTTGGGGTGGCTGTGTCTTTTTGATTTTAATTTCCCTAAGCTATAGGACCATAAGTGGAAGTGCCCTAGGCTCTGTTGCTTTGTTTTTTAGATGTTTCAGGAAACACCATACACTTCTCCCGAGTGTCTGTTGGCAATTTACATCCCGCCCATCAGCATAACAAGGCTCCCAGTTCTCCATGGCCTGTCCTGCCTTTCTGGATTTTACACTTTTTTCAGATGGCCCTTTTGACCGGGGGGAAGTGAGACTTCATTGTAGTGCAGATTTCCTTTGCAAGCTTGCTTGGTTGGCCAAAAAGGGCGTATGCGTTTTTTCCTGAATATATTCAGGAAAAAACGCATACGCCCTTTTTGGCCAAGTGCATCATTGTGGACGTTCTGCCTCTTTTCCTATGCTTTCAATGCAATTCCAGTCTGCCTCCTGAAATCGGTTTCCTGCAATTCTGCCCCGCTTTCAAGTCCTCTTGGCAGCCTTACTTCAGTATATTTTTGGACGATAGCTGTCATTTATAACTCTGCAGGTTTGTGAATTACAGTGCCCCTGAGCTCCTTTCTTCAACTCGCTTTCTTGTGACCTGGCCGCAACACCGCAGGATGGCTTCAGGCCCTAATCTGGTTCCGGCACGGCACGCTGAGCCTTTGGTTAATTCCTCTTCCTGGTGGGAAATGAGAGTTAAATTTGCCCGTCCAGACACCTCCAGCTAGTCTCTCATTGGTTCTCGCTATTCCTGTTCATCTTCCGCAGAAATTGCAAACTGGGCCAAACAGGAGGTTAAAGGGACTGACTCTCCAAGTCGGGAGGGTGTTAGTAAAGCGTCTGGAATGTTGCACCCGAGTACCAGGGTACGAAAACTGAGACATATTTGAACACGTCTCCCGATCACATGGTTGATCATACTCTAGGTTCCACATGCATGTTTTAGCTGAAGGAAGAATACCTTAAACCTGGGTAGTTGAAACCCGTGGAATGGGTACCATGCAATATGACTTCAAAGGGTCTTCATTTGCTCACCGAACCTCTCCAATCCTATCACTGCTGCGTTTATGCCCCTGTACACATGCTTGATTCTCTTTCGGAGACATAGCAATCCATAGGTTTTAAGATACTTACTAGTCAGGTACATTCTTAGGCATTTAATATGCGGTGTTGAGTCCATTTCGTTGAGCAAGGAGTAGCTCTTGTCTATTCCATATTTGGCTTAAGGAACTTTATCTGTGTTCATTTCAATCTCTGGTTTTATGCAGCACCCCAACTCACCTTTCCCCTTAAGCAAGCATAAGTTGGTTTTCTAAATTTGAGACCCTCTTCTGTTTTGGAATTCAGTTCCTGTGTAGCCAAGTTTAAATTCCGTGTATTAGTGATATCTTATGATGTTTCTTTTTCTGTGTGACTTATTTCAGTTAGAATCATCGTACCTGAATCCACTCATTATGCTGCTACGGGCCTGATGACATAGATTTCATTGCTGAGTGATACTGCATTGTACGTAAGTACCACAAGTTCTTTATCCATTTTTCACTTTCTGTGATATTGAACTTGTACGGTAAACGAGGTTCTTGTAAACAGAGGCGTCCCAAACTTTGGGGTGGCTGTGTCTTTTTGATTTTAATTTCCCTAAGCTATAGGACCATAAGTGGAAGTGCCCTAGGGTCTGTTGCTTTGTGTTTTAGATGTTTCAGGAAACACCATACATTTCTCCCGAGTGTCTGTTGGCAATTTACATCCCGCCCATCAGCATAACAAGGCTCCCAGTTCTCCATGGCCTGTCCTGCCTTTCTGGATTTTACACTTTTTTCAGATGGCCCTTTTGACCGGGGGGAAGTGAGACTTCATTGTAGTGCAGATTTCCTTTGCAAGCTTGCTTGGTTGGCCAAAAAGGGCGTATGCGTTTTTTCCTGAATATATTCAGGAAAAAACGCATACGCCCTTTTTGGCCAAGTGCATCATTGTGGACGTTCTGCCTCTTTTCCTATGCTTTCAATGCAATTCCAGTCTACCTCCTGAAATCGGTTTCCTGCAATTCTGCCCCGCTTTCAAGTCCTCTTGGCAGCCTTACTTCAGTATATTTTTGGACGATAGCTGTCATTTATAACTCTGCAGGTTTGTGAATTACAGTGCCCCTGAGCTCCTTTCTTCAACTCGCTTTCTTTTGAGCTGGCCGCAACACCGCAGGATGGCTTCAGGCCCTAATCTGGTTCCGGCACGGCACGCTGAGCCTTTGGTTAATTCCTCTTCCTGGTGGGAAATGAGAGTTAAATTTGCCCGTCCAGACACCTCCAGCTAGTCTCTCATTGGTTCTCGCTATTCCTGTTCATCTTCCGCAGAAATTGCAAACTGGGCCAAACAGGAGGTTAAAGGGACTGACTCTCCAAGTCGGGAGGGTGTTAGTAAAGCATCTGGAATGTTGCACCCGAGTACCAGGGTACGAAAACTGAGACATATTTGAACACGTCTCCCGATCACATGGTTGATCATACTCTAGGTTCCACATGCATGTTTTAGCTGAAGGAAGAATACCTTAAACCTGGGTAGTTGAAACCCGTGGAATGGGTACCATGCAATATGACATCAAAGGGTCTTCATTTGCTCACCGAACCTCTCCAATCCTATCACTGCTGCGTTTATGCCCCTGTACACATGCTTGATTCTCTTTCGGAGACATAGCAATCCATAGGTTTTAAGATACTTACTAGTCAGGTACATTCTTAGGCATTTAATATGCGGTGTTGAGTCCATTTCGTTGAGCAAGGAGTAGCTCTTGTCTATTCCATATTTGGCTTAAGGAACTTTATCTGTGCTCATTTCAATCTCTGGTTTTATGCAGCACCCCAACTCACCTTTACCCTTAAGCAAGCATAAGTTGGTTTTCTAAATTTGAGACCCTGTTCTGTTCTGTAATTCAGTTCCTGTGTAGCCAAGTTTACATTCCGTGTATTACTGATATCTTATGATGTTTCTTTTTCTGTGTGACTTATTTCAGTTAGAATCATCATACCTGAATCCACTCATTGTGCTGCTAAGGGCCTGATGACATAGATTTCATTGCTGAGTGATATTGCTTTGTAAGTAAATACCACAACTTCTTTATCCATTTTTCACTTTCTGCGATGTTGAACTTGTACTGTAAACGAGGTTCTTGTAAACAGAGGCGTCCCAAACTTTGGGGTGGCTGTGTCTTTTTGATTTTAATTTCCCTAAGCTATAGGACCATAAGTGGAAGTGCCCTAGGCTCTGTTGCTTTGTTTTTTAGATGTTTCAGGAAACACCATACACTTCTCCCGAGTGTCTGTTGGCAATTTACATCCCGCCCATCAGCATAACAAGGCTCCCAGTTCTCCATGGCCTGTCCTGCCTTTCTGGATTTTACACTTTTTTCAGATGGCCCTTTTGACCGGGGGGAAGTGAGACTTCATTGTAGTGCAGATTTCCTTTGCAAGCTTGCTTGGTTGGCCAAAAAGGGCGTATGCGTTTTTTCCTGAATATATTCAGGAAAAAACGCATACGCCCTTTTTGGCCAAGTGCATCATTGTGGACGTTCTGCCTCTTTTCCTATGCTTTCAATGCAATTCCAGTCTACCTCCTGAAATCGGTTTCCTGCAATTCTGCCCCGCTTTCAAGTCCTCTTGGCAGCCTTACTTCAGTATATTTTTGGACGATAGCTGTCATTTATAACTCTGCAGTTTTGTGAATTACAGTGCCCCTGAGCTCCTTTCTTCAACTCGCTTTCTTGTGAGCTGGCTGCAACACCGCAGGATGTCTTCAGGCCCTAATCTGGTTCCGGCACGGCATGCTGAGCCTTTGGTTATTTCCTCTTCCTGGTGGGAAATGAGAGTTAAATTTGCCCGTCCAGACACCTCCAGCTAGTCTCTCATTGGTTCTCCCTATTTCTGTTCATCTTCCGCAGAAATTGCAAACTGGGCCAAACAGGAGTTTAAAGGCGCTGACTCTCCAAGTGGGGAGAGTGTTAGTAAAGCGTCTGGAATGTTGCACCCGAGTACCAGGTACGAAAACTGAGACATATTTGAACACGTCTCCCGTTCACACGGTTGATCATACTCTGGGTTCCACATGCATGTTTTAGCTGAAGGAAGAATACCTTAAACCTGGAGAGTTGAGACCCGTGTAATGGGTACCATGCAATATGACTTCAAAGGGTCTTCATTTGCTCACCGAACCTCTCCAATCCTATCACTGCTGCGTTTATGCCCCTGTACACACGCTTGATTCTCTTTTGGAGACATAGCAATCCATAGGTTTTAAGATACTTACTAGTCAGGTACATTCTTAGGCGTTTAATATTGGGTGTTGAGTCCATTTCGTTGAGCAAGGAGTAGCTCTTGTCTATTCCATATTTGGCTTAAGGAACTTTATCTGTGCTCATTTCAATCTCTGGTTTTATGCAGCACCCCAACTCACCTTTCCCCTTAAGCAAGCATAAGTTGGTTTTCTAAATTTGAGACCCTGTTCTGTTTTGGAATTCAGTTCCTGTGTAGCCAAGTTTACATTCCGTGTATTACTGATATCTTATGATGTTTCTTTTTCGGTGTGACATATTTCAGTTAGAATCATCGTACCTGAATCCACTCATTATGCTGCTATGGGCCTGATGACGTAAATTTCATTGCTGAGTGATATTGCTTTGTAAGTAAATACCACAACTTCTTTATCCATTTTTCACTGTCTGCGATGTTGTACTTGTACTGTAAATGAGGTTCTTGTAAACAGAGGCGTCCCAAACTTTGGGGTGGCTGTGTCTTTTTGATTTTAATTTCCCTAAGCTATAGGACCATAAGTGGAAGTGCCCTAGGCTCTGTTGCTTTGTTTTTTAGATGTTTCAGGAAACACCATACACTTCTCCCGAGTGTCTGTTGGCAATTTACATCCCGCCCATCAGCATAACAAGGCTCCCAGTTCTCCATGGCCTGTCCTGCCTTTCTGGATTTTACACTTTTTTCAGATGGCCCTTTTGACCGGGGGGAAGTGAGACTTCATTGTAGTGCAGATTTCCTTTGCAAGCTTGCTTGGTTGACCAAAAAGGGCGTATGCGTTTTTTCCTGAATATATTCAGGAAAAAATGCATACGCACTTTTTGGCCAAGTGCATCATTGTGGACGTTCTGCCTCTTTTCCTATGCTTTCAATGCAATTCCAGTCTACCTCCTGAAATCGGTTTCCTGCAATTCTGCCCCGCTTTCAAGTCCTCTTGGCAGCCTTACTTCAGTATATTTTTGGACGATAGCTGTCATTTATAACTCTGCAGGTTTGTGAATTACAGTGCCCCTGAGCTCCTTTCTTCAACTCGCTTTCTTTTGAGCTGGCCGCAACACCGCAGGATGGCTTCAGGCCCTAATCTGGTTCCGGCACGGCACGCTGAGCCTTTGGTTATTTCCTCTTCCTGGTGGGAAATGAGAGTTAAATTTGCCCGTCCAGACACCTCCAGCTACTCTCTCATTGGTTCTCGCTATTCCTGTTCATCTTCCGCAGAAATTGCAAACTGGGCCAAACAGGAGGTTAAAGGGACTGACTCTCCAAGTCGGGAGAGTGTTAGTAAAGCGTCTGGAATGTTGCACCCGAGTACCAGGGTATGAAAACTGAGACATATTTGAACACGTCTCCCGATCACATGGTTGATCATACTCTAGGTTCCACATGCATGTTTTAGCTGAAGGAAGAATACCTTAAACCTGGGTAGTTGAAACCCATGGAATGGGTACCATGCAATATGACTTCAAAGGGTCTTCATTTGCTCAGCGAAACTCTCCAATCCTATCACTGCTGCGTTTATGCCCCTGTACACATGCTTGATTCTCTTTCGGAGACATAGCAATACATAGGTTTTAAGATACTTATTAGTCACGTACATTCTTAGGCATTTAATATGCGGTGTTGAGTCCATTTCATTGAGCAAGGAGTAGCTCTTGTCTATTCCATATTTGGCTTAAGGAAATTTATCTGTGCTCATTTCAATCTCTGGTTTTATGCAGCAACCCCACTCACCTTTCCCCTTAAGCAAGCATAAGTTGGTTTTCTAAATTTGAGACCCTGTTCTGTTCTGTAATTCAGTTCCTGTGTAGCCAAGTTTACATTCCGTGTATTAGTGATATCTTATGATGTTTATTTTTCTGTGTGACATATTTCAGTTAGAATCATCATACCTGAATCCACTCATTGTGCTGCTAAGGGCCTGATGACATAGATTTCATTGCTGAGTGATATTGCTTTGTAAGTAAATACCACAACTTCTTTATCCATTTTTCACTTTCTGCGATGTTGAACTTGTACTGTAAACGAGGTTCTTGTAAACAGAGGCGTCCCAAACTTTGGGGTGGCTGTGTCTTTTTGATTTTAATTTCCCTAAGCTATAGGACCATAAGTGGAAGTGCCCTAGGCTCTGTTGCTTTGTTTTTTAGATGTTTCAGGAAACACCATACACTTCTCCCGAGTGTCTGTTGGCAATTTACATCCCGCCCATCAGCATAACAAGGCTCCCAGTTCTCCATGGCCTGTCCTGCCTTTCTGGATTTTACACGTTTTTCATATGGCCCTTTTGACGGGGGGAAGTGAGACTTCATTGTAGTGCAGATTTCATTTGCAAGTTTGCTTGGTTGGCCAAAAAGGGCGTATGCGTTTTTTCCTGAATGTATTCAGGAAAAAACGCATACGCCCTTTTTGGCGAAGTGCATCATTGTGGACGTTCTGCCTCTTTTCCTATGCTTTCAATGCAATTCCAGTCTACCTCCTGAAATCAGTTTCCTGCAATTCTGCCCCGCTTTCAAGTCCTCTTGGCAGCCTTACTTCAGTATATTTTTGGACGATAGCTGTCATTTATAACTCTGCAGGTTTGTGAATTACAGTGCCCCTGAGCTCCTTTCTTCAACTCGCTTTCTTGTGACCTGGCCGCAACACCGCAGGATGGCTTCAGGCCCTAATCTGGTTCCGGCACGGCACGCTGAGCCTTTGGTTAATTCCTCTTCCTGGTGGGAAATGAGAGTAAAATTTTCCCGTGCAGACACCTCCAGCTAGTCTCTCATTGGTTCTCGCTATTCCTGTTCATCTTCCGCAGAAATTGCAAACTGGGCCAAACAGGAGGTTAAAGGGACTGACTCTCCAAGTCGGGAGAGTGTTAGTAAAGTGTCTGGATTGTTGCACCCGAGTACCAGGGTATGAAAACTGAGACATATTTGAACACGTCTCCCGATCACATGGTTGATCATACTCTAGGTTCCACATGCATGTTTTAGCTGAAGGAAGAATACCTTAAACCTGGGTAGTTGAAACCTGTGGAATGGGTATCATGCAATATGACTTCAAAGGGTCTTCATTTGCTCACCGAACCTCTCCAATCCTATCACTGCTGCATTTATGCCCCTGTACACACGCTTGATTCTCTTTCGGAGACATAGCAATCCCTAGGTTTTAAGATACTTACTAGTCAGGTACATTCTTAGGCGTTTAATATGGGGTGTTGAGTCCATTTCGTTGAGCAAGGAGTAGCTCTTGTCTATTCCATATTTGGCTTAAGGAACTTTATCTGTGCTCATTTCAATCTCTGGTTTTATGCAGCACCCCAACTCACCTTTCCCCTTAAGCAAGCATAAGTTGGTTTTCTAAATTTGAGACCCTGTTCTGTTCTGTAATTCAGTTCCTGTGTAGCCAAGTTTACATTCCGTGTATTACTGATATCTTATGATGTTTCTTTTTCTGTGTGACTTATTTCAGTTAGAATCATCGTACCTGAATCCACTCATTGTGCTGCTAAGGGCCTGATGACATAGATTTCATTGCTGAGTGATATTGCTTTGTAAGTAAATACCACAACTTCTTTATCCATTTTTCACTTTCTGCGATGTTGAACTTGTACTGTAAACGAGGTTCTTGTAAACAGAGGCGTCCCAAACTTTGGGGTGGCTGTGTCTTTTTGATTTTAATTTCCCTAAGCTATAGGACCATAAGGGGAAGTGCCCTAGGCTCTGTTGCTTTGTTTTTTAGATGTTTCAGGAAACACCATACACTTCTCCCGAGTGTCTGTTGGCAATTTACATCCCGCCCATCAGCATAACAAGGCTCCCAGTTCTCCATGGCCTGTCCTGCCTTTCTGGATTTTACACTTTTTTCAGATGGCCCTTTTGACCGGGGGGAAGTGAGACTTCATTTTAGTGCAGATTTACTTTGCAAGCTTGCTTGGTTGGCCAAAACGGGCGTATGCGTTTCTTCCTGAATATATTCAGGAAAAAACGCATACGCCCTTTTTGGCCAAGTGCATCATTGTGGACGTTCTGCCTCTTTTCCTATGCTTTCAATGCAATTCCAGTCTACCTCCTGAAATCGGTTTCCTGCAATTCTGCCCCGCTTTCAAGTCCTCTTGGCAGCCTTACTTCAGTATATTTTTGGACGATAGCTGTCATTTATAACTATGCAGGTTTGTGAATTACAGTGCCCCTGATCTCCTTTCTTCAACTCGCTTTCTTTTGAGCTGGCAGCAACACCATAGTATGGCTTCAGGCCCTAATCTGGTTCCGGCACGGCACGCTGAGCCTTTGGTTAATTCCTCTTCCTGGTGGGAAATGAGAGTTAAATTTGCCCGTCCAGACACCTCCAGCTAGTCTCTCATTGGTTCTCGCTATTCCTGTTCATCTTCCGCAGAAATTGCAAACTGGGCCAAACAGGAGTTTAAAGGGACTGACTCTCCAAGTCGGGAGGATGTTAGTAAAGCGTCTGGAATGTTGCACCCGAGTACCAGGGTACGAAAACTGAGACATATTTGAACACGTCTCCCGATCACATGGTTGATCATACTCTAGGTTCCACATGCATGTTTTAGCTGAAGGAAGAATACCTTAAACCTGGGTAGTTGAAACCCGTGGAATGGGTACCATGCAATATGACTTCAAAGGGTCTTCATTTGCTCACCGAACCTCTCCAATCCTATCACTGCTGCGTTTATGCCCCTGTACACATGCTTGATTCTCTTTCGGAGACATAGCAATCCATAGGTTTTAAGATACTTACTAGTCAGGTACATTCTTAGGCATTTAATATGCGGTGTTGAGTCCATTTCGTTGAGCAAGGAGTAGCTCTTGTCTATTCCATATTTGGCTTAAGGAACTTTATCTGTGCTCATTTCAATCTCTGGTTTTATGCAGCACCCCAACTCACCTTTACCCTTAAGCAAGCATAAGTTGGTTTTCTAAATTTGAGACCCTGTTCTGTTCTGTAATTCAGTTCCTGTGTAGCCAAGTTTACATTCCGTGTATTACTGATATCTTATGATGTTTCTTTTTCTGTGTGACTTATTTCAGTTAGAATCATCATACCTGAATCCACTCATTGTGCTGCTAAGGGCCTGATGACATAGATTTCATTGCTGAGTGATATTGCTTTGTAAGTAAATACCACAACTTCTTTATCCATTTTTCACTTTCTGCGATGTTGAACTTGTACTGTAAACGAGGTTCTTGTAAACAGAGGCGTCCCAATGTTTGGGGTGGCTGTGTCTTTTTGATTTTAATTTCCCTAAGCTATAGGACCATAAGTGGAAGTGCCCTAGGCTCTGTTGCTTTGTTTTTTAGATGTTTCAGGAAACAACATACACTTCTCCCGAGTGTCTGTTGGCAATTTACATCCCGCCCATCAGCATAACAAGGCTCCCAGTTCTCCATGGCCTGTCCTGCCTTTCTGGATTTTACACGTTTTTCATATGGCCCTTTTGACGGGGGGAAGTGAGACTTTATTGTAGTGCAGATTTCATTTGCAAGTTTGCTTGGTTGGCCAAAAAGGGCGTATGCGTTTTTTCCTGAATGTATTCAGGAAAAAACGCATACGCCCTTTTTGGCGAAGTGCATCATTGTGGACGTTCTGCCTCTTTTCCTATGCTTTCAATGCAATTCCAGTCTACCTCCTGAAATCAGTTTCCTGCAATTCTGCCCCGCTTTCAAGTCCTCTTGGCAGCCTTACTTCAGTATATTTTTGGACGATAGCTGTCATTTATAACTCTGCAGGTTTGTGAGTTACAGTGCCCCTGAGCTCCTTTCTTCAACTCGCTTTCTTGTGACCTGGCCGCAACACCGCAGGATGGCTTCAGGCCCTAATCTGGTTCCTGCACGGCACGCTGACCCTTTGGTTAATTCCTCTTCCTGGTGGGAAATGAGAGTAAAATTTTCCCGTCCAGACACCTCCAGCTAGTCTCTCATTGGTTCTCGCTATTCCTGTTCATTTTCCGCAGAAATTGCAAACTGGGCCAAACAGGAGGTTAAAGGGACTGACTCTC
This sequence comes from Pseudorca crassidens, assembly GCF_039906515.1. Lineage (NCBI taxonomy): Eukaryota > Metazoa > Chordata > Mammalia > Artiodactyla > Delphinidae > Pseudorca > Pseudorca crassidens. Next base: position 1,078,118 of record NW_027136305.1, read on the forward strand.
CAAGTCGGGAGAGTGTTAGTAAAGTGTCTGGAATGTTGTACCCGAGTACCAGGGTATGAAAACTGAGACATATTTGAACACGTCTCCCGATCACATGGTTGATCATACTCTAGGTTCCACATGCATGTTTTAGCTGAAGGAAGAATACCTTAAACCTGGGTAGTTGAAACCCGTGGAATGGGTACCATGCAATATGACTTCAAAGGGTCTTCATTTGCTCACCGAACCTCTCCAATCCTATCACTGCTGCGTTTATGCCCCTGTACACATGCTTGATTCTCTTTCGGAGACATAGCAATCCATAGGTTTTAAGATACTTACTAGTCAGGTACATTCTTAGGCATTTAATATGCGGTGTTGAGTCCATTTCGTTGAGCAAGGAGTAGCTCTTGTCTATTCCATATTTGGCTTAAGGAACTTTATCTGTGCTCATTTCAATCTCTGGTTTTATGCAGCACCCCAACTCACCTTTCCCCTTAAGCAAGCATAAGTTGGTTTTCTAAATTTGAGACCCTGTTCTGTTCTGTAATTCAGTTCCTGTGTAGCCAAGTTTACATTCCGTGTATTACTGATATCTTATGATGTTTCTTTTTCTGTGTGACTTATTTCAGTTAGAATCATCATACCTGAATCCACTCATTGTGCTGCTAAGGGCCTGATGACATAGATTTCATTGCTGAGTGATATTGCTTTGTAAGTAAATACCACAACTTCTTTATCCATTTTTCACTTTCTGCGATGTTGAACTTGTACTGTAAACGAGGTTCTTGTAAACAGAGGCGTCCCAATGTTTGGGGTAGCTGTGTCTTTTTGATTTTAATTTCCCTAAGCTATAGGACCATAAGTGGAAGTGCCCTAGGCTCTGTTGCTTTGTTTTTTAGATGTTTCAGGAAACACCATACACTTCTCCCGAGTGTCTGTTGGCAATTTACATCCCGCCCATCAGCATAACAAGGCTCCCAGTTCTCCATGGCCTGTCCTGCCTTTCTGGATTTTACACTTTTTTCAGATGGCCCTTTTGACCGGGGGGAAGTGAGACTTCATTGTAGTGCAGATTTCCTTTGCAAGCTTGCTTGGTTGGCCAAAAAGGGCGTATGCGTTTTTTCCTGAATATATTCAGGAAAAAACGCATACGCCCTTTTTGGCCAAGTGCATCATTGTGGACGTTCTGCCTCTTTTCCTATGCTTTCAATGCAATTCCAGTCTACCTCCTGAAATCGGTTTCCTGCAATTCTGCCCCGCTTTCAAGTCCTCTTGGCAGCCTTACTTCAGTATATTTTTGGACGATAGCTGTCATTTATAACTCTGCAGGTTTGTGAATTACAGTGCCCCTGAGCTCCTTTCTTCAACTCGCTTTCTTTTGAGCTGGCCGCAACACCGCAGGATGGCTTCAGGCCCTAATCTGGTTCCGGCACGGCACGCTGAGCCTTTGGTTAATTCCTCTTCCTGGTGGGAAATGAGAGTTAAATTTGCCCGTCCAGACACCTCCAGCTAGTCTCTCATTGGTTCTCGCTATTCCTGTTCATCTTCCGCAGAAATTGCAAACTGGGCCAAACAGGAGGTTAAAGGGACTGACTCTCCAAGTCGGGAGGGTGTTAGTAAAGCGTCTGGAATGTTGCACCCGAGTACCAGGGTACGAAAACTGAGACATATTTGAACACGTCTCCCGATCACATGGTTGATCAGACTCTAGGTTCCACATGCATGTTTTAGCTGAAGGAAGAATACCTTAAACCTGGGTAGTTGAAACCCGTGGAATGGGTACCATGCAATATGACTTCAAAGGGTCTTCATTTGCTCACCGAACCTCTCCAATCCTATCACTGCTGCGTTTATGCCCCTGTACACATGCTTGATTCTCTTTCAGAGACATAGCAATCCATAGGTTTTAAGATACTTACTAGTCAGGTACATTCTTAGGCGTTTAATATGCGGTGTTGAGTCCATTTCGTTGAGCAAGGAGTAGCTCTTGTCTATTCCATATTTGGCTTAAGGAACTTTGTCTGTGTTCATTTCAATCTCTGGTTTTATTCAGCACCCCAACTCACCTTTCCCCTTAAGCAAGCATAAGTTGGTTTTCTAAATTTGAGACCCTGTTCTGTTCTGTAATTCAGTTCCTGTGTAGCCAAGTTTACATTCCGTGTATTACTGATATCTTATGATGTTTCTTTTTCTGTGTGACTTATTTCAGTTAGAATCATCATACCTGAATCCACTCATTGTGCTGCTAAGGGCCTGATGACATAGATTTCATTGCTGAGTGATATTGCTTTGTAAGTAAATACCACAACTTCTTTATCCATTTTTCACTTTCTGCGATGTTGAACTTGTACTGTAAACGAGGTTCTTGTAAACAGAGGCGTCCCAATGTTTGGGGTGGCTGTGTCTTTTTGATTTTAATTTCCCTATGCTATAGGACCATAAGTGGAAGTGCCCTAGGCTCTGTTGCTTTGTTTTTTAGATGTTTCAGGAAACAACATACACTTCTCCCGAGTGTCTGTTGGCAATTTACATCCCGCCCATCAGCATAACAAGGCTCCCAGTTCTCCATGGCCTGTCCTGCCTTTCTGGATTTTACACGTTTTTCATATGGCCCTTTTGACGGGGGGAAGTGAGACTTTATTGTAGTGCAGATTTCATTTGCAAGTTTGCTTGGTTGGCCAAAAAGGGCGTATGCGTTTTTTCCTGAATGTATTCAGGAAAAAACGCATACGCCCTTTTTGGCGAAGTGCATCATTGTGGACGTTCTGCCTCTTTTCCTATGCTTTCAATGCAATTCCAGTCTACCTCCTGAAATCAGTTTCCTGCAATTCTGCCCCGCTTTCAAGTCCTCTTGGCAGCCTTACTTCAGTATATTTTTGGACGATAGCTGTCATTTATAACTCTGCAGGTTTGTGAGTTACAGTGCCCCTGAGCTCCTTTCTTCAACTCGCTTTCTTGTGACCTGGCCGCAACACCGCAGGATGGCTTCAGGCCCTAATCTGGTTCCTGCACGGCACGCTGACCCTTTGGTTAATTCCTCTTCCTGGTGGGAAATGAGAGTAAAATTTTCCCGTCCAGACACCTCCAGCTAGTCTCTCATTGGTTCTCGCTATTCCTGTTCATCTTCCGCAGAAATTGCAAACTGGGCCAAACAGGAGGTTAAAGGGACTGACTCTCCAAGTCGGGAGAGTGTTAGTAAAGTGTCTGGAATGTTGCACCCGAGTACCAGGGTATGAAAACTGAGACATATTTGAACACGTCTCCCGATCACATGGTTGATCATACTCTAGGTTCCACATGCATGTTTTAGCTGAAGGAAGAATACCTTAAACCTGGGTAGTTGAAACCCGTGGAATGGGTACCATGCAATATGACTTCAAAGGGTCTTCATTTGCTCACCGAACCTCTCCAATCCTATCACTGCTGCGTTTATGCCCCTGTACACATGCTTGATTCTCTTTCGGAGACATAGCAATCCATAGGTTTTAAGATACTTACTAGTCAGGTACATTCTTAGGCATTTAATATGGGGTGTTGAGTCCATTTCGTTGAGCAAGGAGTAGCTCTTGTCTATTCCATATTTGGCTTAAGGAACTTTATCTGTGCTCATTTCAATCTCTGGTTTTATGCAGCACCCCAACTCACCTTTCCCCTTAAGCAAGCATAAGTTGGTTTTCTAAATTTGAGACCCTGTTCTGTTCTGTAATTCAGTTCCTGTGTAGCCAAGTTTACATTCCGTGTATTACTGATATCTTATGATGTTTCTTTTTCTGTGTGACTTATTTCAGTTAGAATCATCATACCTGAATCCACTCATTGTGCTGCTAAGGGCCTGATGACATAGATTTCATTGCTGAGTGATATTGCTTTGTAAGTAAATACCACAACTTCTTTATCCATTTTTCACTTTCTGCGATGTTGAACTTGTACTGTAAACGAGGTTCTTGTAAACAGAGGCGTCCCAATGTTTGGGGTAGCTGTGTCTTTTTGATTTTAATTTCCCTAAGCTATAGGACCATAAGTGGAAGTGCCCTAGGCTCTGTTGCTTTGTTTTTTAGATGTTTCAGGAAACACCATACACTTCTCCCGAGTGTCTGTTGGCAATTTACATCCCGCCCATCAGCATAACAAGGCTCCCAGTTCTCCATGGCCTGTCCTGCCTTTCTGGATTTTACACTTTTTTCAGATGGCCCTTTTGACCGGGGGGAAGTGAGACTTCATTGTAGTGCAGATTTCCTTTGCAAGCTTGCTTGGTTGGCCAAAAAGGGCGTATGCGTTTTTTCCTGAATATATTCAGGAAAAAACGCATACGCCCTTTTTGGCCAAGTGCATCATTGTGGACGTTCTGCCTCTTTTCCTATGCTTTCAATGCAATTCCAGTCTACCTCCTGAAATCGGTTTCCTGCAATTCTGCCCCGCTTTCAAGTCCTCTTGGCAGCCTTACTTCAGTATATTTTTGGACGATAGCTGTCATTTATAACTCTGCAGGTTTGTGAATTACAGTGCCCCTGAGCTCCTTTCTTCAACTCGCTTTCTTTTGAGCTGGCCGCAACACCGCAGGATGGCTTCAGGCCCTAATCTGGTTCCGGCACGGCACGCTGAGCCTTTGGTTAATTCCTCTTCCTGGTGGGAAATGAGAGTTAAATTTGCCCGTCCAGACACCTCCAGCTAGTCTCTCATTGGTTCTCGCTATTCCTGTTCATCTTCCGCAGAAATTGCAAACTGGGCCAAACAGGAGGTTAAAGGGACTGACTCTCCAAGTCGGGAGGGTGTTAGTAAAGCGTCTGGAATGTTGCACCCGAGTACCAGGGTACGAAAACTGAGACATATTTGAACACGTCTCCCGATCACATGGTTGATCATACTCTAGGTTCCACATGCATGTTTTAGCTGAAGGAAGAATACCTTAAACCTGGGTAGTTGAAACCCGTGGAATGGGTACCATGCAATATGACTTCAAAGGGTCTTCATTTGCTCACCGAACCTCTCCAATCCTATCACTGCTGCGTTTATGCCCCTGTACACATGCTTGATTCTCTTTCGGAGACATAGCAATCCATAGGTTTTAAGATACTTACTAGTCAGGTACATTCTTAGGCGTTTAATATGCGGTGTTGAGTCCATTTCGTTGAGCAAGGAGTAGCTCTTGTCTATTCCATATTTGGCTTAAGGAACTTTGTCTGTGTTCATTTCAATCTCTGGTTTTATTCAGCACCCCAACTCACCTTTCCCCTTAAGCAAGCATAAGTTGGTTTTCTAAATTTGAGACCCTGTTCTGTTCTGTAATTCAGTTCCTGTGTAGCCAAGTTTACATTCCGTGTATTACTGATATCTTATGATGTTTCTTTTTCTGTGTGACTTATTTCAGTTAGAATCATCATACCTGAATCCACTCATTGTGCTGCTAAGGGCCTGATGACATAGATTTCATTGCTGAGTGATATTGCTTTGTAAGTAAATACCACAACTTCTTTATCCATTTTTCACTTTCTGTGATGTTGAACTTGTACTGTAAACGAGGTTCTTGTAAACAGAGGCGTCCCAAACTTTGGGGTGGCTGTGTCTTTTTGATTTTAATTTCCCTAAGCTATAGGACCATAAGTGGAAGTGCCCTAGGCTCTGTTGCTTTGTTTTTTAGATGTTTCAGGAAACACCATACACTTCTCCCGAGTGTCTGTTGGCAATTTACATCCCGCCCATCAGCATAACAAGGCTCCCAGTTCTCCATGGCCTGTCCTGCCTTTCTGGATTTTACACTTTTTTCAGATGGCCCTTTTGACCGGGGGGAAGTGAGACTTCATTGTAGTGCAGATTTCCTTTGCAAGCTTGCTTGGTTGGCCAAAAAGGGCGTATGCGTTTTTTCCTGAATATATTCAGGAAAAAACGCATACGCCCTTTTTGGCCAAGTGCATCATTGTGGACGTTCTGCCTCTTTTCCTATGCTTTCAATGCAATTCCAGTCTACCTCCTGAAATCGGTTTCCTGCAATTCTGCCCCGCTTTCAAGTCCTCTTGGCAGCCTTACTTCAGTATATTTTTGGACGATAGCTGTCATTTATAACTCTGCAGGTTTGTGAATTACAGTGCCCCTGAGCTCCTTTCTTCAACTCGCTTTCTTTTGAGCTGGCCGCAACACCGCAGGATGGCTTCAGGCCCTAATCTGGTTCCGGCACGGCACGCTGAGCCTTTGGTTAATTCCTCTTCCTGGTGGGAAATGAGAGTTAAATTTGCCCGTCCAGACACCTCCAGCTAGTCTCTCATTGGTTCTCGCTATTCCTGTTCATCTTCCGCAGAAATTGCAAACTGGGCCAAACAGGAGGTTAAAGGGATTGACTCTCCAAGTCGGGAGGGTGTTAGTAAAGCGTCTGGAATGTTGCACCCGAGTACCAGGGTACGAAAACTGAGACATATTTGAACACGTCTCCCGATCACATGGTTGATCATACTCTAGGTTCCACATGCATGTTTTAGCTGAAGGAAGAATACCTTAAACCTGGGTAGTTGAAACCCGTGGAATGGGTACCATGCAATATGACTTCAAAGGGTCTTCATTTGCTCACCGAACCTCTCCAATCCTATCACTGCTGCGTTTATGCCCCTGTACACATGCTTGATTCTCTTTCGGAGACATAGCAATCCATAGGTTTTAAGATACTTACTAGTCAGGTACATTCTTAGGCGTTTAATATGCGGTGTTGAGTCCATTTCGTTGAGCAAGGAGTAGCTCTTGTCTATTCCATATTTGGCTTAAGGAACTTTGTCTGTGTTCATTTCAATCTCTGGTTTTATTCAGCACCCCAACTCACCTTTCCCCTTAAGCAAGCATAAGTTGGTTTTCTAAATTTGAGACCCTGTTCTGTTCTGTAATTCAGTTCCTGTGTAGCCAAGTTTACATTCCGTGTATTACTGATATCTTATGATGTTTCTTTTTCTGTGTGACTTATTTCAGTTAGAATCATCATACCTGAATCCACTCATTGTGCTGCTAAGGGCCTGATGACATAGATTTCATTGCTGAGTGATATTGCTTTGTAAGTAAATACCACAACTTCTTTATCCATTTTTCACTTTCTGCGATGTTGAACTTGTACTGTAAACGAGGTTCTTGTAAACAGAGGCGTCCCAAACTTTGGGGTGGCTGTGTCTTTTTGATTTTAATTTCCCTAAGCTATAGGACCATAAGTGGAAGTGCCCTAGGCTCTGTTGCTTTGTTTTTTAGATGTTTCAGGAAACACCATACACTTCTCCCGAGTGTCTGTTGGCAATTTACATCCCGCCCATCAGCATAACAAGGCTCCCAGTTCTCCATGGCCTGTCCTGCCTTTCTGGATTTTACACTTTTTTCAGATGGCCCTTTTGACCGGGGGGAAGTGAGACTTCATTGTAGTGCAGATTTCCTTTGCAAGCTTGCTTGGTTGGCCAAAAAGGGCGTATGCGTTTTTTCCTGAATATATTCAGGAAAAAACGCATACGCCCTTTTTGGCCAAGTGCATCATTGTGGACGTTCTGCCTCTTTTCCTATGCTTTCAATGCAATTCCAGTCTGCCTCCTGAAATCGGTTTCCTGCAATTCTGCCCCGCTTTCAAGTCCTCTTGGCAGCCTTACTTCAGTATATTTTTGGACGATAGCTGTCATTTATAACTCTGCAGGTTTGTGAATTACAGTGCCCCTGAGCTCCTTTCTTCAACTCGCTTTCTTTTGAGCTGGCCGCAACACCGCAGGATGGCTTCAGGCCCTAATCTGGTTCCGGCACGGCATGCTGAGCCTTTGGTTAATTCCTCTTCCTGGTGGGAAATGAGAGTTAAATTTGCCCGTCCAGACACCTCCAGCTAGTCTCTCATTGGTTCTCGCTATTCCTGTTCATCTTCCGCAGAAATTGCAAACTGGGCCAAACAGGAGGTTAAAGGGACTGACTCTCCAAGTCGGGAGGGTGTTAGTAAAGCGTCTGGAATGTTGTACCCGAGTACCAGGGTACGAAAACTGAGACATATTTGAACACGTCTCCCGATCACATGGTTGATCATACTCTAGGTTGCACATGCATGTTTTAGCTGAAGGAAGAATACCTTAAACCTGGGTAGTTGAAACCCGTGGAATGGGTACCATGCAATATGACTTCAAAGGGTCTTCATTTGCTCACCGAACCTCTCCAATCCTATCACTGCTGCGTTTATGCCCCTGTACACATGCTTGATTCTCTTTCGGAGACATAGCAATCCATAGGTTTTAAGATACTTACTAGTCAGGTACATTCTTAGGCATTTAATATGCGGTGTTGAGTCCATTTCGTTGAGCAAGAGGTAGCTCTTGTCTATTCCATATTTGGCTTAAGGAACTTTATCTGTGCTCATTTCAATCTCTGGTTTTATGCAGCACCCCAACTCACCTTTCCCCTTAAGCAAGCATAAGTTGGTTTTCTAAATTTGAGACCCTGTTCTGTTCTGTAATTCAGTTCCTGTGTAGCCAAGTTTACATTCCGTGTATTACTGATATCTTATGATGTTTCTTTTTCTGTGTGACTTATTTCAGTTAGAATCATCATACCTGAATCCACTCATTGTCCTGCTAAGGGCCTGATGACATAGATTTCATTGCTGAGTGATATTGCTTTGTAAGTAAATACCACAACTTCTTTATCCATTTTTCACTTTCTGCGATGTTGAACTTGTACTGTAAACGAGGTTCTTGTAAACAGAGGCGTCCCAATGTTTGGGGTGGCTGTGTCTTTTTGATTTTAATTTCCCTAAGCTATAGGACCATAAGTGGAAGTGCCCTAGGCTCTGTTGCTTTGTTTTTTAGATGTTTCAGGAAACACCATACACTTCTCCCGAGTGTCTGTTGGCAATTTACATCCCGCCCATCAGCATAACAAGGCTCCCAGTTCTCCATGGCCTGTCCTGCCTTTCTGGATTTTACACTTTTTTCAGATGGCCCTTTTGACCGGGGGGAAGTGAGACTTCATTGTAGTGCAGATTTCCTTTGCAAGCTTGCTTGGTTGGCCAAAAAGGGCGTATGCGTTTTTACCTGAATATATTCAGGAAAAAACGCATACGCCCTTTTTGGCCAAGTGCATCATTGTGGACGTTCTGCCTCTTTTCCTATGCTTTCAATGCAATTCCAGTCTACCTCCTGAAATCGGTTTCCTGCAATTCTGCCCCGCTTTCAAGTCCTCTTGGCAGCCTTACTTCAGTATATTTTTGGATGATAGCTGTCATTTATAACTCTGCAGGTTTGTGAATTACAGTGCCCCTGAGCTCCTTTCTTCAACTCGCTTTCTTTTGAGCTGGCCGCAACACCGCAGGATGGCTTCAGGCCCTAATCTTGTTCCGGCACGGCACGCTGAGCCTTTGGTTAATTCCTCTTCCTGGTGGGAAATGAGAGTTAAATTTGCCCGTCCAGACACCTCCAGCTAGTCTCTCATTGGTTCTCGCTATTCCTGTTCATCTTCCGCAGAAATTGCAAACTGGGCCAAACAGGAGGTTAAAGGGACTGACTCTCCAAGTCGGGAGGGTGTTAGTAAAGCTTCTGGAATGTTGCACCCGAGTACCAGGGTACGAAAACTGAGACATATTTGAACACGTCTCCCGATCACATGGTTGATCAGACTCTAGGTTCCACATGCATGTTTTAGCTGAAGGAAGAATACCTTAAACCTGGGTAGTTGAAACCCGTGGAATGGGTACCATGCAATATGACTTCAGAGGGTCTTCATTTGCTCACCGAACCTCTCCAATCCTATCACTGCTGCGTTTATGCCCCTGTACACATGCTTGATTCTCTTTCGGAGACATAGCAATCCATAGGTTTTAAGATACTTACTAGTCAGGTACATTCTTAGGCGTTTAATATGCGGTATTGAGTCCATTTCGTTGAGCAAGGAGTAGCTCTTGTCTATTCCATATTTGGCTTAAGGAACTTTATCTGTGCTCATTTCAATCTCTGGTTTTATGCAGCACCCCAACTCACCTTTCCCCTTAAGCAAGCATAAGTTGGTTTTCTAAATTTGAGACCCTGTTCTGTTCTGTAATTCAGTTCCTGTGTAGCCAAGTTTACATTCCGTGTATTACTGATATCTTATGATGTTTCTTTTTCTGTGTGACTTATTTCAGTTAGAATCATCATACCTGAATCCACTCATTGTGCTGCTAAGGGCCTGATGACATAGATTTCATTGCTGAGTGATATTGCTTTGTAAGTAAATACCACAACTTCTTTATCCATTTTTCACTTTCTGCGATGTTGAACTTGTACTGTAAACGAGGTTCTTGTAAACAGAGGCGTCCCAAACTTTGGGGTGGCTGTGTCTTTTTGATTTTAATTTCCCTAAGCTATAGGACCATAAGTGGAAGTGCCCTAGGCTCTGTTGCTTTGTTTTTTAGATGTTTCAGGAAACACCATACACTTCTCCCGAGTGTCTGTTGGCAATTTACATCCCGCCCATCAGCATAACAAGGCTCCCAGTTCTCCATGGCCTGTCCTGCCTTTCTGGATTTTACACTTTTTTCAGATGGCCCTTTTGACCGGGGGGAAGTGAGACTTCATTGTAGTGCAGATTTCCTTTGCAAGCTTGCTTGGTTGGCCAAAAAGGGCGTATGCGTTTTTTCCTGAATATATTCAGGAAAAAACGCATACGCCCTTTTTGGCCAAGTGCATCATTGTGGACGTTCTGCCTCTTTTCCTATGCTTTCAATGCAATTCCAGTCTACCTCCTGAAATCGGTTTCCTGCAATTCTGCCCCGCTTTCAAGTCCTCTTGGCAGCCTTACTTCAGTATATTTTTGGACGATAGCTGTCATTTATAACTCTGCAGGTTTGTGAATTACAGTGCCCCTGAGCTCCTTTCTTCAACTCGCTTTCTTTTGAGCTGGCCACAACACCGCAGGATGGCTTCAGGCCCTAATCTGGTTCCGGCACGGCACGCTGAGCCTTTGGTTAATTCCTCTTCCTGGTGGGAAATGAGAGTTAAATTTGCCCGTTCAGACACCTCCAGCTAGTCTCTCATTGGTTCTCGCTATTCCTGTTCATCTTCCGCAGAAATTGCAAACTGGGCCAAACAGGAGGTTAAAGGGACTGACTCTCCAAGTCGGGAGGGTGTTAGTAAAGCGTCTGGAATGTTGTACCCGAGTACCAGGGTACGAAAACTGAGACATATTTGAACACGTCTCCCGATCACATGGTTGATCATACTCTAGGTTGCACATGCATGTTTTAGCTGAAGGAAGAATACCTTAAACCTGGATAGTTGAAACCCGTGGAATGGGTCCCATGCAATATGACTTCAAAGGGTCTTCATTTGCTCACCGAACCTCTCCAATCCTATCACTGCTGCGTTTATGCCCCTGTACACATGCTTGATTCTCTTTCGGAGACATAGCAATCCATAGGTTTTAAGATACTTACTAGTCAGGTACATTCTTAGGCATTTAATATGCGGTGTAGAGTCCATTTCGTTGAGCAAGAGGTAGCTCTTGTCTATTCCATATTTGGCTTAAGGAACTTTATCTGTGCTCATTTCAATCTCTGGTTTTATGCAGCACCCCAACTCACCTTTCCCCTTAAGCAAGCATAAGTTGGTTTTCTAAATTTGAGACCCTGTTCTGTTCTGTAATTCAGTTCCTGTGTAGCCAAGTTTACATTCCGTGTATTACTGATATCTTATGATGTTTCTTTTTCTGTGTGACTTATTTCAGTTAGAATCATCATACCTGAATCCACTCATTGTGCTGCTAAGGGCCTGATGACATAGATTTCATTGCTGAGTGATATTGCTTTGTAAGTAAATACCACAACTTCTTTATCCATTTTTCACTTTCTGCGATGTTGAACTTGTACTGTAAACGAGGTTCTTGTAAACAGAGGCGTCCCAAACTTTGGGGTGGCTGTGTCTTTTTGATTTTAATTTCCCTAAGCTATAGGACCATAAGTGGAAGTGCCCTAGGCTCTGTTGCTTTGTTTTTTAGATGTTTCAGGAAACACCATACACTTCTCCTGAGTGTCTGTTGGCAATTTACATCCCGCCCATCAGCATAACAAGGCTCCCAGTTCTCCATGGCCTGTCCTGCCTTTCTGGATTTTACACTTTTTTCAGATGGCCCTTTTGACCGGGGGGAAGTGAGACTTCATTGTAGTGCAGATTTCCTTTGCAAGCTTGCTTGGTTGGCCAAAAAGGGCGTATGCGTTTTTTCCTGAATATATTCAGGAAAAAACGCATACGCCCTTTTTGGCCAAGTGCATCATTGTGGACGTTCTGCCTCTTTTCCTATGCTTTCAATGCAATTCCAGTCTGCCTCCTGAAATCGGTTTCCTGCAATTCTGCCCCGCTTTCAAGTCCTCTTGGCAGCCTTACTTCAGTATATTTTTGGACGATAGCTGTCATTTATAACTCTGCAGGTTTGTGAATTACAGTGCCCCTGAGCTCCTTTCTTCAACTCGCTTTCTTTTGAGCTGGCCGCAACACCGCAGGATGGCTTCAGGCCCTAATCTGGTTACGGCACGGCACGCTGAGCCTTTGGTTAATTCCTCTTCCTGGTGGGAAATGAGAGTTACATTTGCCCGTTCAGACACCTCCAGCTAGTCTCTCATTGGTTCTCGCTATTCCTGTTCATCTTCCGCAGAAATTGCAAACTGGGCCAAACAGGAGGTTAAAGGGACTGACTCTCCAAGTCGGGAGGGTGTTAGTAAAGCGTCTGGAATGTTGTACCCGAGTACCAGGGTACGAAAACTGAGACATATTTGAACACGTCTCCCGATCACATGGTTGATCATACTCTAGGTTGCACATGCATGTTTTAGCTGAAGGAAGAATACCTTAAACCTGGGTAGTTGAAACCCGTGGAATGGGTACCATGCAATATGACTTCAAAGGGTCTTCATTTGCTCACCGAACCTCTCCAATCCTATCACTGCTGCGTTTATGCCCCTGTACACATGCTTGATTCTCTTTCGGAGACATAGCAATCCATAGGTTTTAAGATACTTACTAGTCAGGTACATTCTTAGGCATTTAATATGCGGTGTTGAGTCCATTTCGTTGAGCAAGAGGTAGCTCTTGTCTATTCCATATTTGGCTTAAGGAACTTTATCTGTGCTCATTTCAATCTCTGGTTTTATGCAGCACCCCAACTCACCTTTCCCCTTAAGCAAGCATAAGTTGGTTTTCTAAATTTGAGACCCTGTTCTGTTCTGTAATTCAGTTCCTGTGTAGCCAAGTTTACATTCCGTGTATTACTGATATCTTATGATGTTTCTTTTTCTGTGTGACTTATTTCAGTTAGAATCATCATACCTGAATCCACTCATTGTGCTGCTAAGGGCCTGATGACATAGATTTCATTGCTGAGTGATATTGCTTTGTAAGTAAATACCACAACTTCTTTATCCATTTTTCACTTTCTGCGATGTTGAACTTGTACTGTAAACGAGGTTCTTGTAAACAGAGGCGTCCCAAACTTTGGGGTGGCTGTGTCTTTTTGATTTTAATTTCCCTAAGCTATAGGACCATAAGTGGAAGTGTCCTAGGCTCTGTTGCTTTGTTTTTTAGATGTTTCAGGAAACACCATACACTTCTCCCGAGTGTCTGTTGGCAATTTACATCCCGCCCATCAGCATAACAAGGCTCCCAGTTCTCCATGGCCTGTCCTGCCTTTCTGGATTTTACACTTTTTTCAGATGGCCCTTTTGACCGGGGGGAAGTGAGACTTCATTGTAGTGCAGATTTCCTTTGCAAGCTTGCTTGGTTGGCCAAAAAGGGCGTATGCGTTTTTTCCTGAATATATTCAGGAAAAAACGCATACGCCCTTTTTGGCCAAGTGCATCATTGTGGACGTTCTGCCTCTTTTCCTATGCTTTCAATGCAATTCCAGTCTACCTCCTGAAATCGGTTTCCTGCAATTCTGCCCCGCTTTCAAGTCCTCTTGGCAGCCTTACTTCAGTATATTTTTGGACGATAGCTGTCATTTATAACTCTGCAGGTTTGTGAATTACAGTGCCCCTGAGCTCCTTTCTTCAACTCGCTTTCTTTTGAGCTGGCCGCAACACCGCAGGATGGCTTCAGGCCCTAATCTGGTTCCGGCACGGCACGCTGAGCCTTTGGTTAATTCCTCTTCCTGGTGGGAAATGAGAGTTAAATTTGCCCGTTCAGACACCTCCAGCTAGTCTCTCATTGGTTCTCGCTATTCCTGTTCATCTTCCGCAGAAATTGCAAACTGGGCCAAACAGGAGGTTAAAGGGACTGACTCTCCAAGAAGGGAGGGTGTTAGTAAAGCGTCTGGAATGTTGTACCCGAGTACCAGGGTACGAAAACTGAGACATATTTGAACACGTCTCCCGATCACATGGTTGATCATACTCTAGGTTGCACATGCATGTTTTAGCTGAAGGAAGAATACCTTAAACCTGGATAGTTGAAACCCGTGGAATGGGTCCCATGCAATATGACTTCAAAGGGTCTTCATTTGCTCACCGAACCTCTCCAATCCTATCACTGCTGCGTTTATGCCCCTGTACACATGCTTGATTCTCTTTCGGAGACATAGCAATCCATAGGTTTTAAGATACTTACTAGTCAGGTACATTCTTAGGCATTTAATATGCGGTGTAGAGTCCATTTCGTTGAGCAAGAGGTAGCTCTTGTCTATTCCATATTTGGCTTAAGGAACTTTATCTGTGCTCATTTCAATCTCTGGTTTTATGCAGCACCCCAACTCACCTTTCCCCTTAAGCAAGCATAAGTTGGTTTTCTAAATTTGAGACCCTGTTCTGTTCTGTAATTCAGTTCCTGTGTAGCCAAGTTTACATTCCGTGTATTACTGATATCTTATGATGTTTCTTTTTCTGTGTGACTTATTTCAGTTAGAATCATCATACCTGAATCCACTCATTGTGCTGCTAAGGGCCTGATGACATAGATTTCATTGCTGAGTGATATTGCTTTGTAAGTAAATACCACAACTTCTTTATCCATTTTTCACTTTCTGCGATGTTGAACTTGTACTGTAAACGAGGTTCTTGTAAACAGAGGCGTCCCAAACTTTGGGGTGGCTGTGTCTTTTTGATTTTAATTTCCCTAAGCTATAGGACCATAAGTGGAAGTGCCCTAGGCTCTGTTGCTTTGTTTTTTAGATGTTTCAGGAAACACCATACACTTCTCCCGAGTGTCTGTTGGCAATTTACATCCCGCCCATCAGCATAACAAGGCTCCCAGTTCTCCATGGCCTGTCCTGCCTTTCTGGATTTTACACTTTTTTCAGATGGCCCTTTTGACCGGGGGGAAGTGAGACTTCATTGTAGTGCAGATTTCCTTTGCAAGCTTGCTTGGTTGGCCAAAAAGGGCGTATGCGTTTTTTCCTGAATATATTCAGGAAAAAACGCATACGCCCTTTTTGGCCAAGTGCATCATTGTGGACGTTCTGCCTCTTTTCCTATGCTTTCAATGCAATTCCAGTCTGCCTCCTGAAATCGGTTTCCTGCAATTCTGCCCCGCTTTCAAGTCCTCTTGGCAGCCTTACTTCAGTATATTTTTGGACGATAGCTGTCATTTATAACTCTGCAGGTTTGTGAATTACAGTGCCCCTGAGCTCCTTTCTTCAACTCGCTTTCTTTTGAGCTGGCCGCAACACCGCAGGATGGCTTCAGGCCCTAATCTGGTTCCGGCACGGCACGCTGAGCCTTTGGTTAATTCCTCTTCCTGGTGGGAAATGAGAGTTACATTTGCCCGTTCAGACACCTCCAGCTAGTCTCTCATTGGTTCTCGCTATTCCTGTTCATCTTCCGCAGAAATTGCAAACTGGGCCAAACAGGAGGTTAAAGGGACTGACTCTCCAAGTCGGGAGGGTGTTACTAAAGCGTCTGGAATGTTGTACCCGAGTACCAGGGTACGAAAACTGAGACATATTTGAACACGTCTCCCGATCACATGGTTGATCATACTCTAGGTTGCACATGCATGTTTTAGCTGAAGGAAGAATACCTTAAACCTGGGTAGTTGAAACCCGTGGAATGGGTACCATGCAATATGACTTCAAAGGGTCTTCATTTGCTCACCGAACCTCTCCAATCCTATCACTGCTGCGTTTATGCCCCTGTACACATGCTTGATTCTCTTTCGGAGACATAGCAATCCATAGGTTTTAAGATACTTACTAGTCAGGTACATTCTTAGGCATTTAATATGCGGTGTTGAGTCCATTTCGTTGAGCAAGAGGTAGCTCTTGTCTATTCCATATTTGGCTTAAGGAACTTTATCTGTGCTCATTTCAATCTCTGGTTTTATGCAGCACCCCAACTCACCTTTCCCCTTAAGCAAGCATAAGTTGGTTTTCCAAATTTGAGACCCTGTTCTGTTCTGTAATTCAGTTCCTGTGTAGCCAAGTTTACATTCCGTGTATTACTGATATCTTATGATGTTTCTTTTTCTGTGTGACTTATTTCAGTTAGAATCATCATACCTGAATCCACTCATTGTGCTGCTAAGGGCCTGATGACATAGATTTCATTGCTGAGTGATATTGCTTTGTAAGTAAATACCACAACTTCTTTATCCATTTTTCACTTTCTGCGATGTTGAACTTGTACTGTAAACGAGGTTCTTGTAAACAGAGGCGTCCCAAACTTTGGGGTGGCTGTGTCTTTTTGATTTTAATTTCCCTAAGCTATAGGACCATAAGTGGAAGTGCCCTAGGCTCTGTTGCTTTGTTTTTTAGATGTTTCAGGAAACACCATACACTTCTCCCGAGTGTCTGTTGGCAATTTACATCCCGCCCATCAGCATAACAAGGCTCCCAGTTCTCCATGGCCTGTCCTGCCTTTCTGGATTTTACACTTTTTTCAGATGGCCCTTTTGACCGGGGGGAAGTGAGACTTCATTGTAGTGCAGATTTCCTTTGCAAGCTTGCTTGGTTGGCCAAAAAGGGCGTATGCGTTTTTTCCTGAATATATTCAGGAAAAAACGCATACGCCCTTTTTGGCCAAGTGCATCATTGTGGACGTTCTGCCTCTTTTCCTATGCTTTCAATGCAATTCCAGTCTACCTCCTGAAATCGGTTTCCTGCAATTCTGCCCCGCTTTCAAGTCCTCTTGGCAGCCTTACTTCAGTATATTTTTGGACGATAGCTGTCATTTATAACTCTGCAGGTTTGTGAATTACAGTGCCCCTGAGCTCCTTTCTTCAACTCGCTTTCTTTTGAGCTGGCCGCAACACCGCAGGATGGCTTCAGGCCCTAATCTGGTTCCGGCACGGCACGCTGAGCCTTTGGTTAATTCCTCTTCCTGGTGGGAAATGAGAGTTAAATTTGCCCGTTCAGACACCTCCAGCTAGTCTCTCATTGGTTCTCGCTATTCCTGTTCATCTTCCGCAGAAATTGCAAACTGGGCCAAACAGGAGGTTAAAGGGACTGACTCTCCAAGTCGGGAGGGTGTTAGTAAAGCGTCTGGAATGTTGTACCCGAGTACCAGGGTACGAAAACTGAGACATATTTGAACACGTCTCCCGATCACATGGTTGATCATACTCTAGGTTGCACATGCGTGTTTTAGCTGAAGGAAGAATACCTTAAACCTGGATAGTTGAAACCCGTGGAATGGGTACCATGCAATATGACTTCAAAGGGTCTTCATTTGCTCACCGAACCTCTCCAATCCTATCACTGCTGCGTTTATGCCCCTGTACACATGCTTGATTCTCTTTCGGAGACATAGCAATCCATAGGTTTTAAGATACTTACTAGTCAGGTACATTCTTAGGCATTTAATATGCGGTGTAGAGTCCATTTCGTTGAGCAAGAGGTAGCTCTTGTCTATTCCATATTTGGCTTAAGGAACTTTATCTGTGCTCATTTCAATCTCTGGTTTTATGCAGCACCCCAACTCACCTTTCCCCTTAAGCAAGCATAAGTTGGTTTTCTAAATTTGAGACCCTGTTCTGTTCTGTAATTCAGTTCCTGTGTAGCCAAGTTTACATTCCGTGTATTACTGATATCTTATGATGTTTCTTTTTCTGTGTGACTTATTTCAGTTAGAATCATCATACCTGAATCCACTCATTGTGCTGCTAAGGGCCTGATGACATAGATTTCATTGCTGAGTGATATTGCTTTGTAAGTAAATACCACAACTTCTTTATCCATTTTTCACTTTCTGCGATGTTGAACTTGTACTGTAAACGAGGTTCTTGTAAACAGAGGCGTCCCAAACTTTGGGGTGGCTGTGTCTTTTTGATTTTAATTTCCCTAAGCTATAGGACCATAAGTGGAAGTGTCCTAGGCTCTGTTGCTTTGTTTTTTAGATGTTTCAGGAAACACCATACACTTCTCCCGAGTGTCTGTTGGCAATTTACATCCCGCCCATCAGCATAACAAGGCTCCCAGTTCTCCATGGCCTGTCCTGCCTTTCTGGATTTTACACTTTTTTCAGATGGCCCTTTTGACCGGGGGGAAGTGAGACTTCATTGTAGTGCAGATTTCCTTTGCAAGCTTGCTTGGTTGGCCAAAAAGGGCGTATGCGTTTTTTCCTGAATATATTCAGGAAAAAACGCATACGCCCTTTTTGGCCAAGTGCATCATTGTGGACGTTCTGCCTCTTTTCCTATGCTTTCAATGCAATTCCAGTCTACCTCCTGAAATCGGTTTCCTGCAATTCTGCCCCGCTTTCAAGTCCTCTTGGCAGCCTTACTTCAGTATATTTTTGGACGATAGCTGTCATTTATAACTCTGCAGGTTTGTGAATTACAGTGCCCCTGAGCTCCTTTCTTCAACTCGCTTTCTTTTGAGCTGGCCGCAACACCGCAGGATGGCTTCAGGCCCTAATCTGGTTCCGGCACGGCACGCTGAGCCTTTGGTTAATTCCTCTTCCTGGTGGGAAATGAGAGTTAAATTTGCCCGTTCAGACACCTCCAGCTAGTCTCTCATTGGTTCTCGCTATTCCTGTTCATCTTCCGCAGAAATTGCAAACTGGGCCAAACAGGAGGTTAAAGGGACTGACTCTCCAAGTCGGGAGGGTGTTAGTAAAGCGTCTGGAATGTTGTACCCGAGTACCAGGGTACGAAAACTGAGACATATTTGAACACGTCTCCCGATCACATGGTTGATCATACTCTAGGTTGCACATGCATGTTTTAGCTGAAGGAAGAATACCTTAAACCTGGATAGTTGAAACCCGTGGAATGGGTACCATGCAATATGACTTCAAAGGGTCTTCATTTGCTCACCGAACCTCTCCAATCCTATCACTGCTGCGTTTATGCCCCTGTACACATGCTTGATTCTCTTTCGGAGACATAGCAATCCATAGGTTTTAAGATACTTACTAGTCAGGTACATTCTTAGGCATTTAATATGCGGTGTAGAGTCCATTTCGTTGAGCAAGAGGTAGCTCTTGTCTATTCCATATTTGGCTTAAGGAACTTTATCTGTGCTCATTTCAATCTCTGGTTTTATGCAGCACCCCAACTCACCTTTCCCCTTAAGCAAGCATAAGTTGGTTTTCTAAATTTGAGACCCTGTTCTGTTCTGTAATTCAGTTCCTGTGTAGCCAAGTTTACATTCCGTGTATTACTGATATCTTATGATGTTTCTTTTTCTGTGTGACTTATTTCAGTTAGAATCATCATACCTGAATCCACTCATTGTGCTGCTAAGGGCCTGATGACATAGATTTCATTGCTGAGTGATATTGCTTTGTAAGTAAATACCACAACTTCTTTATCCATTTTTCACTTTCTGCGATGTTGAACTTGTACTGTAAACGAGGTTCTTGTAAACAGAGGCGTCCCAAACTTTGGGGTGGCTGTGTCTTTTTGATTTTAATTTCCCTAAGCTATAGGACCATAAGTGGAAGTGCCCTAGGCTCTGTTGCTTTGTTTTTTAGATGTTTCAGGAAACACCATACACTTCTCCCGAGTGTCTGTTGGCAATTTACATCCCGCCCATCAGCATAACAAGGCTCCCAGTTCTCCATGGCCTGTCCTGCCTTTCTGGATTTTACACTTTTTTCAGATGGCCCTTTTGACCGGGGGGAAGTGAGACTTCATTGTAGTGCAGATTTCCTTTGCAAGCTTGCTTGGTTGGCCAAAAAGGGCGTATGCGTTTTTTCCTGAATATATTCAGGAAAAAACGCATACGCCCTTTTTGGCCAAGTGCATCATTGTGGACGTTCTGCCTCTTTTCCTATGCTTTCAATGCAATTCCAGTCTGCCTCCTGAAATCGGTTTCCTGCAATTCTGCCCCGCTTTCAAGTCCTCTTGGCAGCCTTACTTCAGTATATTTTTGGACGATAGCTGTCATTTATAACTCTGCAGGTTTGTGAATTACAGTGCCCCTGAGCTCCTTTCTTCAACTCGCTTTCTTTTGAGCTGGCCGCAACACCGCAGGATGGCTTCAGGCCCTAATCTGGTTCCGGCACGGCACGCTGAGCCTTTGGTTAATTCCTCTTCCTGGTGGGAAATGAGAGTTACATTTGCCCGTTCAGACACCTCCAGCTAGTCTCTCATTGGTTCTCGCTATTCCTGTTCATCTTCCGCAGAAATTGCAAACTGGGCCAAACAGGAGTTTAAAGGGACTGACTCTCCAAGTCGGGAGGATGTTAGTAAAGCGTCTGGAATGTTGCACCCGAGTACCAGGGTACGAAAACTGAGACATATTTGAACACGTCTCCCGATCACCTGGTTGATCATACTCTAGGTTCCACATGCATGTTTTAGCTGAAGGAAGAATACCTTAAACCTGGGTAGTTGAAACCCGTGGAATGGGTACCATGCAATATGACTTCAAAGGGTCTTCATTTGCTCACCGAACCTCTCCAATCCTATCACTGCTGCGTTTATGCCCCTGTACACATGCTTGATTCTCTTTCGGAGACATAGCAATCCATAGGTTTTAAGATACTTACTAGTCAGGTACATTCTTAGGCATTTAATATGGGGTGTTGAGTCCATTTCGTTGAGCAAGGAGTAGCTCTTGTCTATTCCATATTTGGCTTAAGGAACTTTATCTGTGCTCATTTCAATCTCTGGTTTTATGCAGCACCCCAACTCACCTTTACCCTTAAGCAAGCATAAGTTGGTTTTCTAAATTTGAGACCCTGTTCTGTTCTGTAATTCAGTTCCTGTGTAGCCAAGTTTACATTCCGTGTATTACTGATATCTTATGATGTTTCTTTTTCTGTGTGACTTATTTCAGTTAGAATCATCATACCTGAATCCACTCATTGTGCTGCTAAGGGCCTGATGACATAGATTTCATTGCTGAGTGATATTGCTTTGTAAGTAAATACCACAACTTCTTTATCCATTTTTCACTTTCTGCGATGTTGAACTTGTACTGTAAACGAGGTTCTTGTAAACAGAGGCGTCCCAATGTTTGGGGTGGCTGTGTCTTTTTGATTTTAATTTCCCTAAGCTATAGGACCATAAGTGGAAGTGCCCTAGGCTCTGTTGCTTTGTTTTTTAGATGTTTCAGGAAACAACATACACTTCTCCCGAGTGTCTGTTGGCAATTTACATCCCGCCCATCAGCATAACAAGGCTCCCAGTTCTCCATGGCCTGTCCTGCCTTTCTGGATTTTACACGTTTTTCATATGGCCCTTTTGACGGGGGGAAGTGAGACTTTATTGTAGTGCAGATTTCATTTGCAAGTTTGCTTGGTTGGCCAAAAAGGGCGTATGCGTTTTTTCCTGAATGTATTCAGGAAAAAACGCATACGCCCTTTTTGGCGAAGTGCATCATTGTGGACGTTCTGCCTCTTTTCCTATGCTTTCAATGCAATTCCAGTCTACCTCCTGAAATCAGTTTCCTGCAATTCTGCCCCGCTTTCAAGTCCTCTTGGCAGCCTTACTTCAGTATATTTTTGGACGATAGCTGTCATTTATAACTCTGCAGGTTTGTGAGTTACAGTGCCCCTGAGCTCCTTTCTTCAACTCGCTTTCTTGTGACCTGGCCGCAACACCGCAGGATGGCTTCAGGCCCTAATCTGGTTCCTGCACGGCACGCTGACCCTTTGGTTAATTCCTCTTCCTGGTGGGAAATGAGAGTAAAATTTTCCCGTCCAGACACCTCCAGCTAGTCTCTCATTGGTTCTCGCTATTCCTGTTCATTTTCCGCAGAAATTGCAAACTGGGCCAAACAGGAGGTTAAAGGGACTGACTCTCCAAGTCGGGAGAGTGTTAGTAAAGTGTCTGGAATGTTGCACCCGAGTACCAGGGTATGAAAACTGAGACATATTTGAACACGTCTCCCGATCACATGGTTGATCATACTCTAGGTTCCACATGCATGTTTTAGCTGAAGGAAGAATACCTTAAACCTGGGTAGTTGAAACCCGTGGAATGGGTACCATGCAATATGACTTCAAAGGGTCTTCATTTGCTCACCGAACCTCTCCAATCCTATCACTGCTGCGTTTATGCCCCTGTACACATGCTTGATTCTCTTTCGGAGACATAGCAATCCATAGGTTTTAAGATACTTACTAGTCAGGTACATTCTTAGGCATTTAATATGCGGTGTTGAGTCCATTTCGTTGAGCAAGGAGTAGCTCTTGTCTATTCCATATTTGGCTTAAGGAACTTTATCTGTGTTCATTTCAATCTCTGGTTTTATGCAGCACCCCAACTCACCTTTACCCTTAAGCAAGCATAAGTTGGTTTTCTAAATTTGAGACCCTGTTCTGTTCTGTAATTCAGTTCCTGTGTAGCCAAGTTTACATTCCGTGTATTACTGATATCTTATGATGTTTCTTTTTCTGTGTGACTTATTTCAGTTAGAATCATCATACCTGAATCCACTCATTGTGCTGCTAAGGGCCTGATGACATAGATTTCATTGCTGAGTGATATTGCTTTGTAAGTAAATACCACAACTTCTTTATCCATTTTTCACTTTCTGCGATGTTGAACTTGTACTGTAAACGAGGTTCTTGTAAACAGAGGCGTCCCAAACTTTGGGGTGGCTGTGTCTTTTTGATTTTAATTTCCCTAATCTATAGGACCATAAGTGGAAGTGCCCTAGGCTCTGTTGCTTTGTTTTTTAGATGTTTCAGGAAACACCATACACTTCTCCCGAGTGTCTGTTGGCAATTTACATCCCGCCCATCAGCATAACAAGGCTCCCAGTTCTCCATGGCCTGTCCTGTCTTTCTGGATTTTACACTTTTTTCAGATGGCCCTTTTGACCGGGGGGAAGTGAGACTTCATTGTAGTGCACATTTCCTTTGCAAGTTTGCTTGGTTGGCCAAAAAGGGCGTATGCGTTTTTTCCTGAATATATTCAGGAAAAAACGCATACGCCCTTTTTGGCCAAGTGCATCATTGTGGACGTTCTGCCTCTTTTCCTATGCTTTCAATGCAATTCCAGTCTACCTCCTGAAATCGGTTTCCTGCAATTCTGCCCCGCTTTCAAGTCCTCTTGGCAGCCTTACTTCAGTATATTTTTGGACGATAGCTGTCATTTATAACTCTGCAGGTTTGTGAATTACAGTGCCCCTGAGCTCCTTTCTTCAACTCGCTTTCTTTTGAGCTGGCCGCAACACCGCAGGATGGCTTCAGGCCCTAATCTGGTTCCGGCACGGCACGCTGAGCCTTTGGTTAATTCCTCTTCCTGGTGGGAAATGAGAGTTAAATTTGCCCGTCCAGACACCTCCAGCTAGTCTCTCATTGGTTCTCGCTATTCCTGTTCATCTTCCGCAGAAATTGCAAACTGGGCCAAACAGGAGGTTAAAGGGACTGACTCTCCAAGTCGGGAGGGTGTTAGTAAAGCGTCTGGAATGTTGCACCCGAGTACCAGGGTACGAAAACTGAGACATATTTGAACACGTCTCCCGATCACATGGTTGATCATACTCTAGGTTCCACATGCATGTTTTAGCTGAAGGAAGAATACCTTAAACCTGGGTAGTTGAAACCCGTGGAATGGGTACCATGCAATATGACTTCAAAGGGTCTTCATTTGCTCACCGAACCTCTCCAATCCTATCACTGCTGCGTTTATGCCCCTGTACACATGCTTGATTCTCTTTCAGAGACATAGCAATCCATAGGTTTTAAGATACTTACTAGTCAGGTACATTCTTAGGCGTTTAATATGCGGTGTTGAGTCCATTTCGTTGAGCAAGGAGTAGCTCTTGTCTATTCCATATTTGGCTTAAGGAACTTTGTCTGTGTTCATTTCAATCTCTGGTTTTATTCAGCACCCCAACTCACCTTTCCCCTTAAGCAAGCATAAGTTGGTTTTCTAAATTTGAGACCCTGTTCTGTTCTGTAATTCAGTTCCTGTGTAGCCAAGTTTACATTCCGTGTATTACTGATATCTTATGATGTTTCTTTTTCTGTGTGACTTATTTCAGTTAGAATCATCATACCTGAATCCACTCATTGTGCTGCTAAGGGCCTGATGACATAGATTTCATTGCTGAGTGATATTGCTTTGTAAGTAAATACCACAACTTCTTTATCCATTTTTCACTTTCTGCGATGTTGAACTTGTACTGTAAACGAGGTTCTTGTAAACAGAGGCGTCCCAATGTTTGGGGTGGCTGTGTCTTTTTGATTTTAATTTCCCTAAGCTATAGGACCATAAGTGGAAGTGCCCTAGGCTCTGTTGCTTTGTTTTTTAGATGTTTCAGGAAACAACATACACTTCTCCCGAGTGTCTGTTGGCAATTTACATCCCGCCCATCAGCATAACAAGGCTCCCAGTTCTCCATGGCCTGTCCTGCCTTTCTGGATTTTACACGTTTTTCATATGGCCCTTTTGACGGGGGGAAGTGAGACTTTATTGTAGTGCAGATTTCATTTGCAAGTTTGCTTGGTTGGCCAAAAAGGGCGTATGCGTTTTTTCCTGAATGTATTCAGGAAAAAACGCATACGCCCTTTTTGGCGAAGTGCATCATTGTGGACGTTCTGCCTCTTTTCCTATGCTTTCAATGCAATTCCAGTCTACCTCCTGAAATCAGTTTCCTGCAATTCTGCCCCGCTTTCAAGTCCTCTTGGCAGCCTTACTTCAGTATATTTTTGGACGATAGCTGTCATTTATAACTCTGCAGGTTTGTGAGTTACAGTGCCCCTGAGCTCCTTTCTTCAACTCGCTTTCTTGTGACCTGGCCGCAACACCGCAGGATGGCTTCAGGCCCTAATCTGGTTCCTGCACGGCACGCTGACCCTTTGGTTAATTCCTCTTCCTGGTGGGAAATGAGAGTAAAATTTTCCCGTCCAGACACCTCCAGCTAGTCTCTCATTGGTTCTCGCTATTCCTGTTCATCTTCCGCAGAAATTGCAAACTGGGCCAAACAGGAGGTTAAAGGGACTGACTCTCCAAGTCGGGAGAGTGTTAGTAAAGTGTCTGGAATGTTGCACCCGAGTACCAGGGTATGAAAACTGAGACATATTTGAACACGTCTCCCGATCACATGGTTGATCATACTCTAGGTTCCACATGCATGTTTTAGCTGAAGGAAGAATACCTTAAACCTGGGTAGTTGAAACCCGTGGAATGGGTACCATGCAATATGACTTCAAAGGGTCTTCATTTGCTCACCGAACCTCTCCAATCCTATCACTGCTGCGTTTATGCCCCTGTACACATGCTTGATTCTCTTTCGGAGACATAGCAATCCATAGGTTTTAAGATACTTACTAGTCAGGTACATTCTTAGGCATTTAATATGGGGTGTTGAGTCCATTTCGTTGAGCAAGGAGTAGCTCTTGTCTATTCCATATTTGGCTTAAGGAACTTTATCTGTGCTCATTTCAATCTCTGGTTTTATGCAGCACCCCAACTCACCTTTCCCCTTAAGCAAGCATAAGTTGGTTTTCTAAATTTGAGACCCTGTTCTGTTCTGTAATTCAGTTCCTGTGTAGCCAAGTTTACATTCCGTGTATTACTGATATCTTATGATGTTTCTTTTTCTGTGTGACTTATTTCAGTTAGAATCATCATACCTGAATCCACTCATTGTGCTGCTAAGGGCCTGATGACATAGATTTCATTGCTGAGTGATATTGCTTTGTAAGTAAATACCACAACTTCTTTATCCATTTTTCACTTTCTGCGATGTTGAACTTGTACTGTAAACGAGGTTCTTGTAAACAGAGGCGTCCCAAACTTTGGGGTGGCTGTGTCTTTTTGATTTTAATTTCCCTAAGCTATAGGACCATAAGTGGAAGTGCCCTAGGCTCTGTTGCTTTGTTTTTTAGATGTTTCAGGAAACACCATACACTTCTCCCGAGTGTCTGTTGGCAATTTACATCCCGCCCATCAGCATAACAAGGCTCCCAGTTCTCCATGGCCTGTCCTGCCTTTCTGGATTTTACACTTTTTTCAGATGGCCCTTTTGACCGGGGGGAAGTGAGACTTCATTGTAGTGCAGATTTCCTTTGCAAGCTTGCTTGGTTGGCCAAAAAGGGCGTATGCGTTTTTTCCTGAATATATTCAGGAAAAAACGCATACGCCCTTTTTGGCCAAGTGCATCATTGTGGACGTTCTGCCTCTTTTCCTATGCTTTCAATGCAATTCCAGTCTACCTCCTGAAATCGGTTTCCTGCAATTCTGCCCCGCTTTCAAGTCCTCTTGGCAGCCTTACTTCAGTATATTTTTGGACGATAGCTGTCATTTATAACTCTGCAGGTTTGTGAATTACAGTGCCCCTGAGCTCCTTTCTTCAACTCGCTTTCTTTTGAGCTGGCCGCAACACCGCAGGATGGCTTCAGGCCCTAATCTGGTTCCGGCACGGCACGCTGAGCCTTTGGTTAATTCCTCTTCCTGGTGGGAAATGAGAGTTAAATTTGCCCGTCCAGACACCTCCAGCTAGTCTCTCATTGGTTCTCGCTATTCCTGTTCATCTTCCGCAGAAATTGCAAACTGGGCCAAACAGGAGGTTAAAGGGATTGACTCTCCAAGTCGGGAGGGTGTTAGTAAAGCGTCTGGAATGTTGCACCCGAGTACCAGGGTACGAAAACTGAGACATATTTGAACACGTCTCCCGATCACATGGTTGATCATACTCTAGGTTCCACATGCATGTTTTAGCTGAAGGAAGAATACCTTAAACCTGGGTAGTTGAAACCCGTGGAATGGGTACCATGCAATATGACTTCAAAGGGTCTTCATTTGCTCACCGAACCTCTCCAATCCTATCACTGCTGCGTTTATGCCCCTGTACACATGCTTGATTCTCTTTCGGAGACATAGCAATCCATAGGTTTTAAGATACTTACTAGTCAGGTACATTCTTAGGCGTTTAATATGCGGTGTTGAGTCCATTTCGTTGAGCAAGGAGTAGCTCTTGTCTATTCCATATTTGGCTTAAGGAACTTTGTCTGTGTTCATTTCAATCTCTGGTTTTATTCAGCACCCCAACTCACCTTTCCCCTTAAGCAAGCATAAGTTGGTTTTCTAAATTTGAGACCCTGTTCTGTTCTGTAATTCAGTTCCTGTGTAGCCAAGTTTACATTCCGTGTATTACTGATATCTTATGATGTTTCTTTTTCTGTGTGACTTATTTCAGTTAGAATCATCATACCTGAATCCACTCATTGTGCTGCTAAGGGCCTGATGACATAGATTTCATTGCTGAGTGATATTGCTTTGTAAGTAAATACCACAACTTCTTTATCCATTTTTCACTTTCTGCGATGTTGAACTTGTACTGTAAACGAGGTTCTTGTAAACAGAGGCGTCCCAAACTTTGGGGTGGCTGTGTCTTTTTGATTTTAATTTCCCTAAGCTATAGGACCATAAGTGGAAGTGCCCTAGGCTCTGTTGCTTTGTTTTTTAGATGTTTCAGGAAACACCATACACTTCTCCCGAGTGTCTGTTGGCAATTTACATCCCGCCCATCAGCATAACAAGGCTCCCAGTTCTCCATGGCCTGTCCTGCCTTTCTGGATTTTACACTTTTTTCAGATGGCCCTTTTGACCGGGGGGAAGTGAGACTTCATTGTAGTGCAGATTTCCTTTGCAAGCTTGCTTGGTTGGCCAAAAAGGGCGTATGCGTTTTTTCCTGAATATATTCAGGAAAAAACGCATACGCCCTTTTTGGCCAAGTGCATCATTGTGGACGTTCTGCCTCTTTTCCTATGCTTTCAATGCAATTCCAGTCTGCCTCCTGAAATCGGTTTCCTGCAATTCTGCCCCGCTTTCAAGTCCTCTTGGCAGCCTTACTTCAGTATATTTTTGGACGATAGCTGTCATTTATAACTCTGCAGGTTTGTGAATTACAGTGCCCCTGAGCTCCTTTCTTCAACTCGCTTTCTTTTGAGCTGGCCGCAACACCGCAGGATGGCTTCAGGCCCTAATCTGGTTCCGGCACGGCATGCTGAGCCTTTGGTTAATTCCTCTTCCTGGTGGGAAATGAGAGTTAAATTTGCCCGTCCAGACACCTCCAGCTAGTCTCTCATTGGTTCTCGCTATTCCTGTTCATCTTCCGCAGAAATTGCAAACTGGGCCAAACAGGAGGTTAAAGGGACTGACTCTCCAAGTCGGGAGGGTGTTAGTAAAGCTTCTGGAATGTTGCACCCGAGAACCAGGGTACGAAAACTGAGACATATTTGAACACGTCTCCCGATCACATGGTTGATCAGACTCTAGGTTCCACATGCATGTTTTAGCTGAAGGAAGAATACCTTAAACTTGGAGAGTTGAAACCCGTGGAATGGGTACCATGCAATATGACTTCAGAGGGTCTTCATTTGCTCACCGAACCTCTCCAATCCTATCACTGCTGCGTTTATGCCCCTGTACACATGCTTGATTCTCTTTCGGAGACATAGCAATCCATAGGTTTTAAGATACTTACTAGTCAGGTACATTCTTAGGCGTTTAATATGCGGTATTGAGTCCATTTCGTTGAGCAAGGAGTAGCTCTTGTCTATTCCATATTTGGCTTAAGGAACTTTATCTGTGCTCATTTCAATCTCTGGTTTTATGCAGCACCCCAACTCACCTTTCCCCTTAAGCAAGCATAAGTTGGTTTTCTAAATTTGAGACCCTGTTCTGTTCTGTAATTCAGTTCCTGTGTAGCCAAGTTTACATTCCGTGTATTACTGATATCTTATGATGTTTCTTTTTCTGTGTGACTTATTTCAGTTAGAATCATCATACCTGAATCCACTCATTGTGCTGCTAAGGGCCTGATGACATAGATTTCATTGCTGAGTGATATTGCTTTGTAAGTAAATACCACAACTTCTTTATCCATTTTTCACTTTCTGCGATGTTGAACTTGTACTGTAAACGAGGTTCTTGTAAACAGAGGCGTCCCAAACTTTGGGGTGGCTGTGTCTTTTTGATTTTAATTTCCCTAAGCTATAGGACCATAAGTGGAAGTGTCCTAGGCTCTGTTGCTTTGTTTTTTAGATGTTTCAGGAAACACCATACACTTCTCCCGAGTGTCTGTTGGCAATTTACATCCCGCCCATCAGCATAACAAGGCTCCCAGTTCTCCATGGCCTGTCCTGCCTTTCTGGATTTTACACTTTTTTCAGATGGCCCTTTTGACCGGGGGGAAGTGAGACTTCATTGTAGTGCAGATTTCCTTTGCAAGCTTGCTTGGTTGGCCAAAAAGGGCGTATGCGTTTTTTCCTGAATATATTCAGGAAAAAACGCATACGCCCTTTTTGGCCAAGTGCATCATTGTGGACGTTCTGCCTCTTTTCCTATGCTTTCAATGCAATTCCAGTCTACCTCCTGAAATCGGTTTCCTGCAATTCTGCCCCGCTTTCAAGTCCTCTTGGCAGCCTTACTTCAGTATATTTTTGGACGATAGCTGTCATTTATAACTCTGCAGGTTTGTGAATTACAGTGCCCCTGAGCTCCTTTCTTCAACTCGCTTTCTTTTGAGCTGGCCGCAACACCGCAGGATGGCTTCAGGCCCTAATCTGGTTCCGGCACGGCACGCTGAGCCTTTGGTTAATTCCTCTTCCTGGTGGGAAATGAGAGTTAAATTTGCCCGTTCAGACACCTCCAGCTAGTCTCTCATTGGTTCTCGCTATTCCTGTTCATCTTCCGCAGAAATTGCAAACTGGGCCAAACAGGAGGTTAAAGGGACTGACTCTCCAAGTCGGGAGGGTGTTAGTAAAGCGTCTGGAATGTTGTACCCGAGTACCAGGGTACGAAAACTGAGACATATTTGAACACGTCTCCCGATCACATGGTTGATCATACTCTAGGTTGCACATGCATGTTTTAGCTGAAGG
This sequence comes from Pseudorca crassidens, assembly GCF_039906515.1. NCBI lineage: Eukaryota > Metazoa > Chordata > Mammalia > Artiodactyla > Delphinidae > Pseudorca > Pseudorca crassidens. The sequence continues at coordinate 1,108,275 of NW_027136305.1, forward strand.
AAGAATACCTTAAACCTGGATAGTTGAAACCCGTGGAATGGGTCCCATGCAATATGACTTCAAAGGGTCTTCATTTGCTCACCGAACCTCTCCAATCCTATCACTGCTGCGTTTATGCCCCTGTACACATGCTTGATTCTCTTTCGGAGACATAGCAATCCATAGGTTTTAAGATACTTACTAGTCAGGTACATTCTTAGGCATTTAATATGCGGTGTAGAGTCCATTTCGTTGAGCAAGAGGTAGCTCTTGTCTATTCCATATTTGGCTTAAGGAACTTTATCTGTGCTCATTTCAATCTCTGGTTTTATGCAGCACCCCAACTCACCTTTCCCCTTAAGCAAGCATAAGTTGGTTTTCTAAATTTGAGACCCTGTTCTGTTCTGTAATTCAGTTCCTGTGTAGCCAAGTTTACATTCCGTGTATTACTGATATCTTATGATGTTTCTTTTTCTGTGTGACTTATTTCAGTTAGAATCATCATACCTGAATCCACTCATTGTGCTGCTAAGGGCCTGATGACATAGATTTCATTGCTGAGTGATATTGCTTTGTAAGTAAATACCACAACTTCTTTATCCATTTTTCACTTTCTGCGATGTTGAACTTGTACTGTAAACGAGGTTCTTGTAAACAGAGGCGTCCCAAACTTTGGGGTGGCTGTGTCTTTTTGATTTTAATTTCCCTAAGCTATAGGACCATAAGTGGAAGTGCCCTAGGCTCTGTTGCTTTGTTTTTTAGATGTTTCAGGAAACACCATACACTTCTCCCGAGTGTCTGTTGGCAATTTACATCCCGCCCATCAGCATAACAAGGCTCCCAGTTCTCCATGGCCTGTCCTGCCTTTCTGGATTTTACACTTTTTTCAGATGGCCCTTTTGACCGGGGGGAAGTGAGACTTCATTGTAGTGCAGATTTCCTTTGCAAGCTTGCTTGGTTGGCCAAAAAGGGCGTATGCGTTTTTTCCTGAATATATTCAGGAAAAAACGCATACGCCCTTTTTGGCCAAGTGCATCATTGTGGACGTTCTGCCTCTTTTCCTATGCTTTCAATGCAATTCCAGTCTGCCTCCTGAAATCGGTTTCCTGCAATTCTGCCCCGCTTTCAAGTCCTCTTGGCAGCCTTACTTCAGTATATTTTTGGACGATAGCTGTCATTTATAACTCTGCAGGTTTGTGAATTACAGTGCCCCTGAGCTCCTTTCTTCAACTCGCTTTCTTTTGAGCTGGCCGCAACACCGCAGGATGGCTTCAGGCCCTAATCTGGTTCCGGCACGGCACGCTGAGCCTTTGGTTAATTCCTCTTCCTGGTGGGAAATGAGAGTTACATTTGCCCGTTCAGACACCTCCAGCTAGTCTCTCATTGGTTCTCGCTATTCCTGTTCATCTTCCGCAGAAATTGCAAACTGGGCCAAACAGGAGGTTAAAGGGACTGACTCTCCAAGTCGGGAGGGTGTTAGTAAAGCGTCTGGAATGTTGTACCCGAGTACCAGGGTACGAAAACTGAGACATATTTGAACACGTCTCCCGATCACATGGTTGATCATACTCTAGGTTGCACATGCATGTTTTAGCTGAAGGAAGAATACCTTAAACCTGGGTAGTTGAAACCCGTGGAATGGGTACCATGCAATATGACTTCAAAGGGTCTTCATTTGCTCACCGAACCTCTCCAATCCTATCACTGCTGCGTTTATGCCCCTGTACACATGCTTGATTCTCTTTCGGAGACATAGCAATCCATAGGTTTTAAGATACTTACTAGTCAGGTACATTCTTAGGCATTTAATATGCGGTGTTGAGTCCATTTCGTTGAGCAAGAGGTAGCTCTTGTCTATTCCATATTTGGCTTAAGGAACTTTATCTGTGCTCATTTCAATCTCTGGTTTTATGCAGCACCCCAACTCACCTTTCCCCTTAAGCAAGCATAAGTTGGTTTTCTAAATTTGAGACCCTGTTCTGTTCTGTAATTCAGTTCCTGTGTAGCCAAGTTTACATTCCGTGTATTACTGATATCTTATGATGTTTCTTTTTCTGTGTGACTTATTTCAGTTAGAATCATCATACCTGAATCCACTCATTGTGCTGCTAAGGGCCTGATGACATAGATTTCATTGCTGAGTGATATTGCTTTGTAAGTAAATACCACAACTTCTTTATCCATTTTTCACTTTCTGCGATGTTGAACTTGTACTGTAAACGAGGTTCTTGTAAACAGAGGCGTCCCAAACTTTGGGGTGGCTGTGTCTTTTTGATTTTAATTTCCCTAAGCTATAGGACCATAAGTGGAAGTGTCCTAGGCTCTGTTGCTTTGTTTTTTAGATGTTTCAGGAAACACCATACACTTCTCCCGAGTGTCTGTTGGCAATTTACATCCCGCCCATCAGCATAACAAGGCTCCCAGTTCTCCATGGCCTGTCCTGCCTTTCTGGATTTTACACTTTTTTCAGATGGCCCTTTTGACCGGGGGGAAGTGAGACTTCATTGTAGTGCAGATTTCCTTTGCAAGCTTGCTTGGTTGGCCAAAAAGGGCGTATGCGTTTTTTCCTGAATATATTCAGGAAAAAACGCATACGCCCTTTTTGGCCAAGTGCATCATTGTGGACGTTCTGCCTCTTTTCCTATGCTTTCAATGCAATTCCAGTCTACCTCCTGAAATCGGTTTCCTGCAATTCTGCCCCGCTTTCAAGTCCTCTTGGCAGCCTTACTTCAGTATATTTTTGGACGATAGCTGTCATTTATAACTCTGCAGGTTTGTGAATTACAGTGCCCCTGAGCTCCTTTCTTCAACTCGCTTTCTTTTGAGCTGGCCGCAACACCGCAGGATGGCTTCAGGCCCTAATCTGGTTCCGGCACGGCACGCTGAGCCTTTGGTTAATTCCTCTTCCTGGTGGGAAATGAGAGTTAAATTTGCCCGTTCAGACACCTCCAGCTAGTCTCTCATTGGTTCTCGCTATTCCTGTTCATCTTCCGCAGAAATTGCAAACTGGGCCAAACAGGAGGTTAAAGGGACTGACTCTCCAAGAAGGGAGGGTGTTAGTAAAGCGTCTGGAATGTTGTACCCGAGTACCAGGGTACGAAAACTGAGACATATTTGAACACGTCTCCCGATCACATGGTTGATCATACTCTAGGTTGCACATGCATGTTTTAGCTGAAGGAAGAATACCTTAAACCTGGATAGTTGAAACCCGTGGAATGGGTCCCATGCAATATGACTTCAAAGGGTCTTCATTTGCTCACCGAACCTCTCCAATCCTATCACTGCTGCGTTTATGCCCCTGTACACATGCTTGATTCTCTTTCGGAGACATAGCAATCCATAGGTTTTAAGATACTTACTAGTCAGGTACATTCTTAGGCATTTAATATGCGGTGTAGAGTCCATTTCGTTGAGCAAGAGGTAGCTCTTGTCTATTCCATATTTGGCTTAAGGAACTTTATCTGTGCTCATTTCAATCTCTGGTTTTATGCAGCACCCCAACTCACCTTTCCCCTTAAGCAAGCATAAGTTGGTTTTCTAAATTTGAGACCCTGTTCTGTTCTGTAATTCAGTTCCTGTGTAGCCAAGTTTACATTCCGTGTATTACTGATATCTTATGATGTTTCTTTTTCTGTGTGACTTATTTCAGTTAGAATCATCATACCTGAATCCACTCATTGTGCTGCTAAGGGCCTGATGACATAGATTTCATTGCTGAGTGATATTGCTTTGTAAGTAAATACCACAACTTCTTTATCCATTTTTCACTTTCTGCGATGTTGAACTTGTACTGTAAACGAGGTTCTTGTAAACAGAGGCGTCCCAAACTTTGGGGTGGCTGTGTCTTTTTGATTTTAATTTCCCTAAGCTATAGGACCATAAGTGGAAGTGCCCTAGGCTCTGTTGCTTTGTTTTTTAGATGTTTCAGGAAACACCATACACTTCTCCCGAGTGTCTGTTGGCAATTTACATCCCGCCCATCAGCATAACAAGGCTCCCAGTTCTCCATGGCCTGTCCTGCCTTTCTGGATTTTACACTTTTTTCAGATGGCCCTTTTGACCGGGGGGAAGTGAGACTTCATTGTAGTGCAGATTTCCTTTGCAAGCTTGCTTGGTTGGCCAAAAAGGGCGTATGCGTTTTTTCCTGAATATATTCAGGAAAAAACGCATACGCCCTTTTTGGCCAAGTGCATCATTGTGGACGTTCTGCCTCTTTTCCTATGCTTTCAATGCAATTCCAGTCTGCCTCCTGAAATCGGTTTCCTGCAATTCTGCCCCGCTTTCAAGTCCTCTTGGCAGCCTTACTTCAGTATATTTTTGGACGATAGCTGTCATTTATAACTCTGCAGGTTTGTGAATTACAGTGCCCCTGAGCTCCTTTCTTCAACTCGCTTTCTTTTGAGCTGGCCGCAACACCGCAGGATGGCTTCAGGCCCTAATCTGGTTCCGGCACGGCACGCTGAGCCTTTGGTTAATTCCTCTTCCTGGTGGGAAATGAGAGTTACATTTGCCCGTTCAGACACCTCCAGCTAGTCTCTCATTGGTTCTCGCTATTCCTGTTCATCTTCCGCAGAAATTGCAAACTGGGCCAAACAGGAGGTTAAAGGGACTGACTCTCCAAGTCGGGAGGGTGTTAGTAAAGCGTCTGGAATGTTGTACCCGAGTACCAGGGTACGAAAACTGAGACATATTTGAACACGTCTCCCGATCACATGGTTGATCATACTCTAGGTTGCACATGCATGTTTTAGCTGAAGGAAGAATACCTTAAACCTGGGTAGTTGAAACCCGTGGAATGGGTACCATGCAATATGACTTCAAAGGGTCTTCATTTGCTCACCGAACCTCTCCAATCCTATCACTGCTGCGTTTATGCCCCTGTACACATGCTTGATTCTCTTTCGGAGACATAGCAATCCATAGGTTTTAAGATACTTACTAGTCAGGTACATTCTTAGGCATTTAATATGCGGTGTTGAGTCCATTTCGTTGAGCAAGAGGTAGCTCTTGTCTATTCCATATTTGGCTTAAGGAACTTTATCTGTGCTCATTTCAATCTCTGGTTTTATGCAGCACCCCAACTCACCTTTCCCCTTAAGCAAGCATAAGTTGGTTTTCTAAATTTGAGACCCTGTTCTGTTCTGTAATTCAGTTCCTGTGTAGCCAAGTTTACATTCCGTGTATTACTGATATCTTATGATGTTTCTTTTTCTGTGTGACTTATTTCAGTTAGAATCATCATACCTGAATCCACTCATTGTGCTGCTAAGGGCCTGATGACATAGATTTCATTGCTGAGTGATATTGCTTTGTAAGTAAATACCACAACTTCTTTATCCATTTTTCACTTTCTGCGATGTTGAACTTGTACTGTAAACGAGGTTCTTGTAAACAGAGGCGTCCCAAACTTTGGGGTGGCTGTGTCTTTTTGATTTTAATTTCCCTAAGCTATAGGACCATAAGTGGAAGTGCCCTAGGCTCTGTTGCTTTGTTTTTTAGATGTTTCAGGAAACACCATACACTTCTCCCGAGTGTCTGTTGGCAATTTACATCCCGCCCATCAGCATAACAAGGCTCCCAGTTCTCCATGGCCTGTCCTGCCTTTCTGGATTTTACACTTTTTTCAGATGGCCCTTTTGACCGGGGGGAAGTGAGACTTCATTGTAGTGCAGATTTCCTTTGCAAGCTTGCTTGGTTGGCCAAAAAGGGCGTATGCGTTTTTTCCTGAATATATTCAGGAAAAAACGCATACGCCCTTTTTGGCCAAGTGCATCATTGTGGACGTTCTGCCTCTTTTCCTATGCTTTCAATGCAATTCCAGTCTACCTCCTGAAATCGGTTTCCTGCAATTCTGCCCCGCTTTCAAGTCCTCTTGGCAGCCTTACTTCAGTATATTTTTGGACGATAGCTGTCATTTATAACTCTGCAGGTTTGTGAATTACAGTGCCCCTGAGCTCCTTTCTTCAACTCGCTTTCTTTTGAGCTGGCCGCAACACCGCAGGATGGCTTCAGGCCCTAATCTGGTTCCGGCACGGCACGCTGAGCCTTTGGTTAATTCCTCTTCCTGGTGGGAAATGAGAGTTAAATTTGCCCGTTCAGACACCTCCAGCTAGTCTCTCATTGGTTCTCGCTATTCCTGTTCATCTTCCGCAGAAATTGCAAACTGGGCCAAACAGGAGGTTAAAGGGACTGACTCTCCAAGTCGGGAGGGTGTTAGTAAAGCGTCTGGAATGTTGTACCCGAGTACCAGGGTACGAAAACTGAGACATATTTGAACACGTCTCCCGATCACATGGTTGATCATACTCTAGGTTGCACATGCATGTTTTAGCTGAAGGAAGAATACCTTAAACCTGGATAGTTGAAACCCGTGGAATGGGTACCATGCAATATGACTTCAAAGGGTCTTCATTTGCTCACCGAACCTCTCCAATCCTATCACTGCTGCGTTTATGCCCCTGTACACATGCTTGATTCTCTTTCGGAGACATAGCAATCCATAGGTTTTAAGATACTTACTAGTCAGGTACATTCTTAGGCATTTAATATGCGGTGTAGAGTCCATTTCGTTGAGCAAGAGGTAGCTCTTGTCTATTCCATATTTGGCTTAAGGAACTTTATCTGTGCTCATTTCAATCTCTGGTTTTATGCAGCACCCCAACTCACCTTTCCCCTTAAGCAAGCATAAGTTGGTTTTCTAAATTTGAGACCCTGTTCTGTTCTGTAATTCAGTTCCTGTGTAGCCAAGTTTACATTCCGTGTATTACTGATATCTTATGATGTTTCTTTTTCTGTGTGACTTATTTCAGTTAGAATCATCATACCTGAATCCACTCATTGTGCTGCTAAGGGCCTGATGACATAGATTTCATTGCTGAGTGATATTGCTTTGTAAGTAAATACCACAACTTCTTTATCCATTTTTCACTTTCTGCGATGTTGAACTTGTACTGTAAACGAGGTTCTTGTAAACAGAGGCGTCCCAAACTTTGGGGTGGCTGTGTCTTTTTGATTTTAATTTCCCTAAGCTATAGGACCATAAGTGGAAGTGCCCTAGGCTCTGTTGCTTTGTTTTTTAGATGTTTCAGGAAACACCATACACTTCTCCCGAGTGTCTGTTGGCAATTTACATCCCGCCCATCAGCATAACAAGGCTCCCAGTTCTCCATGGCCTGTCCTGCCTTTCTGGATTTTACACTTTTTTCAGATGGCCCTTTTGACCGGGGGGAAGTGAGACTTCATTGTAGTGCAGATTTCCTTTGCAAGCTTGCTTGGTTGGCCAAAAAGGGCGTATGCGTTTTTTCCTGAATATATTCAGGAAAAAACGCATACGCCCTTTTTGGCCAAGTGCATCATTGTGGACGTTCTGCCTCTTTTCCTATGCTTTCAATGCAATTCCAGTCTACCTCCTGAAATCGGTTTCCTGCAATTCTGCCCCGCTTTCAAGTCCTCTTGGCAGCCTTACTTCAGTATATTTTTGGACGATAGCTGTCATTTATAACTCTGCAGGTTTGTGAATTACAGTGCCCCTGAGCTCCTTTCTTCAACTCGCTTTCTTTTGAGCTGGCCGCAACACCGCAGGATGGCTTCAGGCCCTAATCTGGTTCCGGCACGGCACGCTGAGCCTTTGGTTAATTCCTCTTCCTGGTGGGAAATGAGAGTTGAATTTGCCCGTTCAGACACCTCCAGCTAGTCTCTCATTGGTTCTCGCTATTCCTGTTCATCTTCCGCAGAAATTGCAAACTGGGCCAAACAGGAGGTTAAAGGGACTGACTCTCCAAGTCGGGAGGGTGTTAGTAAAGCGTCTGGAATGTTGTACCCGAGTACCAGGGTACGAAAACTGAGACATATTTGAACACGTCTCCCGATCACATGGTTGATCATACTCTAGGTTGCACATGCATGTTTTAGCTGAAGGAAGAATACCTTAAACCTGGGTAGTTGAAACCCGTGGAATGGGTACCATGCAATATGACTTCAAAGGGTCTTCATTTGCTCACCGAACCTCTCCAATCCTATCACTGCTGCGTTTATGCCCCTGTACACATGCTTGATTCTCTTTCGGAGACATAGCAATCCATAGGTTTTAAGATACTTACTAGTCAGGTACATTCTTAGGCATTTAATATGCGGTGTTGAGTCCATTTCGTTGAGCAAGAGGTAGCTCTTGTCTATTCCATATTTGGCTTAAGGAACTTTATCTGTGCTCATTTCAATCTCTGGTTTTATGCAGCACCCCAACTCACCTTTCCCCTTAAGCAAGCATAAGTTGGTTTTCTAAATTTGAGACCCTGTTCTGTTCTGTAATTCAGTTCCTGTGTAGCCAAGTTTACATTCCGTGTATTACTGATATCTTATGATGTTTCTTTTTCTGTGTGACTTATTTCAGTTAGAATCATCATACCTGAATCCACTCATTGTGCTGCTAAGGGCCTGATGACATAGATTTCATTGCTGAGTGATATTGCTTTGTAAGTAAATACCACAACTTCTTTATCCATTTTTCACTTTCTGCGATGTTGAACTTGTACTGTAAACGAGGTTCTTGTAAACAGAGGCGTCCCAAACTTTGGGGTGGCTGTGTCTTTTTGATTTTAATTTCCCTAAGCTATAGGACCATAAGTGGAAGTGTCCTAGGCTCTGTTGCTTTGTTTTTTAGATGTTTCAGGAAACACCATACACTTCTCCCGAGTGTCTGTTGGCAATTTACATCCCGCCCATCAGCATAACAAGGCTCCCAGTTCTCCATGGCCTGTCCTGCCTTTCTGGATTTTACACTTTTTTCAGATGGCCCTTTTGACCGGGGGGAAGTGAGACTTCATTGTAGTGCAGATTTCCTTTGCAAGCTTGCTTGGTTGGCCAAAAAGGGCGTATGCGTTTTTTCCTGAATATATTCAGGAAAAAACGCATACGCCCTTTTTGGCCAAGTGCATCATTGTGGACGTTCTGCCTCTTTTCCTATGCTTTCAATGCAATTCCTGTCTACCTCCTGAAATCGGTTTCCTGCAATTCTGCCCCGCTTTCAAGTCCTCTTGGCAGCCTTACTTCAGTATATTTTTGGACGATAGCTGTCATTTATAACTCTGCAGGTTTGTGAATTACAGTGCCCCTGAGCTCCTTTCTTCAACTCGCTTTCTTTTGAGCTGGCCGCAACACCGCAGGATGGCTTCAGGCCCTAATCTGGTTCCGGCACGGCACGCTGAGCCTTTGGTTAATTCCTCTTCCTGGTGGGAAATGAGAGTTAAATTTGCCCGTTCAGACACCTCCAGCTAGTCTCTCATTGGTTCTCGCTATTCCTGTTCATCTTCCGCAGAAATTGCAAACTGGGCCAAACAGGAGGTTAAAGGGACTGACTCTCCAAGTCGGGAGGGTGTTAGTAAAGCGTCTGGAATGTTGTACCCGAGTACCAGGGTACGAAAACTGAGACATATTTGAACACGTCTCCCGATCACATGGTTGATCATACTCTAGGTTCCACATGCATGTTTTAGCTGAAGGAAGAATACCTTAAACCTGGGTAGTTGAAACCCGTGGAATGGGTACCATGCAATATGACTTCAAAGGGTCTTCATTTGCTCACCGAACCTCTCCAATCCTATCACTGCTGCGTTTATGCCCCTGTACACATGCTTGATTCTCTTTCGGAGACATAGCAATCCATAGGTTTTAAGATACTTACTAGTCAGGTACATTCTTAGGCATTTAATATGTGGTGTTGAGTCCATTTCGTTGAGCAAGAGGTAGCTCTTGTCTATTCCATATTTGGCTTAAGGAACTTTATCTGTGCTCATTTCAATCTCTGGTTTTATGCAGCACCCCAACTCACCTTTACCCTTAAGCAAGCATAAGTTGGTTTTCTAAATTTGAGACCCTGTTCTGTTCTGTAATTCAGTTCCTGTGTAGCCAAGTTTACATTCCGTGTATTACTGATATCTTATGATGTTTCTTTTTCTGTGTGACTTATTTCAGTTAGAATCATCATACCTGAATCCACTCATTGTGCTGCTAAGGGCCTGATGACATAGATTTCATTGCTGAGTGATATTGCTTTGTAAGTAAATACCACAACTTCTTTATCCATTTTTCACTTTCTGCGATGTTGAACTTGTACTGTAAACGAGGTTCTTGTAAACAGAGGCGTCCCAATGTTTGGGGTGCCTGTGTCTTTTTTATTTTAATTTCCCTAAGCTATAGGACCATAAGTGGAAGTGCCCTAGGCTCTGTTGCTTTGTTTTTTAGATGTTTCAGGAAACACCATACACTTCTCCCGAGTGTCTGTTGGCAATTTACATCCCGCCCATCAGCATAACAAGGCTCCCAGTTCTCCATGGCCTGTCCTGCCTTTCTGGATTTTACACTTTTTTCAGATGGCCCTTTTGACCGGGGGGAAGTGAGACTTCATTGTAGTGCAGATTTCCTTTGCAAGCTTGCTTGGTTGGCCAAAAAGGGCGTATGCGTTTTTTCCTGAATATATTCAGGAAAAAACGCATACGCCCTTTTTGGCCAAGTGCATCATTGTGGACGTTCTGCCTCTTTTCCTATGCTTTCAATGCAATTCCAGTCTACCTCCTGAAATCGGTTTCCTGCAATTCTGCCCCGCTTTCAAGTCCTCTTGGCAGCCTTACTTCAGTATATTTTTGGACGATAGCTGTCATTTATAACTCTGCAGGTTTGTGAATTACAGTGCCCCTGAGCTCCTTTCTTCAACTCGCTTTCTTTTGAGCTGGCCGCAACACCGCAGGATGGCTTCAGGCCCTAATCTGGTTCCGGCACGGCACGCTGAGCCTTTGGTTAATTCCTCTTCCTGGTGGGAAATGAGGGTTAAATTTGCCCGTCCAGACACCTCCAGCTAATCTCTCATTGGTTCTCGCTATTCCTGTTCATCTTCTGCAGAAATTGCAAACTGGGCCAAACAGGAGGTTAAAGGCGCTGACTCTCCAAGTTGGGAGGGTGTTAGTAAAGCGTCTGGAATGTTGCACCCGAGTACCAGCGTACGAAAACTGAGACATATTTGAACACATCTCCCGATCACATGGTTGATCATACTCTAGGTTCCACATGCATGTTTTAGCTGAAGGAAGAATACCTTAAACCTGGGTAGTTGAAACCCGTGGAATGGGTACCATGCAATATGACTTCAAAGGGTCTACATTTGCTCACCGAACCGCTCCAATCCTATCACTGCTGCGTTTATGGCCCTGTACACATGCTTGATTCTCTTTCGGAGACATAGCAATCCATAGGTTTTAAGATACTTACTAGTCAGGTACATTCTTAGGCATTTAATATGGGGTGTTGAGTCCATTTCGTTGAGCAAGGAGTAGCTCTTGTCTATTCCATATTTGGCTTAAGGAACTTTATCTGTGCTCATTTCAATCTCTGGTTTTATGCAGCACCCCAACTCACCTTTCCCCTTAAGCAAGCATAAGTTGGTTTTCTAAATTTGAGACCCTGTTCTGTTCTGTAATTCAGTTCCTGTGTAGCCAAGTTTACATTCCGTGTATTACTGATATCTTATGATGTTTCTTTTTCTGTGTGACTTATTTCAGTTAGAATCATCATACCTGAATCCACTCATTGTGCTGCTAAGGGCCTGATGACATAGATTTCATTGCTGAGTGATATTGCTTTGTAAGTAAATACCACAACTTCTTTATCCATTTTTCACTTTCTGCGATGTTGAACTTGTACTGTAAACGAGGTTCTTGTAAACAGAGGCGTCCCAAACTTTGGGGTGGCTGTGTCTTTTTGATTTTAATTTCCCTAAGCTATAGGACCATAAGTGGAAGTGCCCTAGGCTCTGTTGCTTTGTTTTTTAGATGTTTCAGGAAACACCATACACTTCTCCCGAGTGTCTGTTGGCAATTTACATCCCGCCCATCAGCATAACAAGGCTCCCAATTCTCCATGGCCTGTCCTGCCTTTCTGGATTTTACACTTTTTTCAGATGGCCCTTTTGACCGGGGGGAAGTGAGACTTCATTGTAGTGCAGATTTCCTTTGCAAGCTTGCTTGGTTGGCCAAAAAGGGCGTATGCGTTTTTTCCTGAATATATTCAGGAAAAAACGCATACGCCCTTTTTGGCCAAGTGCATCATTGTGGACGTTCTGCCTCTTTTCCTATCCTTTCAATGCAATTCCAGTCTACCTCCTGAAATCGGTTTCCTGCAATTCTGCCCCGCTTTCAAGTCCTCTTGGCAGCCTTACTTCAGTATATTTTTGGACGATAGCTGTCATTTATAACTCTGCAGGTTTGTGAATTACAGTACCCCTGAGCTCCTTTCTTCAACTCGCTTTCTTTTGAGCTGGCCGCAACACCGCAGGATGGCTTCAGGCCCTAATCTGGTTCCGGCACGGCACGCTGAGCCTTTGGTTAATTCCTCTTCCTGGTGGGAAATGAGAGTTAAATTTGCCCGTCCAGACACCTCCAGCTAGTCTCTCATTGGTTCTCGCTATTCCTGTTCATCTTCCGCAGAAATTGCAAACTGGGCCAAACAGGAGGTTAAAGGGACTGACTCTCCAAGTCGGGAGGGTGTTAGTAAAGCGTCTGGAATGTTGCACCCGAGTACCAGGGTACGAAAACTGAGACATATTTGAACACGTCTCCCGATCACATGGTTGATCATACTCTAGGTTCCACATGCATGTTTTAGCTGAAGGAAGAATACCTTAAACCTGGGTAGTTGAAACCCGTGGAATGGGTACCATGCAATATGACTTCAGAGGGTCTTCATTTGCTCACCAAACCTCTCCAATCCTATCACTGCTGCGTTTATGCCCCTGTACACATGCTTGATTCTCTTTCGGAGACATAGCAATCCATAGGTTTTAAGATACTTACTAGTCAGGTACATTCTTAGGCGTTTAATATGCGGTGTTGTGTCCATTTCGTTGAGCAAGGAGTAGCTCTTGTCTATTCCATATTTGGCTTAAGGAACTTTATCTGTGCTGATTTCAATCTCTGGTTTTATGCAGCACCCCAACTCACCTTTCCCCTTAAGCAAGCATAAGTTGGTTTTCTAAATTTGAGACCCTGTTCTGTTCTGTAATTCAGTTCCTGTGTAGCCAAGTTTACATTCCGTGTATTACTGATATCTTATGATGTTTATTTTTCTGTGTGACTTATTTCAGTTAGAATCATCATACCTGAATCCACTCATTGTGCTGCTAAGGGCCTGATGACATAGATTTCATTGCAGAGTGATATTGCTTTGTAAGTAAATACCACAACTTCTTTATCCATTTTTCACTTTCTGCGATGTTGAACTTGTACTGTAAACGAGGTTCTTGTAAACAGAGGCGTCCCAAACTTTGGGGTGGCTGTGTCTTTTTGATTTTAATTTCCCTAAGCTATAGGACCATAAGTGGAAGTGCCCTAGGCTCTGTTGCTTTGTTTTTTAGATGTTTCAGGAAACACCATACACTTCTCCCGAGTGTCTGTTGGCAATTTACATCCCGCCCATCAGCATAACAAGGCTCCCAGTTCTCCATGGCCTGTCCTGCCTTTCTGGATTTTACACTTTTTTCAGATGGCCCTTTTGACCGGGGGGAAGTGAGACTTCATTGTAGTGCAGATTTCCTTTGCAAGCTTGATTGGTTGGCCAAAAAGGGCGTATGAGTTTTTTCCTGAATATATTCAGGAAAAAACGCATACGCCCTTTTTGGCCAAGTGCATCATTGTGGACGTTCTGCCTCTTTTCCTATGCTTTCAATGCAATTCCAGTCTACCTCCTGAAATCGGTTTCCTGCAATTCTGCCCCGCTTTCAAGTCCTCTTGGCAGCCTTACTTCAGTATATTTTTGGACGATAGCTGTCATTTATAACTCTGCAGGTTTGTGAATTACAGTGCCCCTGAGCTCCTTTCTTCAACTCGCTTTCTTGTGAGCTGGCCGCAACACCGCAGGATGGCTTCAGGCCCTAATCTGGTTCCGGCACGGCACGCTGAGCCTTTGGTTAATTCCTCTTCCTGGTGGGAAATGAGAGTTAAATTTGCCCGTCCAGACACCTCCAGCTAGTCTCTCATTGGTTCTCGCTATTCCTGTTCATCTTCCGCAGAAACTGCAAACTGGGCCAAACAGGAGGTTAAAGGGACTGACTCTCCAAGTCGGGAGGGTGTTAGTAAAGCGTCTGGAATGTTGCACCCGAGTACCAGGGTACGAAAACTGAGACATATTTGAACACGTCTCCCGATCACATGGTTGATCAGACTCTAGGTTCCACATGCATGTTTTACCTGAAGGAAGAATACCTTAAACCTGGGTAGTTGAAACCCGTGGAATGGGTACCATGCAATATGACTTCAAAGGGTCTTCATTTGCTCACCGAACCTCTCCAATCCTATCACTGCTGTGTTTATGCCCCTGTACACATGATTGATTCTCTTTCGGAGACATAGCAATCCATAGGTTTTAAGATACTTACTAGTCAGGTACATTCTTAGGCGTTTAATATGCGGTGTTGAGTCCATTTCTTTGAGCAAGGAGTAGCTCTTGTCTATTCCATATTTGGCTTAAGGAACTTTATCTGTGCTCATTTCAATCTCTGGTTTTATGCAGCACCCCAACTCACCTTTCCCCTTAAGCAAGCATAAGTTGGTTTTCTAAATTTGAGACCCTGTTCTGTTCTGTGATTCAGTTCCTGTGTAGCCAAGTTTACATTCCGTGTATTACTGATATCTTATGATGTTTCTTTTTCTGTGTGACTTATTTCAGTTAGAATCATCATACCTGAATCCACTCATTGTGCTGCTAAGGGCCTGATGACATAGATTTCATTGCTGAGTGATATTGCTTTGTAAGTAAATACCACAACTTCTTTATCCATTTTTCACTTTCTGTGATGTTGAACTTGTACTGTAAACGAGGTTCTTGTAAACAGAGGCGTCCCAAACTTTGGGGTGGCTGTGTCTTTTTGATTTTAATTTCCCTAAGCTATAGGACCATAAGTGGAAGTGCCCTAGGCTCTGTTGCTTTGTTTTTTAGATGTTTCAGGAAACACCATACACTTCTCCCGAGTGTCTGTTGGCAATTTACATCCCGCCCATCAGCATAACAAGGCTCCCAGTTCTCCATGGCCTGTCCTGCCTTTCTGGATTTTACACTTTTTTCAGATGGCCCTTTTGACCGGGGGGAAGTGAGACTTCATTGTAGTGCAGATTTCCTTTGCAAGCTTGATTGGTTGGCCAAAAAGGGCGTATGAGTTCTTTCCTGAATATATTCAGGAAAAAACGCATACGCCCTTTTTGGCCAAGTGCATCATTGTGGACGTTCTGCCTCTTTTCCTATGCTTTCAATGCAATTCCAGTCTACCTCCTGAAATCGGTTTCCTGCAATTTTGCCCCGCTTTCAAGTCCTCTTGGCAGCCTTACTTCAGTATATTTTTGGACGATAGCTGTCATTTATAACTCTGCAGGTTTGTGAATTACAGTGCCCCTGAGCTCCTTTCTTCAACTCGCTTTCTTGTGAGCTGGCCGCAACACCGCAGGATGGCTTCAGGCCCTAATCTGGTTCCGGCACGGCACGCTGAGCCTTTGGTTAATTCCTCTTCCTGGTGGGAAATGAGAGTTAAATTTGCCCGTCCAGACACCTCCAGCTAGTCTCTCATTGGTTCTCGCTATTCCTGTTCATCTTCCGCAGAAACTGCAAACTGGGCCAAACAGGAGGTTAAAGGGACTGACTCTCCAAGTCGGGAGGGTGTTAGTAAAGCGTCTGGAATGTTGCACCCGAGTACCAGGGTACGAAAACTGAGACATATTTGAACACGTCTCCCGATCACATGGTTGATCAGACTCTAGGTTCCACATGCATGTTTTAGCTGAAGGAAGAATACCTTAAACCTGGGTAGTTGAAACCCGTGGAATGGGTACCATGCAATATGACTTCAGAGGGTCTTCATTTGCTCACCGAACCTCTCCAATCCTATCACTGCTGTGTTTATGCCCCTGTACACATGATTGATTCTCTTTCGGAGACATAGCAATCCATAGGTTTTAAGATACTTAGTAGTCAGGTACATTCTTAGGCGTTTAATATGCGGTGTTGAGTCCATTTCTTTGAGCAAGGAGTAGCTCTTGTCTATTCCATATTTGGCTTAAGGAACTTTATCTGTGTTCATTTCAATCTCTGGTTTTATGCAGCACCCCAACTCACCTTTCCCCTTAAGCAAGCATAAGTTGGTTTTCTAAATTTGAGACCCTGTTCTGTTCTGTGATTCAGTTCCTGTGTAGCCAAGTTTACATTCCGTGTATTACTGATATCTTATGATGTTTCTTTTTCTGTGTGACTTATTTCAGTTAGAATCATCATACCTGAATCCACTCATTGTGCTGCTAAGGGCCTGATGACATAGATTTCATTGCTGAGTGATATTGCTTTGTAAGTAAATACCACAACTTCTTTATCCATTTTTCACTTTCTGCGATGTTGAACTTGTACTGTAAACGAGGTTTTTGTAAACAGAGGCGTCCCAAACTTTGGGGTGGCTGTGTCTTTTTGATTTTAATTTCCCTAAGCTATAGGACCATAAGTGGAAGTGCCCTAGGCTCTGTTGCTTTGTTTTTTAGATGTTTCAGGAAACACCATACACTTCTCCCGAGTGTCTGTTGGCAATTTACATCCCGCCCATCAGCATAACAAGGCTCCCAGTTCTCCATGGCCTGTCCTGCCTTTCTGGATTTTACACTTTTTTCAGATGGCCCTTTTGACCGGGGGGAAGTGAGACTTCATTGTAGTGCAGATTTCCTTTGCAAGCTTGCTTGGTTGGCCAAAAAGGGCGTATGCGTTTTTTCCTGAATATATTCAGGAAAAAACGCATATGCCCTTTTTGGCCAAGTGCATCATTGTGGACGTTCTGCCTCTTTTCCTATGCTTTCAATGCAATTCCAGTCTACCTCCTGAAATCGGTTTCCTGCAATTCTGCCCCGCTTTCAAGTCCTCTTGGCAGCCTTACTTCAGTATATTTTTGGACGATAGCTGTCATTTATAACTCTGCAGGTTTGTGAATTACAGTGCCCCTGAGCTCCTTTCTTCAACTCGCTTTCTTTTGAGCTGGCCGCAACACCGCAGGATGGCTTCAGGCCCTAATCTGGTTCCGGCACGGCACGCTGAGCCTTTGGTTAATTCCTCTTCCTGGTGGGAAATGAGAGTTAAATTTGCCCGTCCAGACACCTCCAGCTAGTCTCTCATTGGTTCTCGCTATTCCTGTTCATCTTCCGCAGAAATTGCAAACTGGGCCAAATAGGAGGTTAAAGGGACTGACTCTCCAAGTCGGGAGGGTGTTAGTAAAGCGTCTGGAATGTTGCACCCGAGTACCAGGGTACGAAAACTGAGACATATTTGAACACGTCTCCCGATCACATGGTTGATCATACTCTAGGTTCCACATGCATGTTTTAGCTGAAGGAAGAATACCTTAAACCTGGGAAGTTGAAACCCGTGGAATGGGTACCATGCAATATGACTTCAGAGGGTCTTCATTTGCTCACCAAACCTCTCCAATCCTATCACTGCTGCGTTTATGCCCCTGTACACATGCTTCATTCTCTTTTGGAGACATAGCAATCCATAGGTTTTAAGATACTTACTAGTCAGGTACATTCTTAGGCGTTTAATATGCGGTGTTGTGTCCATTTCGTTGAGGAAGGAGTAGCTCTTGTCTATTCCATATTTGGCTTAAGGAACTTTATCTGTGCTCATTTCAATCTCTGGTTTTATGCAGCACCCCAACTCACCTTTCCCCTTAAGCAAGCATAAGTTGGTTTTCTAAATTTGAGACCCTGTTCTGTTTTGGAATTCAGTTCCTGTGTAGCCAAGTTTTCATTCCGTGTATTACTGATATCTTATGATGTTTCTTTTTCTGTGTGACTTATTTCAGTTAGAATCATCATACCTGAATCCACTCATTGTGCTGCTAAGGGCCTGATGACATAGATTTCATTGCAGAGTGATATTGCTTTGTAAGTAAATACCACAACTTCTTTATCCATTTTTCAATTTCTGCAATGTTGAACTTGTACTGTAAACGAGGTTCTTGTAAACAGAGGCGTCCCAAACTTTGGGGTGGCTGTGTCTTTTTGATTTTAATTTCCCTAATCTATAGGACCATAAGTGGAAGTGCCCTAGGCTCTGTTGCTTTGTTTTTTAGTTGTTTCAGGAAACACCATACACTTCTCCCGAGTGTCTGTTGGCAATTTACATCCCGCCCATCAGCATAACAAGGCTCCCAGTTATCCATGGCCTGTCCTGCCTTTCTGGATTTTACACTTTTTTCAGATGGCCCTTTTGACCGGGGGGAAGTGAGACTTCATTGTAGTGCAGATTTCCTTTGCAAGCTTGCTTGGTTGGCCAAAAAGGGCGTATGCGTTTTTTCCTGAATATATTCAGGAAAAAACGCATACGCCCTTTTTGGCCAAGTGCATCATTGTGGACGTTCTGCCTCTTTTCCTATGCTTTCAATGCAATTCCAGTCTACCTCCTGAAATCGGTTTCCTGCAATTCTGCCCCACTTTCAAGTCCTCTTGGCAGCCTTACTTCAGTATATTTTTGGACGATAGCTGTCATTTATAACTCTGCAGGTTTGTGAATTACAGTGCCCCTGAGCTCCTTTCTTCAACTCGCTTTCTTGTGACCTGGCCGCAACACCGCAGGATGGCTTCAGGCCCTAATCTGGTTCCAGCACGGCACGCTGAGCCTTTGGTTAATTCCTCTTCCTGGTGGGAAATGAGAGTTAAATTTGCCCGTCCAGACACCTCCAGCTAGTCTCTCATTGGTTCTCGCTATTCCTGTTCATCTTCCGCAGAAATTGCAAACTGGGCCAAACAGGAGGTTAAAGGACTGACTCTCCAAATCAGGAGGGTGTTAGTAAAGCGTCTGGAATGTTGCACCCGAGTACCAGGGTACGAAAACTGAGACATATTTGAACACGTCTCCCGATCACATGGTTGATCAGACTCTAGGTTCCACATGCATGTTTTAGCTGAAGGAAGAATACCTTAAACCTGGGTAGTTGAAACCCGTGGAATGGGTACCATGCAATATGACTTCAGAGGGTCTTCATTTGCTCACCAAACCTCTCCAATCCTATCACTGCTGCGTTTATGCCCCTGTACACATGCTTGATTCTCTTTCGGAGACATAGCAATCCATAGGTTTTAAGTTACTTACTAGTCAGGTACATTCTTAGGCGTTTAATATGCGGTGTTGTGTCCATTTCGTTGAGCAAGGAGTAGCTCTTGTCTATTCCATATTTGGCTTAAGGAACTTTATCTGTGCTCATTTCAATCTCTGGTTTTATGCAGCACCCCAACTCACCTTTCCCCTTAAGCAAGCATAAGTTGGTTTTCTAAATTTGAGACCCTGTTCTGTTTTGGAATTCAGTTCCTGTGTAGCCAAGTTTACATTCCGTGTATTACTGATATCTTATGATGTTTCTTTTTCTGTGTGACTTATTTCAGTTAGAATCATCATACCTGAATCCACTCATTGTGCTGCTAAGGGCCTGATGACATAGATTTCATTGCAGAGTGATATTGCTTTGTAAGTAAATACCACAACTTCTTTATCCATTTTTCACTTTCTGTGATGTTGAACTTGTACTGTAAACGAGGTTCTTGTAAACAGAGGCGTCCCAAACTTTGGGGTGGCTGTGTCTTTTTGATTTTAATTTCCCTAAGCTATAGGACCATAAGTGGAAGTGCCCTAGGCTCTGTTGCTTTGTTTTTTAGATGTTTCAGGAAACACCATACACTTCTCCCGAGTGTCTGTTGGCAATTTACATCCCGCCCATCAGCATAACAAGGCTCCCAGTTCTCCATGGCCTGTCCTGCCTTTCTGGATTTTACACTTTTTTCAGATGGCCCTTTTGACCGGGGGGAAGTGAGACTTCATTGTAGTGCAGATTTCCTTTGCAAGCTTGCTTGGTTGGCCAAAAAGGGCGTATGCGTTTTTTCCTGAATATATTCAGGAAAAAACGCATACGCCCTTTTTGGCCAAGTGCATCATTGTGGACGTTCTGCCTCTTTTCCTATGCTTTCAATGCAATTCCAGTCTGCCTCCTGAAATCGGTTTCCTGCAATTCTGCCCCGCTTTCAAGTCCTCTTGGCAGCCTTACTTCAGTATATTTTTGGACGATAGCTGTCATTTATAACTCTGCAGGTTTGTGAATTACAGTGCCCCTGAGCTCCTTTCTTCAACTCGCTTTCTTTTGAGCTGGCCGCAACACCGCAGGATGGCTTCAGGCCCTAATCTGGTTCCGGCACGGCACGCTGAGCCTTTGGTTAATTCCTCTTCCTGGTGGGAAATGAGAGTTACATTTGCCCGTTCAGACACCTCCAGCTAGTCTCTCATTGGTTCTCGCTATTCCTGTTCATCTTCCGCAGAAATTGCAAACTGGGCCAAACAGGAGGTTAAAGGGACTGACTCTCCAAGTCGGGAGGGTGTTAGTAAAGCGTCTGGAATGTTGTACCCGAGTACCAGGGTACGAAAACTGAGACATATTTGAACACGTCTCCCGATCACATGGTTGATCATACTCTAGGTTGCACATGCATGTTTTAGCTGAAGGAAGAATACCTTAAACCTGGGTAGTTGAAACCCGTGGAATGGGTACCATGCAATATGACTTCAAAGGGTCTTCATTTGCTCACCGAACCTCTCCAATCCTATCACTGCTGCGTTTATGCCCCTGTACACATGCTTGATTCTCTTTCGGAGACATAGCAATCCATAGGTTTTAAGATACTTACTAGTCAGGTACATTCTTAGGCATTTAATATGCGGTGTTGAGTCCATTTCGTTGAGCAAGAGGTAGCTCTTGTCTATTCCATATTTGGCTTAAGGAACTTTATCTGTGCTCATTTCAATCTCTGGTTTTATGCAGCACCCCAACTCACCTTTACCCTTAAGCAAGCATAAGTTGGTTTTCTAAATTTGAGACCCTGTTCTGTTCTGTAATTCAGTTCCTGTGTAGCCAAGTTTACATTCCGTGTATTACTGATATCTTATGATGTTTCTTTTTCTGTGTGACTTATTTCAGTTAGAATCATCATACCTGAATCCACTCATTGTGCTGCTAAGGGCCTGATGACATAGATTTCATTGCTGAGTGATATTGCTTTGTAAGTAAATACCACAACTTCTTTATCCATTTTTCACTTTCTGCGATGTTGAACTTGTACTGTAAACGAGGTTCTTGTAAACAGAGGCGTCCCAAACTTTGGGGTGGCTGTGTCTTTTTGATTTTAATTTCCCTAAGCTATAGGACCATAAGTGGAAGTGTCCTAGGCTCTGTTGCTTTGTTTTTTAGATGTTTCAGGAAACACCATACACTTCTCCCGAGTGTCTGTTGGCAATTTACATCCCGCCCATCAGCATAACAAGGCTCCCAGTTCTCCATGGCCTGTCCTGCCTTTCTGGATTTTACACTTTTTTCAGATGGCCCTTTTGACCGGGGGGAAGTGAGACTTCATTGTAGTGCAGATTTCCTTTGCAAGTTTGCTTGGTTGGCCAAAAAGGGCGTATGCGTTTTTTCCTGAATATATTCAGGAAAAAACGCATACGCCCTTTTTGGCCAAGTGCATCATTGTGGACGTTCTGCCTCTTTTCCTATGCTTTCAATGCAATTCCAGTCTACCTCCTGAAATCGGTTTCCTGCAATTCTGCCCCGCTTTCAAGTCCTCTTGGCAGCCTTACTTCAGTATATTTTTGGACGATAGCTGTCATTTATAACTCTGCAGGTTTGTGAATTACAGTGCCCCTGAGCTCCTTTCTTCAACTCGCTTTCTTTTGAGCTGGCCGCAACACCGCAGGATGGCTTCAGGCCCTAATCTGGTTCCGGCACGGCACGCTGAGCCTTTGGTTAATTCCTCTTCCTGGTGGGAAATGAGAGTTAAATTTGCCCGTTCAGACACCTCCAGCTAGTCTCTCATTGGTTCTCGCTATTCCTGTTCATCTTCCGCAGAAATTGCAAACTGGGCCAAACAGGAGGTTAAAGGGACTGACTCTCCAAGTCGGGAGGGTGTTAGTAAAGCGTCTGGAATGTTGTACCC
This sequence comes from Pseudorca crassidens, assembly GCF_039906515.1. Lineage (NCBI taxonomy): Eukaryota > Metazoa > Chordata > Mammalia > Artiodactyla > Delphinidae > Pseudorca > Pseudorca crassidens. The sequence goes on from NW_027136305.1 coordinate 1,130,297, forward strand.
AGGTACCAGGGTACGAAAACTGAGACATATTTGAACACGTCTCCCGATCACATGGTTGATCATACTCTAGGTTCCACATGCATGTTTTAGCTGAAGGAAGAATACCTTAAACCTGGGTAGTTGAAACCCGTGGAATGGGTACCATGCAATATGACTTCAAAGGGTCTTCATTTGCTCACCAAACCTCTCCAATCCTATCACTGCTGCGTTTATGCCCCTGTACACATGCTTGATTCTCTTTCGGAGACATAGCAATCCATAGGTTTTAAGATACTTACTAGTCAGGTACATTCTTAGGCATTTAATATGTGGTGTTGAGTCCATTTCGTTGAGCAAGAGGTAGCTCTTGTCTATTCCATATTTGGCTTAAGGAACTTTATCTGTGCTCATTTCAATCTCTGGTTTTATGCAGCACCCCAACTCACCTTTCCCCTTAAGCAAGCATAAGTTGGTTTTCTAAATTTGAGACCCTGTTCTGTTCTGTAATTCAGTTCCTGTGTAGCCAAGTTTACATTCCGTGTATTACTGATATCTTATGATGTTTCTTTTTCTGTGTGACTTATTTCAGTTAGAATCATCATACCTGAATCCACTCATTGTGCTGCTAAGGGCCTGATGACATAGATTTCATTGCTGAGTGATATTGCTTTGTAAGTAAATACCACAACTTCTTTATCCATTTTTCACTTTCTGCGATGTTGAACTTGTACTGTAAACGAGGTTCTTGTAAACAGAGGCGTCCCAATGTTTGGGGTGCCTGTGTCTTTTTTATTTTAATTTCCCTAAGCTATAGGACCATAAGTGGAAGTGCCCTAGGCTCTGTTGCTTTGTTTTTTAGATGTTTCAGGAAACACCATACACTTCTCCCGAGTGTCTGTTGGCAATTTACATCCCGCCCATCAGCATAACAAGGCTCCCAGTTCTCCATGGCCTGTCCTGCCTTTCTGGATTTTACACTTTTTTCAGATGGCCCTTTTGACCGGGGGGAAGTGAGACTTCATTGTAGTGCAGATTTCCTTTGCAAGCTTGCTTGGTTGGCCAAAAAGGGCGTATGCGTTTTTTCCTGAATATATTCAGGAAAAAACGCATACGCCCTTTTTGGCCAAGTGCATCATTTTGGACGTTCTGCCTCTTTTCCTATGCTTTCAATGCAATTCCAGTCTACCTCCTGAAATCGGTTTCCTGCAATTCTGCCCCGCGTTCAAGTCCTCTTGGCAGCCTTACTTCAGTATATTTTTGGACGATAGCTGTCATTTATAACTCTGCAGGTTTGTGAATTACAGTGCCCCTGAGCTCCTTTCTTCAACTCGCTTTCTTTTGAGCTGGCCGCAACACCGCAGGATGGCTTCAGGCCCTAATCTGGTTCCGGCACAGCACGCTGAGCCTTTGGTTAATTCCTCTTCCTGGTGGGAAATGAGGGTTAAATTTGCCCGTCCAGACACCTCCAGCTAGTCTCTCATTGGTTCTCGCTATTCCTGTTCATCTTCCGCAGAAATTGCAAACTGGGCCAAACAGGAGGTTAAAGGGACTGACTCTCCAAGTCGGGAGGGTGTTAGTAAAGCGTCTGGAATGTTGCACCCGAGTACCAGGGTACGAAAACTGAGACATATTTGAACACGTCTCCCGATCACATGGTTGATCATACTCTAGGTTCCACATGCATGTTTTAGCTGAAGGAAGAATACCTTAAACCTGGGTAGTTGAAACCCGTGGAATGGGTACCATGCAATATGACTTCAGAGGGTCTTCATTTGCTCACCAAACCTCTCCAATCCTATCACTGCTGCGTTTATGCCCCTGTACACATGCTTGATTCTCTTTCGGAGACATAGCAATCCATAGGTTTTAAGATACTTACTAGTCAGGTACATTCTTAGGCGTTTAATATGCGGTGTTGTGTCCATTTCGTTGAGCAAGGAGTAGCTCTTGTCTATTCCATATTTGGCTTAAGGAACTTTATCTGTGCTGATTTCAATCTCTGGTTTTATGCAGCACCCCAACTCACCTTTCCCCTTAAGCAAGCATAAGTTGGTTTTCTAAATTTGAGACCCTGTTCTGTTCTGTGATTCAGTTCCTGTGTAGCCAAGTTTACATTCCGTGTATTACTGATATCTTATGATGTTTCTTTTTCTGTGTGACTTATTTCAGTTAGAATCATCATACCTGAATCCACTCATTGTGCTGCTAAGGGCCTGATGACATAGATTTCATTGCAGAGTGATATTGCTTTGTAAGTAAATACCACAACTTCTTTATCCATTTTTCACTTTCTGCGATGTTGAACTTGTACTGTAAACGAGGTTCTTGTAAACAGAGGCGTCCCAAACTTTGGGGTGGCTGTGTCTTTTTGATTTTAATTTCCCTAAGCTATAGGACCATAAGTGGAAGTGCCCTAGGCTCTGTTGCTTTGTTTTTTAGATGTTTCAGGAAACACCATACACTTCTCCCGAGTGTCTGTTGGCAATTTACATCCCGCCCATCAGCATAACAAGGCTCCCAGTTCTCCATGGCCTGTCCTGCCTTTCTGGATTTTACACTTTTTTCAGATGGCCCTTTTGACCGGGGGGAAGTGAGACTTCATTGTAGTGCAGATTTCCTTTGCAAGCTTGATTGGTTGGCCAAAAAGGGCGTATGAGTTTTTTCCTGAATATATTCAGGAAAAAACGCATACGCCCTTTTTGGCCAAGTGCATCATTGTGGACGTTCTGCCTCTTTTCCTATGCTTTCAATGCAATTCCAGTCTACCTCCTGAAATCGGTTTCCTGCAATTCTGCCCCGCTTTCAAGTCCTCTTGGCAGCCTTACTTCAGTATATTTTTGGACGATAGCTGTCATTTATAACTCTGCAGGTTTGTGAATTACAGTGCCCCTGAGCTCCTTTCTTCAACTCGCTTTCTTGTGAGCTGGCCGCAACACCGCAGGATGGCTTCAGGCCCTAATCTGGTTCCGGCACGGCACGCTGAGCCTTTGGTTAATTCCTCTTCCTGGTGGGAAATGAGAGTTAAATTTGCCCGTCCAGACACCTCCAGCTAGTCTCTCATTGGTTCTCGCTATTCCTGTTCATCTTCCGCAGAAACTGCAAACTGGGCCAAACAGGAGGTTAAAGGGACTGACTCTCCAAGTCGGGAGGGTGTTAGTAAAGCGTCTGGAATGTTGCACCCGAGTACCAGGGTACGAAAACTGAGACATATTTGAACACGTCTCCCGATCACATGGTTGATCAGACTCTAGGTTCCACATGCATGTTTTAGCTGAAGGAAGAATACCTTAAACCTGGGTAGTTGAAACCCGTGGAATGGGTACCATGCAATATGACTTCAAAGGGTCTTCATTTGCTCACCGAACCTCTCCAATCCTATCACTGCTGTGTTTATGCCCCTGTACACATGATTGATTCTCTTTCGGAGACATAGCAATCCATAGGTTTTAAGATACTTACTAGTCAGGTACATTCTTAGGCGTTTAATATGCGGTGTTGAGTCCATTTCTTTGAGCAAGGAGTAGCTCTTGTCTATTCCATATTTGGCTTAAGGAACTTTATCTGTGCTCATTTCAATCTCTGGTTTTATGCAGCACCCCAACTCACCTTTCCCCTTAAGCAAGCATAAGTTGGTTTTCTAAATTTGAGACCCTGTTCTGTTCTGTAATTCAGTTCCTGTGTAGCCAAGTTTACATTCCGTGTATTACTGATATCTTATGATGTTTCTTTTTCTGTGTGACTTATTTCAGTTAGAATCATCATACCTGAATCCACTCATTGTGCTGCTAAGGGCCTGATGACATAGATTTCATTGCTGAGTGATATTGCTTTGTAAGTAAATACCACAACTTCTTTATCCATTTTTCACTTTCTGCGATGTTGAACTTGTACTGTAAACGAGGTTCTTGTAAACAGAGGCGTCCCAAACTTTGGGGTGGCTGTGTCTTTTTGATTTTAATTTCCCTAAGCTATAGGACCATAAGTGGAAGTGCCCTAGGCTCTGTTGCTTTGTTTTTTAGATGTTTCAGGAAACACCATACACTTCTCCCGAGTGTCTGTTGGCAATTTACATCCCGCCCATCAGCATAACAAGGCTCCCAGTTCTCCATGGCCTGTCCTGCCTTTCTGGATTTTACACTTTTTTCAGATGGCCCTTTTGACCGGGGGGAAGTGAGACTTCATTGTAGTGCAGATTTCCTTTGCAAGCTTGCTTGGTTGGCCAAAAAGGGCGTATGCGTTTTTTCCTGAATATATTCAGGAAAAAACGCATACGCCCTTTTTGGCCAAGTGCATCATTGTGGACGTTCTGCCTCTTTTCCTATGCTTTCAATGCAATTCCAGTCTACCTCCTGAAATCGGTTTCCTGCAATTCTGCCCCGCTTTCAAGTCCTCTTGGCAGCCTTACTTCAGTATATTTTTGGACGATAGCTGTCATTTATAACTCTGCAGGTTTGTGAATTACAGTGCCCCTGAGCTCCTTTCTTCAACTCGCTTTCTTTTGAGCTGGCCGCAACACCGCAGGATGGCTTCAGGCCCTAATCTGGTTCCGGCACGGCACGCTGAGCCTTTGGTTAATTCCTCTTCCTGGTGGGAAATGAGAGTTAAATTTGCCCGTCCAGACACCTCCAGCTAGTCTCTCATTGGTTCTCGCTATTCCTGTTCATCTTCCGCAGAAATTGCAAACTGGGCCAAATAGGAGGTTAAAGGGACTGACTCTCCAAGTCGGGAGGGTGTTAGTAAAGCGTCTGGAATGTTGCACCCGAGTACCAGGGTACGAAAACTGAGACATATTTGAACACGTCTCCCGATCACATGGTTGATCATACTCTAGGTTCCACATGCATGTTTTAGCTGAAGGAAGAATACCTTAAACCTGGGAAGTTGAAACCCGTGGAATGGGTACCATGCAATATGACTTCAGAGGGTCTTCATTTGCTCACCAAACCTCTCCAATCCTATCACTGCTGCGTTTATGCCCCTGTACACATGCTTCATTCTCTTTTGGAGACATAGCAATCCATAGGTTTTAAGATACTTACTAGTCAGGTACATTCTTAGGCGTTTAATATGCGGTGTTGTGTCCATTTCGTTGAGGAAGGAGTAGCTCTTGTCTATTCCATATTTGGCTTAAGGAACTTTATCTGTGCTCATTTCAATCTCTGGTTTTATGCAGCACCCCAACTCACCTTTCCCCTTAAGCAAGCATAAGTTGGTTTTCTAAATTTGAGACCCTGTTCTGTTTTGGAATTCAGTTCCTGTGTAGCCAAGTTTACATTCCGTGTATTACTGATATCTTATGATGTTTCTTTTTCTGTGTGACTTATTTCAGTTAGAATCATCATACCTGAATCCACTCATTGTGCTGCTAAGGGCCTGATGACATAGATTTCATTGCAGAGTGATATTGCTTTGTAAGTAAATACCACAACTTCTTTATCCATTTTTCAATTTCTGCAATGTTGAACTTGTACTGTAAACGAGGTTCTTGTAAACAGAGGCGTCCCAAACTTTGGGGTGGCTGTGTCTTTTTGATTTTAATTTCCCTAATCTATAGGACCATAAGTGGAAGTGCCCTAGGCTCTGTTGCTTTGTTTTTTAGTTGTTTCAGGAAACACCATACACTTCTCCGGAGTGTCTGTTGGCAATTTACATCCCGCCCATCAGCATAACAAGGCTCCCAGTTCTCCATGGCCTGTCCTGCCTTTCTGGATTTTACACTTTTTTCAGATGGCCCTTTTGACCGGGGGGAAGTGAGACTTCATTGTAGTGCAGATTTCCTTTGCAAGCTTGCTTGGTTGGCCAAAAAGGGCGTATGCGTTTTTTCCTGAATATATTCAGGAAAAAACGCATACGCCCTTTTTGGCCAAGTGCATCATTGTGGACGTTCTGCCTCTTTTCCTATGCTTTCAATGCAATTCCAGTCTACCTCCTGAAATCGGTTTCCTGCAATTCTGCCCCACTTTCAAGTCCTCTTGGCAGCCTTACTTCAGTATATTTTTGGACGATAGCTGTCATTTATAACTCTGCAGGTTTGTGAATTACAGTGCCCCTGAGCTCCTTTCTTCAACTCGCTTTCTTGTGACCTGGCCGCAACACCGCAGGATGGCTTCATGCCCTAATCTGGTTCCAGCACGGCACGCTGAGCCTTTGGTTAATTCCTCTTCCTGGTGGGAAATGAGAGTTAAATTTGCCCGTCCAGACACCTCCAGCTAGTCTCTCATTGGTTCTCGCTATTCCTGTTCATCTTCCGCAGAAATTGCAAACTGGGCCAAACAGGAGGTTAAAGGACTGACTCTCCAAATCAGGAGGGTGTTAGTAAAGCGTCTGGAATGTTGCACCCGAGTACCAGGGTACGAAAACTGAGACATATTTGAACACGTCTCCCGATCACATGGTTGATCAGACTCTAGGTTCCACATGCATGTTTTAGCTGAAGGAAGAATACCTTAAACCTGGGTAGTTGAAACCCGTGGAATGGGTACCATGCAATATGACTTCAGAGGGTCTTCATTTGCTCACCAAACCTCTCCAATCCTATCACTGCTGCGTTTATGCCCCTGTACACATGCTTGATTCTCTTTCGGAGACATAGCAATCCATAGGTTTTAAGATACTTACTAGTCAGGTACATTCTTAGGCGTTTAATATGCGGTGTTGTGTCCATTTCGTTGAGCAAGGAGTAGCTCTTGTCTATTCCATATTTGGCTTAAGGAACTTTATCTGTGCTCATTTCAATCTCTGGTTTTATGCAGCACCCCAACTCACCTTTCCCCTTAAGCAAGCATAAGTTGGTTTTCTAAATTTGAGACCCTGTTCTGTTTTGGAATTCAGTTCCTGTGTAGCCAAGTTTACATTCCGTGTATTACTGATATCTTATGATGTTTCTTTTTCTGTGTGACTTATTTCAGTTAGAATCATCATACCTGAATCCACTCATTGTGCTGCTAAGGGCCTGATGACATAGATTTCATTGCAGAGTGATATTGCTTTGTAAGTAAATACCACAACTTCTTTATCCATTTTTCACTTTCTGTGATGTTGAACTTGTACTGTAAACGAGGTTCTTGTAAACAGAGGCGTCCCAAACTTTGGGGTGGCTGTGTCTTTTTGATTTTAATTTCCCTAAGCTATAGGACCATAAGTGGAAGTGCCCTAGGCTCTGTTGCTTTGTTTTTTAGATGTTTCAGGAAACACCATACACTTCTCCCGAGTGTCTGTTGGCAATTTACATCCCGCCCATCAGCATAACAAGGCTCCCAGTTCTCCATGGCCTGTCCTGCCTTTCTGGATTTTACACTTTTTTCAGATGGCCCTTTTGACCGGGGGGAAGTGAGACTTCATTGTAGTGCAGATTTCCTTTGCAAGCTTGCTTGGTTGGCCAAAAAGGGCGTATGCGTTTTATCCTGAATATATTCAGGAAAAAACGCATACACACTTTTTGGCCAAGTGCATCATTGTGGACGTTCTGCCTCTTTTCCTATGCTTTCAATGCAATTCCAGTCTACCTCCTGAAATCGGTTTCCTGCAATTCTGCCCCGCTTTCAAGTCCTCTTGGCAGCCTTACTTCAGTATATTTTTGGACGATAGCTGTCATTTATAACTCTGCAGGTTTGTGAATTACAGTGCCCCTGAGCTCCTTTCTTCAACTCGCTTTCTTTTGAGCTGGCCGCAACACCGCAGGATGGCTTCAGGCCCTAATCTGGTTCCGGCACGGCACGCTGAGCCTTTGGTTAATTCCTCTTCCTGGTGGGAAATGAGAGTTAAATTTGCCCGTCCAGACACCTCCAGCTAGTCTCTCATTGGTTCTCGCTATTCCTGTTCATCTTCCGCAGAAATTGCAAACTGGGCCAAATAGGAGGTTAAAGGGACTGACTCTCCAAGTCGGGAGGGTGTTAGTAAAGCATCTGGAATGTTGCACCCGAGTACCAGGGTACGAAAACTGAGACATATTTGAACACGTCTCCCGATCACATGGTTGATCATACTCTAGGTTCCACATGCATGTTTTAGCTGAAGGAAGAATACCTTAAACCTGGGTAGTTGAAACCCGTGGAATGGGTACCATGCAATATGACTTCAGAGGGTCTTCATTTGCTCACCAAACCTCTCCAATCCTATCACTGCTGCGTTTATGCCCCTGTACACATGCTTCATTCTCTTTTGGAGACATAGCAATCCATAGGTTTTAAGATACTTACTAGTCAGGTACATTCTTAGGCGTTTAATATGCGGTGTTGTGTCCATTTCGTTGAGCAAGGAGTAGCTCTTGTCTATTCCATATTTGGCTTAAGGAACTTTATCTGTGCTCATTTCAATCTCTGGTTTTATGCAGCACCCCAACTCACCTTTCCCCTTAAGCAAGCATAAGTTGGTTTTCTAAATTTGAGACCCTGTTCTGTTTTGGAATTCAGTTCCTGTGTAGCCAAGTTTACATTCCGTGTATTACTGATATCTTATGATGTTTCTTTTTCTGTGTGACTTATTTCAGTTAGAATCATCATACCTGAATCCACTCATTGTGCTGCTAAGGGCCTGATGACATAGATTTCATTGCAGAGTGATATTGCTTTGTAAGTAAATACCACAACTTCTTTATCCATTTTTCACTTTCTGCGATGTTGAACTTGTACTGTAAACGAGGTTCTTGTAAACAGAGGCGTCCCAAACTTTGGGGTGGCTGTGTCTTTTTGATTTTAATTTCCCTAAGCTATAGGACCATAAGTGGAAGTGCCCTAGGCTCTGTTGCTTTGTTTTTTAGATGTTTCAGGAAACACCATACACTTCTCCCGAGTGTCTGTTGGCAATTTACATCCCGCCCATCAGCATAACAAGGCTCCCAGTTCTCCATGGCCTGTCCTGCCTTTCTGGATTTTACACTTTTTTCAGATGGCCCTTTTGACCGGGGGGAAGTGAGACTTCATTGTAGTGCAGATTTCCTTTGCAAGCTTGCTTGGTTGGCCAAAAAGGGCGTATGCGTTTTATCCTGAATATATTCAGGAAAAAACGCATACACACTTTTTGGCCAAGTGCATCATTGTGGACGTTCTGCCTCTTTTCCTATGCTTTCAATGCAATTCCAGTCTACCTCCTGAAATCGGTTTCCTGCAATTCTGCCCCGCTTTCAAGTCCTCTTGGCAGCCTTACTTCAGTATATTTTTGGACGATAGCTGTCATTTATAACTCTGCAGGTTTGTGAATTACAGTGCCCCTGAGCTCCTTTCTTCAACTCGCTTTCTTTTGAGCTGGCCGCAACACCGCAGGATGGCTTCAGGCCCTAATCTGGTTCCGGCACGGCACGCTGAGCCTTTGGTTAATTCCTCTTCCTGGTGGGAAATGAGAGTTAAATTTGCCCGTCCAGACACCTCCAGCTAGTCTCTCATTGGTTCTCGCTATTCCTGTTCATCTTCCGCAGAAATTGCAAACTGGGCCAAATAGGAGGTTAAAGGGACTGACTCTCCAAGTCGGGAGGGTGTTAGTAAAGCGTCTGGAATGTTGCACCCGAGTACCAGGGTACGAAAACTGAGACATATTTGAACACGTCTCCCGATCACATGGTTGATCATACTCTAGGTTCCACATGCATGTTTTAGCTGAAGGAAGAATACCTTAAACCTGGGTAGTTGAAACCCGTGGAATGGGTACCATGCAATATGACTTCAGAGGGTCTTCATTTGCTCACCAAACCTCTCCAATCCTATCACTGCTGCGTTTATGCCCCTGTACACATGCTTCATTCTCTTTTGGAGACATAGCAATCCATAGGTTTTAAGATACTTACTAGTCAGGTACATTCTTAGGCGTTTAATATGCGGTGTTGTGTCCATTTCGTTGAACAAGGAGTAGCTCTTGTCTATTCCATATTTTGCTTAAGGAACTTTATCTGTGCTCATTTCAATCTCTGGTTTTATGCAGCACCCCAACTCACCTTTCCCCTTAAGCAAGCATAAGTTGGTTTTCTAAATTTGAGACCCTGTTCTGTTTTGGAATTCAGTTCCTGTGTAGCCAAGTTTACATTCCGTGTATTACTGATATCTTATGATGTTTCTTTTTCTGTGTGACTTATTTCAGTTAGAATCATCATACCTGAATCCACTCATTGTGCTGCTAAGGGCCTGATGACATAGATTTCATTGCAGAGTGATATTGCTTTGTAAGTAAATACCACAACTTCTTTATCCATTTTTCACTTTCTGCAATGTTGAACTTGTACTGTAAACGAGGTTCTTGTAAACAGAGGCGTCCCAAACTTTGGGGTGGCTGTGTCTTTTTGATTTTAATTTCCCTAATCTATAGGACCATAAGTGGAAGTGCCCTAGGCTCTGTTGCTTTGTTTTTTAGTTGTTTCAGGAAACACCATACACTTCTCCCGAGTGTCTGTTGGCAATTTACATCCCGCCCATCAGCATAACAAGGCTCCCAGTTCTCCATGGCCTGTCCTGCCTTTCTGGATTTTACACTTTTTTCAGATGGCCCTTTTGACCGGGGGGAAGTGAGACTTCATTGTAGTGCAGATTTCCTTTGCAAGCTTGCTTGGTTGGCCAAAAAGGGCGTATGCGTTTTTTCCTGAATATATTCAGGAAAAAACGCATACGCCCTTTTTGGCCAAGTGCATCATTGTGGACGTTCTGCCTCTTTTCCTATGCTTTCAATGCAATTCCAGTCTACCTCCTGAAATCGGTTTCCTGCAATTCTGCCCCGCTTTCAAGTCCTCTTGGCAGCCTTACTTCAGTATATTTTTGGACGATAGCTGTCATTTATAACTCTGCAGGTTTGTGAATTACAGTGCCCCTGAGCTCCTTTCTTCAACTCGCTTTCTTGTGACCTGGCCGCAACACCGCAGGATGGCTTCAGGCCCTAATCTGGTTCCAGCACGGCACGCTGAGCCTTTGGTTAATTCCTCTTCCTGGTGGGAAATGAGAGTTAAATTTGCCCGTCCAGACACCTCCAGCTAGTCTCTCATTGGTTCTCGCTATTCCTGTTCATCTTCCGCAGAAATTGCAAACTGGGCCAAACAGGAGGTTAAAGGGACTGACTCTCCAAGTCAGGAGGGTGTTAGTAAAGCGTCTGGAATGTTGCACCCGAGTACCAGGGTACGAAAACTGAGACATATTTGAACACGTCTCCCGATCACATGGTTGATCAGACTCTAGGTTCCACATGCATGTTTTACCTGAAGGAAGAATACCTTAAACCTGGGTAGTTGAAACCCGTGGAATGGGTACCATGCAATATGACTTCAGAGGGTCTTCATTTGCTCACCGAACCTCTCCAATCCTATCACTGCTGCGTTTATGCCCCTGTACACATGCTTGATTCTCTTTCGGAGACATAGCAATCCATAGGTTTTAAGATACTTACTAGTCAGGTACATTCTTAGGCGTTTAATATGCGGTGTTGTGTCCATTTCGTTGAGCAAGGAGTAGCTCTTGTCTATTCCATATTTGGCTTAAGGAACTTTATCTGTGCTCATTTCAATCTCTGGTTTTATGCAGCACCCCAACTCACCTTTCCCCTTAAGCAAGCATAAGTTGGTTTTCTAAATTTGAGACCCTGTTCTGTTTTGGAATTCAGTTCCTGTGTAGCCAAGTTTACATTCCGTGTATTACTGATATCTTATGATGTTTCTTTTTCTGTGTGACTTATTTCAGTTAGAATCATCATACCTGAATCCACTCATTGTGCTGCTAAGGGCCTGATGACATAGATTTCATTGCAGAGTGATATTGCTTTGTAAGTAAATACCACAACTTCTTTATCCATTTTTCACTTTCTGCGATGTTGAACTTGTACTGTAAACGAGGTTCTTGTAAACAGAGGCGTCCCAAACTTTGGGGTGGCTGTGTCTTTTTGATTTTAATTTCCCTAATCTATAGGACCATAAGTGGAAGTGCCCTAGGCTCTGTTGCTTTGTTTTTTAGATGTTTCAGGAAACACCATACACTTCTCCTGAGTGTCTGTTGGCAATTTACATCCCGCCCATCAGCATAACAAGGCTCCCAGTTCTCCATGGCCTGTCCTGCCTTTCTGGATTTTACACTTTTTTCAGATGGCCCTTTTGACCGGGGGGAAGTGAGACTTCATTGTAATGCAGATTTCCTTTGCAAGCTTGCTTGGTTGGCCAAAAAGGGCGTATGCGTTTTTTCCTGAATATATTCAGGAAAAAACGCATACGCCCTTTTTGGCCAAGTGCATCATTGTGGACGTTCTGCCTCTTTTCCTATGCTTTCAATGCAATTCCAGTCTACCTCCTGAAATCGGTTTCCTGCAATTCTGCCCCGCTTTCAAGTCCTCTTGGCAGCCTTACTTCAGTATATTTTTGGACGATAGCTGTCATTTATAACTCTGCAGGTTTGTGAATTACAGTGCCCCTGAGCTCCTTTCTTCAACTCGCTTTCTTGTGACCTGGCCGCAACACCGCAGGATGGCTTCAGGCCCTAATGTGGTTCCGGCACGGCACGCTGAGCCTTTGGTTAATTCCTCTTCCTGGTGGGAAATGAGAGTTAAATTTGCCCATCCAGACACCTCCAGCTAGTCTCTCATTGGTTCTCGCTATTCCTGTTCATCTTCCGCAGAAATTACAAACTGGGCCAAACAGGAGGTTAAAGGGACTGACTCTCCAAGTCAGGAGGGTGTTAGTAAAGCGTCTGGAATGTTGCACCCGAGTACCAGGGTACGAAAACTGAGACATATTTGAACACGTCTCCCGATCACATGGTTGATCAGACTCTAGGTTCCACATGCATGTTTTACCTGAAGGAAGAATACCTTAAACCTGGGTAGTTGAAACCCGTGGAATGGGTACCATGCAATATGACTTCAAAGGGTCTTCATTTGCTCACCGAACCTCTCCAATCCTATCACTGCTGTGTTTATGCCCCTGTACACATGCTTGATTCTCTTTCGGAGACATAGCAATCCATAGGTTTTAAGATACTTACTAGTCAGGTACATTCTTAGACGTTTAATATGCGGTGTTGAGTCCATTTCTTTGAGCAAGGAGTAGCTCTTGTCTATTCCATATTTGGCTTAAGGAACTTTATCTGTGCTCATTTCAATCTCTGGTTTTATGCAGCACCCCAACTCACCTTTCCCCTTAAGCAAGCATAAGTTGGTTTTCTAAATTTGAGACCCTGTTCTGTTCTGTAATTCAGTTCCTGTGTAGCCAAGTTTACATTCCGTGTATTACTGATATCTTATGATGTTTCTTTTTCTGTGTGACTTATTTCAGTTAGAATCATCATACCTGAATCCACTCATTGTGCTGCTAAGGGCCTGATGACATAGATTTCATTGCTGAGTGATATTGCTTTGTAAGTAAATACCACAACTTCTTTATCCATTTTTCACTTTCTGCGATGTTGAACTTGTACTGTAAACGAGGTTCTTGTAAACAGAGGCGTCCCAAACTTTGGGGTGGCTGTGTCTTTTTGATTTTAATTTCCCTAAGCTATAGGACCATAAGTGGAAGTGCCCTAGGCTCTGTTGCTTTGTTTTTTAGATGTTTCAGGAAACACCATACACTTCTCCCGAGTGTCTGTTGGCAATTTACATCCCGCCCATCAGCATAACAAGGCTCCCAGTTCTCCATGGCCTGTCCTGCCTTTCTGGATTTTACACTTTTTTCAGATGGCCCTTTTGACCGGGGGGAAGTGAGACTTCATTGTAGTGCAGATTTCCTTTGCAAGCTTGCTTGGTTGGCCAAAAAGGGCGTATGCGTTTTTTCCTGAATATATTCAGGAAAAAACGCATACGCCCTTTTTGGCCAAGTGCATCATTGTGGACGTTCTGCCTCTTTTCCTATGCTTTCAATGCAATTCCAGTCTACCTCCTGAAATCGGTTTCCTGCAATTCTGCCCCGCTTTCAAGTCCTCTTGGCAGCCTTACTTCAGTATATTTTTGGATGATAGCTGTCATTTATAACTCTGCAGGTTTGTGAATTACAGTGCCCCTGAGCTCCTTTCTTCAACTCGCTTTCTTTTGAGCTGGCCGCAACACCGCAGGATGGCTTCAGGCCCTAATCTGGTTCCGGCACGGCACGCTGAGCCTTTGGTTAATTCCTCTTCCTGGTGGGAAATGAGAGTTAAATTTGCCCGTCCAGACACCTCCAGCTAGTCTCTCATTGGTTCTCGCTATTCCTGTTCATCTTCCGCAGAAATTGCAAACTGGGCCAAACAGGAGGTTAAAGGGACTGACTCTCCAAGTCGGGAGGGTGTTAGTAAAGCGTCTGGAATGTTGCACCCGAGTACCAGGGTACGAAAACTGAGACATATTTGAACAAGTCTCCCGATCACATGGTTGATCATACTCTAGGTTCCACATGCATGTTTTAGCTGAAGGAAGAATACCTTAAACCTGGGTAGTTGAAACCCATGGAATGGGTACCATGCAATATGACTTCAGAGGGTCTTCATTTGCTCACCGAACCTCTCCAATCCTATCACTGCTGCGTTTATGCCCCTGTACACATGCTTGATTCTCTTTCGGAGACATAGCAATCCATAGGTTTTAAGATACTTACTAGTCAGGTACATTCTTAGGCATTTAATATGCGGTGTTGAGTCCATTTCGTTGAGCAAGGAGTAGCTCTTGTCTATTCCATATTTGGCTTAAGGAACTTTATCTGTGCTCATTTCAATCTCTGGTTTTATGCAGCACCCCAACTCACCTTTACCCTTAAGCAAGCATAAGTTGGTTTTCTAAATTTGAGACCCTGTTCTGTTCTGTAATTCAGTTCCTGTGTAGCCAAGTTTACATTCCGTGTATTACTGATATCTTATGATGTTTCTTTTTCTGTGTGACTTATTTCAGTTAGAATCATCATACCTGAATCCACTCATTGTGCTGCTAAGGGCCTGATGACATAGATTTCATTGCTGAGTGATATTGCTTTGTAAGTAAATACCACAACTTCTTTATCCATTTTTCACTTTCTGCGATGTTGAACTTGTACTGTAAACGAGGTTCTTGTAAACAGAGGCGTCCCAAACTTTGGGGTGGCTGTGTCTTTTTGATTTTAATTTCCCTAATCTATAGGACCATAAGTGGAAGTGCCCTAGGCTCTGTTGCTTTGTTTTTTAGATGTTTCAGGAAACACCATACACTTCTCCCGAGTGTCTGTTGGCAATTTACATCCCGCCCATCAGCATAACAAGGCTCCCAGTTCTCCATGGCCTGTCCTGCCTTTCTGGATTTTACACTTTTTTCAGATGGCCCTTTTGACCGGGGGGAAGTGAGACTTCATTGTAGTGCAGATTTCCTTTGCAAGCTTGCTTGGTTGGCCAAAAAGGGCGTATGCGTTTTTTCCTGAATATATTCAGGAAAAAACGCATACGCCCTTTTTGGCCAAGTGCATCATTGTGGACGTTCTGCCTCTTTTCCTATGCTTTCAATGCAATTCCAGTCTACCTCCTGAAATCGGTTTCCTGCAATTCTGCCCCGCTTTCAAGTCCTCTTGGCAGCCTTACTTCAGTATATTTTTGGACGATAGCTGTCATTTATAACTCTGCAGGTTTGTGAATTACAGTGCCCCTGAGCTCCTTTCTTCAACTCGCTTTCTTTTGAGCTGGCCGCAACACCGCAGGATGGCGTCAGGCCCTAATCTGGTTCCGGCACGGCACGCTGAGCCTTTGGTTAATTCCTCTTCCTGGTGGGAAATGAGAGTTAAATTTGCCCGTCCAGACACCTCCAGCTAGTCTCTCATTGGTTCTCGCTATTCCTGTTCATCTTCCGCAGAAATTGCAAACTGGGCCAAACAGGAGGTTAAAGGGACTGACTCTCCAAGTCGGGAGGGTGTTAGTAAAGCGTCTGGAATGTTGCACCCGAGTACCAGGGTACGAAAACTGAGACATATTTGAACACGTCTCCCGATCACATGGTTGATCAGACTCTAGGTTCCACATGCATGTTTTAGCTGAAGGAAGAATACCTTAAACCTGGGTAGTTGAAACCCGTGGAATGGGTACCATGCAATATGACTTCAGAGGGTCTTCATTTGCTCACCGAACCTCTCCAATCCTATCACTGCTGCGTTTATGCCCCTGTACACATGCTTGATTCTCTTTCGGAGACATAGCAATCCATAGGTTTTAAGATACTTACTAGTCAGGTACATTCTTAGGCGTTTAATATGCGGTATTGAGTCCATTTCGTTGAGCAAGGAGTAGCTCTTGTCTATTCCATATTTGGCTTAAGGAACTTTATCTGTGCTCATTTCAATCTCTGGTTTTATGCAGCACCCCAACTCACCTTTCCCCTTAAGCAAGCATAAGTTGGTTTTCTAAATTTGAGACCCTGTTCTGTTCTGTAATTCAGTTCCTGTGTAGCCAAGTTTACATTCCGTGTATTACTGATATCTTATGATGTTTCTTTTTCTGTGTGACTTATTTCAGTTAGAATCATCATACCTGAATCCACTCATTGTGCTGCTAAGGGCCTGATGACATAGATTTCATTGCTGAGTGATATTGCTTTGTAAGTAAATACCACAACTTCTTTATCCATTTTTCACTTTCTGCGATGTTGAACTTGTACTGTAAACGAGGTTCTTGTAAACAGAGGCGTCCCAAACTTTGGGGTGGCTGTGTCTTTTTGATTTTAATTTCCCTAAGCTATAGGACCATAAGTGGAAGTGCCCTAGGCTCTGTTGCTTTGTTTTTTAGATGTTTCAGGAAACACCATACACTTCTCCCGAGTGTCTGTTGGCAATTTACATCCCGCCCATCAGCATAACAAGGCTCCCAGTTCTCCATGGCCTGTCCTGCCTTTCTGGATTTTACACTTTTTTCAGATGGCCCTTTTGACCGGGGGGAAGTGAGACTTCATTGTAGTGCAGATTTCCTTTGCAAGCTTGCTTGGTTGGCCAAAAAGGGCGTATGCGTTTTTTCCTGAATATATTCAGGAAAAAACGCATACGCCCTTTTTGGCCAAGTGCATCATTGTGGACGTTCTGCCTCTTTTCCTATGCTTTCAATGCACTTCCAGTCTGCCTCCTGAAATCGGTTTCCTGCAATTCTGCCCCGCTTTCAAGTCCTCTTGGCAGCCTTACTTCAGTATATTTTTGGACGATAGCTGTCATTTATAACTCTGCAGGTTTGTGAATTACAGTGCCCCTGAGCTCCTTTCTTCAACTCGCTTTCTTTTGAGCTGGCCGCAACACCGCAGGATGGCTTCAGGCCCTAATCTGGTTCCGGCACGGCACGCTGAGCCTTTGGTTAATTCCTCTTCTTGGTGGGAAATGAGAGTTAAATTTGCCCGTTCAGACACCTCCAGCTAGTCTCTCATTGGTTCTCGCTATTCCTGTTCATCTTCCGCAGAAATTGCAAACTGGGCCAAACAGGAGGTTAAAGGGACTGACTCTCCAAGTCGGGAGGGTGTTAGTAAAGCGTCTGGAATGTTGTACCCAGGTACCAGGGTACGAAAACTGAGACATATTTGAACACGTCTCCCGATCACATGGTTGATCATACTCTAGGTTGCACATGCATGTTTTAGCTGAAGGAAGAATACCTTAAACCTGGGTAGTTGAAACCCGTGGAATGGGTACCATGCAATATGACTTCAAAGGGTCTTCATTTGCTCACCGAACCTCTCCAATCCTATCACTGCTGTGTTTATGCCCCTGTACACATGCTTGATTCTCTTTCGGAGACATAGCAATCCATAGGTTTTAAGATACTTACTAGTCAGGTACATTCTTAGGCATTTAATATGTGGTGTTGAGTCCATTTCGTTGAGCAAGAGGTAGCTCTTGTCTATTCCATATTTGGCTTAAGGAACTTTATCTGTGCTCATTTCAATCTCTGGTTTTATGCAGCACCCCAACTTACCTTTACCCTTAAGCAAGCATAAGTTGGTTTTCTAAATTTGAGACCCTGTTCTGTTCTGTAATTCAGTTCCTGTGTAGCCAAGTTTACATTCCGTGTATTACTGATATCTTATGATGTTTCTTTTTCTGTGTGACTTATTTCAGTTAGAATCATCATACCTGAATCCACTCATTGTGCTGCTAAGGGCCTGATGACATAGATTTCATTGCTGAGTGATATTGCTTTGTAAGTAAATACCACAACTTCTTTATCCATTTTTCACTTTCTGCGATGTTGAACTTGTACTGTAAACGAGGTTCTTGTAAACAGAGGCGTCCCAAACTTTGGGGTGGCTGTGTCTTTTTGATTTTAATTTCCCTAAGCTATAGGACCATAAGTGGAAGTGCCCTAGGCTCTGTTGCTTTGTTTTTTAGATGTTTC
The DNA here is from genome assembly GCF_039906515.1 of Pseudorca crassidens. Taxonomy (NCBI): domain Eukaryota; kingdom Metazoa; phylum Chordata; class Mammalia; order Artiodactyla; family Delphinidae; genus Pseudorca; species Pseudorca crassidens. The sequence continues at coordinate 1,148,521 of NW_027136305.1, forward strand.
AGGAAACACCATACACTTCTCCCGAGTGTCTGTTGGCAATTTACATCCCGCCCATCAGCATAACAAGGCTCCCAGTTCTCCATGGCCTGTCCTGCCTTTCTGGATTTTACACTTTTTTCAGATGGCCCTTTTGACCGGGGGGAAGTGAGACTTCATTGTAGTGCAGATTTCCTTTGCAAGCTTGCTTGGTTGGCCAAAAAGGGCGTATGCGTTTTTTCCTGAATATATTCAGGAAAAAACGCATACGCCCTTTTTGGCCAAGTGCATCATTGTGGACGTTCTGCCTCTTTTCCTATGCTTTCAATGCAATTCCAGTCTACCTCCTGAAATCGGTTTCCTGCAATTCTGCCCCGCTTTCAAGTCCTCTTGGCAGCCTTACTTCAGTATATTTTTGGACGATAGCTGTCATTTATAACTCTGCAGGTTTGTGAATTACAGTGCCCCTGAGCTCCTTTCTTCAACTCGCTTTCTTTTGAGCTGGCCGCAACACCGCAGGATGGCTTCAGGCCCTAATCTGGTTCCGGCACGGCACGCTGAGCCTTTGGTTAATTCCTCTTCCTGGTGGGAAATGAGAGTTAAATTTGCCCGTCCAGACACCTCCAGCTAGTCTCTCATTGGTTCTCGCTATTCCTGTTCATCTTCCGCAGAAATTGCAAACTGGGCCAAACAGGAGGTTAAAGGGACTGACTCTCCAAGTCGGGAGGGTGTTAGTAAAGCGTCTGGAATGTTGCACCCGAGTACCAGGGTACGAAAACTGAGACATATTTGAACACGTCTCCCGATCACATGGTTGATCATACTCTAGGTTCCACATGCATGTTTTAGCTGAAGGAAGAATACCTTAAACCTGGGTAGTTGAAACCCGTGGAATGGGTACCATGCAATATGACTTCAAAGGGTCTTCATTTGCTCACCGAACCTCTCCAATCCTATCACTGCTGCGTTTATGCCCCTGTACACATGCTTGATTCTCTTTCGGAGACATAGCAATCCATAGGTTTTAAGATACTTACTAGTCAGGTACATTCTTAGGCATTTAATATGTGGTGTTGTGTCCATTTCGTTGAGCAAGGAGTAGCTCTTGTCTATTCCATATTTGGCTTAAGGAACTTTATCTGTGCTCATTTCAATCTCTGGTTTTATGCAGCACCCCAACTCACCTTTCCCCTTAAGCAAGCATAAGTTGGTTTTCTAAATTTGAGACCCTGTTCTGTTCTGTAATTCAGTTCCTGTGTAGCCAAGTTTACATTCCGTGTATTACTGATATCTTATGATGTTTCTTTTTCTGTGTGACTTATTTCAGTTAGAATCATCATACCTGAATCCACTCATTGTGCTGCTAAGGGCCTGATGACATAGATTTCATTGCTGAGTGATATTGCTTTGTAAGTAAATACCACAACTTCTTTATCCATTTTTCACTTTCTGCGATGTTGAACTTGTACTGTAAACGAGGTTCTTGTAAACAGAGGCGTCCCAAACTTTGGGGTGGCTGTGTCTTTTTGATTTTAATTTCCCTAAGCTATAGGACCATAAGTGGAAGTGCCCTAGGCTCTGTTGCTTTGTTTTTTAGATGTTTCAGGAAACACCATACACTTCTCCCGAGTGTCTGTTGGCAATTTACATCCCGCCCATCAGCATAACAAGGCTCCCAGTTCTCCATGGCCTGTCCTGCCTTTCTGGATTTTACACTTTTTTCAGATGGCCCTTTTGACCGGGGGGAAGTGAGACTTCATTGTAGTGCAGATTTCCTTTGCAAGCTTGCTTGGTTGGCCAAAACGGGCGTATGCGTTTTTTCCTGAATATATTCAGGAAAAAACGCATACGCCCTTTTTGGCCAAGTGCATCATTGTGGACGTTCTGCCTCTTTTCCTATGCTTTCAATGCAATTCCAGTCTACCTCCTGAAATCGGTTTCCTGCAATTCTGCCCCGCTTTCAAGTCCTCTTGGCAGCCTTACTTCAGTATATTTTTGGACGATAGCTGTCATTTATAACTCTGCAGGTTTGTGAATTACAGTGCCCCTGAGCTCCTTTCTTCAACTCGCTTTCTTTTGAGCTGGCCGCAACACCGCAGGATGGCTTCAGGCCCTAATCTGGTTCCGGCACGACACGCTGAGCCTTTGGTTAATTCCTCTTCCTGGTGGGAAATGAGAGTTAAATTTGCCCGTCCAGACACCTCCAGCTAGTCTCTCATTGGTTCTCGCTATTCCTGTTCATCTTCCGCAGAAATTGCAAACTGGGCCAAACAGAAGGTTAAAGGGACTGACTCTCCAAGTCGGGAGGGTGTTAGTAAAGCGTCTGGAATGTTGCACCCGAGTACCAGGGTACGAAAACTGAGACATATTTGAACACGTCTCCCGATCACATGGTTGATCATACTCTAGGTTCCACATGCATGTTTTAGCTGAAGGAAGAATACCTTAAACCTGGGTAGTTGAAACCCGTGGAATGGGTACCATGCAATATGACTTCAAAGGGTCTTCATTTGCTCACCGAACCTCTCCAATCCTATCACTGCTGCGTTTATGCCCCTGTACACATGCTTGATTCTCTTTCGGAGACATAGCAATCCATAGGTTTTAAGATACTTACTAGTCAGGTACATTCTTAGGCATTTAATATGCGGTGTTGAGTCCATTTCGTTGAGCAAGGAGTAGCTCTTGTCTATTCCATATTTGGCTTAAGGAACTTTATCTGTGCTCATTTCAATCTCTGGTTTTATGCAGCACCCCAACTCACCTTTCCCCTTAAGCAAGCATAAGTTGGTTTTCTAAATTTGAGACCCTGTTCTGTTCTGTAATTCAGTTCCTGTGTAGCCAAGTTTACATTCCGTGTATTACTGATATCTTATGATGTTTCTTTTTCTGTGTGACTTATTTCAGTTAGAATCATCATACCTGAATCCACTCATTGTGCTGCTAAGGGCCTGATGACATAGATTTCATTGCTGAGTGATATTGCTTTGTAAGTAAATACCACAACTTCTTTATCCATTTTTCACTTTCTGCGATGTTGAACTTGTACTGTAAACGAGGTTCTTGTAAACAGAGGCGTCCCAAACTTTGGGGTGGCTGTGTCTTTTTGATTTTAATTTCCCTAAGCTATAGGACCATAAGTGGAAGTGCCCTAGGCTCTGTTGCTTTGTTTTTTAGATGTTTCAGGAAACACCATACACTTCTCCCGAGTGTCTGTTGGCAATTTACATCCCGCCCATCAGCATAACAAGGCTCCCAGTTCTCCATGGCCTGTCCTGCCTTTCTGGATTTTACACTTTTTTCAGATGGCCCTTTTGACCGGGGGGAAGTGAGACTTCATTGTAGTGCAGATTTCCTTTGCAAGCTTGCTTGGTTGGCCAAAAAGGGCGTATGCGTTTTTTCCTGAATATATTCAGGAAAAAACGCATACGCCCTTTTTGGCCAAGTGCATCATTGTGGACGTTCTGCCTCTTTTCCTATGCTTTCAATGCAATTTCAGTCTGCCTCCTGAAATCGGTTTCCTGCAATTCTGCCCCGCTTTCAAGTCCTCTTGGCAGCCTTACTTCAGTATATTTTTGGACGATAGCTGTCATTTATAACTCTGCAGGTTTGTGAATTACAGTGCCCCTGAGCTCCTTTCTTCAACTCGCTTTCTTTTGAGCTGGCCGCAACACCGCAGGATGGCTTCAGGCCCTAATCTGGTTCCGGCACGGCACGCTGAGCCTTTGGTTAATTCCTCTTCTTGGTGGGAAATGAGAGTTAAATTTGCCCGTTCAGACACCTCCAGCTAGTCTCTCATTGGTTCTCGCTATTCCTGTTCATCTTCCGCAGAAATTGCAAACTGGGCCAAACAGAAGGTTAAAGGGACTGACTCTCCAAGTCGGGAGGGTGTTAGTAAAGCGTCTGGAATGTTGCACCCGAGTACCAGGGTACGAAAACTGAGACATATTTGAACACGTCTCCCGATCACATGGTTGATCATACTCTAGGTTCCACATGCATGTTTTAGCTGAAGGAAGAATACCTTAAACCTGGGTAGTTGAAACCCGTGGAATGGGTACCATGCAATATGACTTCAAAGGGTCTTCATTTGCTCACCGAACCTCTCCAATCCTATCACTGCTGCGTTTATGCCCCTGTACACATGCTTGATTCTCTTTCGGAGACATAGCAATCCATAGGTTTTAAGATACTTACTAGTCAGGTACATTCTTAGGCATTTAATATGCGGTGTTGAGTCCATTTCGTTGAGCAAGGAGTAGCTCTTGTCTATTCCATATTTGGCTTAAGGAACTTTATCTGTGCTCATTTCAATCTCTGGTTTTATGCAGCACCCCAACTCACCTTTCCCCTTAAGCAAGCATAAGTTGGTTTTCTAAATTTGAGACCCTGTTCTGTTCTGTAATTCAGTTCCTGTGTAGCCAAGTTTACATTCCGTGTATTACTGATATCTTATGATGTTTCTTTTTCTGTGTGACTTATTTCAGTTAGAATCATCATACCTGAATCCACTCATTGTGCTGCTAAGGGCCTGATGACATAGATTTCATTGCTGAGTGATATTGCTTTGTAAGTAAATACCACAACTTCTTTATCCATTTTTCACTTTCTGCGATGTTGAACTTGTACTGTAAACGAGGTTCTTGTAAACAGAGGCGTCCCAAACTTTGGGGTGGCTGTGTCTTTTTGATTTTAATTTCCCTAAGCTATAGGACCATAAGTGGAAGTGCCCTAGGCTCTGTTGCTTTGTTTTTTAGATGTTTCAGGAAACACCATACACTTCTCCCGAGTGTCTGTTGGCAATTTACATCCCGCCCATCAGCATAACAAGGCTCCCAGTTCTCCATGGCCTGTCCTGCCTTTCTGGATTTTACACTTTTTTCAGATGGCCCTTTTGACCGGGGGGAAGTGAGACTTCATTGTAGTGCAGATTTCCTTTGCAAGCTTGCTTGGTTGGCCAAAAAGGGCGTATGCGTTTTTTCCTGAATATATTCAGGAAAAAACGCATACGCCCTTTTTGGCCAAGTGCATCATTGTGGACGTTCTGCCTCTTTTCCTATGCTTTCAATGCAATTCCAGTCTACCTCCTGAAATCGGTTTCCTGCAATTCTGCCCCGCTTTCAAGTCCTCTTGGCAGCCTTACTTCAGTATATTTTTGGACGATAGCTGTCATTTATAACTCTGCAGGTTTGTGAATTACAGTGCCCCTGAGCTCCTTTCTTCAACTCGCTTTCTTTTGAGCTGGCCGCAACACCGCAGGATGGCTTCAGGCCCTAATCTGGTTCCGGCACGGCACGCTGAGCCTTTGGTTAATTCCTCTTCCTGGTGGGAAATGAGAGTTAAATTTGCCCGTCCAGACACCTCCAGCTAGTCTCTCATTGGTTCTCGCTATTCCTGTTCATCTTCCGCAGAAATTGCAAACTGGGCCAAACAGGAGGTTAAAGGGACTGACTCTCCAAGTCGGGAGGGTGTTAGTAAAGCGTCTGGAATGTTGCACCCGAGTACCAGGGTACGAAAACTGAGACATATTTGAACACGTCTCCCGATCACATGGTTGATCATACTCTAGGTTCCACATGCATGTTTTAGCTGAAGGAAGAATACCTTAAACCTGGGTAGTTGAAACCCGTGGAATGGGTACCATGCAATATGACTTCAAAGGGTCTTCATTTGCTCACCGAACCTCTCCAATCCTATCACTGCTGCGTTTATGCCCCTGTACACATGCTTGATTCTCTTTCGGAGACATAGCAATCCATAGGTTTTAAGATACTTACTAGTCAGGTACATTCTTAGGCATTTAATATGCGGTGTTGAGTCCATTTCGTTGAGCAAGGAGTAGCTCTTGTCTATTCCATATTTGGCTTAAGGAACTTTATCTGTGCTCATTTCAATCTCTGGTTTTATGCAGCACCCCAACTCACCTTTCCCCTTAAGCAAGCATAAGTTGGTTTTCTAAATTTGAGACCCTGTTCTGTTCTGTAATTCAGTTCCTGTGTAGCCAAGTTTACATTCCGTGTATTACTGATATCTTATGATGTTTCTTTTTCTGTGTGACTTATTTCAGTTAGAATCATCATACCTGAATCCACTCATTGTGCTGCTAAGGGCCTGATGACATAGATTTCATTGCTGAGTGATATTGCTTTGTAAGTAAATACCACAACTTCTTTATCCATTTTTCACTTTCTGCGATGTTGAACTTGTACTGTAAACGAGGTTCTTGTAAACAGAGGCGTCCCAAACTTTGGGGTGGCTGTGTCTTTTTGATTTTAATTTCCCTAAGCTATAGGACCATAAGTGGAAGTGCCCTAGGCTCTGTTGCTTTGTTTTTTAGATGTTTCAGGAAACACCATACACTTCTCCCGAGTGGCTGTTGGCAATTTACATCCCGCCCATCAGCATAACAAGGCTCCCAGTTCTCCATGGCCTGTCCTGCCTTTCTGGATTTTACACTTTTTTCAGATGGCCCTTTTGACCGGGGGGAAGTGAGACTTCATTGTAGTGCAGATTTCCTTTGCAAGCTTGCTTGGTTGGCCAAAAAGGGCGTATGCGTTTTTTCCTGAATATATTCAGGAAAAAACGCATACGCCCTTTTTGGCCAAGTGCATCATTGTGGACGTTCTGCCTCTTTTCCTATGCTTTCAATGCAATTCCAGTCTACCTCCTGAAATCGGTTTCCTGCAATTCTGCCCCGCTTTCAAGTCCTCTTGGCAGCCTTACTTCAGTATATTTTTGGACGATAGCTGTCATTTATAACTCTGCAGGTTTGTGAATTACAGTGCCCCTGAGCTCCTTTCTTCAACTCGCTTTCTTTTGAGCTGGCCGCAACACCGCAGGATGGCTTCAGGCCCTAATCTGGTTCCGGCACGGCACGCTGAGCCTTTGGTTAATTCCTCTTCCTGGTGGGAAATGAGAGTTAAATTTGCCCGTCCAGACACCTCCAGCTAGTCTCTCATTGGTTCTCGCTATTCCTGTTCATCTTCCGCAGAAATTGCAAACTGGGCCAAACAGGAGGTTAAAGGGACTGACTCTCCAAGTCGGGAGGGTGTTAGTAAAGCATCTGGAATGTTGCACCCGAGTACCAGGGTACGAAAACTGAGACATATTTGAACACGTCTCCCGATCACATGGTTGATCATACTCTAGGTTCCACATGCATGTTTTAGCTGAAGGAAGAATACCTTAAACCTGGGTAGTTGAAACCCGTGGAATGGGTACCATGCAATATGACTTCAAAGGGTCTTCATTTGCTCACCGAACCTCTCCAATCCTATCACTGCTGCGTTTATGCCCCTGTACACATGCTTGATTCTCTTTCGGAGACATAGCAATCCATAGGTTTTAAGATACTTACTAGTCAGGTACATTCTTAGGCATTTAATATGCGGTGTTGAGTCCATTTCGTTGAGCAAGGAGTAGCTCTTGTCTATTCCATATTTGGCTTAAGGAACTTTATCTGTGCTCATTTCAATCTCTGGTTTTATGCAGCACCCCAACTCACCTTTCCCCTTAAGCAAGCATAAGTTGGTTTTCCTAATTTGAGACCCTGTTCTGTTCTGTAATTCAGTTCCTGTGTAGCCAAGTTTACATTCCGTGTATTACTGATATCTTATTATGTTTCTTTTTCTGTGTGACTTATTTCAGTTAGAATCATCATACCTGAATCCACTCATTGTGCTGCTAAGGGCCTGATGACATAGATTTCATTGCTGAGTGATATTGCTTTGTAAGTAAATACCACAACTTCTTTATCCATTTTTCACTTTCTGCGATGTTGAACTTGTACGGTAAACGAGGTTCTTGTAAACAGAGGCGTCCCAAACTTTGGGGTGGCTGTGTCTTTTTGATTTTAATTTCCCTAAGCTATAGGACCATAAGTGGAAGTGCCCTAGGCTCTGTTGCTTTGTTTTTTAGATGTTTCAGGAAACACCATACACTTCTCCCGAGTGTCTGTTGGCAATTTACATCCCGCCCATCAGCATAACAAGGCTCCCAGTTCTCCATGGCCTGTCCTGCCTTTCTGGATTTTACACTTTTTTCAGATGGCCCTTTTGACCGGGGGGAAGTGAGACTTCATTGTAGTGCAGATTTCCTTTGCAAGCTTGCTTGGTTGGCCAAAAAGGGCGTATGCGTTTTTTCCTGAATATATTCAGGAAAAAACGCATACGCCCTTTTTGGCCAAGTGCATCATTGTGGACGTTCTGCCTCTTTTCCTATGCTTTCAATGCAATTCCAGTCTGCCTCCTGAAATCGGTTTCCTGCAATTCTGCCCCGCTTTCAAGTCCTCTTGGCAGCCTTACTTCAGTATATTTTTGGACGATAGCTGTCATTTATAACTCTGCAGGTTTGTGAATTACAGTGCCCCTGAGCTCCTTTCTTCAACTCGCTTTCTTTTGAGCTGGCCGCAACACCGCAGGATGGCTTCAGGCCCTAATCTGGTTCCGGCACGGCACGCTGAGCCTTTGGTTAATTCCTCTTCCTGGTGGGAAATGAGAGTTAAATTTGCCCGTCCAGACACCTTCCAGCTAGTCTCTCATTGGTTCTCGCTATTCCTGTTCATCTTCCGCAGAAATTGCAAACTGGGCCAAACAGGAGGTTAAAGGGACTGACTCTCCAAGTCGGGAGGGTGTTAGTAAAGCGTCTGGAATGTTGCACCCGAGTACCAGGGTACGAAAACTGAGACATATTTGAACACGTCTCCCGATCACATGGTTGATCATACTCTAGGTTGCACATGCATGTTTTAGCTGAAGGAAGAATACCTTAAACCTGGGTAGTTGAAACCCGTGGAATGGGTACCATGCAATATGACTTCAAAGGGTCTTCATTTGCTCACCGAACCTCTCCAATCCTATCACTGCTGCGTTTATGCCCCTGTACACATGCTTGATTCTCTTTCGGAGACATAGCAATCCATAGGTTTTAAGATACTTACTAGTCAGGTACATTCTTAGGCATTTAATATGCGGTGTTGAGTCCATTTCGTTGAGCAAGGGGTAGCTCTTGTCTATTCCATATTTGGCTTAAGGAACTTTATCTGTGTTCATTTCAATCTCTGGTTTTATGCAGCACCCCAACTCACCTTTCCCCTTAAGCAAGCATAAGTTGGTTTTCTAAATTTGAGACCCTGTTCTGTTCTGTAATTCAGTTCCTGTGTAGCCAAGTTTACATTCCGTGTATTACTGATATCTTATGATGTTTCTTTTTCTGTGTGACTTATTTCAGTTAGAATCATCATACCTGAATCCACTCATTGTGCTGCTAAGGGCCTGATGACATAGATTTCATTGCTTAGTGATATTGCTTTGTAAGTAAATACCACAACTTCTTTATCCATTTTTCACTTTCTGCGATGTTGAACTTGTACTGTAAACGAGGTTCTTGTAAACAGAGGCGTCCCAAACTTTGGGGTGGCTGTGTCTTTTTGATTTTAATTTCCCTAAGCTATAGGACCATAAGTGGAAGTGCCCTAGGCTCTGTTGCTTTGTTTTTTAGATGTTTCAGGAAACACCATACACTTCTCCCGAGTGTCTGTTGGCAATTTACATCCCGCCCATCAGCATAACAAGGCTCCCAGTTCTCCATGGCCTGTCCTGCCTTTCTGGATTTTACACTTTTTTCAGATGGCCCTTTTGACCGGGGGGAAGTGAGACTTCATTGTAGTGCAGATTTCCTTTGCAAGCTTGCTTGGTTGGCCAAAAAGGGCGTATGCGTTTTTTCCTGAATATATTCAGGAAAAAACGCATACGCCCTTTTTGGCCAAGTGCATCATTGTGGACGTTCTGCCTCTTTTCCTATGCTTTCAATGCAATTCCAGTCTACCTCCTGAAATCGGTTTCCTGCAATTCTGCCCCGCTTTCAAGTCCTCTTGGCAGCCTTACTTCAGTATATTTTTGGACGATAGCTGTCATTTATAACTCTGCAGGTTTGTGAATTACAGTGCCCCTGAGCTCCTTTCTTCAACTCGCTTTCTTTTGAGCTGGCCGCAACACCGCAGGATGGCTTCAGGCCCTAATCTGGTTCCGGCACGGCACGCTGAGCCTTTGGTTAATTCCTCTTCCTGGTGGGAAATGAGAGTTAAATTTGCCCGTCCAGACACCTCCAGCTAGTCTCTCATTGGTTCTCGCTATTCCTGTTCATCTTCCGCAGAAATTGCAAACTGGGCCAAACAGGAGGTTAAAGGGACTGACTCTCCAAGTCGGGAGGGTGTTAGTAAAGCGTCTGGAATGTTGCACCCGAGTACCAGGGTTACGAAAACTGAGACATATTTGAACACGTCTCCCGATCACATGGTTGATCATACTCTAGGTTCCACATGCATGTTTTAGCTGAAGGAAGAATACCTTAAACCTGGGTAGTTGAAACCCGTGGAATGGGTACCATGCAATATGACTTCAAAGGGTCTTCATTTGCTCACCGAACCTCTCCAATCCTATCACTGCTGCGTTTATGCCCCTGTACACATGCTTGATTCTCTTTCAGAGACATAGCAATCCATAGGTTTTAAGATACTTACTAGTCAGGTACATTCTTAGGCATTTAATATGCGGTGTTGAGTCCATTTCGTTGAGCAAGGAGTAGCTCTTGTCTATTCCATATTTGGCTTAAGGAACTTTATCTGTGCTCATTTCAATCTCTGGTTTTATGCAGCACCCCAACTCACCTTTCCCCTTAAGCAAGCATAAGTTGGTTTTCCTAATTTGAGACCCTGTTCTGTTCTGTAATTCAGTTCCTGTGTAGCCAAGTTTACATTCCGTGTATTACTGATATCTTATGATGTTTCTTTTTCTGTGTGACTTATTTCAGTTAGAATCATCATACCTGAATCCACTCATTGTGCTGCTAAGGGCCTGATGACATAGATTTCATTGCTTAGTGATATTGCTTTGTAAGTAAATACCACAACTTCTTTATCCATTTTTCACTTTCTGCGATGTTGAACTTGTACTGTAAACGAGGTTCTTGTAAACAGAGGCGTCCCAAACTTTGGGGTGGCTGTGTCTTTTTGATTTTAATTTCCCTAAGCTATAGGACCATAAGTGGAAGTGCCCTAGGCTCTGTTGCTTTGTTTTTTAGATGTTTCAGGAAACACCATACACTTCTCCCGAGTGGCTGTTGGCAATTTACATCCCGCCCATCAGCATAACAAGGCTCCCAGTTCTCCATGGCCTGTCCTGCCTTTCTGGATTTTACACTTTTTTCAGATGGCCCTTTTGACCGGGGGGAAGTGAGACTTCATTGTAGTGCAGATTTCCTTTGCAAGCTTGCTTGGTTGGCCAAAAAGGGCGTATGCGTTTTTTCCTGAATATATTCAGGAAAAAACGCATACGCCCTTTTTGGCCAAGTGCATCATTGTGGACGTTCTGCCTCTTTTCCTATGCTTTCAATGCAATTCCAGTCTACCTCCTGAAATCGGTTTCCTGCAATTCTGCCCCGCTTTCAAGTCCTCTTGGCAGCCTTACTTCAGTATATTTTTGGACGATAGCTGTCATTTATAACTCTGCAGGTTTGTGAATTACAGTGCCCCTGAGCTCCTTTCTTCAACTCGCTTTCTTTTGAGCTGGCCGCAACACCGCAGGATGGCTTCAGGCCCTAATCTGGTTCCGGCACGGCACGCTGAGCCTTTGGTTAATTCCTCTTCCTGGTGGGAAATGAGAGTTAAATTTGCCCGTCCAGACACCTCCAGCTAGTCTCTCATTGGTTCTCGCTATTCCTGTTCATCTTCCGCAGAAATTGCAAACTGGGCCAAACAGGAGGTTAAAGGGACTGACTCTCCAAGTCGGGAGGGTGTTAGTAAAGCGTCTGGAATGTTGCACCCGAGTACCAGGGTTACGAAAACTGAGACATATTTGAACACGTCTCCCGATCACATGGTTGATCATACTCTAGGTTCCACATGCATGTTTTAGCTGAAGGAAGAATACCTTAAACCTGGGTAGTTGAAACCCGTGGAATGGGTACCATGCAATATGACTTCAAAGGGTCTTCATTTGCTCACCGAACCTCTCCAATCCTATCACTGCTGCGTTTATGCCCCTGTACACATGCTTGATTCTCTTTCAGAGACATAGCAATCCATAGGTTTTAAGATACTTACTAGTCAGGTACATTCTTAGGCATTTAATATGCGGTGTTGAGTCCATTTCGTTGAGCAAGGAGTAGCTCTTGTCTATTCCATATTTGGCTTAAGGAACTTTATCTGTGCTCATTTCAATCTCTGGTTTTATGCAGCACCCCAACTCACCTTTCCCCTTAAGCAAGCATAAGTTGGTTTTCCTAATTTGAGACCCTGTTCTGTTCTGTAATTCAGTTCCTGTGTAGCCAAGTTTACATTCCGTGTATTACTGATATCTTATGATGTTTCTTTTTCTGTGTGACTTATTTCAGTTAGAATCATCATACCTGAATCCACTCATTGTGCTGCTAAGGGCCTGATGACATAGATTTCATTGCTGAGTGATATTGCTTTGTAAGTAAATACCACAACTTCTTTATCCATTTTTCACTTTCTGCGATGTTGAACTTGTACGGTAAACGAGGTTCTTGTAAACAGAGGCGTCCCAAACTTTGGGGTGGCTGTGTCTTTTTGATTTTAATTTCCCTAAGCTATAGGACCATAAGTGGAAGTGCCCTAGGCTCTGTTGCTTTGTTTTTTAGATGTTTCAGGAAACACCATACACTTCTCCCGAGTGTCTGTTGGCAATTTACATCCCGCCCATCAGCATAACAAGGCTCCCAGTTCTCCATGGCCTGTCCTGCCTTTCTGGATTTTACACTTTTTTCAGATGGCCCTTTTGACCGGGGGGAAGTGAGACTTCATTGTAGTGCAGATTTCCTTTGCAAGCTTGCTTGGTTGGCCAAAAAGGGCGTATGCGTTTTTTCCTGAATATATTCAGGAAAAAACGCATACGCCCTTTTTGGCCAAGTGCATCATTGTGGACGTTCTGCCTCTTTTCCTATGCTTTCAATGCAATTCCAGTCTGCCTCCTGAAATCGGTTTCCTGCAATTCTGCCCCGCTTTCAAGTCCTCTTGGCAGCCTTACTTCAGTATATTTTTGGACGATAGCTGTCATTTATAACTCTGCAGGTTTGTGAATTACAGTGCCCCTGAGCTCCTTTCTTCAACTCGCTTTCTTTTGAGCTGGCCGCAACACCGCAGGATGGCTTCAGGCCCTAATCTGGTTCCGGCACGGCACGCTGAGCCTTTGGTTAATTCCTCTTCCTGGTGGGAAATGAGAGTTAAATTTGCCCGTCCAGACACCTTCCAGCTAGTCTCTCATTGGTTCTCGCTATTCCTGTTCATCTTCCGCAGAAATTGCAAACTGGGCCAAACAGGAGGTTAAAGGGACTGACTCTCCAAGTCGGGAGGGTGTTAGTAAAGCATCTGGAATGTTGCACCCGAGTACCAGGGTACGAAAACTGAGACATATTTGAACACGTCTCCCGATCACATGGTTGATCATACTCTAGGTTCCACATGCATGTTTTAGCTGAAGGAAGAATACCTTAAACCTGGGTAGTTGAAACCCGTGGAATGGGTACCATGCAATATGACTTCAAAGGGTCTTCATTTGCTCACCGAACCTCTCCAATCCTATCACTGCTGCGTTTATGCCCCTGTACACATGCTTGATTCTCTTTCGGAGACATAGCAATCCATAGGTTTTAAGATACTTACTAGTCAGGTACATTCTTAGGCATTTAATATGCGGTGTTGAGTCCATTTCGTTGAGCAAGGAGTAGCTCTTGTCTATTCCATATTTGGCTTAAGGAACTTTATCTGTGTTCATTTCAATCTCTGGTTTTATGCAGCACCCCAACTCACCTTTCCCCTTAAGCAAGCATAAGTTGGTTTTCTAAATTTGAGACCCTGTTCTGTTCTGTAATTCAGTTCCTGTGTAGCCAAGTTTACATTCCGTGTATTACTGATATCTTATGATGTTTCTTTTTCTGTGTGACTTATTTCAGTTAGAATCATCATACCTGAATCCACTCATTGTGCTGCTAAGGGCCTGATGACATAGATTTCATTGCTGAGTGATATTGCTTTGTAAGTAAATACCACAACTTCTTTATCCATTTTTCACTTTCTGCGATGTTGAACTTGTACTGTAAACGAGGTTCTTGTAAACAGAGGCGTCCCAAACTTTGGGGTGGCTGTGTCTTTTTGATTTTAATTTCCCTAAGCTATAGGACCATAAGTGGAAGTGCCCTAGGCTCTGTTGCTTTGTTTTTTAGATGTTTCAGGAAACACCATACACTTCTCCCGAGTGTCTGTTGGCAATTTACATCCCGCCCATCAGCATAACAAGGCTCCCAGTTCTCCATGGCCTGTCCTGCCTTTCTGGATTTTACACTTTTTTCAGATGGCCCTTTTGACCGGGGGGAAGTGAGACTTCATTGTAGTGCAGATTTCCTTTGCAAGCTTGCTTGGTTGGCCAAAAAGGGCGTATGCGTTTTTTCCTGAATATATTCAGGAAAAAACGCATACGCCCTTTTTGGCCAAGTGCATCATTGTGGACGTTCTGCCTCTTTTCCTATGCTTTCAATGCAATTCCAGTCTGCCTCCTGAAATCGGTTTCCTGCAATTCTGCCCCGCTTTCAAGTCCTCTTGGCAGCCTTACTTCAGTATATTTTTGGACGATAGCTGTCATTTATAACTCTGCAGGTTTGTGAATTACAGTGCCCCTGAGCTCCTTTCTTCAACTCGCTTTCTTTTGAGCTGGCCGCAACACCGCAGGATGGCTTCAGGCCCTAATCTGGTTCCGGCACGGCACGCTGAGCCTTTGGTTAATTCCTCTTCCTGGTGGGAAATGAGAGTTAAATTTGCCCGTCCAGACACCTCCAGCTAGTCTCTCATTGGTTCTCGCTATTCCTGTTCATCTTCCGCAGAAATTGCAAACTGGGCCAAACAGGAGGTTAAAGGGACTGACTCTCCAAGTCGGGAGGGTGTTAGTAAAGCGTCTGGAATGTTGCACCCGAGTACCAGGGTACGAAAACTGAGACATATTTGAACACGTCTCCCGATCACATGGTTGATCATACTCTAGGTTCCACATGCATGTTTTAGCTGAAGGAAGAATACCTTAAACCTGGGTAGTTGAAACCCGTGGAATGGGTACCATGCAATATGACTTCAAAGGGTCTTCATTTGCTCACCGAACCTCTCCAATCCTATCACTGCTGCGTTTATGCCCCTGTACACATGCTTGATTCTCTTTCGGAGACATAGCAATCCATAGGTTTTAAGATACTTACTAGTCAGGTACATTCTTAGGCATTTAATATGCGGTGTTGAGTCCATTTCGTTGAGCAAGGAGTAGCTCTTGTCTATTCCATATTTGGCTTAAGGAACTTTATCTGTGCTCATTTCAATCTCTGGTTTTATGCAGCACCCCAACTCACCTTTCCCCTTAAGCAAGCATAAGTTGGTTTTCTAAATTTGAGACCCTGTTCTGTTCTGTAATTCAGTTCCTGTGTAGCCAAGTTTACATTCCGTGTATTACTGATATCTTATGATGTTTCTTTTTCTGTGTGACTTATTTCAGTTAGAATCATCATACCTGAATCCACTCATTGTGCTGCTAAGGGCCTGATGACATAGATTTCATTGCTGAGTGATATTGCTTTGTAAGTAAATACCACAACTTCTTTATCCATTTTTCACTTTCTGCGATGTTGAACTTGTACTGTAAACGCGGTTCTTGTAAACAGAGGCGTCCCAAACTTTGGGGTGGCTGTGTCTTTTTGATTTTAATTTCCCTAAGCTATAGGACCATAAGTGGAAGTGCCCTAGGCTCTGTTGCTTTGTTTTTTAGATGTTTCAGGAAACACCATACACTTCTCCCGAGTGTCTGTTGGCAATTTACATCCCGCCCATCAGCATAACAAGGCTCCCAGTTCTCCATGGCCTGTCCTGCCTTTCTGGATTTTACACTTTTTTCAGATGGCCCTTTTGACCGGGGGGAAGTGAGACTTCATTGTAGTGTAGATTTCCTTTGCAAGCTTGCTTGGTTGGCCAAAAAGGGCGTATGCGTTTTTTCCTGAATATATTCAGGAAAAAACGCATACGCCCTTTTTGGCCAAGTGCATCATTGTGGACGTTCTGCCTCTTTTCCTATGCTTTCAATGCAATTCCAGTCTACCTCCTGAAATCGGTTTCCTGCAATTCTGCCCCGCTTTCAAGTCCTCTTGGCAGCCTTACTTCAGTATATTTTTGGACGATAGCTGTCATTTATAACTCTGCAGGTTTGTGAATTACAGTGCCCCTGAGCTCCTTTCTTCAACTCGCTTTCTTTTGAGCTGGCCGCAACACCGCAGGATGGCTTCAGGCCCTAATCTGGTTCCGGCACGGCACGCTGAGCCTTTGGTTAATTCCTCTTCCTGGTGGGAAATGAGAGTTAAATTTGCCCGTCCAGACACCTCCAGCTAGTCTCTCATTGGTTCTCGCTATTCCTGTTCATCTTCCGCAGAAATTGCAAACTGGGCCAAACAGGAGGTTAAAGGGACTGACTCTCCAAGTCGGGAGGGTGTTAGTAAAGCGTCTGGAATGTTGCACCCGAGTACCAGGGTACGAAAACTGAGACATATTTGAACACGTCTCCCGATCACATGGTTGATCATACTCTAGGTTCCACATGCATGTTTTAGCTGAAGGAAGAATACCTTAAACCTGGGTAGTTGAAACCCGTGGAATGGGTACCATGCAATATGACTTCAAAGGGTCTTCATTTGCTCACCGAACCTCTCCAATCCTATCACTGCTGCGTTTATGCCCCTGTACACATGCTTGATTCTCTTTCGGAGACATAGCAATCCATAGGTTTTAAGATACTTACTAGTCAGGTACATTCTTAGGCATTTAATATGCGGTGTTGAGTCCATTTCGTTGAGCAAGGAGTAGCTCTTGTCTATTCCATATTTGGCTTAAGGAACTTTATCTGTGCTCATTTCAATCTCTGGTTTTATGCAGCACCCCAACTCACCTTTCCCCTTAAGCAAGCATAAGTTGGTTTTCTAAATTTGAGACCCTGTTCTGTTCTGTAATTCAGTTCCTGTGTAGCCAAGTTTACATTCCGTGTATTACTGATATCTTATGATGGTTCTTTTTCTGTGTGACTTATTTCAGTTAGAATCATCATACCTGAATCCACTCATTGTGCTGCTAAGGGCCTGATGACATAGATTTCATTGCTGAGTGATATTGCTTTGTAAGTAAATACCACAACTTCTTTATCCATTTTTCACTTTCTGCGATGTTGAACTTGTACTGTAAACGAGGTTCTTGTAAACAGAGGCGTCCCAAACTTTGGGGTGGCTGTGTCTTTTTGATTTTAATTTCCCTAAGCTATAGGACCATAAGTGGAAGTGCCCTAGGCTCTGTTGCTTTGTTTTTTAGATGTTTCAGGAAACACCATACACTTCTCCCGAGTGTCTGTTGGCAATTTACATCCCGCCCATCAGCATAACAAGGCTCCCAGTTCTCCATGGCCTGTCCTGCCTTTCTGGATTTTACACTTTTTTCAGATGGCCCTTTTGACCGGGGGGAAGTGAGACTTCATTGTAGTGCAGATTTCCTTTGCAAGCTTGCTTGGTTGGCCAAAAAGGGCGTATGCGTTTTTTCCTGAATATATTCAGGAAAAAACGCATACGCCCTTTTTGGCCAAGTGCATCATTGTGGACGTTCTGCCTCTTTTCCTATGCTTTCAATGCAATTCCAGTCTGCCTCCTGAAATCGGTTTCCTGCAATTCTGCCCCGCTTTCAAGTCCTCTTGGCAGCCTTACTTCAGTATATTTTTGGACGATAGCTGTCATTTATAACTCTGCAGGTTTGTGAATTACAGTGCCCCTGAGCTCCTTTCTTCAACTCGCTTTCTTTTGAGCTGGCCGCAACACCGCAGGATGGCTTCAGGCCCTAATCTGGTTCCGGCACGGCACGCTGAGCCTTTGGTTAATTCCTCTTCCTGGTGGGAAATGAGAGTTAAATTTGCCCGTCCAGACACCTCCAGCTAGTCTCTCATTGGTTCTCGCTATTCCTGTTCATCTTCCGCAGAAATTGCAAACTGGGCCAAACAGGAGGTTAAAGGGACTGACTCTCCAAGTCGGGAGGGTGTTAGTAAAGCGTCTGGAATGTTGCACCCGAGTACCAGGGTACGAAAACTGAGACATATTTGAACACGTCTCCCGATCACATGGTTGATCATACTCTAGGTTCCACATGCATGTTTTAGCTGAAGGAAGAATACCTTAAACCTGGGTAGTTGAAACCCGTGGAATGGGTACCATGCAATATGACTTCAAAGGGTCTTCATTTGCTCACCGAACCTCTCCAATCCTATCACTGCTGCGTTTATGCCCCTGTACACATGCTTGATTCTCTTTCGGAGACATAGCAATCCATAGGTTTTAAGATACTTACTAGTCAGGTACATTCTTAGGCATTTAATATGCGGTGTTGAGTCCATTTCGTTGAGCAAGGAGTAGCTCTTGTCTATTCCATATTTGGCTTAAGGAACTTTATCTGTGCTCATTTCAATCTCTGGTTTTATGCAGCACCCCAACTCACCTTTCCCCTTAAGCAAGCATAAGTTGGTTTTCTAAATTTGAGACCCTGTTCTGTTCTGTAATTCAGTTCCTGTGTAGCCAAGTTTACATTCCGTGTATTACTGATATCTTATGATGTTTCTTTTTCTGTGTGACTTATTTCAGTTAGAATCATCATACCTGAATCCACTCATTGTGCTGCTAAGGGCCTGATGACATAGATTTCATTGCTGAGTGATATTGCTTTGTAAGTAAATACCACAACTTCTTTATCCATTTTTCACTTTCTGCGATGTTGAACTTGTACTGTAAACGCGGTTCTTGTAAACAGAGGCGTCCCAAACTTTGGGGTGGCTGTGTCTTTTTGATTTTAATTTCCCTAAGCTATAGGACCATAAGTGGAAGTGCCCTAGGCTCTGTTGCTTTGTTTTTTAGATGTTTCAGGAAACACCATACACTTCTCCCGAGTGTCTGTTGGCAATTTACATCCCGCCCATCAGCATAACAAGGCTCCCAGTTCTCCATGGCCTGTCCTGCCTTTCTGGATTTTACACTTTTTTCAGATGGCCCTTTTGACCGGGGGGAAGTGAGACTTCATTGTAGTGTAGATTTCCTTTGCAAGCTTGCTTGGTTGGCCAAAAAGGGCGTATGCGTTTTTTCCTGAATATATTCAGGAAAAAACGCATACGCCCTTTTTGGCCAAGTGCATCATTGTGGACGTTCTGCCTCTTTTCCTATGCTTTCAATGCAATTCCAGTCTACCTCCTGAAATCGGTTTCCTGCAATTCTGCCCCGCTTTCAAGTCCTCTTGGCAGCCTTACTTCAGTATATTTTTGGACGATAGCTGTCATTTATAACTCTGCAGGTTTGTGAATTACAGTGCCCCTGAGCTCCTTTCTTCAACTCGCTTTCTTTTGAGCTGGCCGCAACACCGCAGGATGGCTTCAGGCCCTAATCTGGTTCCGGCACGGCACGCTGAGCCTTTGGTTAATTCCTCTTCCTGGTGGGAAATGAGAGTTAAATTTGCCCGTCCAGACACCTCCAGCTAGTCTCTCATTGGTTCTCGCTATTCCTGTTCATCTTCCGCAGAAATTGCAAACTGGGCCAAACAGGAGGTTAAAGGGACTGACTCTCCAAGTCGGGAGGGTGTTAGTAAAGCGTCTGGAATGTTGCACCCGAGTACCAGGGTACGAAAACTGAGACATATTTGAACACGTCTCCCGATCACATGGTTGATCATACTCTAGGTTCCACATGCATGTTTTAGCTGAAGGAAGAATACCTTAAACCTGGGTAGTTGAAACCCGTGGAATGGGTACCATGCAATATGACTTCAAAGGGTCTTCATTTGCTCACCGAACCTCTCCAATCCTATCACTGCTGCGTTTATGCCCCTGTACACATGCTTGATTCTCTTTCGGAGACATAGCAATCCATAGGTTTTAAGATACTTACTAGTCAGGTACATTCTTAGGCATTTAATATGCGGTGTTGAGTCCATTTCGTTGAGCAAGGAGTAGCTCTTGTCTATTCCATATTTGGCTTAAGGAACTTTATCTGTGCTCATTTCAATCTCTGGTTTTATGCAGCACCCCAACTCACCTTTCCCCTTAAGCAAGCATAAGTTGGTTTTCTAAATTTGAGACCCTGTTCTGTTCTGTAATTCAGTTCCTGTGTAGCCAAGTTTACATTCCGTGTATTACTGATATCTTATGATGGTTCTTTTTCTGTGTGACTTATTTCAGTTAGAATCATCATACCTGAATCCACTCATTGTGCTGCTAAGGGCCTGATGACATAGATTTCATTGCTGAGTGATATTGCTTTGTAAGTAAATACCACAACTTCTTTATCCATTTTTCACTTTCTGCGATGTTGAACTTGTACTGTAAACGAGGTTCTTGTAAACAGAGGCGTCCCAAACTTTGGGGTGGCTGTGTCTTTTTGATTTTAATTTCCCTAAGCTATAGGACCATAAGTGGAAGTGCCCTAGGCTCTGTTGCTTTGTTTTTTAGATGTTTCAGGAAACACCATACACTTCTCCCGAGTGTCTGTTGGCAATTTACATCCCGCCCATCAGCATAACAAGGCTCCCAGTTCTCCATGGCCTGTCCTGCCTTTCTGGATTTTACACTTTTTTCAGATGGCCCTTTTGACCGGGGGGAAGTGAGACTTCATTGTAGTGCAGATTTCCTTTGCAAGCTTGCTTGGTTGGCCAAAAAGGGCGTATGCGTTTTTTCCTGAATATATTCAGGAAAAAACGCATACGCCCTTTTTGGCCAAGTGCATCATTGTGGACGTTCTGCCTCTTTTCCTATGCTTTCAATGCAATTCCAGTCTACCTCCTGAAATCGGTTTCCTGCAATTCTGCCCCGCTTTCAAGTCCTCTTGGCAGCCTTACTTCAGTATATTTTTGGACGATAGCTGTCATTTATAACTCTGCAGGTTTGTGAATTACAGTGCCCCTGAGCTCCTTTCTTCAACTCGCTTTCTTTTGAGCTGGCCGCAACACCGCAGGATGGCTTCAGGCCCTAATCTGGTTCCGGCACGGCACGCTGAGCCTTTGGTTAATTCCCCTTCCTGGTGGGAAATGAGAGTTAAATTTGCCCGTCCAGACACCTCCAGCTAGTCTCTCATTGGTTCTCGCTATTCCTGTTCATCTTCCGCAGAAATTGCAAACTGGGCCAAACAGGAGGTTAAAGGGACTGACTCTCCAAGTCGGGAGGGTGTTAGTAAAGCGTCTGGAATGTTGCACCCGAGTACCAGGGTTACGAAAACTGAGACATATTTGAACACGTCTCCCGATCACATGGTTGATCATACTCTAGGTTCCACATGCATGTTTTAGCTGAAGGAAGAATACCTTAAACCTGGGTAGTTGAAACCCGTGGAATGGGTACCATGCAATATGACTTCAAAGGGTCTTCATTTGCTCACCGAACCTCTCCAATCCTATCACTGCTGCGTTTATGCCCCTGTACACATGCTTGATTCTCTTTCAGAGACATAGCAATCCATAGGTTTTAAGATACTTACTAGTCAGGTACATTCTTAGGCATTTAATATGCGGTGTTGAGTCCATTTCGTTGAGCAAGGAGTAGCTCTTGTCTATTCCATATTTGGCTTAAGGAACTTTATCTGTGCTCATTTCAATCTCTGGTTTTATGCAGCACCCCAACTCACCTTTCCCCTTAAGCAAGCATAAGTTGGTTTTCCTAATTTGAGACCCTGTTCTGTTCTGTAATTCAGTTCCTGTGTAGCCAAGTTTACATTCCGTGTATTACTGATATCTTATGATGTTTCTTTTTCTGTGTGACTTATTTCAGTTAGAATCATCATACCTGAATCCACTCATTGTGCTGCTAAGGGCCTGATGACATAGATTTCATTGCTGAGTGATATTGCTTTGTAAGTAAATACCACAACTTCTTTATCCATTTTTCACTTTCTGCGATGTTGAACTTGTACGGTAAACGAGGTTCTTGTAAACAGAGGCGTCCCAAACTTTGGGGTGGCTGTGTCTTTTTGATTTTAATTTCCCTAAGCTATAGGACCATAAGTGGAAGTGCCCTAGGCTCTGTTGCTTTGTTTTTTAGATGTTTCAGGAAACACCATACACTTCTCCCGAGTGTCTGTTGGCAATTTACATCCCGCCCATCAGCATAACAAGGCTCCCAGTTCTCCATGGCCTGTCCTGCCTTTCTGGATTTTACACTTTTTTCAGATGGCCCTTTTGACCGGGGGGAAGTGAGACTTCATTGTAGTGCAGATTTCCTTTGCAAGCTTGCTTGGTTGGCCAAAAAGGGCGTATGCGTTTTTTCCTGAATATATTCAGGAAAAAACGCATACGCCCTTTTTGGCCAAGTGCATCATTGTGGACGTTCTGCCTCTTTTCCTATGCTTTCAATGCAATTCCAGTCTGCCTCCTGAAATCGGTTTCCTGCAATTCTGCCCCGCTTTCAAGTCCTCTTGGCAGCCTTACTTCAGTATATTTTTGGACGATAGCTGTCATTTATAACTCTGCAGGTTTGTGAATTACAGTGCCCCTGAGCTCCTTTCTTCAACTCGCTTTCTTTTGAGCTGGCCGCAACACCGCAGGATGGCTTCAGGCCCTAATCTGGTTCCGGCACGGCACGCTGAGCCTTTGGTTAATTCCTCTTCCTGGTGGGAAATGAGAGTTAAATTTGCCCGTCCAGACACCTCCAGCTAGTCTCTCATTGGTTCTCGCTATTCCTGTTCATCTTCCGCAGAAATTGCAAACTGGGCCAAACAGGAGGTTAAAGGGACTGACTCTCCAAGTCGGGAGGGTGTTAGTAAAGCATCTGGAATGTTGCACCCGAGTACCAGGGTACGAAAACTGAGACATATTTGAACACGTCTCCCGATCACATGGTTGATCATACTCTAGGTTCCACATGCATGTTTTAGCTGAAGGAAGAATACCTTAAACCTGGGTAGTTGAAACCCGTGGAATGGGTACCATGCAATATGACTTCAAAGGGTCTTCATTTGCTCACCGAACCTCTCCAATCCTATCACTGCTGCGTTTATGCCCCTGTACACATGCTTGATTCTCTTTCGGAGACATAGCAATCCATAGGTTTTAAGATACTTACTAGTCAGGTACATTCTTAGGCATTTAATATGCGGTGTTGAGTCCATTTCGTTGAGCAAGGAGTAGCTCTTGTCTATTCCATATTTGGCTTAAGGAACTTTATCTGTGCTCATTTCAATCTCTGGTTTTATGCAGCACCCCAACTCACCTTTCCCCTTAAGCAAGCATAAGTTGGTTTTCTAAATTTGAGACCCTGTTCTGTTCTGTAATTCAGTTCCTGTGTAGCCAAGTTTACATTCCGTGTATTACTGATATCTTATGATGTTTCTTTTTCTGTGTGACTTATTTCAGTTAGAATCATCATACCTGAATCCACTCATTGTGCTGCTAAGGGCCTGATGACATAGATTTCATTGCTGAGTGATATTGCTTTGTAAGTAAATACCACAACTTCTTTATCCATTTTTCACTTTCTGCGATGTTGAACTTGTACTGTAAACGAGGTTCTTGTAAACAGAGGCGTCCCAAACTTTGGGGTGGCTGTGTCTTTTTGATTTTAATTTCCCTAAGCTATAGGACCATAAGTGGAAGTGCCCTAGGCTCTGTTGCTTTGTTTTTTAGATGTTTCAGGAAACACCATACACTTCTCCCGAGTGTCTGTTGGCAATTTACATCCCGCCCATCAGCATAA
The DNA here is from genome assembly GCF_039906515.1 of Pseudorca crassidens. Lineage (NCBI taxonomy): Eukaryota > Metazoa > Chordata > Mammalia > Artiodactyla > Delphinidae > Pseudorca > Pseudorca crassidens. Next base: position 1,172,289 of record NW_027136305.1, read on the forward strand.
CAAGGCTCCCAGTTCTCCATGGCCTGTCCTGCCTTTCTGGATTTTACACTTTTTTCAGATGGCCCTTTTGACCGGGGGGAAGTGAGACTTCATTGTAGTGCAGATTTCCTTTGCAAGCTTGCTTGGTTGGCCAAAAAGGGCGTATGCGTTTTTTCCTGAATATATTCAGGAAAAAACGCATACGCCCTTTTTGGCCAAGTGCATCATTGTGGACGTTCTGCCTCTTTTCCTATGCTTTCAATGCAATTCCAGTCTGCCTCCTGAAATCGGTTTCCTGCAATTCTGCCCCGCTTTCAAGTCCTCTTGGCAGCCTTACTTCAGTATATTTTTGGACGATAGCTGTCATTTATAACTCTGCAGGTTTGTGAATTACAGTGCCCCTGAGCTCCTTTCTTCAACTCGCTTTCTTTTGAGCTGGCCGCAACACCGCAGGATGGCTTCAGGCCCTAATCTGGTTCCGGCACGGCACGCTGAGCCTTTGGTTAATTCCTCTTCCTGGTGGGAAATGAGAGTTAAATTTGCCCGTCCAGACACCTTCCAGCTAGTCTCTCATTGGTTCTCGCTATTCCTGTTCATCTTCCGCAGAAATTGCAAACTGGGCCAAACAGGAGGTTAAAGGGACTGACTCTCCAAGTCGGGAGGGTGTTAGTAAAGCGTCTGGAATGTTGCACCCGAGTACCAGGGTACGAAAACTGAGACATATTTGAACACGTCTCCCGATCACATGGTTGATCATACTCTAGGTTCCACATGCATGTTTTAGCTGAAGGAAGAATACCTTAAACCTGGGTAGTTGAAACCCGTGGAATGGGTACCATGCAATATGACTTCAAAGGGTCTTCATTTGCTCACCGAACCTCTCCAATCCTATCACTGCTGCGTTTATGCCCCTGTACACATGCTTGATTCTCTTTCGGAGACATAGCAATCCATAGGTTTTAAGATACTTACTAGTCAGGTACATTCTTAGGCATTTAATATGCGGTGTTGAGTCCATTTCGTTGAGCAAGGAGTAGCTCTTGTCTATTCCATATTTGGCTTAAGGAACTTTATCTGTGCTCATTTCAATCTCTGGTTTTATGCAGCACCCCAACTCACCTTTCCCCTTAAGCAAGCATAAGTTGGTTTTCTAAATTTGAGACCCTGTTCTGTTCTGTAATTCAGTTCCTGTGTAGCCAAGTTTACATTCCGTGTATTACTGATATCTTATGATGTTTCTTTTTCTGTGTGACTTATTTCAGTTAGAATCATCATACCTGAATCCACTCATTGTGCTGCTAAGGGCCTGATGACATAGATTTCATTGCTGAGTGATATTGCTTTGTAAGTAAATACCACAACTTCTTTATCCATTTTTCACTTTCTGCGATGTTGAACTTGTACTGTAAACGAGGTTCTTGTAAACAGAGGCGTCCCAAACTTTGGGGTGGCTGTGTCTTTTTGATTTTAATTTCCCTAAGCTATAGGACCATAAGTGGAAGTGCCCTAGGCTCTGTTGCTTTGTTTTTTAGATGTTTCAGGAAACACCATACACTTCTCCCGAGTGGCTGTTGGCAATTTACATCCCGCCCATCAGCATAACAAGGCTCCCAGTTCTCCATGGCCTGTCCTGCCTTTCTGGATTTTACACTTTTTTCAGATGGCCCTTTTGACCGGGGGGAAGTGAGACTTCATTGTAGTGCAGATTTCCTTTGCAAGCTTGCTTGGTTGGCCAAAAAGGGCGTATGCGTTTTTTCCTGAATATATTCAGGAAAAAACGCATACGCCCTTTTTGGCCAAGTGCATCATTGTGGACGTTCTGCCTCTTTTCCTATGCTTTCAATGCAATTCCAGTCTACCTCCTGAAATCGGTTTCCTGCAATTCTGCCCCGCTTTCAAGTCCTCTTGGCAGCCTTACTTCAGTATATTTTTGGACGATAGCTGTCATTTATAACTCTGCAGGTTTGTGAATTACAGTGCCCCTGAGCTCCTTTCTTCAACTCGCTTTCTTTTGAGCTGGCCGCAACACCGCAGGATGGCTTCAGGCCCTAATCTGGTTCCGGCACGGCACGCTGAGCCTTTGGTTAATTCCTCTTCCTGGTGGGAAATGAGAGTTAAATTTGCCCGTCCAGACACCTCCAGCTAGTCTCTCATTGGTTCTCGCTATTCCTGTTCATCTTCCGCAGAAATTGCAAACTGGGCCAAACAGGAGGTTAAAGGGACTGACTCTCCAAGTCGGGAGGGTGTTAGTAAAGCGTCTGGAATGTTGCACCCGAGTACCAGGGTACGAAAACTGAGACATATTTGAACACGTCTCCCGATCACATGGTTGATCATACTCTAGGTTCCACATGCATGTTTTAGCTGAAGGAAGAATACCTTAAACCTGGGTAGTTGAAACCCGTGGAATGGGTACCATGCAATATGACTTCAAAGGGTCTTCATTTGCTCACCGAACCTCTCCAATCCTATCACTGCTGCGTTTATGCCCCTGTACACATGCTTGATTCTCTTTCGGAGACATAGCAATCCATAGGTTTTAAGATACTTACTAGTCAGGTACATTCTTAGGCATTTAATATGCGGTGTTGAGTCCATTTCGTTGAGCAAGGAGTAGCTCTTGTCTATTCCATATTTGGCTTAAGGAACTTTATCTGTGCTCATTTCAATCTCTGGTTTTATGCAGCACCCCAACTCACCTTTCCCCTTAAGCAAGCATAAGTTGGTTTTCCTAATTTGAGACCCTGTTCTGTTCTGTAATTCAGTTCCTGTGTAGCCAAGTTTACATTCCGTGTATTACTGATATCTTATGATGTTTCTTTTTCTGTGTGACTTATTTCAGTTAGAATCATCATACCTGAATCCACTCATTGTGCTGCTAAGGGCCTGATGACATAGATTTCATTGCTGAGTGATATTGCTTTGTAAGTAAATACCACAACTTCTTTATCCATTTTTCACTTTCTGCGATGTTGAACTTGTACGGTAAACGAGGTTCTTGTAAACAGAGGCGTCCCAAACTTTGGGGTGGCTGTGTCTTTTTGATTTTAATTTCCCTAAGCTATAGGACCATAAGTGGAAGTGCCCTAGGCTCTGTTGCTTTGTTTTTTAGATGTTTCAGGAAACACCATACACTTCTCCCGAGTGTCTGTTGGCAATTTACATCCCGCCCATCAGCATAACAAGGCTCCCAGTTCTCCATGGCCTGTCCTGCCTTTCTGGATTTTACACTTTTTTCAGATGGCCCTTTTGACCGGGGGGAAGTGAGACTTCATTGTAGTGCAGATTTCCTTTGCAAGCTTGCTTGGTTGGCCAAAAAGGGCGTATGCGTTTTTTCCTGAATATATTCAGGAAAAAACGCATACGCCCTTTTTGGCCAAGTGCATCATTGTGGACGTTCTGCCTCTTTTCCTATGCTTTCAATGCAATTCCAGTCTGCCTCCTGAAATCGGTTTCCTGCAATTCTGCCCCGCTTTCAAGTCCTCTTGGCAGCCTTACTTCAGTATATTTTTGGACGATAGCTGTCATTTATAACTCTGCAGGTTTGTGAATTACAGTGCCCCTGAGCTCCTTTCTTCAACTCGCTTTCTTTTGAGCTGGCCGCAACACCGCAGGATGGCTTCAGGCCCTAATCTGGTTCCGGCACGGCACGCTGAGCCTTTGGTTAATTCCTCTTCCTGGTGGGAAATGAGAGTTAAATTTGCCCGTCCAGACACCTTCCAGCTAGTCTCTCATTGGTTCTCGCTATTCCTGTTCATCTTCCGCAGAAATTGCAAACTGGGCCAAACAGGAGGTTAAAGGGACTGACTCTCCAAGTCGGGAGGGTGTTAGTAAAGCGTCTGGAATGTTGCACCCGAGTACCAGGGTACGAAAACTGAGACATATTTGAACACGTCTCCCGATCACATGGTTGATCATACTCTAGGTTCCACATGCATGTTTTAGCTGAAGGAAGAATACCTTAAACCTGGGTAGTTGAAACCCGTGGAATGGGTACCATGCAATATGACTTCAAAGGGTCTTCATTTGCTCACCGAACCTCTCCAATCCTATCACTGCTGCGTTTATGCCCCTGTACACATGCTTGATTCTCTTTCGGAGACATAGCAATCCATAGGTTTTAAGATACTTACTAGTCAGGTACATTCTTAGGCATTTAATATGCGGTGTTGAGTTCATTTCGTTGAGCAAGGAGTAGCTCTTGTCTATTCCATATTTGGCTTAAGGAACTTTATCTGTGTTCATTTCAATCTCTGGTTTTATGCAGCACCCCAACTCACCTTTCCCCTTAAGCAAGCATAAGTTGGTTTTCTAAATTTGAGACCCTGTTCTGTTCTGTAATTCAGTTCCTGTGTAGCCAAGTTTACATTCCGTGTATTACTGATATCTTATGATGTTTCTTTTTCTGTGTGACTTATTTCAGTTAGAATCATCGTACCTGAATCCACTCATTGTGCTGCTAAGGGCCTGATGACATAGATTTCATTGCTTAGTGATATTGCTTTGTAAGTAAATACCACAACTTCTTTATCCATTTTTCACTTTCTGCGATGTTGAACTTGTACTGTAAACGAGGTTCTTGTAAACAGAGGCGTCCCAAACTTTGGGGTGGCTGTGTCTTTTTGATTTTAATTTCCCTAAGCTATAGGACCATAAGTGGAAGTGCCCTAGGCTCTGTTGCTTTGTTTTTTAGATGTTTCAGGAAACACCATACACTTCTCCCGAGTGTCTGTTGGCAATTTACATCCCGCCCATCAGCATAACAAGGCTCCCAGTTCTCCATGGCCTGTCCTGCCTTTCTGGATTTTACACTTTTTTCAGATGGCCCTTTTGACCGGGGGGAAGTGAGACTTCATTGTAGTGCAGATTTCCTTTGCAAGCTTGCTTGGTTGGCCAAAAAGGGCGTATGCGTTTTTTCCTGAATATATTCAGGAAAAAACGCATACGCCCTTTTTGGCCAAGTGCATCATTGTGGACGTTCTGCCTCTTTTCCTATGCTTTCAATGCAATTCCAGTCTACCTCCTGAAATCGGTTTCCTGCAATTCTGCCCCGCTTTCAAGTCCTCTTGGCAGCCTTACTTCAGTATATTTTTGGACGATATCTGTCATTTATAACTCTGCAGGTTTGTGAATTACAGTGCCCCTGAGCTCCTTTCTTCAACTCGCTTTCTTTTGAGCTGGCCGCAACACCGCAGGATGGCTTCAGGCCCTAATCTGGTTCCGGCACGGCACGCTGAGCCTTTGGTTAATTCCTCTTCCTGGTGGGAAATGAGAGTTAAATTTGCCCGTCCAGACACCTCCAGCTAGTCTCTCATTGGTTCTCGCTATTCCTGTTCATCTTCCGCAGAAATTGCAAACTGGGCCAAACAGGAGGTTAAAGGGACTGACTCTCCAAGTCGGGAGGGTGTTAGTAAAGCGTCTGGAATGTTGCACCCGAGTACCAGGGTTACGAAAACTGAGACATATTTGAACACGTCTCCCGATCACATGGTTGATCATACTCTAGGTTCCACATGCATGTTTTAGCTGAAGGAAGAATACCTTAAACCTGGGTAGTTGAAACCCGTGGAATGGGTACCATGCAATATGACTTCAAAGGGTCTTCATTTGCTCACCGAACCTCTCCAATCCTATCACTGCTGCGTTTATGCCCCTGTACACATGCTTGATTCTCTTTCGGAGACATAGCAATCCATAGGTTTTAAGATACTTACTAGTCAGGTACATTCTTAGGCATTTAATATGCGGTGTTGAGTCCATTTCGTTGAGCAAGGAGTAGCTCTTGTCTATTCCATATTTGGCTTAAGGAACTTTATCTGTGCTCATTTCAATCTCTGGTTTTATGCAGCACCCCAACTCACCTTTCCCCTTAAGCAAGCATAAGTTGGTTTTCCTAATTTGAGACCCTGTTCTGTTCTGTAATTCAGTTCCTGTGTAGCCAAGTTTACATTCCGTGTATTACTGATATCTTATGATGTTTCTTTTTCTGTGTGACTTATTTCAGTTAGAATCATCATACCTGAATCCACTCATTGTGCTGCTAAGGGCCTGATGACATAGATTTCATTGCTGAGTGATATTGCTTTGTAAGTAAATACCACAACTTCTTTATCCATTTTTCACTTTCTGCGATGTTGAACTTGTACTGTAAACGAGGTTCTTGTAAACAGAGGCGTCCCAAACTTTGGGGTGGCTGTGTCTTTTTGATTTTAATTTCCCTAAGCTATAGGACCATAAGTGGAAGTGCCCTAGGCTCTGTTGCTTTGTTTTTTAGATGTTTCAGGAAACACCATACACTTCTCCCGAGTGGCTGTTGGCAATTTACATCCCGCCCATCAGCATAACAAGGCTCCCAGTTCTCCATGGCCTGTCCTGCCTTTCTGGATTTTACACTTTTTTCAGATGGCCCTTTTGACCGGGGGGAAGTGAGACTTCATTGTAGTGCAGATTTCCTTTGCAAGCTTGCTTGGTTGGCCAAAAAGGGCGTATGCGTTTTTTCCTGAATATATTCAGGAAAAAACGCATACGCCCTTTTTGGCCAAGTGCATCATTGTGGACGTTCTGCCTCTTTTCCTATGCTTTCAATGCAATTCCAGTCTACCTCCTGAAATCGGTTTCCTGCAATTCTGCCCCGCTTTCAAGTCCTCTTGGCAGCCTTACTTCAGTATATTTTTGGACGATAGCTGTCATTTATAACTCTGCAGGTTTGTGAATTACAGTGCCCCTGAGCTCCTTTCTTCAACTCGCTTTCTTTTGAGCTGGCCGCAACACCGCAGGATGGCTTCAGGCCCTAATCTGGTTCCGGCACGGCACGCTGAGCCTTTGGTTAATTCCTCTTCCTGGTGGGAAATGAGAGTTAAATTTGCCCGTCCAGACACCTCCAGCTAGTCTCTCATTGGTTCTCGCTATTCCTGTTCATCTTCCGCAGAAATTGCAAACTGGGCCAAACAGGAGGTTAAAGGGACTGACTCTCCAAGTCGGGAGGGTGTTAGTAAAGCGTCTGGAATGTTGCACCCGAGTACCAGGGTTACGAAAACTGAGACATATTTGAACACGTCTCCCGATCACATGGTTGATCATACTCTAGGTTCCACATGCATGTTTTAGCTGAAGGAAGAATACCTTAAACCTGGGTAGTTGAAACCCGTGGAATGGGTACCATGCAATATGACTTCAAAGGGTCTTCATTTGCTCACCGAACCTCTCCAATCCTATCACTGCTGCGTTTATGCCCCTGTACACATGCTTGATTCTCTTTCGGAGACATAGCAATCCATAGGTTTTAAGATACTTACTAGTCAGGTACATTCTTAGGCATTTAATATGCGGTGTTGAGTCCATTTCGTTGAGCAAGGAGTAGCTCTTGTCTATTCCATATTTGGCTTAAGGAACTTTATCTGTGTTCATTTCAATCTCTGGTTTTATGCAGCACCCCAACTCACCTTTCCCCTTAAGCAAGCATAAGTTGGTTTTCTAAATTTGAGACCCTGTTCTGTTCTGTAATTCAGTTCCTGTGTAGCCAAGTTTACATTCCGTGTATTACTGATATCTTATGATGTTTCTTTTTCTGTGTGACTTATTTCAGTTAGAATCATCATACCTGAATCCACTCATTGTGCTGCTAAGGGCCTGATGACATAGATTTCATTGCTGAGTGATATTGCTTTGTAAGTAAATACCACAACTTCTTTATCCATTTTTCACTTTCTGCGATGTTGAACTTGTACTGTAAACGAGGTTCTTGTAAACAGAGGCGTCCCAAACTTTGGGGTGGCTGTGTCTTTTTGATTTTAATTTCCCTAAGCTATAGGACCATAAGTGGAAGTGCCCTAGGCTCTGTTGCTTTGTTTTTTAGATGTTTCAGGAAACACCATACACTTCTCCCGAGTGTCTGTTGGCAATTTACATCCCGCCCATCAGCATAACAAGGCTCCCAGTTCTCCATGGCCTGTCCTGCCTTTCTGGATTTTACACTTTTTTCAGATGGCCCTTTTGACCGGGGGGAAGTGAGACTTCATTGTAGTGCAGATTTCCTTTGCAAGCTTGCTTGGTTGGCCAAAAAGGGCGTATGCGTTTTTTCCTGAATATATTCAGGAAAAAACGCATACGCCCTTTTTGGCCAAGTGCATCATTGTGGACGTTCTGCCTCTTTTCCTATGCTTTCAATGCAATTCCAGTCTACCTCCTGAAATCGGTTTCCTGCAATTCTGCCCCGCTTTCAAGTCCTCTTGGCAGCCTTACTTCAGTATATTTTTGGACGATAGCTGTCATTTATAACTCTGCAGGTTTGTGAATTACAGTGCCCCTGAGCTCCTTTCTTCAACTCGCTTTCTTTTGAGCTGGCCGCAACACCGCAGGATGGCTTCAGGCCCTAATCTGGTTCCGGCACGGCACGCTGAGCCTTTGGTTAATTCCTCTTCCTGGTGGGAAATGAGAGTTAAATTTGCCCGTCCAGACACCTCCAGCTAGTCTCTCATTGGTTCTCGCTATTCCTGTTCATCTTCCGCAGAAATTGCAAACTGGGCCAAACAGGAGGTTAAAGGGACTGACTCTCCAAGTCGGGAGGGTGTTAGTAAAGCGTCTGGAATGTTGCACCCGAGTACCAGGGTTACGAAAACTGAGACATATTTGAACACGTCTCCCGATCACATGGTTGATCATACTCTAGGTTCCACATGCATGTTTTAGCTGAAGGAAGAATACCTTAAACCTGGGTAGTTGAAACCCGTGGAATGGGTACCATGCAATATGACTTCAAAGGGTCTTCATTTGCTCACCGAACCTCTCCAATCCTATCACTGCTGCGTTTATGCCCCTGTACACATGCTTGATTCTCTTTCGGAGACATAGCAATCCATAGGTTTTAAGATACTTACTAGTCAGGTACATTCTTAGGCATTTAATATGCGGTGTTGAGTCCATTTCGTTGAGCAAGGAGTAGCTCTTGTCTATTCCATATTTGGCTTAAGGAACTTTATCTGTGTTCATTTCAATCTCTGGTTTTATGCAGCACCCCAACTCACCTTTCCCCTTAAGCAAGCATAAGTTGGTTTTCTAAATTTGAGACCCTGTTCTGTTCTGTAATTCAGTTCCTGTGTAGCCAAGTTTACATTCCGTGTATTACTGATATCTTATGATGTTTCTTTTTCTGTGTGACTTATTTCAGTTAGAATCATCATACCTGAATCCACTCATTGTGCTGCTAAGGGCCTGATGACATAGATTTCATTGCTGAGTGATATTGCTTTGTAAGTAAATACCACAACTTCTTTATCCATTTTTCACTTTCTGCGATGTTGAACTTGTACTGTAAACGAGGTTCTTGTAAACAGAGGCGTCCCAAACTTTGGGGTGGCTGTGTCTTTTTGATTTTAATTTCCCTAAGCTATAGGACCATAAGTGGAAGTGCCCTAGGCTCTGTTGCTTTGTTTTTTAGATGTTTCAGGAAACACCATACACTTCTCCCGAGTGTCTGTTGGCAATTTACATCCCGCCCATCAGCATAACAAGGCTCCCAGTTCTCCATGGCCTGTCCTGCCTTTCTGGATTTTACACTTTTTTCAGATGGCCCTTTTGACCGGGGGGAAGTGAGACTTCATTGTAGTGCAGATTTCCTTTGCAAGCTTGCTTGGTTGGCCAAAAAGGGCGTATGCGTTTTTTCCTGAATATATTCAGGAAAAAACGCATACGCCCTTTTTGGCCAAGTGCATCATTGTGGACGTTCTGCCTCTTTTCCTATGCTTTCAATGCAATTCCAGTCTGCCTCCTGAAATCGGTTTCCTGCAATTCTGCCCCGCTTTCAAGTCCTCTTGGCAGCCTTACTTCAGTATATTTTTGGACGATAGCTGTCATTTATAACTCTGCAGGTTTGTGAATTACAGTGCCCCTGAGCTCCTTTCTTCAACTCGCTTTCTTTTGAGCTGGCCGCAACACCGCAGGATGGCTTCAGGCCCTAATCTGGTTCCGGCACGGCACGCTGAGCCTTTGGTTAATTCCTCTTCCTGGTGGGAAATGAGAGTTAAATTTGCCCGTCCAGACACCTCCAGCTAGTCTCTCATTGGTTCTCGCTATTCCTGTTCATCTTCCGCAGAAATTGCAAACTGGGCCAAACAGGAGGTTAAAGGGACTGACTCTCCAAGTCGGGAGGGTGTTAGTAAAGCGTCTGGAATGTTGCACCCGAGTACCAGGGTACGAAAACTGAGACATATTTGAACACGTCTCCCGATCACATGGTTGATCATACTCTAGGTTCCACATGCATGTTTTAGCTGAAGGAAGAATACCTTAAACCTGGGTAGTTGAAACCCGTGGAATGGGTACCATGCAATATGACTTCAAAGGGTCTTCATTTGCTCACCGAACCTCTCCAATCCTATCACTGCTGCGTTTATGCCCCTGTACACATGCTTGATTCTCTTTCGGAGACATAGCAATCCATAGGTTTTAAGATACTTACTAGTCAGGTACATTCTTAGGCATTTAATATGCGGTGTTGAGTCCATTTCGTTGAGCAAGGAGTAGCTCTTGTCTATTCCATATTTGGCTTAAGGAACTTTATCTGTGCTCATTTCAATCTCTGGTTTTATGCAGCACCCCAACTCACCTTTCCCCTTAAGCAAGCATAAGTTGGTTTTCTAAATTTGAGACCCTGTTCTGTTCTGTAATTCAGTTCCTGTGTAGCCAAGTTTACATTCCGTGTATTACTGATATCTTATGATGTTTCTTTTTCTGTGTGACTTATTTCAGTTAGAATCATCATACCTGAATCCACTCATTGTGCTGCTAAGGGCCTGATGACATAGATTTCATTGCTGAGTGATATTGCTTTGTAAGTAAATACCACAACTTCTTTATCCATTTTTCACTTTCTGCGATGTTGAACTTGTACTGTAAACGCGGTTCTTGTAAACAGAGGCGTCCCAAACTTTGGGGTGGCTGTGTCTTTTTGATTTTAATTTCCCTAAGCTATAGGACCATAAGTGGAAGTGCCCTAGGCTCTGTTGCTTTGTTTTTTAGATGTTTCAGGAAACACCATACACTTCTCCCGAGTGTCTGTTGGCAATTTACATCCCGCCCATCAGCATAACAAGGCTCCCAGTTCTCCATGGCCTGTCCTGCCTTTCTGGATTTTACACTTTTTTCAGATGGCCCTTTTGACCGGGGGGAAGTGAGACTTCATTGTAGTGTAGATTTCCTTTGCAAGCTTGCTTGGTTGGCCAAAAAGGGCGTATGCGTTTTTTCCTGAATATATTCAGGAAAAAACGCATACGCCCTTTTTGGCCAAGTGCATCATTGTGGACGTTCTGCCTCTTTTCCTATGCTTTCAATGCAATTCCAGTCTACCTCCTGAAATCGGTTTCCTGCAATTCTGCCCCGCTTTCAAGTCCTCTTGGCAGCCTTACTTCAGTATATTTTTGGACGATAGCTGTCATTTATAACTCTGCAGGTTTGTGAATTACAGTGCCCCTGAGCTCCTTTCTTCAACTCGCTTTCTTTTGAGCTGGCCGCAACACCGCAGGATGGCTTCAGGCCCTAATCTGGTTCCGGCACGGCACGCTGAGCCTTTGGTTAATTCCTCTTCCTGGTGGGAAATGAGAGTTAAATTTGCCCGTCCAGACACCTCCAGCTAGTCTCTCATTGGTTCTCGCTATTCCTGTTCATCTTCCGCAGAAATTGCAAACTGGGCCAAACAGGAGGTTAAAGGGACTGACTCTCCAAGTCGGGAGGGTGTTAGTAAAGCGTCTGGAATGTTGCACCCGAGTACCAGGGTACGAAAACTGAGACATATTTGAACACGTCTCCCGATCACATGGTTGATCATACTCTAGGTTCCACATGCATGTTTTAGCTGAAGGAAGAATACCTTAAACCTGGGTAGTTGAAACCCGTGGAATGGGTACCATGCAATATGACTTCAAAGGGTCTTCATTTGCTCACCGAACCTCTCCAATCCTATCACTGCTGCGTTTATGCCCCTGTACACATGCTTGATTCTCTTTCGGAGACATAGCAATCCATAGGTTTTAAGATACTTACTAGTCAGGTACATTCTTAGGCATTTAATATGCGGTGTTGAGTCCATTTCGTTGAGCAAGGAGTAGCTCTTGTCTATTCCATATTTGGCTTAAGGAACTTTATCTGTGCTCATTTCAATCTCTGGTTTTATGCAGCACCCCAACTCACCTTTCCCCTTAAGCAAGCATAAGTTGGTTTTCTAAATTTGAGACCCTGTTCTGTTCTGTAATTCAGTTCCTGTGTAGCCAAGTTTACATTCCGTGTATTACTGATATCTTATGATGGTTCTTTTTCTGTGTGACTTATTTCAGTTAGAATCATCATACCTGAATCCACTCATTGTGCTGCTAAGGGCCTGATGACATAGATTTCATTGCTGAGTGATATTGCTTTGTAAGTAAATACCACAACTTCTTTATCCATTTTTCACTTTCTGCGATGTTGAACTTGTACTGTAAACGAGGTTCTTGTAAACAGAGGCGTCCCAAACTTTGGGGTGGCTGTGTCTTTTTGATTTTAATTTCCCTAAGCTATAGGACCATAAGTGGAAGTGCCCTAGGCTCTGTTGCTTTGTTTTTTAGATGTTTCAGGAAACACCATACACTTCTCCCGAGTGTCTGTTGGCAATTTACATCCCGCCCATCAGCATAACAAGGCTCCCAGTTCTCCATGGCCTGTCCTGCCTTTCTGGATTTTACACTTTTTTCAGATGGCCCTTTTGACCGGGGGGAAGTGAGACTTCATTGTAGTGCAGATTTCCTTTGCAAGCTTGCTTGGTTGGCCAAAAAGGGCGTATGCGTTTTTTCCTGAATATATTCAGGAAAAAACGCATACGCCCTTTTTGGCCAAGTGCATCATTGTGGACGTTCTGCCTCTTTTCCTATGCTTTCAATGCAATTCCAGTCTACCTCCTGAAATCGGTTTCCTGCAATTCTGCCCCGCTTTCAAGTCCTCTTGGCAGCCTTACTTCAGTATATTTTTGGACGATAGCTGTCATTTATAACTCTGCAGGTTTGTGAATTACAGTGCCCCTGAGCTCCTTTCTTCAACTCGCTTTCTTTTGAGCTGGCCGCAACACCGCAGGATGGCTTCAGGCCCTAATCTGGTTCCGCCACGGCACGCTGAGCCTTTGGTTAATTCCCCTTCCTGGTGGGAAATGAGAGTTAAATTTGCCCGTCCAGACACCTCCAGCTAGTCTCTCATTGGTTCTCGCTATTCCTGTTCATCTTCCGCAGAAATTGCAAACTAGGCCAAACAGGAGGTTAAAGGGACTGACTCTCCAAGTCGGGAGGGTGTTAGTAAAGCGTCTGGAATGTTGCACCCGAGTACCAGGGTACGAAAACTGAGACATATTTGAACACGTCTCCCGATCACATGGTTGATCATACTCTAGGTTCCACATGCATGTTTTAGCTGAAGGAAGAATACCTTAAACCTGGGTAGTTGAAACCCGTGGAATGGGTACCATGCAATATGACTTCAAAGGGTCTTCATTTGCTCACCGAACCTCTCCAATCCTATCACTGCTGCGTTTATGCCCCTGTACACATGCTTGATTCTCTTTCGGAGACATAGCAATCCATAGGTTTTAAGATACTTACTAGTCAGGTACATTCTTAGGCATTTAATATGCGGTGTTGAGTCCATTTCGTTGAGCAAGGAGTAGCTCTTGTCTATTCCATATTTGGCTTAAGGAACTTTATCTGTGCTCATTTCAATCTCTGGTTTTATGCAGCACCCCAACTCACCTTTCCCCTTAAGCAAGCATAAGTTGGTTTTCTAAATTTGAGACCCTGTTCTGTTCTGTAATTCAGTTCCTGTGTAGCCACGTTTAAATTCCGTGTATTACTGATATCTTATGATGTTTCTTTTTCTGTGTGACTTATTTCAGTTAGAATCATCGTACCTGAATCCACTCATTGTGCTGCTAAGGGCCTGATGACATAGATTTCATTGCTGAGTGATATTGCTTTGTAAGTAAATACCACAACTTCTTTATCCATTTTTCACTTTCTGCGATGTTGAACTTGTACTGTAAACGAGGTTCTTGTAAACAGAGGCGTCCCAAACTTTGGGGTGGCTGTGTCTTTTTGATTTTAATTTCCCTAAGCTATAGGACCATAAGTGGAAGTGCCCTAGGCTCTGTTGCTTTGTTTTTTAGATGTTTCAGGAAACACCATACACTTCTCCCCGAGTGTCTGTTGGCAATTTACATCCCGCCCATCAGCATAACAAGGCTCCCAGTTCTCCATGGCCTGTCCTGCCTTTCTGGATTTTACACTTTTTTCAGATGGCCCTTTTGACCGGGGGGAAGTGAGACTTCATTGTAGTGCAGATTTCCTTTGCAAGCTTGCTTGGTTGGCCAAAAAGGGCGTATGCGTTTTTTCCTGAATATATTCAGGAAAAAACGCATACGCCCTTTTTGGCCAAGTGCATCATTGTGGACGTTCTGCCTCTTTTCCTATGCTTTCAATGCAATTCCAGTCTACCTCCTGAAATCGGTTTCCTGCAATTCTGCCCCGCTTTCAAGTCCTCTTGGCAGCCTTACTTCAGTATATTTTTGGACGATAGCTGTCATTTATAACTCTGCAGGTTTGTGAATTACAGTGCCCCTGAGCTCCTTTCTTCAACTCGCTTTCTTTTGAGCTGGCCGCAACACCGCAGGATGGCTTCAGGCCCTAATCTGGTTCCGGCACGGCACGCTGAGCCTTTGGTTAATTCCTCTTCCTGGTGGGAAATGAGAGTTAAATTTGCCCGTCCAGACACCTCCAGCTAGTCTCTCATTGGTTCTCGCTATTCCTGTTCATCTTCCGCAGAAATTGCAAACTGGGCCAAACAGGAGGTTAAAGGGACTGACTCTCCAAGTCGGGAGGGTGTTAGTAAAGCATCTGGAATGTTGCACCCGAGTACCAGGGTACGAAAACTGAGACATATTTGAACACGTCTCCCGATCACATGGTTGATCATACTCTAGGTTCCACATGCATGTTTTAGCTGAAGGAAGAATACCTTAAACCTGGGTAGTTGAAACCCGTGGAATGGGTACCATGCAATATGACTTCAAAGGGTCTTCATTTGCTCACCGAACCTCTCCAATCCTATCACTGCTGCGTTTATGCCCCTGTACACATGCTTGATTCTCTTTCGGAGACATAGCAATCCATAGGTTTTAAGATACTTACTAGTCAGGTACATTCTTAGGCATTTAATATGCGGTGTTGAGTCCATTTCGTTGAGCAAGGAGTAGCTCTTGTCTATTCCATATTTGGCTTAAGGAACTTTATCTGTGCTCATTTCAATCTCTGGTTTTATGCAGCACCCCAACTCACCTTTCCCCTTAAGCAAGCATAAGTTGGTTTTCTAAATTTGAGACCCTGTTCTGTTCTGTAATTCAGTTCCTGTGTAGCCAAGTTTACATTCCGTGTATTACTGATATCTTATGATGTTTCTTTTTCTGTGTGACTTATTTCAGTTAGAATCATCGTACCTGAATCCACTCATTGTGCTGCTAAGGGCCTGATGACATAGATTTCATTGCTGAGTGATATTGCTTTGTAAGTAAATACCACAACTTCTTTATCCATTTTTCACTTTCTGCGATGTTGAACTTGTACTGTAAACGAGGTTCTTGTAAACAGAGGCGTCCCAAACTTTGGGGTGGCTGTGTCTTTTTGATTTTAATTTCCCTAAGCTATAGGACCATAAGTGGAAGTGCCCTAGGCTCTGTTGCTTTGTTTTTTAGATGTTTCAGGAAACACCATACACTTCTCCCCGAGTGTCTGTTGGCAATTTACATCCCGCCCATCAGCATAACAAGGCTCCCAGTTCTCCATGGCCTGTCCTGCCTTTCTGGATTTTACACTTTTTTCAGATGGCCCTTTTGACCGGGGGGAAGTGAGACTTCATTGTAGTGCAGATTTCCTTTGCAAGCTTGCTTGGTTGGCCAAAAAGGGCGTATGCGTTTTTTCCTGAATATATTCAGGAAAAAACGCATACGCCCTTTTTGGCCAAGTGCATCATTGTGGACGTTCTGCCTCTTTTCCTATGCTTTCAATGCAATTCCAGTCTACCTCCTGAAATCGGTTTCCTGCAATTCTGCCCCGCTTTCAAGTCCTCTTGGCAGCCTTACTTCAGTATATTTTTGGACGATAGCTGTCATTTATAACTCTGCAGGTTTGTGAATTACAGTGCCCCTGAGCTCCTTTCTTCAACTCGCTTTCTTTTGAGCTGGCCGCAACACCGCAGGATGGCTTCAGGCCCTAATCTGGTTCCGGCACGGCACGCTGAGCCTTTGGTTAATTCCTCTTCCTGGTGGGAAATGAGAGTTAAATTTGCCCGTCCAGACACCTCCAGCTAGTCTCTCATTGGTTCTCGCTATTCCTGTTCATCTTCCGCAGAAATTGCAAACTGGGCCAAACAGGAGGTTAAAGGGACTGACTCTCCAAGTCGGGAGGGTGTTAGTAAAGCGTCTGGAATGTTGCACCCGAGTACCAGGGTACGAAAACTGAGACATATTTGAACACGTCTCCCGATCACATGGTTGATCATACTCTAGGTTCCACATGCATGTTTTAGCTGAAGGAAGAATACCTTAAACCTGGGTAGTTGAAACCCGTGGAATGGGTACCATGCAATATGACTTCAAAGGGTCTTCATTTGCTCACCGAACCTCTCCAATCCTATCACTGCTGCGTTTATGCCCCTGTACACATGCTTGATTCTCTTTCGGAGACATAGCAATCCATAGGTTTTAAGATACTTACTAGTCAGGTACATTCTTAGGCATTTAATATGCGGTGTTGAGTCCATTTCGTTGAGCAAGGAGTAGCTCTTGTCTATTCCATATTTGGCTTAAGGAACTTTATCTGTGCTCATTTCAATCTCTGGTTTTATGCAGCACCCCAACTCACCTTTCCCCTTAAGCAAGCATAAGTTGGTTTTCTAAATTTGAGACCCTGTTCTGTTCTGTAATTCAGTTCCTGTGTAGCCAAGTTTACATTCCGTGTATTACTGATATCTTATGATGTTTCTTTTTCTGTGTGACTTATTTCAGTTAGAATCATCATACCTGAATCCACTCATTGTGCTGCTAAGGGCCTGATGACATAGATTTCATTGCTGAGTGATATTGCTTTGTAAGTAAATACCACAACTTCTTTATCCATTTTTCACTTTCTGCGATGTTGAACTTGTACGGTAAACGAGGTTCTTGTAAACAGAGGCGTCCCAAACTTTGGGGTGGCTGTGTCTTTTTGATTTTAATTTCCCTAAGCTATAGGACCATAAGTGGAAGTGCCCTAGGCTCTGTTGTTTTGTTTTTTAGATGTTTCAGGAAACACCATACACTTCTCCCGAGTGTCTGTTGGCAATTTACATCCCGCCCATCAGCATAACAAGGCTCCCAGTTCTCCATGGCCTGTCCTGCCTTTCTGGATTTTACACTTTTTTCAGATGGCCCTTTTGACCGGGGGGAAGTGAGACTTCATTGTAGTGCAGATTTCCTTTGCAAGCTTGCTTGGTTGGCCAAAAAGGGCGTATGCGTTTTTTCCTGAATATATTCAGGAAAAAACGCATACGCCCTTTTTGGCCAAGTGCATCATTGTGGACGTTCTGCCTCTTTTCCTATGCTTTCAATGCAATTCCAGTCTACCTCCTGAAATCGGTTTCCTGCAATTCTGCCCCGCTTTCAAGTCCTCTTGGCAGCCTTACTTCAGTATATTTTTGGACGATAGCTGTCATTTATAACTCTGCAGGTTTGTGAATTACAGTGCCCCTGAGCTCCTTTCTTCAACTCGCTTTCTTTTGAGCTGGCCGCAACACCGCAGGATGGCTTCAGGCCCTAATCTGGTTCCGGCACGGCACGCTGAGCCTTTGGTTAATTCCTCTTCCTGGTGGGAAATGAGAGTTAAATTTGCCCGTCCAGACACCTCCAGCTAGTCTCTCATTGGTTCTCGCTATTCCTGTTCATCTTCCGCAGAAATTGCAAACTGGGCCAAACAGGAGGTTAAAGGGACTGACTCTCCAAGTCGGGAGGGTGTTAGTAAAGCGTCTGGAATGTTGCACCCGAGTACCAGGGTACGAAAACTGAGACATATTTGAACACGTCTCCCGATCACATGGTTGATCATACTCTAGGTTCCACATGCATGTTTTAGCTGAAGGAAGAATACCTTAAACCTGGGTAGTTGAAACCCGTGGAATGGGTACCATGCAATATGACTTCAAAGGGTCTTCATTTGCTCACCGAACCTCTCCAATCCTATCACTGCTGCGTTTATGCCCCTGTACACATGCTTGATTCTCTTTCGGAGACATAGCAATCCATAGGTTTTAAGATACTTACTAGTCAGGTACATTCTTAGGCATTTAATATGCGGTGTTGAGTCCATTTCGTTGAGCAAGGAGTAGCTCTTGTCTATTCCATATTTGGCTTAAGGAACTTTATCTGTGTTCATTTCAATCTCTGGTTTTATGCAGCACCCCAACTCACCTTTCCCCTTAAGCAAGCATAAGTTGGTTTTCTAAATTTGAGACCCTGTTCTGTTCTGTAATTCAGTTCCTGTGTAGCCAAGTTTACATTCCGTGTATTACTGATATCTTATGATGGTTCTTTTTCTGTGTGACTTATTTCAGTTAGAATCATCATACCTGAATCCACTCATTGTGCTGCTAAGGGCCTGATGACATAGATTTCATTGCTGAGTGATATTGCTTTGTAAGTAAATACCACAACTTCTTTATCCATTTTTCACTTTCTGCGATGTTGAACTTGTACGGTAAACGAGGTTCTTGTAAACAGAGGCGTCCCAAACTTTGGGGTGGCTGTGTCTTTTTGATTTTAATTTCCCTAAGCTATAGGACCATAAGTGGAAGTGCCCTAGGCTCTGTTGCTTTGTTTTTTAGATGTTTCAGGAAACACCATACACTTCTCCCGAGTGTCTGTTGGCAATTTACATCCCGCCCATCAGCATAACAAGGCTCCCAGTTCTCCATGGCCTGTCCTGCCTTTCTGGATTTTACACTTTTTTCAGATGGCCCTTTTGACCGGGAGGAAGTGAGACTTCATTGTAGTGCAGATTTCCTTTGCAAGCTTGCTTGGTTGGCCAAAAAGGGCGTATGCGTCTTTTCCTGAATATATTCAGGAAAAAACGCATACGCCCTTTTTGGCCAAGTGCATCATTGTGGACGTTCTGCCTCTTTTCCTATGCTTTCAATGCAATTCCAGTCTGCCTCCTGAAATCGGTTTCCTGCAATTCTGCCCCGCTTTCAAGTCCTCTTGGCAGCCTTACTTCAGTATATTTTTGGACGATAGCTGTCATTTATAACTCTGCAGGTTTGTGAATTACAGTGCCCCTGAGCTCCTTTCTTCAACTCGCTTTCTTTTGAGCTGGCCGCAACACCGCAGGATGGCTTCAGGCCCTAATCTGGTTCCGGCACGGCACGCTGAGCCTTTGGTTAATTCCTCTTCCTGGTGGGAAATGAGAGTTAAATTTGCCCGTCCAGACACCTTCCAGCTAGTCTCTCATTGGTTCTCGCTATTCCTGTTCATCTTCCGCAGAAATTGCAAACTGGGCCAAACAGGAGGTTAAAGGGACTGACTCTCCAAGTCGGGAGGGTGTTAGTAAAGCGTCTGGAATGTTGCACCCGAGTACCAGGGTACGAAAACTGAGACATATTTGAACACGTCTCCCGATCACATGGTTGATCATACTCTAGGTTCCACATGCATGTTTTAGCTGAAGGAAGAATACCTTAAACCTGGGTAGTTGAAACCCGTGGAATGGGTACCATGCAATATGACTTCAAAGGGTCTTCATTTGCTCACCGAACCTCTCCAATCCTATCACTGCTGCGTTTATGCCCCTGTACACATGCTTGATTCTCTTTCGGAGACATAGCAATCCATAGGTTTTAAGATACTTACTAGTCAGGTACATTCTTAGGCATTTAATATGCGGTGTTGAGTCCATTTCGTTGAGCAAGGAGTAGCTCTTGTCTATTCCATATTTGGCTTAAGGAACTTTATCTGTGTTCATTTCAATCTCTGGTTTTATGCAGCACCCCAACTCACCTTTCCCCTTAAGCAAGCATAAGTTGGTTTTCTAAATTTGAGACCCTGTTCTGTTCTGTAATTCAGTTCCTGTGTAGCCAAGTTTACATTCCGTGTATTACTGATATCTTATGATATTTCTTTTTCTGTGTGACTTATTTCAGTTAGAATCATCATACCTGAATCCACTCATTGTGCTGCTAAGGGCCTGATGACATAGATTTCATTGCTGAGTGATATTGCTTTGTAAGTAAATACCACAACTTCTTTATCCATTTTTCACTTTCTGCGATGTTGAACTTGTACGGTAAACGAGGTTCTTGTAAACAGAGGCGTCCCAAACTTTGGGGTGGCTGTGTCTTTTTGATTTTAATTTCCCTAAGCTATAGGACCATAAGTGGAAGTGCCCTAGGCTCTGTTGCTTTGTTTTTTAGATGTTTCAGGAAACACCATACACTTCTCCCGAGTGTCTGTTGGCAATTTACATCCCGCCCATCAGCATAACAAGGCTCCCAGTTCTCCATGGCCTGTCCTGCCTTTCTGGATTTTACACTTTTTTCAGATGGCCCTTTTGACCGGGAGGAAGTGAGACTTCATTGTAGTGCAGATTTCCTTTGCAAGCTTGCTTGGTTGGCCAAAAAGGGCGTATGCGTTTTTTCCTGAATATATTCAGGAAAAAACGCATACGCCCTTTTTGGCCAAGTGCATCATTGTGGACGTTCTGCCTCTTTTCCTATGCTTTCAATGCAATTCCAGTCTGCCTCCTGAAATCGGTTTCCTGCAATTCTGCCCCGCTTTCAAGTCCTCTTGGCAGCCTTACTTCAGTATATTTTTGGACGATAGCTGTCATTTATAACTCTGCAGGTTTGTGAATTACAGTGCCCCTGAGCTCCTTTCTTCAACTCGCTTTCTTTTGAGCTGGCCGCAACACCGCAGGATGGCTTCAGGCCCTAATCTGGTTCCGGCACGGCACGCTGAGCCTTTGGTTAATTCCTCTTCCTGGTGGGAAATGAGAGTTAAATTTGCCCGTCCAGACACCTCCAGCTAGTCTCTCATTGGTTCTCGCTATTCCTGTTCATCTTCCGCAGAAATTGCAAACTGGGCCAAACAGGAGGTTAAAGGGACTGACTCTCCAAGTCGGGAGGGTGTTAGTAAAGCGTCTGGAATGTTGCACCCGAGTACCAGGGTACGAAAACTGAGACATATTTGAACACGTCTCCCGATCACATGGTTGATCATACTCTAGGTTCCACATGCATGTTTTAGCTGAAGGAAGAATACCTTAAACCTGGGTAGTTGAAACCCGTGGAATGGGTACCATGCAATATGACTTCAAAGGGTCTTCATTTGCTCACCGAACCTCTCCAATCCTATCACTGCTGCGTTTATGCCCCTGTACACATGCTTGATTCTCTTTCGGAGACATAGCAATCCATAGGTTTTAAGATACTTACTAGTCAGGTACATTCTTAGGCATTTAATATGCGGTGTTGAGTCCATTTCGTTGAGCAAGGAGTAGCTCTTGTCTATTCCATATTTGGCTTAAGGAACTTTATCTGTGCTCATTTCAATCTCTGGTTTTATGCAGCACCCCAACTCACCTTTCCCCTTAAGCAAGCATAAGTTGGTTTTCTAAATTTGAGACCCTGTTCTGTTCTGTAATTCAGTTCCTGTGTAGCCAAGTTTACATTCCGTGTATTACTGATATCTTATGATGTTTCTTTTTCTGTGTGACTTATTTCAGTTAGAATCATCATACCTGAATCCACTCATTGTGCTGCTAAGGGCCTGATGACATAGATTTCATTGCTGAGTGATATTGCTTTGTAAGTAAATACCACAACTTCTTTATCCATTTTTCACTTTCTGCGATGTTGAACTTGTACGGTAAACGCGGTTCTTGTAAACAGAGGCGTCCCAAACTTTGGGGTGGCTGTGTCTTTTTGATTTTAATTTCCCTAAGCTATAGGACCATAAGTGGAAGTGCCCTAGGCTCTGTTGCTTTGTTTTTTAGATGTTTCAGGAAACACCATACACTTCTCCCGAGTGTCTGTTGGCAATTTACATCCCGCCCATCAGCATAACAAGGCTCCCAGTTCTCCATGGCCTGTCCTGCCTTTCTGGATTTTACACTTTTTTCAGATGGCCCTTTTGACCGGGGGGAAGTGAGACTTCATTGTAGTGCAGATTTCCTTTGCAAGCTTGCTTGGTTGGCCAAAAAGGGCGTATGCGTTTTTTCCTGAATATATTCAGGAAAAAACACATACGCCCTTTTTGGCCAAGTGCATCATTGTGGACGTTCTGCCTCTTTTCCTATGCTTTCAATGCAATTCCAGTCTACCTCCTGAAATCGGTTTCCTGCAATTCTGCCCCGCTTTCAAGTCCTCTTGGCAGCCTTACTTCAGTATATTTTTGGACGATAGCTGTCATTTATAACTCTGCAGGTTTGTGAATTACAGTGCCCCTGAGCTCCTTTCTTCAACTCGCTTTCTTTTGAGCTGGCCGCAACACCGCAGGATGGCTTCAGGCCCTAATCTGGTTCCGGCACGGCACGCTGAGCCTTTGGTTAATTCCTCTTCCTGGTGGGAAATGAGAGTTAAATTTGCCCGTCCAGACACCTCCAGCTAGTCTCTCATTGGTTCTCGCTATTCCTGTTCATCTTCCGCAGAAATTGCAAACTGGGCCAAACAGGAGGTTAAAGGGACTGACTCTCCAAGTCGGGAGGGTGTTAGTAAAGCATCTGGAATGTTGCACCCGAGTACCAGGGTACGAAAACTGAGACATATTTGAACACGTCTCCCGATCACATGGTTGATCATACTCTAGGTTCCACATGCATGTTTTAGCTGAAGGAAGAATACCTTAAACCTGGGTAGTTGAAACCCATGGAATGGGTACTATGCAATATGACTTCAAAGGGTCTTCATTTGCTCACCGAACCTCTCCAATCCTATCACTGCTGCGTTTATGCCCCTGTACACATGCTTGATTCTCTTTCGGAGACATAGCAATCCATAGGTTTTAAGATACTTACTGGTCAGGTACATTCTTAGGCATTTAATATGCGGTGTTGAGTCCATTTCGTTGAGCAAGGAGTAGCTCTTGTCTATTCCATATTTGGCTTAAGGAACTTTATCTGTGCTCATTTCAATCTCTGGTTTTATGCAGCACCCCAACTCACCTTTCCCCTTAAGCAAGCATAAGTTGGTTTTCTAAATTTGAGACCCTGTTCTGTTCTGTAATTCAGTTCCTGTGTAGCCAAGTTTACATTCCGTGTATTACTGATATCTTATGATGTTTCTTTTTCTGTGTGACTTATTTCAGTTAGAATCATCATACCTGAATCCACTCATTGTGCTGCTAAGGGCCTGATGACATAGATTTCATTGCTGAGTGATATTGCTTTGTAAGTAAATACCACAACTTCTTTATCCATTTTTCACTTTCTGCGATGTTGAACTTGTACTGTAAACGAGGTTCTTGTAAACAGAGGCGTCCCAAACTTTGGGGTGGCTGTGTCTTTTTGATTTTAATTTCCCTAAGCTATAGGACCATAAGTGGAAGTGCCCTAGGCTCTGTTGCTTTGTTTTTTAGATGTTTCAGGAAACACCATACACTTCTCCCTAGTGTCTGTTGGCAATTTACATCCCACCCATCAGCATAACAAGGCTCCCAGTTCTCCATGGCCTGTCCTGCCTTTCTGGATTTTACACTTTTTTCAGATGGCCCTTTTGACCGGGGGGAAGTGAGACTTCATTGTAGTGCAGATTTCCTTTGCAAGCTTGCTTGGTTGGCCAAAAAGGGCGTATGCGTTTTTTCCTGAATATATTCAGGAAAAAACGCATACGCCCTTTTTGGCCAAGTGCATCATTGTGGACGTTCTGCCTCTTTTCCTATGCTTTCAATGCAATTCCAGTCTACCTCCTGAAATCGGTTTCCTGCAATTCTGCCCCGCTTTCAAGTCCTCTTGGCAGCCTTACTTCAGTATATTTTTGGACGATAGCTGTCATTTATAACTCTGCAGGTTTGTGAATTACAGTGCCCCTGAGCTCCTTTCTTCAACTCGCTTTCTTTTGAGCTGGCCGCAACACCGCAGGATGGCTTCAGGCCCTAATCTGGTTCCGGCACGGCACGCTGAGCCTTTGGTTAATTCCTCTTCCTGGTGGGAAATGAGAGTTAAATTTGCCCGTCCAGACACCTCCAGCTAGTCTCTCATTGGTTCTCGCTATTCCTGTTCATCTTCCGCAGAAATTGCAAACTGGGCCAAACAGGAGGTTAAAGGGACTGACCCTCCAAGTCGGGAGGGTGTTAGTAAAGCATCTGGAATGTTGCACCCGAGTACCAGGGTACGAAAACTGAGACATATTTGAACACATCTCCCGATCACATGGTTGATCATACTCTAGGTTCCACATGCATGTTTTAGCTGAAGGAAGAATACCTTAAACCTGGGTAGTTGAAACCCATGGAATGGGTACTATGCAATATGACTTCAAAGGGTTTTCATTTGCTCACCGAACCTCTCCAATCCTATCACTGCTGCGTTTATGCCCCTGTACACATGCTTGATTCTCTTTCGGAGACATAGCAATCCATAGGTTTTAAGATACTTACTGGTCAGGTACATTCTTAGGCATTTAATATGCGGTGTTGAGTCCATTTCGTTGAGCAAGGAGTAGCTCTTGTCTATTCCATATTTGGCTTAAGGAACTTTATCTGTGCTCATTTCAATCTCTGGTTTTATGCAGCACCCCAACTCACCTTTCCCCTTAAGCAAGCATAAGTTGGTTTTCTAAATTTGAGACCCTGTTCTGTTCTGTAATTCAGTTCCTGTGTAGCCAAGTTTACATTCCGTGTATTACTGATATCTTATGATGTTTCTTTTTCTGTGTGACTTATTTCAGTTAGAATCATCATACCTGAATCCACTCATTGTGCTGCTAAGGGCCTGATGACATAGATTTCATTGCTTAGTGATATTGCTTTGTAAGTAAATACCACAACTTCTTTATCCATTTTTCACTTTCTGCGATGTTGAACTTGTACTGTAAACGAGGTTCTTGTAAACAGAGGCGTCCCAAACTTTGGGGTGGCTGTGTCTTTTTGATTTTAATTTCCCTAAGCTATAGGACCATAAGTGGAAGTGCCCTAGGCTCTGTTGCTTTGTTTTTTAGATGTTTCAGGAAACACCATACACTTCTCCCGAGTGTCTGTTGGCAATTTACATCCCACCCATCAGCATAACAAGGCTCCCAGTTCTCCATGGCCTGTCCTGCCTTTCTGGATTTTACACTTTTTTCAGATGGCCCTTTTGACCGGGGGGAAGTGAGACTTCATTGTAGTGCAGATTTCCTTTGCAAGCTTGCTTGGTTGGCCAAAAAGGGCGTATGCGTTTTTTCCTGAATATATTCAGGAAAAAACGCATACGCCCTTTTTGGCCAAGTGCATCATTGTGGACGTTCTGCCTCTTTTCCTATGCTTTCAATGCAATTCCAGTCTACCTCCTGAAATCGGTTTCCTGCAATTCTGCCCCGCTTTCAAGTCCTCTTGGCAGCCTTACTTCAGTATATTTTTGGACGATAGCTGTCATTTATAACTCTGCAGGATTGTGAATTACAGTGCCCCTGAGCTCCTTTCTTCAACTCGCTTTCTTTTGAGCTGGCCGCAACACCGCAGGATGGCTTCAGGCCCTAATCTGGTTCCGGCACGGCATGCTGAGCCTTTGGTTAATTCCTCTTCCTGGTGGGAAATGAGAGTTAAATTTGCCCGTCCAGACACCTCCAGCTAGTCTCTCATTGGTTCTCCCTATTCCTGTTCATCTTCCGCAGAAATTGCAAACTGGGCCAAACAGGAGCTTAAAGGTGCTGACTCTCCAAGTGCGGAGAGTGTTAGTAAAGCGTCTGGAATGTTGCACCCGAGAACCAGGGGAGGACAACTGAGACATATTTGAACATGTCTCCCGTTCACACGGTTGATCATACTCTGGGTTCCACATGCATGTTTTAGCTGAAGGAAGAATACCTTAAACCTGGAGAGTTGAGACCCGTGGAATGGGTACCATGCAATATGACTTCAAAGGGTCTTCATTTGCTCACTGAACCTCTCCAATCCTATCACTGCTGCGTTTATGCCCCTGTACACATGCTTGATTCTCTTTTGGAGACGTAGCAATCCATAGGTTTTAAGATACTTACTAGTCAGGTACATTCTTAGACGTTTAATATGGGGTGTTGAGTCCATTTCATTGAGCAAGGAGTAGCTCTTGCTATTCCATATTTGGCTTAAGGAACTTTATCTGTGCTCATTTCAATGTCTGGTTTTATGCAGCACCCCAACTCACCTTTCCCCTTAAGCAAGCATAAGTTGGTTTTCTAATTTTGAGACCCTGTTCTGTTTTGGAATTCAGTTCCTGTGTAGCCAAGTTTACATTCCGTGTATTAGTGATATCTTATGATGTTTCTTTTTCTGTGTGACTTATTTCAGTTAGAATCATCGTACCTGAATCCACTCATTATGCTGCTACGGGCCTGATGACATAGATTTCATTGTTGAGTGATACTGCATTGTACGTAAGTACCACAAGTTCTTTATCCATTTTTCACTTTCTGTGATATTGAACTTGTACGGTAAACGAGGTTCTTGTAAACAGAGGCGTCCCAAACTTTGGGGTGGCTGTGTCTTTTTGATTTTAATTTCCCTAAGCTATAGGACCATAAGTGGAAGTGCCCTAGGCTCTGTTGCTTTGTTTTTTAGATGTTTCAGGAAACACCATACACTTCTCCCGAGTGTCTGTTGGCAATTTACATCCCGCCCATCAGCATAACAAGGCTCCCAGTTCTCCATGGCCTGTCCTGCCTTTCTGGATTTTACACTTTTTTCAGATGGCCCTTTTGACCGGGGGGAAGTGAGACTTCATTGTAGTGCAGATTTCCTTTGCAAGCTTGCTTGGTTGGCCAAAAAGGGCGTATGCGTTTTTTCCTGAATATATTCAGGAAAAAACGCATACGCCCTTTTTGGCCAAGTGCATCATTGTGGACGTTCTGCCTCTTTTCCTATGCTTTCAATGCAATTCCAGTCTACCTCCTGAAATCGGTTTCCTGCAATTCTGCCCCGCTTTCAAGTCCTCTTGGCAGCCTTACTTCAGTATATTTTTGGACGATAGCTGTCATTTATAACTCTGCAGGTTTGTGAATTACAGTGCCCCTGAGCTCCTTTCTTCAACTCGCTTTCTTTTGAGCTGGCCGCAACACCGCAGGATGGCTTCAGGCCCTAATCTGGTTCCGGCACGGCACGCAGATCCTTTGGTTAATTCCTCTTCCTGGTGGGAAATGAGAGTTAAATTTGCCCGTCCAGACACCTCCAGCTAGTCTCTCATTGGTTCTCGCTATTCCTGTTCATCTTCCGCAGAAATTGCAAACTGGGCCAAACAGGAGGTTAAAGGGACTGACTCTCCAAGTCGGGAGGGTGTTAGTAAAGCGTCTGGAATGTTGCACCCGAGTACCAGGGTACGAAAACTGAGACATATTTGAACACGTCTCCCGATCACATGGTTGATCATACTCTAGGTTCCACATGCATGTTTTAGCTGAAGGAAGAATACCTTAAACCTGGGTAGTTGAAACCCGTGGAATGGGTACCATGCAATATGACTTCAAAGGGTCTTCATTTGCTCACCGAACCTCTCCAATCCTATCACTGCTGCGTTTATGCCCCTGTACACATGCTTGATTCTCTTTCGGAGACATAGCAATCCATAGGTTTTAAGATACTTACTAGTCAGGTACATTCTTAGGCATTTAATATGCGGTGTTGAGTCCATTTCGTTGAGCAAGGAGTAGCTCTTGTCTATTCCATATTTGGCTTAAGGAACTTTATCTGTGCTCATTTCAATCTCTGGTTTTATGCAGCACCCCAACTCACCTTTACCCTTAAGCAAGCATAAGTTGGTTTTCTAAATTTGAGACCCTGTTCTGTTCTGTAATTCAGTTCCTGTGTAGCCAAGTTTACATTCCGTGTATTACTGATATCTTATGATGTTTCTTTTTCTGTGTGACTTATTTCAGTTAGAATCATCATACCTGAATCCACTCATTGTGCTGCTAAGGGCCTGATGACATAGATTTCATTGCTGAGTGATATTGCTTTGTAAGTAAATACCACAACTTCTTTATCCATTTTTCACTTTCTGCGATGTTGAACTTGTACTGTAAACGAGGTTCTTGTAAACAGAGGCGTCCCAAACTTTGGGGTGGCTGTGTCTTTTTGATTTTAATTTCCCTAAGCTATAGGACCATAAGTGGAAGTGCCCTAGGCTCTGTTGCTTTGTTTTTTAGATGTTTCAGGAAACACCATACACTTCTCCCGAGTGGCTGTTGGCAATTTACATCCCGCCCATCAGCATAACAAGGCTCCCAGTTCTCCATGGCCTGTCCTGCCTTTCTGGATTTTACACTTTTTTCAGATGGCCCTTTTGACCGGGGGGAAGTGAGACTTCATTGTAGTGCAGATTTCCTTTGCAAGCTTGCTTGGTTGGCCAAAAAGGGCGTATGCGTTTTTTCCTGAATATATTCAGGAAAAAACGCATACGCCCTTTTTGGCCAAGTGCATCATTGTGGACGTTCTGCCTCTTTTCCTATGCTTTCAATGCAATTCCAGTCTACCTCCTGAAATCGGTTTCCTGCAATTCTGCCCCGCTTTCAAGTCCTCTTGGCAGCCTTACTTCAGTATATTTTTGGACGATAGCTGTCATTTATAACTCTGCAGGTTTGTGAATTACAGTGCCCCTGAGCTCCTTTCTTCAACTCGCTTTCTTGTGACCTGGCCGCAACACCGCAGGATGGCTTCAGGCCCTAATCTGGTTCCGGCACGGCACGCTGAGCCTTTGGTTAATTCCTCTTCCTGGTGGGAAATGAGAGTTAAATTTGCCCGTCCAGACACCTCCAGCTAGTCTCTCATTGGTTCTCGCTATTCCTGTTCATCTTCCGCAGAAATTGCAAACTGGGCCAAACAGGAGGTTAAAGGGACTGACTCTCGAAGTCTGGAGAGTGTTAGTAAAGCGTATGGAATGTTGCACCCGAGTACCAGGGTACGAAAACTGAGACATATTTGAACACGTCTCCCGATCACCTGGTTGATCATACTCTAGGTTCCACATGCATGTTTTAGCTGAAGGAAGAATACCTTAAACCTGGGTAGTTGAAACCCGTGGAATGGGTACCATGCAATATGACTTCAAAGGGTCTTCATTTGCTCACCGAACCTCTCCAATCCTATCACTGCTGCGTTTATACCCCTGTACACATGCTTGATTCTCTTTCGGAGACATAGCAATCCATAGGTTTTAAGATACTTACTAGTCAGGTACATTCTTAGGCGTTTAATATGCGGTTTTGAGTCCATTTCGTTGAGCAAGGAGTAGCTCTTGTCTATTCCATATTTGGCTTAAGTAACTTTATCTGTGCTCATTTCAATCTCTGGTTTTATGCAGCACCCCAACTCACCTTTACCCTTAAGCAAGCATAAGTTGGTTTTCTTAATTTGAGACCCTGTTCTGTTCTGTAATTCAGTTCCTGTGGAGCCAAGTTTACATTCCGTGTATTACTGATATCTTATGATGTTTCTTTTTCTGTGTGACTTATTTCAGTTAGAATCATCATACCTGAATCCACTCATTGTGCTGCTAAGGGCCTGATGACATAGATTTCATTGCTGAGTGATATTGCTTTGTAAGTAAATACCACAACTTCTTTATCCATTTTTCACTTTCTGCGATGTTGAACTTGTACTGTAAACGAGGTTCTTGTAAACAGAGGCGTCCCAAACTTTGGGGTGGCTGTGTCTTTTTGATTTTAATTTCCCTAAGCTATAGGACCATAAGTGGAAGTGCCCTAGGCTCTGTTGCTTTGTTTTGTAGATGTTTCAGGAAACACCATACACTTCTCCCGAGTGTCTGTTGGCAATTTACATCCCGCCCATCAGCATAACAAGGCTCCCAGTTCTCCATGGCCTGTCCTGCCTTTCTGGATTTTACACTTTTTTCAGATGGCCCTTTTGACCGGGGGGAAGTGAGACTTCATTGTAGTGCAGATTTCCTTTGCAAGCTTGCTTGGTTGGTCAAAAAGGGCGTATGCGTTTTTTCCTGAATATATTCAGGAAAAAACGCATACGCCCTTTTTGGCCAAGTGCATCATTGTGGACGTTCTGCCTCTTTTCCTATGCTTTCAATGCAATTCCAGTCTACCTCCTGAAATCGGTTTCCTGCAATTCTGCCCCGCTTTCAAGTCCTCTTGGCAGCCTTACTTCAGTATATTTTTGGACGATAGCTGTCATTTATAACTCTGCAGGTTTGTGAATTACAGTGCCCCTGAGCTCCTTTCTTCAACTCGCTTTCTTTTGAGCTGGCCGCAACACCGCAGGATGGCTTCAGGCCCTAATCTGGTTCCGGCACGGCACGCAGATCCTTTGGTTAATTCCTCTTCCTGGTGGGAAATGAGAGTTAAATTTGCCCGTCCAGACACCTCCAGCTAGTCTCTCATTGGTTCTCGCTATTCCTGTTCATCTTCCGCAGAAATTGCAAACTGGGCCAAACAGGAGGTTAAAGGGACTGACTCTCCAAGTCGGGAGGGTGTTAGTAAAGCGTCTGGAATGTTGCACCCGAGTACCAGGGTACGAAAACTGAGACATATTTGAACACGTCTCCCGATCACATGGTTGATCATACTCTAGGTTCCACATGCATGTTTTAGCTGAAGGAAGAATACCTTAAACCTGGGTAGTTGAAACCCGTGGAATGGGTACCATGCAATATGACTTCAAAGGGTCTTCATTTGCTCACCGAACCTCTCCAATCCTATCACTGCTGCGTTTATGCCCCTGTACACATGCTTGATTCTCTTTCGGAGACATAGCAATCCATAGGTTTTAAGATACTTACTAGTCAGGTACATTCTTAGGCATTTAATATGCGGTGTTGAGTCCATTTCGTTGAGCAAGGAGTAGCTCTTGTCTATTCCATATTTGGCTTAAGGAACTTTATCTGTGCTCATTTCAATCTCTGGTTTTATGCAGCACCCCAACTCACCTTTACCCTTAAGCAAGCATAAGTTGGTTTTCTAAATTTGAGACCCTGTTCTGTTCTGTAATTCAGTTCCTGTGTAGCCAAGTTTACATTCCGTGTATTACTGATATCTTATGATGTTTCTTTTTCTGTGTGACTTATTTCAGTTAGAATCATCATACCTGAATCCACTCATTGTGCTGCTAAGGGCCTGATGACATAGATTTCATTGCTGAGTGATATTGCTTTGTAAGTAAATACCACAACTTCTTTATCCATTTTTCACTTTCTGCGATGTTGAACTTGTACTGTAAACGAGGTTCTTGTAAACAGAGGCGTCCCAAACTTTGGGGTGGCTGTGTCTTTTTGATTTTAATTTCCCTAAGCTATAGGACCATAAGTGGAAGTGCCCTAGGCTCTGTTGCTTTGTTTTTTAGATGTTTCAGGAAACACCATACACTTCTCCCGAGTGTCTGTTGGCAATTTACATCCCGCCCATCAGCATAACAAGGCTCCCAGTTCTCCATGGCCTGTCCTGCCTTTCTGGATTTTACACTTTTTTCAGATGGCCCTTTTGACCGGGGGGAAGTGAGACTTCATTGTAGTGCAGATTTCCTTTGCAAGCTTGCTTGGTTGGCCAAAAAGGGCGTATGCGTTTTTTCCTGAATATATTCAGGAAAAAACGCATACGCCCTTTTTGGCCAAGTGCATCATTGTGGACGTTCTGCCTCTTTTCCTATGCTTTCAATGCAATTCCAGTCTACCTCCTGAAATCGGTTTCCTGCAATTCTGCCCCGCTTTCAAGTCCTCTTGGCAGCCTTACTTCAGTATATTTTTGGACGATAGCTGTCATTTATAAGTCTGCAGGTTTGTGAATTACAGTGCCCCTGAGCTCCTTTCTTCAACTCGCTTTCTTGTGACCTGGCCGCAACACCGCAGGATGGCTTCAGGCCCTAATCTGGTTCCGGCACGGCACGCTGAGCCTTTGGTTAATTCCTCTTCCTGGTGGGAAATGAGAGTTAAATTTGCCCGTCCAGACACCTCCAGCTAGTCTCTCATTGGTTCTCGCTATTCCTGTTCATCTTCCGCAGAAATTGCAAACTGGGCCAAACAGGAGGTTAAAGGGACTGACTCTCGAAGTCTGGAGAGTGTTAGTAAAGCGTATGGAATGTTGCACCCGAGTACCAGGGTACGAAAACTGAGACATATTTGAACACGTCTCCCGATCACCTGGTTGATCATACTCTAGGTTCCACATGCATGTTTTAGCTGAAGGAAGAATACCTTAAACCTGGGTAGTTGAAACCCGTGGAATGGGTACCATGCAATATGACTTCAAAGGGTCTTCATTTGCTCACCGAACCTCTCCAATCCTATCACTGCTGCGTTTATACCCCTGTACACATGCTTGATTCTCTTTCGGAGACATAGCAATCCATAGGTTTTAAGATACTTACTAGTCAGGTACATTCTTAGGCGTTTAATATGCGGTTTTGAGTCCATTTCGTTGAGCAAGGAGTAGCTCTTGTCTATTCCATATTTGGCTTAAGGAACTTTATCTGTGCTCATTTCAATCTCTGGTTTTATGCAGCACCCCAACTCACCTTTACCCTTAAGCAAGCATAAGTTGGTTTTCTTAATTTGAGACCCTGTTCTGTTCTGTAATTCAGTTCCTGTGGAGCCAAGTTTACATTCCGTGTATTACTGATATCTTATGATGTTTCTTTTTCTGTGTGACTTATTTCAGTTAGAATCATCATACCTGAATCCACTCATTGTGCTGCTAAGGGCCTGATGACATAGATTTCATTGCTGAGTGATATTGCTTTGTAAGTAAATACCACAACTTCTTTATCCATTTTTCACTTTCTGCGATGTTGAACTTGTACTGTAAACGAGGTTCTTGTAAACAGAGGCGTCCCAAACTTTGGGGTGGCTGTGTCTTTTTGATTTTAATTTCCCTAAGCTATAGGACCATAAGTGGAAGTGCCCTATGCTCTGTTGCTTTGTTTTTTAGATGTTTCAGGAAACACCATACACTTCTCCCGAGTGTCTGTTGGCAATTTACATCCCGCCCATCAGCATAACAAGGCTCCCAGTTCTCCATGGCCTGTCCTGCCTTTCTGGATTTTACACTTTTTTCAGATGGCCCTTTTGACCGGGGGGAAGTGAGACTTCATTGTAGTGCAGATTTCCTTTGCAAGCTTGCTTGGTTGGCCAAAAAGGGCGTATGCGTTTTTTCCTGAATATATTCAGGAAAAAACGCATACGCCCTTTTTGGCCAAGTGCATCATTGTGGACGTTCTGCCTCTTTTCCTATGCTTTCAATGCAATTCCAGTCTACCTCCTGAAATCGGTTTCCTGCAATTCTGCCCGGCTTTCAAGTCCTCTTGGCAGCCTTACTTCAGTATATTTTTGGACGATAGCTGTCATTTATAACTCTGCAGGTTTGTGAATTACAGTGCCCCTGAGCTCCTTTCTTCAACTCGCTTTCTTTTGAGCTGGCCGCAACACCGCAGGATGGCTTCAGGCCCTAATCTGGTTCCGGCACGGCACGCTGAGCCTTTGGTTAATTCCTCTTCCTGGTGGGAAATGAGAGTTAAATTTGCCCGTCCAGACACCTCCAGCTAGTCTCTCATTGGTTCTCTCTATTCCTGTTCATCTTCCGCAGAAATTGCAAACTGGGCCAAACAGGAGGTTAAAGGGACTGACTCTCGAAGTCGGGAGAGTGTTAGTAAAGCGTATGGAATGTTGCACCCGAGTACCAGGGTACGAAAACTGAGACATATTTGAACACGTCTCCCGATCACCTGGTTGATCATACTCTAGGTTCCACATGCATGTTTTAGCTGAAGGAAGAATACCTTAAACCTGGGTAGTTGAAACCCGTGGAATGGGTACCATGCAATATGACTTCAAAGGGTCTTCATTTGCTCACCGAACCTCTCCAATCCTATCACTGCTGCGTTTATACCCCTGTACACATGCTTGATTCTCTTTCGGAGACATAGCAATCCATAGGTTTTAAGATACTTACTAGTCAGGTACATTCTTAGGCGTTTAATATGCGGTGTTGAGTCCATTTCGTTGAGCAAGGAGTAGCTCTTGTCTATTCCATATTTGGCTTAAGGAACTTTATCTGTGCTCATTTCAATCTCTGGTTTTATGCAGCACCCCAACTCACCTTTACCCTTAAGCAAGCATAAGTTGGTTTTCTTAATTTGAGACCCTGTTCTGTTCTGTAATTCAGTTCCTGTGGAGCCAAGTTTACATTCCGTGTATTACTGATATCTTATGATGTTTCTTTTTCTGTGTGACTTATTTCAGTTAGAATCATCATACCTGAATCCACTCATTGTGCTGCTAAGGGCCTGATGACATAGATTTCATTGCTGAGTGATATTGCTTTTTAAGTAAATACCACAACTTCTTTATCCATTTTTCACTTTCTGCGATGTTGAACTTGTACTGTAAACGAGGTTCTTGTAAACAGAGGCGTCCCAAACTTTGGGGTGGCTGTGTCTTTTTGATTTTAATTTCCCTAAGCTATAGGACCATAAGTGGAAGTGCCCTAGGCTCTGTTGCTTTGTTTTTTAGATGTTTCAGGAAACACCATACACTTCTCCCGAGTGTCTGTTGGCAATTTACATCCCGCCCATCAGCATAACAAGGCTCCCAGTTCTCCATGGCCTGTCCTGCCTTTCTGGATTTTACACTTTTTTCAGATGGCCCTTTTGACCGGGGGGAAGTGAGACTTCATTGTAGTGCAGATTTCCTTTGCAAGTTTGCTTGGTTGGCCAAAAAGGGCGTATGCGTTTTTTCCTGAATATATTCAGGAAAAAACGCATACGCCCTTTTTGGCCAAGTGCATCATTGTGGACGTTCTGCCTCTTTTCCTATGCTTTCAATGCAATTCCAGTCTACCTCCTGAAATCGGTTTCCTGCAATTCTGCCCCGCTTTCAAGTCCTCTTGGCAGCCTTACTTCAGTATATTTTTGGACGATTGCTGTCATTTATAACTCTGCAGGTTTGTGAATTACAGTGCCCCTGAGCTCCTTTCTTCAACTCGCTTTCTTTTGAGCTGGCCGCAACACCGCAGGATGGCTTCAGGCCCTAATCTGGTTCCGGCACGGCACGCTGAGCCTTTGGTTAATTCCTCTTCCTGGTGGGAAATGAGAGTTAAATTTGCCCGTCCAGACACCTCCAGCTAGTCTCTCATTGGTTCTCGCTATTCCTGTTCATCTTCCACAGAAATTGCAAACTGGGCCAAACAGGAGGTTAAAGGGACTGACTCTCCAAGTCGGGAGGGTGTTAGTAAAGCGTCTGGAATGTTGCACCCGAGTACCAGGGTACGAAAACTGAGACATATTTGAACACGTCTCCCGATCACCTGGTTGATCATACTCTAGGTTCCACATGCATGTTTTAGCTGAAGGAAGAATACCTTAAACCTGGGTAGTTGAAACCCGTGGAATGGGTACCATGCAATATGACTTCAAAGGGTCTTCATTTGCTCACCGAACCTCTCCAATCCTATCACTGCTGCGTTTATGCCCCTGTACACATGCTTGATTCTCTTTCGGAGACATAGCAATCCATAGGTTTTAAGATACTTACTAGTCAGGTACATTCTTAGGCATTTAATATGCGGTGTTGAGTCCATTTCGTTGAGCAAGGAGTAGCTCTTGTCTATTCCATATTTGGCTTAAGGAACTTTATCTGTGCTCATTTCAATCTCTGGTTTTATGCAGCACCCCAACTCACCTTTACCCTTAAGCAAGCATAAGTTGGTTTTCTTAATTTGAGACCCTGTTCTGTTCTGTAATTCAGTTCCTGTGGAGCCAAGTTTACATTCCGTGTATTACTGATATCTTATGATGTTTCTTTTTCTGTGTGACTTATTTCAGTTAGAATCATCATACCTGAATCCACTCATTGTGCTGCTAAGGGCCTGATGACATAGATTTCATTGCTGAGTGATATTGCTTTGTAAGTAAATACCACAACTTCTTTATCCATTTTTCACTTTCTGCAATGTTGAACTTGTACTGTAAACGAGGTTCTTGTAAACAGAGGCGTCCCAACCTTTGGGGTGGCTGTGTCTTTTTGATTTTAATTTCCCTAAGCTATAGGACCATAAGTGGAAGTGCCCTAGGCTCTGTTGCTTTGTTTTTTAGATGTTTCAGGAAACACCATACACTTCTCCCGAGTGTCTGTTGGCAATTTACATCCCGCCCATCAGCATAACAAGGCTCCCAGTTCTCCATGGCCTGTCCTGCCTTTCTGGATTTTACACTTTTTTCAGATGGCCCTTTTGACCGGGGGGAAGTGAGACTTCATTGTAGTGCAGATTTCCTTTGCAAGTTTGCTTGGTTGGCCAAAAAGGGCGTATGCGTTTTTTCCTGAATATATTCAGGAAAAAACGCATACGCCCTTTTTGGCCAAGTGCATCATTGTGGACGTTCTGCCTCTTTTCCTATGCTTTCAATGCAATTCCAGTCTACCTCCTGAAATCGGTTTCCTGCAATTCTGCCCCGCTTTCAAGTCCTCTTGGCAGCCTTACTTCAGTATATTTTTGGACGATTGCTGTCATTTATAACTCTGCAGGTTTGTGAATTACAGTGCCCCTGAGCTCCTTTCTTCAACTCGCTTTCTTTTGAGCTGGCCGCAACACCGCAGGATGGCTTCAGGCCCTAATCTGGTTCCGGCACGGCACGCTGAGCCTTTGGTTAATTCCTCTTCCTGGTGGGAAATGAGAGTTAAATTTGCCCGTCCAGACACCTCCAGCTAGTCTCTCATTGGTTCTCGCTATTCCTGTTCATCTTCCACAGAAATTGCAAACTGGGCCAAACAGGAGGTTA
This sequence comes from Pseudorca crassidens, assembly GCF_039906515.1. Classification (NCBI taxonomy): domain Eukaryota; kingdom Metazoa; phylum Chordata; class Mammalia; order Artiodactyla; family Delphinidae; genus Pseudorca; species Pseudorca crassidens. The sequence goes on from NW_027136305.1 coordinate 1,209,250, forward strand.
AAGGGACTGACTCTCCAAGTCGGGAGGGTGTTAGTAAAGCGTCTGGAATGTTGCACCCGAGTACCAGGGTACGAAAACTGAGACATATTTGAACACGTCTCCCGATCACCTGGTTGATCATACTCTAGGTTCCACATGCATGTTTTAGCTGAAGGAAGAATACCTTAAACCTGGGTAGTTGAAACCCGTGGAATGGGTACCATGCAATATGACTTCAAAGGGTCTTCATTTGCTCACCGAACCTCTCCAATCCTATCACTGCTGCGTTTATGCCCCTGTACACATGCTTGATTCTCTTTCGGAGACATAGCAATCCATAGGTTTTAAGATACTTACTAGTCAGGTACATTCTTAGGCATTTAATATGCGGTGTTGAGTCCATTTCGTTGAGCAAGGAGTAGCTCTTGTCTATTCCATATTTGGCTTAAGGAACTTTATCTGTGCTCATTTCAATCTCTGGTTTTATGCAGCACCCCAACTCACCTTTACCCTTAAGCAAGCATAAGTTGGTTTTCTTAATTTGAGACCCTGTTCTGTTCTGTAATTCAGTTCCTGTGGAGCCAAGTTTACATTCCGTGTATTACTGATATCTTATGATGTTTCTTTTTCTGTGTGACTTATTTCAGTTAGAATCATCATACCTGAATCCACTCATTGTGCTGCTAAGGGCCTGATGACATAGATTTCATTGCTGAGTGATATTGCTTTGTAAGTAAATACCACAACTTCTTTATCCATTTTTCACTTTCTGCAATGTTGAACTTGTACTGTAAACGAGGTTCTTGTAAACAGAGGCGTCCCAAACTTTGGGGTGGCTGTGTCTTTTTGATTTTAATTTCCCTAAGCTATAGGACCATAAGTGGAAGTGCCCTAGGCTCTGTTGCTTTGTTTTTTAGATGTTTCAGGAAACACCATACACTTCTCCCGAGTGTCTGTTGGCAATTTACATCCCGCCCATCAGCATAACAAGGCTCCCAGTTCTCCATGGCCTGTCCTGCCTTTCTGGATTTTACACTTTTTTCAGATGGCCCTTTTGACCGGGGGGAAGTGAGACTTCATTGTAGTGCAGATTTCCTTTGCAAGTTTGCTTGGTTGGCCAAAAAGGGCGTATGCGTTTTTTCCTGAATATATACAGGAAAAAACGCATACGCCCTTTTTGGCCAAGTGCATCATTGTGGACGTTCTGCCTCTTTTCCTATGCTTTCAATGCAATTCCAGTCTACCTCCTGAAATCGGTTTCCTGCAATTCTGCCCCGCTTTCAACTCCTCTTGGCAGCCTTACTTCAGTATATTTTTGGACGATTGCTGTCATTTATAACTCTGCAGGTTTGTGAATTACAGTGCCCCTGAGCTCCTTTCTTCAACTCGCTTTCTTTTGAGCTGGCCGCAACACCGCAGGATGGCTTCAGGCCCTAATCTGGTTCCGGCACGGCACGCTGAGCCTTTGGTTAATTCCTCTTCCTGGTGGGAAATGAGAGTTAAATTTGCCCGTCCAGACACCTCCAGCTAGTCTCTCATTGGTTCTCGCTATTCCTGTTCATCTTCCGCAGAAATTGCAAACTGGGCCAAACAGGAGGTTAAAGGGACTGACTCTCCAAGTCGGGAGGGTGTTACTAAAGCGTCTGGAATGTTGTACCCGAGTACCAGGGTACGAAAACTGAGACATATTTGAACACGTCTCCCGATCACCTGGTTGATCATACTCTAGGTTCCACATGCATGTTTTAGCTGAAGGAAGAATACCTTAAACCTGGGTAGTTGAAACCCGTGGAATGGGTACCATGCAATATGACTTCAAAGGGTCTTCATTTGCTCACCGAACCTCTCCAATCCTTTCACTGCTGCGTTTATGCCCCTGTACACATGCTTGATTCTCTTTCGGAGACATAGCAATCCATAGGTTTTAAGATACTTACTAGTCAGGTACATTCTTAGGCATTTAATATGCGGTGTTGAGTCCATTTCGTTGAGCAAGGAGTAGCTCTTGTCTATTCCATATTTGGCTTAAGGAACTTTATCTGTGCTCATTTCAATCTCTGGTTTTATGCAGCACCCCAACTCACCTTTACCCTTAAGCAAGCATAAGTTGGTTTTCTTAATTTGAGACCCTGTTCTGTTCTGTAATTCAGTTCCTGTGGAGCCAAGTTTACATTCCGTGTATTACTGATATCTTATGATGTTTCTTTTTCTGTGTGACTTATTTCAGTTAGAATCATCATACCTGAATCCACTCATTGTGCTGCTAAGGGCCTGATGACATAGATTTCATTGCTGAGTGATATTGCTTTGTAAGTAAATACCACAACTTCTTTATCCATTTTTCACTTTCTGCAATGTTGAACTTGTACTGTAAACGAGGTTCTTGTAAACAGAGGCGTCCCAAACTTTGGGGTGGCTGTGTCTTTTTGATTTTAATTTCCCTAAGCTATAGGACCATAAGTGGAAGTGCCCTAGGCTCTGTTGCTTTGTTTTTTAGATGTTTCAGGAAACACCATACACTTCTCCCGAGTGTCTGTTGGCAATTTACATCCCGCCCATCAGCATAACAAGGCTCCCAGTTCTCCATGGCCTGTCCTGCCTTTCTGGATTTTACACTTTTTTCAGATGGCCCTTTTGACCGGGGGGAAGTGAGACTTCATTGTAGTGCAGATTTCCTTTGCAAGTTTGCTTGGTTGGCCAAAAAGGGCGTATGCGTTTTTTCCTGAATATATTCAGGAAAAAACGCATATGCCCTTTTTGGCCAAGTGCATCATTGTGGACGTTCTGCCTCTTTTCCTATGCTTTCAATGCAATTCCAGTCTACCTCCTGAAATCGGTTTCCTGCAATTCTGCCCCGCTTTCAAGTCCTCTTGGCAGCCTTACTTCAGTATATTTTTGGACGATAGCTGTCATTTATAACTCTGCAGTTTTGTGAATTACAGTGCCCCTGAGCTCCTTTCTTCAACTCGCTTTCTTGTGACCTGGCTGCAACACCGCAGGATGTCTTCAGGCCCTAATCTGGTTCCGGCACGGCATGCTGAGCCTTTGGTTATTTCCTCTTCCTGGTGGGAAATGAGAGTTAAATTTGCCCGTCCAGACACCTCCAGCTAGTCTCTCATTGGTTCTCCCTATTTCTGTTCATCTTCCGCAGAAATTGCAAACTAGGCCAAACAGGAGTTTAAAGGCGCTGACTCTCCAAGTGGGGAGAGTGTTAGTAAAGCATCTGGAATGTTGCACCCGAGTACCAGGGGAGGAAAACTGAGACATATTTGAACATGTCTCCCGTTCACACGGTTGATCATACTCTGGGTTCCACATGCATGTTTTAGCTGAAGGAAGAATACCTTAAACCTGGAGAGTTGAGACCCGTGGAATGGGTACCATGCAATATGACTTCAAAGGGTCTTCATTTGCTCACTGAACCTCTCCAATCCTATCACTGCTGCGTTTATGCCCCTGTACACATGCTTGATTCTCTTTTGGAGACATAGCAATCCATAGGTTTTAAGATACTTACTAGTCAGGTACATTCTTAGGCATTTAATATGCGGTGTTGAGTCCATTTCGTTGAGCAAGGAGTAGCTCTTGTCTATTCCATATTTGGCTTAAGGAACTTTATCTGTGTTCATTTCAATCTCTGGTGTTATGCAGCACCCCAACTCACCTTTCCCCTTAAGCAAGCATAAGTTGGTTTTCTAAATTTGAGACCCTGTTCTGTTTTGGTATTCAGTTCCTGTGTAGCCAAGTTTACATTCCGTGTATTAGTGATATCTTATGATGTTTCTTTTTCTGTGTGTCTTATTTCAGTTAGAATCATCGTACCTGAATCCACTCATTATGCTGCTACGGGCCTGATGACATAGATTTCATTACTGAGTGATACTGCATTGTACGTAAGTACCACAAGTTCTTTATCCATTTTTCACTTTCTTTGATATTGAACTTGTACGGTTAACGAGGTTCTTGTAAACAGAGGCGTCCCAAATTTTGGGGTGGCTGTGTCTTTTTGATTTTAATTTCCCTAAGCTATAGGACCATAAGTGGAAGTGCCCTAGGCTCTGTTGCTTTGTTTTTTAGATGTTTCAGGAAACACCATACACATCCCGCCCATCAGCATAACAAGGCTCCGAGTTCTCCATGGCCTGTCCTGCCTTTCTGGATTTTACACTTTTTTCAGATGGCCCTTTTGACCAGGGGGAAGTGAGACTTCATTGTAGTGCAGATTTCCTTTGCAAGCTTGCTTGGTTGGCCAAAAAGGGCGTATGCCTTTTTTCCTGAATAAATTCAGGAAAAAAGGCATACACCTTTTTTGGCCAAGTGCATCATTGTGGACGTTCTGCCTCTTTTCCTATGCTTTAAATGCAATTCCAGTCTACCTCCTGAAATCGTTTTCCTGCAATTCTGCCTTGCTTTCAATGCCTCTTCATAGCCTTACCTCAATATATTTTTTGAAAATAGTTGGCCTTTATAACTCTGCAAGTTTTTGAATTGCAGTGGCCCTTAGCTCCATTTTTCAGCTCTTATTTTTGTGATCTTGCCTCATAACCACAGGATTCCTTCAGGCCCTATTCTTCTTCTGGGGCACCTTGCTGTGCCTTTGGTTTATTCTTCTTACTGATGTGAATTTAGAGTGACATGTGCCCATTGAAACCGCTACAGCTAGTTTCTCACTGGTTCCCCCTCTTCCCATTCATCCTCCGCACTAACTGCAGACTGTGCGATACCAGAACTTAAAGGCATTGACTCTCCATGTGGGGATATTTTTGGTAAAGCGGCTGGAATGTCGATCCGGAGCCCCAGGAGAGGAAAAATGAGGTGCGTTTTAGAAACCTTTCCCGATCATATGGTATACCAGTCGCTGGGTTTCCCAAGCATGGTTTAGCTGTAGGAAGATTCCCTTCAACCTGGAGTGTTGGGACCCTTGGAATGAGTAGCATGAAGTATTGCATTAAACTTTTGGCAGTTGCTCACCAAAGCTCATCAATCCTCTCAGCCCCAAGTGTCCAGCCTTATGTCTTATCCAGCTGTGGGTTTATATGTGGTCAATCCAGGTTGCATCACAGCCCCTGAGCGAATTTTGTAAGAATTTTTCTCTCTTTCATTGTTTCTGCGTTTTGTTTTTAAAATTTATTTCTATAATGGGGTTTAGCTCATTTTCACTGCTGTGTTTGTGCCACTCTGCACACACTTGATTCCCTTATGGAGATATATCAATACATGGGTTTTAAGATTCTTATTACTCAGATATATTTCTCTGCGGTGTATAGGGTGTGTTGAGGCCAGTTCATTGAGCAAGGTGTAGATCTTGTCTAATATCTATTTGGTTTATTGAACGGTATCTGTGCTAATTTCAAACTCTGGTTTTATGCATCACCCCACCTCTCCTTTCCCCTTAAGCTGAAATAAGTGTGTTTTCTAAATGTGAGACACTGTTCTGTTCTGTAATTCATTTCTTGTGCAGCCATATTTACCCTCCCTCTATAAGTGATATCTTATGATATGTTTCTTTTTCTGTTTGACTTATTTCAAGTAGTATTATCGGACCTAAATCCACTCTTTATCCTTCTACTAGCCTTATTACATTGATTTCATGGTGAAGAGATATTCCATTGTACATAAGTACCACATCTTCTTTATCCATTGTTCTCTTTCCTGGGATATTTAAGGTATACTGAAGTTGAGGTTCTTGTAAACAGAGTAGCCCTAAACTGTGGTGTGCTTGTGTCTTGTTAATTTTTAGATTTCCCTAGATATACTCCCATGATTGGAAGTGTCCTATGCTCTGTAGCTCTGTTTTTTAGATGATTTAGGAACCACCATACACTTCTCCAGAGTGGCTCTCGGCAGTTCACACACTACCCATCAGCGTATAAAGGCTCCCTGTTCTCCATGGCCTGTCCTGCATTTCTGGTTTTTACAATTTTTTAGGATGGCCCTTTTGACCAGTGGGAAATGAGACTTCTTTGTTGTGCACATTTGCATTGCTTGCTTGCTTCGTTGCCCATAAAGTGCGTATGCGTTTTTTCCTGGATATAATCAGGAAAAAACGCATACGCCCTTTTGGGCCAACTGCATCATTGTCGAAATTCTGCCGCTTTTCATGTGCTTTAAAGACGAGTCCAATCTATCTCTTGAAATCTGTTTCTTGCAATTCTGTCTTGCATTCAGATCCTCTTCTTTGCCTTACCTCAACATATTTTTGGACGTTAGTTTTCATTTATAACTCTGCAGGTTTGTGAATTGCAGTGACCCTGAGCTCCATTTTTTAAGTTGCTCTTTTGTGAGCTGGCCTCAAACCCGCAGGATTGCTTCAGGCCCTATTTTGGCTCGGGCGAGGCGGGCTGAGCCTTTTTTCAATTCTTATTCTTAATGGGAAATTAGAGTGATATGTGCCCGTCCAAACCCCTACAACTATTCTCTCATTGGTTCCCCGTTCATCCTCCTCACAATTTGCAAAATGTGTGAAACAGAAGTTGAAATGTGCTGATTCTCCAAGTGGGGAGATTCTAAGTAATGTGGCTGGAATGGTGAACAGGAGCACCAGGAGAGGATAAATGAGCTGCATTTTAGACACATCTCCCGATCACATGGTGTACAGTCCTCTGGGTTTTCCATGCATGTTTTAGCTGTAGGAAGATCCCTTGAACCTGCATATTTGGGACCCATTGAATGGGTACCAGGTAGTATTACTTTAAAGGGTGTGCATTTCCTCACCCAACCTCACATTTCTCTTAGCGCAAACAGTTTCCAGCCTTATGTCTCATCCTGCTGTGGGTCTAGATGTGTTCAATCCATGTTGCATCACCGGCCCTGAGGAAAAGTTGTAAGAGGTTTTCTCTGTCTCTCTGTCGTTTATTTTTTTCAATTTATTACTATATTGGTTACAGCTGATTTTCAAAGCTCTGTTTCTTGCTGCTGTACATCCACTTGATTCACGTACAGAGAGACATCAGTAAATTCTTTTTCAGATTCTTACCAGTCGTATATATTCTTTTCCGGTGACTTGAGTGTGCTGAGTGCAGTTCTTTTAGCTACCGTGTAGGCCTTGTTGATTATCAGTTTGGTATTTGGAATGGTATCTTTGCTAATTTCAACCTCCTGGGTGATGCCTCACCCCTCCCCACCTTTCCCGTTTAGCAGCCTTATGCGTGTTTTCTACATATTTGACTATGTTTTTGTTTTGTAATTTATTTCATGTGTAGCCATTTTGGATTCCACCTTTAAGTGATATCTTATGATATGTGTCTTTTTCTTTTTGAATTCTGTCACTTAGAAAGATCATACGTAACTCCTCCGGAGTTGTTACAACTGGCCATATTTCATTGATTTCCAGGCTGAATAATATTCCACTCTACCTAAGTACCACATCTCTACCCATTTTTTCCCTCCAGAGACATTTAAGTTATATCCTAGTTGAGGATCTTTTAAACAGAGAGGGGGTAAACATTGGGGTGCCTGTGTCCTCTCGATTTTTGTTTTTCTCAAGATATACGCCCATGAGTGCAAGTGCCCTATGCTCTGTAGCTCATTTTTTAGATGCTTTAGTAAACACAATACACTTCTCCAGAATGGCCGTTGGCAATATACATTTCCACTATAAGTCTCACAGGGCTCCCTCTTCTCCTTGCCCTGTCCTGCATTTCTGTTGTTTACGCTTTATGAGGATGGCTCTTCTGACTGATGCGAAGTGATATCTTTTGTAGTATTGACTTCCAGTGCCCACCTGTTTGGTTGGCTAAAAAAGTGTATGCCCTTTTCTTGAATATATACAGAAAAAAACGCATACACCCTTTTTGGCCAACTGCAATGTTGGCAATGTTCAGCTCCTTTTCTTGTGCTTAATGGCGAGTCCTTTCTACCTCCTCAAATCCCTTTCCTGCCATTCTCCCTTGCTTACAAGTCCTTTTCTCTGACTTTCCTCAAGACATTTTTCAGTGATGGATATTTTCAACTCTGCAGTTTTGTGAATTTTACTGCCCCTGAGTTCCATTGTTCAACTTGTGTTTATGGGAACTGGCCACAAAGCAGCGGGATTTCCTCAAGCCCTATACTGTTTCCATGGGCAACCCTAGCCTTTGGTCAATTCGTCTTCCTGATTGGAAATTAGAGTGACATGTGCCTGTCTGAACACCTAGGACTTGTCTCTCATTGTTCCTCATCCTTCCGCTTCATCCTCTGGACAAATTCCAAACTGTACGCAACAGGATGTTGACAGTGCTGACATCTCCAAGTGGGGAGACTGTTAGTAAAGACGCTGGAGGGGTGAACCCGAGCACCAGGAGATGAGGAGATGAGATGCCTTTTCCAAACTCTTCCCGATCAGACGGTATACCATCCTCTGGGTGTGACAGACATGTTTTAGCAGTAGGAAGAGTCCCATTCATGTAAGGAGAACACCAGGGCTTTTTCAAAATCAGTGTCTCCCCGAAACCCAAACTGGGGAATTTTTTAAGCTACGGCTACACATATGTTCATTAAGGGCCTTGGGAAGTAGGCAGAGTCCAAACTTTAGATGATTGAAGTCTTCAGGGTCAGAAGCACTCACCACCAGCTTCCCTTAGGTTACACTTTAACTGTCATTGATAGATGATGTCAATAAAAATATCTATTCTTTTTCAGATTATTTCCCCTTATAGGTTATTGCAAAATGTTGAGTGTAGTTCCCTGTGCTATACAGTAGTTCCTTGTTGATGATCTATTTTATACATAGCAGTGTGTATGTGTTAATCCCAAACTGTTAATTTATCCCTCCTCCCACCTTTCCCCTTTGGTAATAATAAATTATAAGATTTTATACTTCTCAGAAATGGGGGAGCTGAAAGAGAGGTATCATTTTCAATGGAAAAGCATTTAAAACAAGATTGAAGCTTTAACCAAGATTATTAGATGTACATCCTTGGAAAGAAATCACTTCGTTTCTCTAATATTGACCTGACAAATAAGACAAACCTTTTCACTGAACTTGCTTATAATAAAGTGATGGAAATATCAAATGGAAGTGTTAGAAACATCTTATTTTACCCGAGCCTTATACACTGTTCTATGTTAACTACAGTTTGGCTCACACATCTGTTCATTGAGGTTACAATAGTCTCAATTTCTGTTACTGATCCTCCAGAGTGGACCCCAACAAGTGTCCCCCTGCCCAGTGTCATTGGGGCCAACAGATCGAGACTGAGTTTGGTTCACAAGCAAAGGAAACTTTATATTTTGATCAGAGAATGGAGAGGTGAGAGCATGCACTACCCCGTGGGCTGTGGGCTGGGCTGCTGTGTAGAGATCCTGTCAGAGTCAGTGGGAGGGAGGGGGCGGAGCTCTCGAGGGCCAGGTTGGCTGCAGCTCAGGCTCTATATCGCGGAGTCTGCACTGGGCCCCAGGAGCTGAGGTGTCGACCCAGCCATTCTGCACTAGGAAATCTGGTCTGAAGTGCCGGGTGTGGAACCTCTGCATGCGGGACCCTAGGAGCACGTGAAATTAGACAAAGCACAAAGGATAAAAAAGGTTAGACTTGACTTTATTGCCCAGATTCTATTTTTATCTCCCAGGGATTTTTAATGGGCTTTGCTGGGGACAAACCCCTCCTCTGCCTTTTGTCCCGTTCCTCATTCTTGGAGTGCTGAGGGTGCAGACACTTCTTCTGTAACTGCTGAGTGCTGAGTTGGGAGCCCTAATACCCGGGGGCGAGGGTCAGAGCTTCTCCCCAGCAGCCTCCAGGTGACGTTGATTGTCCCCAGGCCCCCTGCCTCCCTGCTCGTCCACCTGAGCACCAGCATTGGAAGTGTTATAGATTCTAATGACCTTTAAGGGTCCAGGAAAGAGATGTGCAGAGACGCTGTGGGGGCCGGTTTCACCCCGCCCCACATTTGTTCGGCCACCTTAGGCTGACCGTTTCTGCCAGCCTAGATGCTCTGACCAGTAGTCTGCGCTTTCTTCAATTAGGCCCCTGAATTAACGTACAAACAGCACCAGGTGTCAGAGCCCTGCCCGCTCAACTCCCAGACAGTCCAGGGTCAGTGGTGATCAAGGACCATGATGACCACTGAGTCAACAGCCTTTTGAAGTAAACAGGAGTCCAGCCGGTCTTATTGGCCACCATCATCACGGTGTCTGTAGGCTTTTCTATGGTGACAGTGTGATATACGGTTCCCCCGCCAAGATTATTAGCTCCCCTCTGGGTGCAGTAAGTCCTGCAAGCAGTAGTCTACTCTTTTGGGACACACTCTTATTGTTTTATGAGAGAAACTCCAGGTCAAGTGATGTTCACACGAGTCGTCATGGTGCCCTGTTGCCCCCGGTTATCTCTCTGGATGTTGGAGTTGGAGGGCCTCCTCACTCGAGGTCGGTGTGCCCACGGAGCGAACCCTGCAACTTCAGGGCATCGTTGGTGGTTAGGATCACCACGTGGGGTCCTTTTCCCTTAGGAAGGAGGTGGCCTTTTGGGCTGCTGATTTCCAGGTTTTTAGATACCGCCAGTATCTTGGCCAGATGCGGCAGTGGGCCAAGCCCCTTGGTGACCGTAGTTTATCCTACCTGGATGGCATTCTTGCATTGTTCCATTTCAAGTGGTCCCAGTTTTTGCACTAATTCTCCAATGGCGATTCACCTTTCACCGGGAATGTAAAGGTCAAAGGGTTTAGCTAAATTAGGGAGTTCCAGGGCAAGGGTCTGAATTGACTGCTCTTTCCATTCTTGAAAGGCCACTTCTGGATTCTATTCAAAAGGATCATCATCTTTTCCTTTCAGTGTTTCATATAGAGGCCCAGCTAGTAGACTGTAGTTAGGGATCCAGAAGCAGCAAACCCTGGCCTCCCCAGGAACCCCTAAGCTGTCTTCTAGTTTTAGAAAGGGGTAAGGCTGCAAATGGTTTCTTCCCTTTCCTGGGATGGGCTTCTCCGACCTTCTGTGAGAATGAAGCCCAGGCAGGTCACCGCAGTCTGTGATATTTGAGCTTTTTCTTGGACAACTTCTATCCTTTATTGGCTTGGTAGTTCAGAGGCCTCCTTAGTAGGGCTGGCGATCAGAATGTCGTCTGCGTACTGAAGGAGGGTTTCCTTTTCCAGAGGTAGAACTTTTAGGTCTTTAGCTAAGCTTTCCCCAAAGATGGTGTGGGAATTTTTGCACCCTTGGGGCAAGACGGCCCAGAAGTATTGTTTTAGTTGTATGTTGAGTCCTGCCACTCACAAGCCAAAATTTCTTGTGACTCTGGGACTAATGGAATACAAAAGAAGGCATCATTGAAGACTAATACAGAATACCATGTCCTGGTGGTTGGTAGAATGACCAGCAGGGTGTAGGAATTAGGAGCAACTGGAGGTATATCCTCGGTGGCTTCACTGACTGTCCTGACATCCTTTACCAGGTCCCCAGCAGCCCATGGGGCTCTCGTGGTCAGACCAATCCCAGAATATGGAGCTCACCTGGGCAGGTACCCCACCCCCACCCCAGCCCACGGGGCTCTCGTGGTCAGGCCCTTCCCAGGATACAGAGCTACCCTTGCAGGTACCATGGCAGGGCTGGGCACACAGGAACCGTGCACATAGCCCTCATTGCAGAGCACCCCCAGCTCACCTGTCGCTCAGAGCTGGCACAGAGCACCTCAGAGCAGGACTTGAACTAACAAACAGCAGCTGCGACAGGTCTGTGACCCTGGGCGTCACTCTGTGCGGCCTCCCTCCACCTGGTCTTCCAGAGACTTCCACTGCACCCGGGGCACCAGGCCTCTGTCTCCAACCACCACCCACCCCTCCTCTCCCTGACTCCTGGGTTCCTCTCATAAGGAGAGGGTTTTCTTGAAGTTGTCTCCCACTCATGGGCCAGATAAAATGATTAGAAAACAAGCCAAAGCTGCAGCCCCTTGTCTATCCTGACTCTCAGGAGCCCACACCTGTTCCTTGGACCTGGCCGGTTCAGCAAGTTCCATTTTCTGCAACTGTGAGCCCCTGAGGGGTGATGATTGGCTGACCTGGGCAGCCTTACCGTGCGGGCCAGCCCTCCCCAGGTGTGCCTGGGTTGAGATCAATATAAATACCACTCCAGGCAGCAAGAGCCCCTGCAGCCGTGCCTGACGCCATTTTCTCTGCCCTGTCAGCAGTCTCGGGGCTGGGCTGGTGGGAGGGAGTGAGAGGCCACGGCTTTGTGGGTGGCCCAGTGTGAGTGGGGCTCTGCTGGACTTTCTGCAGCAGTTGCCAGGCTGCCACCTGCTAAAGAAGAGGATGTGTCACCCATACCTGCTGCTGGAATTTCTCCCTGGGCAGAGGTGAGGAAGGAAAAAAGCAGTGGGGGCAGGGACAGGACGGGTATCTCAGTCAGGGAAATGGAAATCTTCCAGAAGAGCACCCAGGGCCAGGACCATCCTGGCTGGCCTGCAGGCACCAAGTCGGCCGGCATGCTGTCACTCGTGTGGCTCTATGGCCCTTCCTCTAGGCTTTCAAGTCCTTGTATATATTCAGGTGTTTTACCTGGGACGGGTGGGAATAGTTCAGCAGCAACTGGCCTGGGGCTCACCTCCCGTTTACTCACAGATGCCTCGGCACGGTGCCCCAGCTTTGCAATGAGGACGCTTGTTGCGTGGGGGCTGCTGGCTGAATGGGAGACGATTCCCCACCACTGGCCAACTTCAGAATTGTTTACAACTGGAGCAAGTGCCCTGATACGGTTTTCCTCTGTGGAACTGGTGGGTTCTGTGTTTTTTTTCTCTTTTTCGTTTTTGGTTCAAGGTAGATTTTATTCCTCTTTTTTGTATTTACAGATATAAGCATGGAAATAATTTATTCATATAAATACATGTATGTGAAGGGAATAATTGTTTTTTCTGTTTTATTTTTTAAATTTTATTTCTTTTTAATTTTGAATTTTATTTTATATTTTTATACAGCAGGTTCTTATTGGTTATCTATTTTATACATATAAATGTATACATGCCAATCCCAGTCTCTCAACTCCTCCCACCACCACCCCCCCAACAGCTTTCCCCCCTTGTTGTCCATACATTTGTTGTCTACATCTGTTGCTCTATTTATGCCTTGCAAAATGGTTAATCTGTACAGTTTTTCTAGGTTCCACATATATGCATGAATATACAAGATTTGTTTTTCTCTTTCTGACTTACTTCACTCTGTATGACAGTCTCTAGATCCATCGACGTCTCTACAAATGACCCAATTTCATTCCTTTTCATGGCTTAGTAATATTCCATTTTATATATGTACCACAGCTTTATGCATTCGTCTGTCTGTGGGCATTTAGGTTGCTTCCATTACCTCGATATTGTAAATAGTGATGCAATGAACATTGCGGTGAATGTCTCGTTTTGATTTATGGTTTTGTCTGGGTATATGTCCAGTACTGGGATTGCTGTATCATATGGTAATTCTATTGTTAGTTTCTTAAGAAACTCCATATTGTTCTCCGTAGTGACTGTATCAATTTATATTCCCAACAATAGTGGAAGAGGGTTCCTTTTCTCCACACCCTTTCCAGCATTTTTGTTTGTAGATTTTCTCATGATGCCCATTCTATCAGGTGTGAGGTGATACCTCATTGTTGAGTCCATTTTGTTGAGCAAGGGGTAGGTCTTGTCTATTACATATTTGGCTTATTGAATGGTATCTGTGCTAATTTCAAACTCTGGTTTTATGCAGCACCCCAACTCACTTTCCCCCTTAAGGAAGCATAAGTTGGTTTTCTAAACTTGAGACCCTGTTCTGTTTTGTAATTCAGTTCATGTGTAGCCAAGTTCACATTCCATGTATTAGTGATATCTTATGATGTTTCTTTTTCTGTGTGACATATTTCAGTTAGAATCATCATACCTGAATCCACTCATTATGCTGCTACGGGCCTGATGACATAGATTTCATGGCTCAGTGATTTTGCATTGTACATAAGTACCACAACTTCTTTATCCATTTTTCACTTTCTGCGATATTGAACTTGTACCGTAAACGAGGTTCTTGTAAACAGAGCTGTCCCAAACTGTGGGGTGGCTGTGTCTTTTTGATTTTAATTTCCCTAAGCTATAGGACCATAAGTGGAAGTGCCCTAGGCTCTGTTGCTTTGTTTTTTAGATGTTTCAGGAAACACCATACACTTCTCCCGAGTGTCTGTTGGCAATTTACATCCCGCCCATCAGCATAACAAGGCTCCCAGTTCTCCATGGCCTGTCCTGCCTTTCTGGATTTTACACTTTTTTCAGATGGCCCTTTTGACCGGGGGGAAGTGAGACTTCATTGTAGTGCAGATTTCCTTTGCAAGCTTGCTTGGTTGGCCAAAAAGGGCGTATGCGTTTTTTCCTGATTCAGGAAAAAACGCATACGCCCTTTTTGGCCAAGTGCATCATTGTGGACGTTCTCCCTCTTTTCCTATGCTTTCAATGCAATTCCAGTCTACCTCCTGAAATCGGTTTCCTGCAATTCTGCCCCGCTTTCAAGTCCTCTTGGCAGCCTTACTTCAGTATGTTTTTGGACGATAGCTGTCATTTATAACTCTGCAGGTTTGTGAATTACAGTGCCCCTGAGCTCCTTTCTTCAACTCGCTTTCTTTTGACCTGGCCGCAACACCGCAGGATGGCTTCAGGCCCTAATCTGGTTCCGGCATGGCACGCTGAGCCTTTGGTTAATTCCTCTTCCTGGTGGGAAATGAGAGTTAAATTTGCCCGTCCAGACACCTCCAGCTTGTCTCTCATTGGTTCTCGCTATTCCTGTTCATCTTCCGCAGAAATTGCAAACTGGGCCAAACAGGAGGTTAAAGGGACTGACTCTCCAAGTCGGGAGGGTGTTAGTAAAGCGTCTGGAATGTTGCACCCGAGTACCAGGGTACGAAAACTGAGACATATTTGAACACGTCTCCCGATCACATGGTTGATCATACTCTAGGTTCCACATGCATGTTTTAGCTGAAGGAAGAATACCTTAAACCTGGGTAGTTGAAACCCGTGGAATGGGTACCATGCAATATGACTTCAAAGGGTCTTCATTTGCTCACCGAACCTCTCCAATCCTATCACTGCTGCGTTTATGCCCCTGTACACATGCTTGATTCTCTTTCGGAGACATAGCAATCCATAGGTTTTAAGATACTTACTAGTCAGGTACATTCTTAGGCGTTTAATATGCGGTGTTGAGTCCATTTCGTTGAGCAAGGAGTAGCTCTTGTCTATTCCATATTTGGCTTAAGGAACTTTATCTGTGCTCATTTCAATCTCTGGTTTTATGCAGCACCCCAACTCACCTTTACCCTTAAGCAAGCATAAGTTGGTTTTCTAAATTTGAGACCCTGTTCTGTTCTGTAATTCAGTTCCTGTGTAGCCAAGTTTACATTCCGTTTATTACTGATATCTTATGATGTTTCTTTTTCTGTGTGACTTATTTCAGTTAGAATCATCATACCTGAATCCACTCATTGTGCTGCTAAGGGCCTGATGACATAGATTTCATTGCTGAGTGATATTGCTTTGTAAGTAAATACCACAACTTCTTTATCCATTTTTCACTTTCTGTGATATTGAACTTGTACGGTAAACGAGGTTCTTGTAAACAGAGGCGTCCCAATGTTTGGGGTCGCTGTGTCTTTTTGATTTTAATTTCCCTAATCTATAGGACCATAAGTGGAAGTGCCCTAGGCTCTGTTGCTTTGTTTTTTAGATGTTTCAGGAAACACCATACACTTCTCCCGAGTGTCTGTTGGCAATTTACATCCCGCCCATCAGCATAACAAGGCTCCCAGTTCTCCATGGTCTGTCCTGCCTTTCTGGATTTTACACTTTTTTCAGATGGCCCTTTTGACCGGGGGGAAGTGAGACTTCATTGTAGTGCAGATTTCCTTTGCAAGTTTGCTTGGTTGGCCAAAAAGGGCGTATGCGTTTTTTCTTGAATATATTCAGGAAAAAACGCATACGCCCTTTTTGGCCAAGTGCATCATTGTGGACGTTCTGCCTCTTTTCCTATGCTTTCAATGCAATTCCAGTCTACCTCCTGAAATCGGTTTCCTGCAATTCTGCCCCGCTTTCAAGTCCTCTTGGCAGCCTTACTTCAGTATATTTTTGGACGATAGCTGTCATTTATAACTCTGCAGGTTTGTGAATTACAGTGCCCCTGAGCTCCTTTCTTCAACTCGCTTTCTTGTGACCTGGCCGCAACACCGCAGGATGGCTTCAGGCCCTAATCTGGTTCCGGCACGGCACGCTGAGCCTTTGGTTAATTCCTCTTCCTGGTGGGAAATGAGAGTTAAATTTGCCCGTCCAGACACCTCCAGCTAGTCTCTCATTGGTTCTCGCTATTCCTGTTCATCTTCCGCAGAAATTGCAAACTGGGCCAAACAGGAGGTTAAAGGGACTGACTCTCCAAGTCGGGAGGGTGTTAGTAAAGCGTCTGGAATGTTGCATCCGAGTACCAGGGTACGAAAACTGAGACATATTTGAACACGTTTCCCGATCACATGGTTGATCATACTCTAGGTTCCACATGCATGTTTTAGCTGACGGAAGAATCCCTGAAACCTGGAGAGTTGAGACCCGTGGAATGGGTACGATGCAATATGACTTCAAAGGGTCTTCATTTGCTCACCGAACCTCTCCAATCCTATCACTGCTGCGTTTATGCCCCTGTACACATGCTTGATTCTCTTTCGGAGACATAGCAATCCATAGGTTTTAAGATACTTACTAGTCAGGTACATTCTTAGGCGTTTAATATGGGATGTTGAGTCCATTTCGTTGAGCAAGGAGTAGCTCTTGTCTATTACATATTTGGCTTAAGGAACTTTATCTGTGCTCATTTCAATCTCTGGTTTTATGCAGCACCCCAACTCATCTTTCCCCTTAAGCAAGCATAAGTTGGTTTTCTAAATTTGAGACCCTGTTCTGTTTTGTAATTCAGTTCCTGTGTAGCCAAGTTTACATTCCGTGCATTAGTGATATCTTATGATGTTTCTTTTTCTGTGTGACTTATTTCAGTTAGAATCATCGTACCTGAATCCACTCATTATGCTGCTACGGGCCTGATGACATAGATTTCATTGCTGAGTGATACTGCATTGTACGTAAGTACCACATGTTCTTTATCCATTTTTCACTTTCTGTGATATTGAACTTGTACGGTAAACGAGGTTCTTGTAAACAGAGGCGTCCCAATGTTTGGGGTGGCAGTGTCTTTTTGATTTTAATTTCCCTAAGCTATAGGACCATAAGTGGAAGTGCCCTAGGCTCTGTTGCTTTGTTTTTTAGATGTTTCAGGAAACACCATACACTTCTCCCGAGTGTCTGTTGGCAATTTACATCCCGCCCATCAGCATAACAAGGCTCCCAGTTCTCCATGGCCTGTCCTGCCTTTCTGGATTTTACACTTTTTTCAGATGGCCCTTTTGACCAGGGGGAAGTGAGACTTCATTGTAGTGCAGATTTCCTTTGCAAGCTTGCTTGGTTGGCCAAAAAGGGCGTATGCGTTTTTTCCTGAATATATTCAGGAAAAAACGCATACGCACTTTTTGGCCAAGTGCATCATTGTGGACGTTCTGCCTCTTTTCCTATGCTTTCAATGCAATTCCAGTCTACCTCCTGAAATCGGTTTCCTGCAATTCTGCCCCGCTTTCAAGTCCTCTTGGCAGCCTTACTTCAGTATATTTTTGGACGATAGCTGTCATTTATAACTCTGCAGGTTTGTGAATTACAGTGGCCCTGAGCTCCTTTCTTCAACTCGCTTTCTTTTGAGCTGGCCGCAACACCGCAGGATGGCTTCAGGCCCTAATCTGGTTCCGGCACGGCACGCTGAGCCTTTGGTTAATTCCTCTTCCTGGTGGGAAATGAGAGTTAAATTTGCCCGTCCAGACACCTCCAGCTAGTCTCTCATTGGTTCTCGCTATTCCTGTTCATCTTCCGCAGAAATTGCAAACTGGGCCAAACAGGAGGTTAAAGGGACTGACTCTCCAAGTCGGGAGGGTGTTAGTAAAGCGTCTGGAATGTTGCACCCGAGTACCAGGGTACGAAAACTGAGACATATTTGAACACGTCTCCCGATCACATGGTTGATCATACTCTAGGTTCCACATGCATGTTTTAGCTGAAGGAAGAATACCTTAAACCTGGATAGTTGAAACCCGTGGAATGGGTACCATGCAATATGACTTCAAAGGGTCTTCATTTGCTCACCGAACCTCTCCAATCCTATCACTGCTGCGTTTATGCCCCTGTACACATGCTTGATTCTCTTTCGGAGACATAGCAATCCATAGGTTTTAAGATACTTACTAGTCAGGTACATTCTTAGGCATTTAATATGCGGTGTTGAGTCCATTTCGTTGAGCAAGGAGTAGCTCTTGTCTATTCCATATTTGGCTTAAGGAACTTTATCTGTGCTCATTTCAATCTCTGGTTTTATGCAGCACCCCAACTCACCTTTCCCCTTAAGCAAGCATAAGTTGGTTTTCCTAATTTGAGACCCTGTTCTGTTCTGTAATTCAGTTCCTGTGTAGCCAAGTTTACATTCCGTGTATTACTGATATCTTATGATGTTTCTTTTTCTGTGTGACTTATTTCAGTTAGAATCATCATACCTGAATCCACTCATTGTGCTGCTAAGGGCCTGATGACATAGATTTCATTGCTGAGTGATATTGCTTTGTAAGTAAATACCACAACTTCTTTATCCATTTTTCACTTTCTGCGATGTTGAACTTGTACGGTAAACGAGGTTCTTGTAAACAGAGGCGTCCCAAACTTTGGGGTGGCTGTGTCTTTTTGATTTTAATTTCCCTAAGCTATAGGACCATAAGTGGAAGTGCCCTAGGCTCTGTTGCTTTGTTTTTTAGATGTTTCAGGAAACACCATACACTTCTCCCGAGTGTCTGTTGGCAATTTACATCCCGCCCATCAGCATAACAAGGCTCCCAGTTCTCCATGGTCTGTCCTGCCTTTCTGGATTTTACACTTTTTTCAGATGGCCCTTTTGACCGGGGGGAAGTGAGACTTCATTGTAGTGCAGATTTCCTTTGCAAGCTTGCTTGGTTGGCCAAAAAGGGCGTATGCGTTTTTTCCTGAATATATTCAGGAAAAAACGCATACGCCCTTTTTGGCCAAGTGCATCATTGTGGACGTTCTGCCTCTTTTCCTATGCTTTCAATGCAATTCCAGTCTGCCTCCTGAAATCGGTTTCCTGCAATTCTGCCCCGCTTTCAAGTCCTCTTGGCAGCCTTACTTCAGTATATTTTTGGACGATAGCTGTCATTTATAACTCTGCAGGTTTGTGAATTACAGTGCCCCTGAGCTCCTTTCTTCAACTCGCTTTCTTTTGAGCTGGCCGCAACACCGCAGGATGGCTTCAGGCCCTAATCTAGTTCCGGCACGGCACGCTGAGCCTTTGGTTAATTCCTCTTCCTGGTGGGAAATGAGAGTTAAATTTGCCCGTCCAGACACCTTCCAGCTAGTCTCTCATTGGTTCTCGCTATTCCTGTTCATCTTCCGCAGAAATTGCAAACTGGGCCAAACAGGAGGTTAAAGGGACTGACTCTCCAAGTCGGGAGGGTGTTAGTAAAGCGTCTGGAATGTTGCACCCGAGTACCAGGGTACGAAAACTGAGACATATTTGAACACGTCTCCCGATCACATGGTTGATCATACTCTAGGTTGCACATGCATGTTTTAGCTGAAGGAAGAATACCTTAAACCTGGGTAGTTGAAACCCGTGGAATGGGTACCATGCAATATGACTTCAAAGGGTCTTCATTTGCTCACCGAACCTCTCCAATCCTATCACTGCTGCGTTTATGCCCCTGTACACATGCTTGATTCTCTTTCGGAGACATAGCAATCCATAGGTTTTAAGATACTTACTAGTCAGGTACATTCTTAGGCATTTAATATGCGGTGTTGAGTCCATTTCGTTGAGCAAGGAGTAGCTCTTGTCTATTCCATATTTGGCTTAAGGAACTTTATCTGTGTTCATTTCAATCTCTGGTTTTATGCAGCACCCCAACTCACCTTTCCCCTTAAGCAAGCATAAGTTGGTTTTCTAAATTTGAGACCCTGTTCTGTTCTGTAATTCAGTTCCTGTGTAGCCAAGTTTACATTCCGTGTATTACTGATATCTTATGATGTTTCTTTTTCTGTGTGACTTATTTCAGTTAGAATCATCATACCTGAATCCACTCATTGTGCTGCTAAGGGCCTGATGACATAGATTTCATTGCTGAGTGATATTGCTTTGTAAGTAAATACCACAACTTCTTTATCCATTTTTCACTTTCTGCGATGTTGAACTTGTACGGTAAACGAGGTTCTTGTAAACAGAGGCGTCCCAAACTTTGGGGTGGCTGTGTCTTTTTGATTTTAATTTCCCTAAGCTATAGGACCATAAGTGGAAGTGCCCTAGGCTCTGTTGCTTTGTTTTTTAGATGTTTCAGGAAACACCATACACTTCTCCCGAGTGGCTGTTGGCAATTTACATCCCGCCCATGAGCATAACAAGGCTCCCAGTTCTCCATGGCCTGTCCTGCCTTTCTGGATTTTACACTTTTCTCAGATGGCCCTTTTGACCGGGGAGAAGTGAGACTTCATTGTAGTGCAGATTTCCTTTGCAAGCTTGCTTGGTTGGCCAAAAAGGGCGTATGCGTTTTTTCCTGATTCAGGAAAAAACGCATACGCCCTTTTTGGCCAAGTGCATCATTGTGGACGTTCTCCCTCTTTTCCTATGCTTTCAATGCAATTCCAGTCTACCTCCTGAAATCGGTTTCCTGCAATTCTGCCCCGCTTTCAAGTCCTCTTGGCAGCCTTACTTCAGTATGTTTTTGGACGATAGCTGTCATTTATAACTCTGCAGGTTTGTGAATTACAGTGCCCCTGAGCTCCTTTCTTCAACTCGCTTTCTTTTGACCTGGCCGCAACACCGCAGGATGGCTTCAGGCCCTAATCTGGTTCCGGCACGGCACGCTGAGCCTTTGGTTAATTCCTCTTCCTGGTGGGAAATGAGAGTTAAATTTGCCCGTCCAGACACCTCCAGCTTGTCTCTCATTGGTTCTCGCTATTCCTGTTCATCTTCCGCAGAAATTGCAAACTGGGCCAAACAGGAGGTTAAAGGGACTGACTCTCCAAGTCGGGAGGGTGTTAGTAAAGCGTCTGGAATGTTGCACCCGAGTACCAGGGTACGAAAACTGAGACATATTTGAACACGTCTCCCGATCACATGGTTGATCATACTCTAGGTTCCACATGCATGTTTTAGCTGAAGGAAGAATACCTTAAACCTGGGTAGTTGAAACCCGTGGAATGGGTACCATGCAATATGACTTCAAAGGGTCTTCATTTGCTCACCGAACCTCTCCAATCCTATCACTGCTGCGTTTATGCCCCTGTACACATGCTTGATTCTCTTTCGGAGACATAGCAATCCATAGGTTTTAAGATACTTACTAGTCAGGTACATTCTTAGGCGTTTAATATGCGGTGTTGAGACCATTTCGTTGAGCAAGGAGTAGCTCTTGTCTATTCCATATTTGGCTTAAGGAACTTTATCTGTGCTCATTTCAATCTATGGTTTTATGCAGCACCCCAACTCACCTTTCCCCTTAAGCAAGCATAAGTTGGTTTTCTAAATTTGAGACCCTGTTCTGTTCTGTAATTCAGTTCCTGTGTAGCCAAGTTTACATTCCGTGTATTACTGATATCTTATGATGTTTCTTTTTCTGTGTGACTTATTTCAGTTAGAATCATCATACCTGAATCCACTCATTGTGCTGCTAAGGGCCTGATGACATAGATTTCATTGCTGAGTGATATTGCTTTGTAAGTAAATACCACAACTTCTTTATCCATTTTTCACTTTCTGTGATATTGAACTTGTACGGTAAACGAGGTTCTTGTAAACAGAGGCGTCCCAATGTTTGGGGTCGCTGTGTCTTTTTGATTTTAATTTCCCTAATCTATAGGACCATAAGTGGAAGTGCCCTAGGCTCTGTTGCTTTGTTTTTTAGATGTTTCAGGAAACACCATACACTTCTCCCGAGTGTCTGTTGGCAATTTACATCCCGCCCATCAGCATAACAAGGCTCCCAGTTCTCCATGGTCTGTCCTGCCTTTCTGGATTTTACACTTTTTTCAGATGGCCCTTTTGACCGGGGGGAAGTGAGACTTCATTGTAGTGCAGATTTCCTTTGCAAGCTTGCTTGGTTGGCCAAAAAGGGCGTATGCGTTTTTTCTTGAATATATTCAGGAAAAAACGCATACGCCCTTTTTGGCCAAGTGCATCATTGTGGACGTTCTGCCTCTTTTCCTATGCTTTCAATGCAATTCCAGTCTACCTCCTGAAATCGGTTTCCTGCAATTCTGCCCCGCTTTCAAGTCCTCTTGGCAGCCTTACTTCAGTATATTTTTGGACGATAGCTGTCATTTATAACTCTGCAGGTTTGTGAATTACAGTGCCCCTGAGCTCCTTTCTTCAACTCGCTTTCTTGTGACCTGGCCGCAACACCGCAGGATGGCTTCAGGCCCTAATCTGGTTCCGGCACGGCACGCTGAGCCTTTGGTTAATTCCTCTTCCTGGTGGGAAATGAGAGTTAAATTTGCCCGTCCAGACACCTCCAGCTAGTCTCTCATTGGTTCTCGCTATTCCTGTTCATCTTCCGCAGAAATTGCAAACTGGGCCAAACAGGAGGTTAAAGGGACTGACTCTCCAAGTCGGGAGGGTGTTAGTAAAGCGTCTGGAATGTTGCATCCGAGTACCAGGGTACGAAAACTGAGACATATTTGAACACGTTTCCCGATCACATGGTTGATCATACTCTAGGTTCCACATGCATGTTTTAGCTGACGGAAGAATCCCTGAAACCTGGAGAGTTGAGACCCGTGGAATGGGTACCATGCAATATGACTTCAAAGGGTCTTCATTTGCTCACCGAAACTCTCCAATCCTATCACTGCTGCGTTTCTGCCCCTGTACACATGCTTCATTCTCTTTTGGAGACATAGCAATCCATAGGTTTTAAGATACTTACTAGTCAGGTACATTCTTAGGCGTTTAATATGGGGTGTTGAGTCCATTTCGTTGAGCAAGGAGTAGCTCTTGTCTATTCCATATTTGGCTTAAGGAATTTTATCTGTGCTCATTTCAATCGCTGGTTTTATGCAGCACCCCAACTCACCTTTACCCTTAAGCAAGCATAAGTTGGTTTTCTAAATTTGAGACCCTGTTCTGTTTTGTAATTCAGTTCCTGTGTAGCCAAGTTTACATTCCGTGCATTAGTGATATCTTATGATGTTTCTTTTTCTGTGTGACTTATTTCAGTTAGAATCATCGTACCTGAATCCACTCATTATGCTGCTACGGGCCTGATGACATAGATTTCATTGCTGAGTGATACTGCATTGTACATAATTACCACAACTTCTTTATCCATTTTTCACTTTCTGCGATATTGAACTTGTACCGTAAACGAGGTTCTTGTAAACAGAGCTGTCCCAAACTGTGGGGTGGCTGTGTCTTTTTGATTTTAATTTCCCTAAGCTATAGGACCATAAGTGGAAGTGCCCTAGGCTCTGTTGCTTTGTTTTTTAGATGTTTCAGGAAAAACCATACACTTCTCCCGAGTGTCTGTTGGCAATTTACATCCCGCCCATCAGCATAACAAGGCTCCCAGTTCTCCATGGCCTGTCCTGCCTTTCTGGATTTTACACTTTTCTCAGATGGCCCTTTTGACCGAGGGGAAGTGAGACTTCATTGTAGTACAGATTTCCTTTGCAAGCTTGCTTGGTTGGCCAAAAAGTGCGTATGCGTTTTTTCCTGATTCAGGAAAAAACGCATACGCCCTTTTTGGCCAAGTGCATCATTGTGGACGTTCTGCCTCTTTTCCTATGCTTTCAATGCAATTCCAGTCTACCTCCTGAAATCGGTTTCCTGCAATTCTGCCCCGCTTTCAAGTCCTCTTGGCAGCCTTACTTCAGTATATTTTTGGACGATAGCTGTCATTTATAACTCTGCAGGTTTGTGAATTACAGTGCCCCTGAGCTCCTTTCTTCAACTCGCTTTCTTATGACCTGGCCGCAACACCGCAGGATGGCTTCAGGCCATAATCTGGTTCCGGCACGGCATGCTGAGCCTTTGGTTAATTCCTCTTCCTGGTGGGAAATGAGAGTTAAATTTGCCCGTCCAGACACCTCCAGCTATTCTCTCATTGGTTCTCGCTATTCCTGTTCATCTTCCGCAGAAATTGCAAATTGGGCCAAACAGGAGGTTAAAGGGACTGACTCTCCAAGTCGGGAGGGTGTTAGTAAAGAGTCTGGAATGTTGCACCCGAGTACCAGGGTATGGAAAGTGAGACATATTTGAACACGTTTCCCGATCACATGGTTGATCATACTCTAGGTTCCACATGCATGTTTTACCTGAAGGAAGAATAACTTAAACCTGGGTAGTTGAAACCCGTGGAATGGGTACGATGCAATATGACTTCAAAGGGTCTTCATTTGCTCACCGAACCTCTCCAATCCTATCACTGCTGCGTTTATGCCCCTGTACACATGCTTGATTCTCTTTCGGAGACATAGCAATCCATAGGTTTTAAGATACTTACTAGTCAGGTACATTCTTAGGCGTTTAATATGGGATGTTGAGTCCATTTCGTTGAGCAAGGAGTAGCTCTTGTCTATTACATATTTGGCTTAAGGAACTTTATCTGTGCTCATTTCAATCTCTGGTTTTATGGAGCACCCCAACTCATCTTTCCCCTTAAGCAAGCATAAGTTGGTTTTCTAAATTTGAGACCCTGTTCTGTTTTGTAATTCAGTTCCTGTGTAGCCAAGTTTACATTCCGTGCATTAGTGATATCTTATGATGTTTCTTTTTCTGTGTGACTTATTTCAGTTAGAATCATCGTACCTGAATCCACTCATTATGCTGCTACGGGCCTGATGACATAGATTTCATTGCTGAGTGATACTGCATTGTACGTAAGTACCACATGTTCTTTATCCATTTTTCACTTTCTGTGATATTGAACTTGTACGGTAAACGAGGTTCTTGTAAACAGAGGCGTCCCAATGTTTGGGGTGGCTGTGTCTTTTTGATTTTAATTTCCCTAAGCTATAGGACCATAAGTGGAAGTGCCCTAGGCTCTGTTGCTTTGTTTTTTACATGTTTCAGGAAACACCATACACTTCTCCCGAGTGTCTGTTGGCAATTTACATCCCGCCCATCAGCATAACAAGGCTCCCAGTTCTCCATGGCCTGTCCTGCCTTTCTGGATTTTACACTTTTTTCAGATGGCCCTTTTGACCGGGGGGAAGTGAGACTTCATTGTAGTGCAGATTTCCTTTGCAAGCTTGCTTGGTTGGCCAAAAAGGGCGTATGCGTTTTTTCCTGAATATATTCAGGAAAAAACGCATACGCCCTTTTTGGCCAAGTGCATCATTGTGGAAGTTCTGCCTCTTTTCCTATGCTTTCAATGCAATTCCAGTCTACCTCCTGAAATCGGTTTCCTGCAATTCTGCCCTGCTTTCAAGTCCTCTTGGCAGCCTTACTTCAGTATATTTTTGGACGATAGCTGTCATTTATAACTCTGCAGGTTTGTGAATTACAGTGCCCCTGAGCTCCTTTCTTCAACTCGCTTTCTTGTGACCTGGCCGCAACACCGCAGGATGGCTTCAGGCCCTAATCTCGTTCCGGCAGGGCACGCTGAGCCTTTGGTTAATTCCTCTTCCTGGTGGGAAATGAGAGTTAAATTTGCCCGTCCAGACACCTCCAGCTAGTCTCTCATTGGTTCTCGCTATTCCTGTTCATCTTCCGCAGAAATTACAAACTGGGCCAAACAGGAGGTTAAAGGGACTGACTCTCCAAGTCGGGAGGGTGTTAGTAAAGCGTCTGGAATGTTGCACCCGAGTACCAGGGTACGAGAACTGAGACATATTTGAACACTTTTCCCGATCACATGGTTGATCATACTCTAGGTTCCACATGCATGTTTTAGCTGAAGGAAGAATACCTTAAACCTGGGTAGTTGAAACCCGTGGAATGGGTACCATGCAATATGACTTCAGAGGGTCTTCATTTGCTCACCGAACCTCTCCAATCCTACCACTGCTGCGTTTATGCCCCTGTACACACGCTTGATTCTCTTTCGGAGACATAGCAATCCATAGGTTTTAAGATACTTACTAGTCAGGTACATTCTTAGGCGTTTAATATGCTATGTTGAGTCCATTTCGTTGAGCAAGGAGTAGCTCTTGTCTATTCCATATTTGGCTTAAGGAACTTTATCTGTGCTCATTTCAATCTCTGGTTTTATGCAGCACCCCAACTCACCTTTCCCCTTAAGCAAGCATAAGTTGGTTTTCTAAATTTGAGACCCTGTTCTGTTCTGTAATTCAGTTCCTGTGTAGCCAAGTTTACATTCCGTGTATTACTGATATCTTATGATGTTTCTTTTTCTGTGTGACATATTTCAGTTAGAATCATCATACCTGAATCCACTCATTGTGCTGCTAAGGGCCTGATGACATAGATTTCATTGCTGAGTGATATTGCTTTGTAAGTAAATACCACAACTTCTTTATCCATTTTTCACTTTCTGCGATGTTGAACTTGTACTGTAAACGCGGTTCTTGTAAACAGAGGCGTTCCATACTTTGGGGTGGCTGTGTCTTTTTGATTTTAATTTCCCTAAGCTATAGGACCATAAGTGGAAGTGCCCTAGGCTCTGTTGCTTTGTTTTTTAGATGTTTCAGGAAACACCATACACTTCTCCCGAGTGTCTGTTGGCAATTTACATCCCGCCCATCAGCATAACAAGGCTCCCAGTTCTCCATGGCCTGTCCTGCCTTTCTGGATTTTACACTTTTTTCAGATGGCCCTTTTGACCGGGGGGAAGTGAGACTTCATTGTAGTGCAGATTTCCTTTGCAAGTTTGCTTGGTTGGCCAAAAAGGGCGTATGCGTTTTTTCCTGAATATATTCAGGAAAAAACGCATACGCCCTTTTTGGCCAAGTGCATCATTGTGGACGTTCTGCCTCTTTTCCTATGCTTTCAATGCAATTCCAGTCTACCTCCTGAAATCGGTTTCCTGCAATTCTGCCCCGCTTTCAAGTCCTCTTGGCAGCCTTACTTCAGTATATTTTTGGACGATAGCTGTCATTTATAACTCTGCAGGTTTGTGAATTACAGTGCCCCTGAGCTCCTTTCTTCAACTCGCTTTCTTGTGACCTGGCCGCAACACCGCAGGATTGCTTCAGGCCCTAATCTGGTTCTGGCACGGCACGCTGAGCCTTTGGTTAATTCCTCTTCCTGGTGGGAAATGAGAGTTAAATTTGCCCGTCCAGACACCTCCAGCTAGTCTCTCATTGGTTCTCGCTATTCCTGTTCATCTTCCGCAGAAATTGCAAACTGGGCCAAACAGGAGGTTAAAGGGACTGACTCTCCAAGTCGGGAGGGTGTTAGTAAAGCGTCTGGAATGTTGCACCCGAGTACCAGGGTACGAGAACTGAGACATATTTGAACACGTTTCCCGATCACATGGTTGATCATAATCTAGGTTCCACATGCATGTTTTAGATGAAGGAAGAATCCCTGAAACCTGGAGAGTTGAGACCCGTGGAATGGGTACCATGCAATATGACTTCAAAGGGTCTTTGTTTGCTCACCGAACCTCTCCAATCCTATCACTGCTGCATTTATGCCCCTGTACACACGCTTGATTCTCTTTTGGAGATATAGCAATCCATAGGTTTTAAGATACTTACTAGTCAGGTACATTCTTAGGCGCTTAATATGGGGTGTTGAGTCCATTTCGTTGAGCAAGGAGTAGCTCTTGTCTTTTCCATATTTGGCTTAAGGAACTTTATCTGTGCTCATTTCAATCTCTGGTTTTATGCAGCACCCCAACTCACCTTTCCCCTTAAGCAAGCATAAGTTGGTTTTCTAAATTTGAGAACCTGTTCTGTTCTGTGATTCAGTTCCTGTGTAGCCAAGTTTACATTCCGTGTATTACTGATATCTTATGATGTTTCTTTTTCTGTGTGACTTATTTCAGTTAGAATCATCATACCTGAATCCACTCATTGTGCTGCTAAGGGCCTGATGACATAGATTTCATTGCTGAGTGATATTGCTTTGTAAGTAAATACCACAACTTCTTTATCCATTTTTCACTTTCTTCGATGTTGAACTTGTACTGTAAACGCGGTTCTTGTAAACAGAGGCGTTCCATACTTTGGGGTGGCTGTGTCTTTTTGATTTTAATTTCCCTAAGCTATAGGACCATAAGTGGAAGTGCCCTAGGCTCTGTTGCTTTGTTTTTTAGATGTTTCAGGAAACAACATACACTTCTCCCGAGTGTCTGTTGGCAATTTACATCCCGCCCATCAGCATAACAAGTCTCCCAGTTCTCCATGGCCTGTCCTGCCTTTCTGGATTTTACACGTTTTTCAGATGGCCCTTTTGACCGGGGGGAAGTGAGACTTCATTGTAGTGCAGATTTCCTTTGCAAGTTTGCTTGGTTGGCCAAAAAGGGCGTATGCGTTTTTTCCTGAATATATTCAGGAAAAAACGCATACGCCCTTTTTGGCCAAGTGCATCATTGTGGACGTTCTGCCTCTTTTCCTATGCTTTCAATGCAATTCCAGTCTACCTCCTGAAATCGGTTTCCTGCAATTCTGCCCCGCTTTCAAGTCCTCTTGGCAGCCTTACTTCAGTATATTTTTGGACGATAGCTGTCATTTATAACTCTGCAGGTTTGTGAATTACAGTGCCCCTGAGCTCCTTTCTTCAACTCGCTTTCTTGTGACCTGGCCGCAACACCGCAGGATTGCTTCAGGCCCTAATCTGGTTCCGGCACGGCACGCTGAGCCTTTGGTTAATTCCTCTTCCTGGTGGGAAATGAGAGTTAAATTTGCCCGTCCAGACACCTCCAGCTAGTCTCTCATTGGTTCTCGCTATTCCTGTTCATCTTCCGCAGAAATTGCAAACTGGGCCAAACAGGAGGTTAAAGGGACTGACTCTCCAAGTCGGGAGGGTGTTAGTAAAGCGTCTGGAATGTTGCACCCGAGTACCAGGGTACGAGAACTGAGACATATTTGAACACGTTTCCCGATCACATGGTTGATCATACTCTAGGTTCCACATGCATGTTTTAGCTGAAGGAAGAATCCCTGAAACCTGGAGAGTTGAGACCCGTGGAATGGGTACCATGCAATATGACTTCAAAGGGTCTTTGTTTGCTCACCGAACCTCTCCAATCCTATCACTGCTGCGTTTATGCCCCTGTACACACGCTTGATTCTCTTTTGGAGATATAGCAATCCATAGGTTTTAAGATACTTACTAGTCAGGTACATTCTTAGGCGCTTAATATGTGGTGTTGAGTCCATTTCGTTGAGCAAGGAGTAGCTCTTGTCTATTCCATATTTGGCTTAAGGAACTTTATCTGTGCTCATTTCAATCTCTGGTTTTATGCAGCACCCCAACTCACCTTTACCCTTAAGCAAGCATAAGTTGGTTTTCTAAATTTGAGACCCTGTTCTGTTCTGTAATTCAGTTCCTGTGTAGCCAAGTTTACATTCCGTGTATTACTGATATCTTATGATGTTTCTTTTTCTGTGTGACTTATTTCAGTTAGAATCATCATACCTGAATCCACTCATTGTGCTGCTAAGGGCCTGATGACATAGATTTCATTGCTGAGTGATATTGCTTTGTAAGTAAATACCACAACTTCTTTATCCATTTTTCACTTTCTTCGATGTTGAACTTGTACTGTAAACGCGGTTCTTGTAAACAGAGGCGTTCCATACTTTGGGGTGGCTGTGTCTTTTTGATTTTAATTTCCCTAAGCTATAGGACCATAAGTGGAAGTGCCCTAGGCTCTGTTGCTTTGTTTTTTAGATGTTTCAGGAAACACCATACACTTCTCCCGAGTGTCTGTTGGCAATTTACATCCCGCCCATCAGCATAACAAGGCTCCCAGTTCTCCATGGCCTGTCCTGCCTTTCTGGATTTTACACTTTTTTCAGATGGCCCTTTTGACCGGGGGGAAGTGAGACTTCATTGTAGTGCAGATTTCCTTTCAAGTTTGCTTGGTTGGCCAAAAAGGGCGTATGCGTTTTTTCCTGAATATATTCAGGAAAAAACGCATACGCCCTTTTTGGCCAAGTGCATCATTGTGGACGTTCTGCCTCTTTTCCTATGCTTTCAATGCAATTCCAGTCTACCTCCTGAAATCGGTTTCCTGCAATTCTGCCCCGCTTTCAAGTCCTCTTGGCAGCCTTACTTCAGTATATTTTTGGACGATAGCTGTCATTTATAACTCTGCAGGTTTGTGAATTACAGTGCCCCTGAGCTCCTTTCTTCAACTCGCTTTCTTGTGACCTGGCCGCAACACCGCAGGATTGCTTCAGGCCCTTATCTGGTTCCAGCACGGCACGCTGAGCCTTTGGTTAATTCCTCTTCCTGGTGTGAAATGAGCGTTAAATTTGCCCGTCCAGACACCTCCAGCTAGTCTCTCATTGGTTCTCGCTATTCCTGTTCATCTTCCGCAGAAATTGCAAACTGGGCCAAACAGGAGGTTAAAGGGACTGACTCTCCAAGTCGGGAGGGTGTTAGTAAAGCGTCTGGAATGTTGCACCCGAGTACCAGGGTACGAGAACTGAGACATATTTGAACACGTTTCCCGATCACATGGTTGATCATAATCTAGGTTCCACATGCATGTTTTAGCTGAAGGAAGAATCCCTGAAACCTGGAGAGTTGAGACCCGTGGAATGGGTACCATGCAATATGACTTCAAAGGGTCTTTGTTTGCTCACCGAACCTCTCCAATCCTATCACTGCTGCATTTATGCCCCTGTACACACGCTTGATTCTCTTTTGGAGATATAGCAATCCATAGGTTTTAAGATACTTACTAGTCAGGTACATTCTTAGGCGCTTAATATGGGGTGTTGAGTCCATTTCGTTGAGCAAGGAGTAGCTCTTGTCTATTCCATATTTGGCTTAAGGAACTTTATCTGTGCTCATTTCAATCTCTGGTTTTATGCAGCACCCCAACTCACCTTTACCCTTAAGCAAGCATAAGTTGGTTTTCTAAATTTGAGACCCTGTTCTGTTCTGTAATTCAGTTCCTGTGTAGCCAAGTTTACATTCCGTGTATTACTGATATCTTATGATGTTTCTTTTTCTGTGTGACTTATTTCAGTTAGAATCATCATACCTGAATCCACTCATTGTGCTGCTAAGGGCCTGATGACATAGATTTCATTGCTGAGTGATATTGCTTTGTAAGTAAATACCACAACTTCTTTATCCATTTTTCACTTTCTGCGATGTTGAACTTGTACTGTAAACGCGGTTCTTGTAAACAGAGGCGTTCCATACTTTGGGGTGGCTGTGTCTTTTTGATTTTAATTTCCCTAAGCTATAGGACCATAAGTGGAAGTGCCCTAGGCTCTGTTGCTTTGTTTTTAAGATGTTTCAGGAAACACCATACACTTCTCCCGAGTGTCTGTTGGCAATTTACATCCTGCCCATCAGCATAACAAGGCTCCCAGTTCTCCATGGCCTGTCCTGCCTTTCTGGATTTTACACTTTTTTCAGATGGCCCTTTTGACCGGGGGGAAGTGAGAC
The DNA here is from genome assembly GCF_039906515.1 of Pseudorca crassidens. NCBI lineage: Eukaryota > Metazoa > Chordata > Mammalia > Artiodactyla > Delphinidae > Pseudorca > Pseudorca crassidens. The sequence goes on from NW_027136305.1 coordinate 1,240,818, forward strand.
TTCATTGTAGTGCAGATTTCCTTTGCAAGCTTGCTTGGTTGGCCAAAAAGGGCGTATGCGTTTTGTCCTGAATATATTCAGGAAAAAACACATACGCCCTTTTTGGCCAAGTGCATCATTGTGGACGTTCTGCCTCTTTTCCTATGCTTTCAATACAATTCCAGTCTACCTCCTGAAATCGGTTTCCTGCAATTCTGCCCCGTTTTCAAGTCCTCTTGGCAGCCTTACTTCAGTATATTTTTGGACGATAGCTGTCATTTATAACTCTGCAGGTTTGTGAATTACAGTGCCCCTGAGCTCCTTTCTTCAACTCGCTTTCTTGTGACCTTGCCGCAACACCGCAGGATGGCTTCAGGCCCTAATCTGGTTCCGGCACGGCACGCTGAGCCTTTGGTTAATTCCTCTTCCTGGTGGGAAATGAGAGTTAAATTTGCCCGTCCAGACACCTCCAGCTAGTCTCTCATTGGTTCTCGCTATTCCTGTTCATCTTCCGCAGAAATTGCAAACTGGGCCAAACAGGAGGTTAAAGGGGCTGACTCTCCAAGTGGGGAGGGTGTTAGTAAAGCGTCTGGAATGTTGCACCCGAGTACCAGGGTACGAAAACTGAGACATATTTGAACACGTCTCCCGATCACATGGTTGATCATACTCTAGGTTCCACATGCATGTTTTAGCTGAAGGAAGAATACCTTAAACCTGGGTAGTTGAAACCCGTGGAATGGGAACCATGCAATATGACTTCAAAGGGTCTTCATTTGCTCACCGAACCTCTCCAATCCTATCACTGCTGCGTTTATGCCCCTGTACACATGCTTGATTCTCTTTTGGAGACATAGCAATCCATAGGTTTTAAGATACTTACTAGTCAGGTACATTCTTAGGCGTTTAATATGCGGTGTTGAGTCCATTTCGTTGAGCAAGGAGTAGATATTGTCTATTCCATATTTGGCTTAAGGAACTTTATCTGTGCTCATTTCAATCTCTGGTTTTATGCAGCACCCCAACTCACCTTTACCCTTAAGCAAGCATAAGTTGGTTTTCTAAATTTGAGACCCTGTTCTGTTCTGTAATTCAGTTCCTGTGTAGCCAAGTTTACATTCCGTGTATTACTGATATCTTATGATGTTTCTTTTTCTGTGTGACTTATTTCAGTTAGAATCATCATACCTGAATCCACTCATTGTGCTGCTAAGGGCCTGATGACATAGATTTCATTGCTGAGTGATATTGCTTTGTAAGTAAATACCACAACTTCTTTATCCATTTTTCACTTTCTGCGATGTTGAACTTGTACTGTAAACGCGGTTCTTGTAAACAGAGGCGTTCCATACTTTGGGGTGGCTGTGTCTTTTTGATTTTAATTTCCCTAAGCTATAGGACCATAAGTGGAAGTGCCCTAGGCTCTGTTGCTTTGTTTTTTACATGTTTCAGGAAACACCATACACTTCTCCCGAGTGTCTGTTGGCAATTTACATCCCGCCCATCAGCATAACAAGGCTCCCAGTTCTCCATGGCCTGTCCTGCCTTTCTGGATTTTACACTTTTTTCAGATGGCCCTTTTGACCGGGGGGAAGTGAGACTTCATTGTAGTGCAGATTTCCTTTGCAAGTTTGCTTGGTTGGCCAAAAAGGGCGTATGCGTTTTTTCCTGAATATATTCAGGAAAAAACGCATACGCCCTTTTTGGCCAAGTGCATCATTGTGGACGTTCTGCCTCTTTTCCTATGCTTTCAATGCAATTCCAGTCTACCTCCTGAAATCGGTTTCCTGCAATTCTGCCCCGCTTTCAAGTCCTCTTGGCAGCCTTACTTCAGTATATTTTTGGACGATAGCTGTCATTTATAACTCTGCAGGTTTGTGAATTACAGTGCCCCTGAGCTCCTTTCTTCAACTCGCTTTTTTGTGACCTGGCCGCAACACCGCAGGATTGCTTCAGGCCCTTATCTGGTTCCGGCACGGCACGCTGAGCCTTTGGTTAATTCCTCTTCCTGGTGGGAAATGAGAGTTAAATTTGCCCGTCCAGACACCTCCAGCTAGTCTCTCATTGGTTCTCGCTATTCCTGTTCATCTTCTGCAGAAATTGCAAACTGGGCCAAACAGGAGGTTAAAGGGACTGACTCTCCAAGTCGGGAGGGTGTTAGTAAAGCGTCTGGAATGTTGCACCCGAGTACCAGGGTACGAGAACTGAGACATATTTGAACACGTTTCCCGATCACATGGTTGATCATAATCTAGGTTCCACATGCATGTTTTAGCTGAAGGAAGAATCCCTGAAACCTGGAGAGTTGAGACCCGTGGAATGGGTACCATGCAATATGACTTCAAAGGGTCTTTGTTTGCTCACCGAACCTCTCCAATCCTATCACTGCTGCATTTATGCCCCTGTACACACGCTTGATTCTCTTTTGGAGATATAGCAATCCATAGGTTTTAAGATACTTACTAGTCAGGTACATTCTTAGGCGCTTAATATGGGGTGTTGAGTCCATTTCGTTGAGCAAGGAGTAGCTCTTGTCTATTCCATATTTGGCTTAAGGAACTTTATCTGTGCTCATTTCAATCTCTGGTTTTATGCAGCACCCCAACTCACCTTTTCCCTTAAGCAAGCATAAGTTGGTTTTCTAAATTTGAGACCCTGTTCTGTTCTGTAATTCAGTTCCTGTGTAGCCAAGTTTACATTCCGTGTATTACTGATATCTTATGATGTTTCTTTTTCTGTGTGACTTATTTCAGTTAGAATCATCATACCTGAATCCACTCATTGTGCTGCTAAGGGCCTGATGACATAGATTTCATTGCTGAGTGATATTGCTTTGTAAGTAAATACCACAACTTCTTTATCCATTTTTCACTTTCTGCGATGTTGAACTTGTACTGTAAACGAGGTTCTTGTAAACAGAGGCGTCCCAAACTTTGGGGTGGCTGTGTCTTTTTGATTTTAATTTCCCTAAGCTATAGGACCATAAGTGGAAGTGCCCTAGGCTCTGTTGCTTTGTTTTTTAGATGTTTCAGGAAACACCATACACTTCTCCCGAGTGTCTGTTGGCAATTTACATCCCGCCCATCAGCATAACAAGGCTCCCAGTTCTCCATGGCCTGTCCTGCCTTTCTGGATTTTACACTTTTTTCAGATGGCCCTTTTGACCGGGGGGAAGTGAGACTTCATTGTAGTGCAGATTTCCTTTGCAAGCTTGCTTGGTTGGCCAAAAAGGGCGTATGCGTTTTGTCCTGAATATATTCAGGAAAAAACGCATACGCCCTTTTTGGCCAAGTGCATCATTGTGGACGTTCTGCCTCTTTTCCTATGCTTTCAATGCAAATCCAGTCTACCTCCTGAAATCGGTTTCCTGCAATTCTGCCCCGTTTTCAAGTCCTCTTGGCAGCCTTACTTCAGTATATTTTTGGACGATAGCTGTCATTTATAACTCTGCAGGTTTGTGAATAACAGTGCCCCTGAGCTCCTTTCTTCAACTCACTTTCTTGTGACCTGGCCGCAACACCGCAGGATGGCTTCAGGCCCTAATCTGGTTCCGGCACGGCACGCTGAGCCTTTGGTTAATTCCTCTTCCTGGTGGGAAATGAGAGTTAAATTTGCCCGTCCAGACACCTCCAGCTAGTCTCTCATTGGTTCTCGCTATTCCTGTTCATCTTCCACAGAAATTGCAAACTCGGCCAAACAGGAGGTTAAAGGGGCTGACTCTCCAAGTGGGGAGGGTGTTAGTAAAGCGTCTGGAATGTTGCACCCGAGTACCAGGGTACGAAAACTGAGACATATTTGAACACGTCTCCCGATCACATGGTTGATCATACTCTAGGTTCCACATGCATGTTTTAGCTGAAGGAAGAATACCTTAAACCTGGGTAGTTGAAACCCGTGGAATGGGTACCATGCAATATGACTTCAAAGGGTCTTCATTTGCTCACCGAACCTCTCCAATCCTATCACTGCTGCGTTTATGCCCCTGTACACATGCTTGATTCTCTTTCGGAGACATAGCAATCCATAGGTTTTAAGATACTTACTAGTCAGGTACATTCTTAGGCGTTTAATATGCGGTGTTGAGTCCATGTCGTTGAGCAAGGAGTAGATCTTGTCTATTCCATATTTGGCTTAAGGAACTTTATCTGTGCTCATTTCAATCTCTGGTTTTATGCAGCACCCCAACTCACCTTTACCCTTAAGCAAGCATAAGTTGGTTTTCTAAATTTGAGACCCTGTTCTGTTCTGTAATTCAGTTCCTGTGAAGCCAAGTTTACATTCCGTGTATTACTGATATCTTATGATGTTTCTTTTTCTGTGTGACTTATTTCAGTTAGAATCATCATACCTGAATCCACTCATTGTGCTGCTAAGGGCCTGATGACATAGATTTCATTGCTGAGTGATATTGCTTTGTAAGTAAATACCACAACTTCTTTATCCATTTTTCACTTTCTGCGATGTTGAACTTGTACTGTAAACGCGGTTCTTGTAAACAGAGGCGTTCCATACTTTGGGGTGGCTGTGTCTTTTTGATTTTAATTTCCCTAAGCTATAGGACCATAAGTGGAAGTGCCCTAGGCTCTGTTGCTTTGTTTTTTAGATGTTTCAGGAAACACCATACACTTCTCCCGAGTGTCTGTTGGCAATTTACATCCCGCCCATCAGCATAACAAGGCTCCCAGTTCTCCATGGCCTGTCCTGCCTTTCTGGATTTTACACTTTTTTCAGATGGCCCTTTTGACCGGGGGGAAGTGAGACTTCATTGTAGTGCAGATTTCCTTTGCAAGCTTGCTTGGTTGGCCAAAAAGGGCGTATACGTTTTGTCCTGAATATATTCAGGAAAAAACACATACGCCCTTTTTGGCCAAGTGCATCATTGTGGACGTTCTGCCTCTTTTCCTATGCTTTCAATGCAATTCCAGTCTACCTCCTGAAATCGGTTTCCTGCAATTCTGCCCCGTTTTCAAGTCCTCTTGGCAGCCTTACTTCAGTATATTTTTGGACGATAGCTGTCATTTATAACTCTGCAGGTTTGTGAATTACAGTGCCCCTGAGCTCCTTTCTTCAACTCGCTTTCTTGTGACCTGGCCGCAACACCGCAGGATGGCTTCAGGCCCTAATCTGGTTCCGGCAGGGCACGCTGAGCCTTTGGTTAATTCCTCTTCCTGGTGGGAAATGAGAGTTAAATTTGCCCGTCCAGACACCTCCAGCTAGTCTCTCATTGGTTCTCGCTATTCCTGTTCATCTTCCGCAGAAATTGCAAACTGGGCCAAACAGGAGGTTAAAGGGGCTGACTCTCCAAGTGGGGAGGGTGTTAGTAAAGCGTCTGGAATGTTGCACCCGAGTACCAGGGTACGAAAACTGAGACATATTTGAACACGTCTCCCGATCACATGGTTGATCATACTCTAGGTTCCACATGCATGTTTTAGCTGACGGAAGAATCCCTGAAACCTGGAGAGTTGAGACCCGTGGAATGGGTACCATGCAATATGACTTCAAAGGGTCTTTGTTTGCTCACCGAACCTCTCCAATCCTATCATTGCTGCATTTATGCCCCTGGACACAGGCTTGATTCTCTTTTGGAGATATAGCAATCCATAGGTTTTAAGATACTTACTAGTCAGGTACATTCTTAGGCGCTTAATATGGGGTGTTGAGTCCATTTCGTTGAGCAAGGAGTAGCTCTTGTCTATTCCATATTTGGCTTAAGGAACTTTATCTGTGCTCATTTCAATCTCTGGTTTTATGCAGCACCCCAACTCACCTTTCCCCTTAAGCAAGCATAAGTTGGTTTTCTAAATTTGAGACCCTGTTCTGTTCTGTAATTCAGTTCCTTTGGAGCCAAGTTTACATTCCGTGTATTACTGATATCTTATGATGTTTCTTTTTCGGTGTGACATATTTCAGTTAGAATCATCGTACCTGAATCCACTCATTATGCTGCTATGGGCCTGATGACGTAGATTTCATTGCTGAGTGATATTGCTTTGTAAGTAAATACCACAACTTCTTTATCCATTTTTCACTGTCTGCGATGTTGTACTTGTACTGTAAACGAGGTTCTTGTAAACAGAGGCGTCCCAAACTTTGGGGTGGCTGTGTCTTTTTGATTTTAATTTCCCTAAGCTATAGGACCATAAGTGGAAGTGCCCTAGGCTCTGTTGCTTTGTGTTTTAGATGTTTCAAGAAACAACATACACTTCTCCCGAGTGTCTGTTGGCAATTTACATCCCGCCCATCAGCATAACAAGGCTCCCAGTTCTCCATGGCCTGTCCTGCCTTTCTGGATTTTACACTTTTTTCAGATGGCCCTTTTGACCGGGGGGAAGTGAGACTTCATTGTAGTGCAGATTTCCTTTGCAAGCTTGCTTGGTTGACCAAAAAGCGCGTATGCGTTTTTTCCTGAATATATTCAGGAAAAAACGCATACGCACTTTTTGGCCAAGTGCATCATTGTGGACGTTCTGCCTCTTTTCCTATGCTTTCAATGCAATTCCAGTCTACCTCCTGAAATCGGTTTCCTGCAATTCTGCCCCGCTTTCAAGTCCTCTTGGCAGCCTTACTTCAGTATATTTTTGGACGATAGCTGTCATTTATAACTCTGCAGGTTTGTGAATTACAGTGCCCCTGAGCTCCTTTCTTCAACTCGCTTTCTTTTGAGCTGGCCGCAACACCGCAGGATGGCTTCAGGCCCTAATCTGGTTCCGGCACGGCACGCTGAGCCTTTGGTTATTTCCTCTTCCTGGTGGGAAATGAGAGTTAAATTTGCCCGTCCAGACACCTCCAGCTAGTCTCTCATTGGTTCTCCCTATTCCTGTTCATCTTCCACAGAAATTGCAAACTGGGCCAAACAGGAGGTTAAAGGTGTTGACTCTCCAAGGGGGGAGAGTGTTAGTGAAGCGTCTGGAATGTTGCACCCGAGTACCAGGGGAGGAAAACTGAGACATATTTGAACATGTCTCCCGTTCACACGGTTGATCATACTGTGGGTTTCACATGCATGTTTTAGCTGAAGGAAGAATACCTTAAACCTGGAGAGTTGAGACCCGTGGAAGGGGTACCATGCAATATGACTTCAAAGTGTCTTCATTTGCTCACCGAACCTCTCCAATCCTATCACTGCTGCGTTTATACCCCTGTACACACGCTTGATTCTCTTTTGGAGACATAGCAATACCTAGGATTTAATGTACTTACTAGTCAGGTACATTCTTAGGCGTTTAATATGGGGTGTTGAGTCCGTTTCGTTGAGCAAGGAGTAGCTCTTGTCTATTCCATATTTGGCTTAAGGAACTTTATCTGTGCTCATTTCAATCTCTGGTTTTATGCAGCACCCCAACTCACCTTTCCCCTTAAGCAAGCATAAGTTGGTTTTCTAAATTTGAGACCCTGTTCTGTTTTGGAATTCAGTTCCTGTGTAGCCAAGTTTACATTCCATGTATTAGTGATATCTTATGATGTTTCTTTTTCTGTGTGACTTATTTCAGTTAGAATCATCGTACCTGAATCCACTCATTATGCTGCTACGGGCCTGATGACATAGATTTCATTGCTGAGTGATACTGCATTGTACGTAAGTACCACAAGTTCTTTATCCATTTTTCACTTTCTGTGATATTGAACTTGTACTGTAAACGAGGTTCTTGTAAACAGTGGCGTCCCAAACTTTGGGGTGGCTGTGTCTTTTTGATTTTAATTTCCCTAAGCTATAGGAACATAAGTGGAAGTGCCCTAGGCTCTGTTGCTTTGTTTTTTAGATGTTTCAGGAAACACCATACACTTCTCCCGAGTGTCTGTTGGCAATTTACATCCCGCCCATCAGCATAACAAGGCTCCCAGTTCTCCATGGTCTGTCCTGCCTTTCTGGATTTTACACTTTTTTCAGATGGCCCTTTTGACGGGGGGAAGTGAGACTTCATTATAGTGCAGATTTCCTTTGCAAGTTTGCTTGGTTGGCCAAAAAGGGCATATGCGTTTTTTCCTGAATATATTCAGGAAAAAACGCATACGCCCTTTTTGGCCAAGTGCATCATTGTGGACGTTCTGCCTCTTTTCCTATGCTTTCAATGCAATTCCAGTCTACCTCCTGAAATCGGTTTCCTGCAATTCTGCCCCGCTTTCAAGTCCTCTTGGCAGCCTTACTTCAGTATATTTTTGGATGATAGCTGTCATTTATAACTCTGCAGGTTTGTGAATTACAGTGCCCCTGAGCTCCTTTCTTCAACTCGCTTTCTTGTGACCTGGCCGCAACAACGCAGGATGGCTTCAGGCCCTAATCTGATTCCGGCACGGCATGCTGAGCCATTGGTTAATTCCTCTTCCTGGTGGGAAATGAGAGTTAAATTTGCCCGTCCAGACACCTCCAGCTAGTCTCTCATTGGTTCTCGCTATTCCTGTTCATCTTCCGCAGAAATTGCAAACTGGGCCAAACAGGAGGTTAAAGGTGCTGACTCTCCAAGTGGGGAGAGTGTTAGTAAGGCGTCTGGAATGTTGCACCCGAGTACCAGGGTATGAAAACTGAGAGATATTTGAACACGTCTCCCGATCACATGGCTGATCATACACTAGGTTCCACATGCATGTTTTAGCTGAAGGAAGAATCCCTTAAACCTGGAGAGTTGAGACCCGTGGAATGGGTACCATGCAATATGACTTCAAAGGGTCTTCATTTGCTCACCGAACCTCTCCAATCCTATCACTGCTGCGTTTATGCCCCTGTACACACGCTTGATTCTCTTTTGGAGACATAGCAATCCATAGGTTTTAAGATACTTACTAGTCAGGTACATTCTTAGGCGTTTAATATGCGGTGTTGAGTCCATTTCGTTGAGCAAGGAGTAGCTCTTGTCTATTCCATATTTGGCTTAAGGAACTTTATCTGTGCTCATTTCAATCTCTGGTTTTATGCAGCACCCCAACTCACCTTTACCCTTAAGCAAGCATAAGTTGGTTTTCTAAATTTGAGACCCTGTTCTGTTCTGTAATTCAGTTCCTGTGTAGCCAAGTTTACATTCCGTGTATTACTGATATCTTATGATGTTTCTTTTTCTGTGTGACATATTTCAGTTAGAATCATCATACCTGAATCCACTCATTGTGCTGCTAAGGGCCTGATGACATAGATTTCATTGCTGAGTGATATTGCTTTGTAAGTAAATACCACAACTTCTTTATCCATTTTTCATTTTCTGCGATGTTGAACTTGTACTGTAAACGAGGTTCTTGTAAACAGAGGCGTCCCAAACTTTGGGGTGGCTGTGTCTTTTTGATTTTAATTTCCCTAAGCTATAGGACCATAAGTGGAAGTGCCCTAGGCTCTGTTGCTTTGTTTTTTAGATGTTTCAGGAAACACCATACACTTCTCCCGAGTGTCTGTTGGCAATTTACATCCCGCCCATCAGCATAACAAGGCTCCCAGTTCTCCATGGCCTGTCCTGCCTTTCTGGATTTTACACGTTTTTCAGATGGCCCTTTTGACCGGGGGGAAGTGAGACTTCATTGTAGTGCAGATTTCATTTGCAAGTTTGCTTGGTTGGCCAAAAAGGGCGTATGCGTTTTTTCCTGAATGTATTCAGGAAAAAACGCATACGCCCTTTTTGGCGAAGTGCATCATTGTGGACGTTCTGCCTCTTTTCCTATGCTTTCAATGCAATTCCAGTCTACCTCCTGAAATCAGTTTCCTGCAATTCTGCCCCGCTTTCAAGTCCTCTTGGCAGCCTTACTTCAGTATATTTTTGGACGATAGCTGTCATTTATAACTCTGCAGGTTTGTGAATTACACTGCCCCTGAGCTCCTTTCTTCAACTCGCTTTCTTGTGACCTGGCCGCAACACCGCAGGATGGCTTCAGGCCCTAATCTAGTTCCGGCACGGCACACTGAGCCTTTGGTTAATTCCTCTCCCTGGTGGGAAATGAGAGTTAAATTTGCCCGTCCAGACACCTCCAGCTAGTCTCTCATTGGTTCTCGCTATTCCTGTTCATCTTCCGCAGAAATTGCAAACTGGGCCAAACAGGAGGTTAAAGGGACTGACTCTCCAAGTCGGGAGAGTGTTAGTAAAGCGTCTGGAATGTTGCACCCGAGTACCAGGGTATGAAAACTGAGACATATTTGAACACGTCTCCCGATCACATGGTTGATCATACTCTAGGTTCCACATGCATGTTTTAGCTGAAGGAAGAATACCTTAAACCTGGGTAGTTGAAACCCATGGAATGGGTACCATGCAATATGACTTCAAAGGGTCTTCATTTGCTCAGCGAAACTCTCCAATCCTATCACTGCTGCGTTTATGCCCCTGTACACATGCTTGATTCTCTTTCGGAGACATAGCAATACATAGGTTTTAAGATACTTATTAGTCACGTACATTCTTAGGCATTTAATATGCGGTGTTGAGTCCATTTCATTGAGCAAGGAGTAGCTCTTGTCTATTCCATATTTGGCTTAAGGAAATTTATCTGTGCTCATTTCAATCTCTGGTTTTATGCAGCAACCCCACTCACCTTTCCCCTTAAGCAAGCATAAGTTGGTTTTCTAAATTTGAGACCCTGTTCTGTTCTGTAATTCAGTTCCTGTGTAGCCAAGTTTACATTCCGTGTATTACTGATATCTTATGATGTTTCTTTTTCTGTGTGACATATTTCAGTTAGAATCATCATACCTGAATCCACTCATTGTGCTGCTAAGGGCCTGATGACATAGATTTCATTGCTGAGTGATATTGCTTTGTAAGTAAATACCACAACTTCTTTATCCATTTTTCACTTTCTGCGATGTTGAACTTGTACTGTAAACGAGGTTCTTGTAAACAGAGGTGTCCCAAACTTTGGGGTGGCTGTGTCTTTTTGATTTTAATTTCCCTAAGCTATAGGACCATAAGTGGAAGTGCCCTAGGCTCTGTTGCTTTGTTTTTTAGATGTTTCAGGAAACACCATACACTTCTCCCGAGTGTCTGTTGGCAATTTACATCCCGCCCATCAGCATAACAAGGCTCCCAGTTCTCCATGGCCTGTCCTGCCTTTCTAGATTTTACACGTTTTTCATATGGCCCTTTTGACGGGGGGAAGTGAGACTTCATTGTAGTGCAGATTTCATTTGCAAGTTTGCTTGGTTGGCCAAAAAGGGCGTATGCGTTTTTTCCTGAATGTATTCAGGAAAAAACGCATACGCCCTTTTTGGCGAAGTGCATCATTGTGGACGTTCTGCCTCTTTTCCTATGCTTTCAATGCAATTCCAGTCTACCTCCTGAAATCGGTTTCCTGCAATTCTGCCCCGCTTTCAAGTCCTCTTGGCAGCCTTACTTCAGTATATTTTTGGACGATAGCTGTCATTTATAACTATGCAGGTTTGTGAATTACAGTGCCCCTGAGCTCCTTTCTTCAACTCGCTTTCTTTTGAGCTGGCAGCAACACCATAGTATGGCTTCAGGCCCTAATCTGGTTCCGGCACGGCACGCTGAGCCTTTGGTTAATTCCTCTTCCTGGTGGGAAATGAGAGTTAAATTTGCCCGTCCAGACACCTCCAGCTAGTCTCTCACTGGTTCTCGCTATTCCTGTTCATCTTCCGCAGAAATTGCAAACTGGGCCAAACAGGAGGTTAAAGGGACTGACTCTCCAAGTCGGGAGGATGTTAGTAAAGCGTCTGGAATGTTGCACCCGAGTACCAGGGTACGAAAACTGAGACATATTTGAACACGTCTCCCGATCACCTGGTTGATCATACTCTAGGTTCCACATGCATGTTTTAGCTGAAGGAAGAATACCTTAAACCTGGGTAGTTGAAACCCGTGGAATGGGTACCATGCAATATGACTTCAAAGGGTTTTCATTTGCTCACCGAACCTCTCCAATCCTATCACTGCTGCGTTTATGCCCCTGTACACATGCTTGATTCTCTTTCGGAGACATAGCAATCCATAGGTTTTAAGATACTTACTAGTCAGGTACATTCTTAGGCATTTAATATGGGGTGTTGAGTCCATTTCGTTGAGCAAGGAGTAGCTCTTGTCTATTCCATATTTGGCTTAAGGAACTTTATCTGTGCTCATTTCAATCTCTGGTTTTATGCAGCACCCCAACTCACCTTTACCCTTAAGCAAGCATAAGTTGGTTTTCTAAATTTGAGACCCTGTTCTGTTCTGTAATTCAGTTCCTGTGTAGCCAAGTTTACATTCCGTGTATTACTGATATCTTATGATGTTTCTTTTTCTGTGTGACTTATTTCAGTTAGAATCATCATACCTGAATCCACTCATTGTGCTGCTAAGGGCCTGATGACATAGATTTCATTGCTGAGTGATATTGCTTTGTAAGTAAATACCACAACTTCTTTATCCATTTTTCACTTTCTGCGATGTTGAACTTGTACTGTAAACGAGGTTCTTGTAAACAGAGGCGTCCCAATGTTTGGGGTGGCTGTGTCTTTTTGATTTTAATTTCCCTAAGCTATAGGACCATAAGTGGAAGTGCCCTAGGCTCTGTTGCTTTGTTTTTTAGATGTTTCAGGAAACAACATACACTTCTCCCGAGTGTCTGTTGGCAATTTACATCCCGCCCATCAGCATAACAAGGCTCCCAGTTCTCCATGGCCTGTCCTGCCTTTCTGGATTTTACACGTTTTTCATATGGCCCTTTTGACGGGGGGAAATGAGACTTTATTGTAGTGCAGATTTTATTTGCAAGTTTGCTTGGTTGGCCAAAAAGGGCGTATGCGTTTTTTCCTGAATGTATTCATGAAAAAACGCATACGCCCTTTTTGGCGAAGTGCATCATTGTGGACGTTCTGCCTCTTTTCCTATGCTTTCAATGCAATTCCAGTCTACCTCCTGAAATCAGTTTCCTGCAATTCTGCCCCGCTTTCAAGTCCTCTTGGCAGCCTTACTTCAGTATATTTTTGGACGATAGCTGTCATTTATAACTCTGCAGGTTTGTGAGTTACAGTGCCCCTGAGCTCCTTTCTTCAACTCGCTTTCTTGTGACCTGGCCGCAACACCGCAGGATGGCTTCAGGCCCTAATCTGGTTCCGGCACGGCACGCTGACCCTTTGGTTAATTCCTCTTCCTGGTGGGAAATGAGAGTAAAATTTTCCCGTCCAGACACTTCCAGCTAGTCTCTCATTGGTTCTCGCTATTCCTGTTCATCTTCCGCAGAAATTGCAAACTGGGCCAAACAGGAGGTTAAAGGGACTGACTCTCCAAGTCGGGAGAGTGTTAGTAAAGTGTCTGGAATGTTGCACCCGAGTACCAGAGTATGAAAACTGAGACATATTTGAACACGTCTCCCGATCACATGGTTGATCATACTCTAGGTTCCACATGCATGTTTTAGCTGAAGGAAGAATACCTTAAACCTGGGTAGTTGAAACCCGTGGAATGGGTACCATGCAATATGACTTCAAAGGGTCTTCATTTGCTCACCGAACCTCTCCAATCCTATCACTGCTGCGTTTATGCCCCTGTACACATGCTTGATTCTCTTTCGGAGACATAGCAATCCATAGGTTTTAAGATACTTACTAGTCAGGTACATTCTTAGGCATTTAATATGGGGTGTTGAGTCCATTTCGTTGAGCAAGGAGTAGCTCTTGTCTATTCCATATTTGGCTTAAGGAACTTTATCTGTGCTCATTTCAATCTCTGGTTTTATGCAGCACCCCAACTCACCTTTACCCTTAAGCAAGCATAAGTTGGTTTTCTAAATTTGAGACCCTGTTCTGTTCTGTAATTCAGTTCCTGTGTAGCCAAGTTTACATTCCGTGTATTACTGATATCTTATGATGTTTCTTTTTCTGTGTGACTTATTTCAGTTAGAATCATCATACCTGAATCCACTCATTGTGCTGCTAAGGGCCTGATGACATAGATTTCATTGCTGAGTGATATTGCTTTGTAAGTAAATACCACAACTTCTTTATCCATTTTTCACTTTCTGCGATGTTGAACTTGTACTGTAAACGAGGTTCTTGTAAATAGAGGCGTCCCAATGTTTGGGGTAGCTGTGTCTTTTTGATTTTAATTTCCCTAAGCTATAGGACCATAAGTGGAAGTGCCCTAGGCTCTGTTGCTTTGTTTCTTAGATGTTTCAGGAAACACCATACACTTCTCCCGAGTGTCTGTTGGCAATTTACATCCCGCCCATCAGCATAACAAGGCTCCCAGTTCTCCATGGCCTGTCCTGCCTTTCTGGATTTTACACTTTTTTCAGATGGCCCTTTTGACCGGGGGGAAGTGAGACTTCATTGTAGTGCAGATTTCCTTTGCAAGCTTGCTTGGTTGGCCAAAAAGGGCGTATGCGTTTTGTCCTGAATATATTCAGGAAAAAACGCATACGCCCTTTTTGGCCAAGTGCATCATTGTGGACGTTCTGCATCTTTTCCTATGCTTTCAATGCAATTCCAGTCTACCTCCTGAAATCGGTTTCCTGCAATTCTGCCCCGCTTTCAAGTCCTCTTGGCAGCCTTACTTCAGTATATTTTTGGATGATAGCTGTCATTTATAACTCTGCAGGTTTGTGAATTACAGTGCCCCTGAGCTCCTTTCTTCAACTCGCTTTCTTTTGAGCTGGCCGCAACACCGCAGGATGGCTTCAGGCCCTAATCTTGTTCCGGCACGGCACGCTGAGCCTTTGGTTAATTCCTCTTCCTGGTGGGAAATGAGAGTTAAATTTGCCCGTCCAGACACCTCCAGCTAGTCTCTCATTGGTTCTCGCTATTCCTGTTCATCTTCCGCAGAAATTGCAAACTGGGCCAAACAGGAGGTTAAAGGGACTGACTCTCCAAGTCGGGAGGGTGTTAGTAAAGCTTCTGGAATGTTGCACCCGAGTACCAGGGTACGAAAACTGAGACATATTTGAACACGTCTCCCGATCACATGGTTGATCAGACTCTAGGTTCCACATGCATGTTTTAGCTGAAGGAAGAATACCTTAAACCTGGGTAGTTGAAACCCGTGGAATGGGTACCATGCAATATGACTTCAGAGGGTCTTCATTTGCTCACCGAACCTCTCCAATCCTATCACTGCTGCGTTTATGCCCCTGTACACATGCTTGATTCTCTTTCGGAGACATAGCAATCCATAGGTTTTAAGATACTTACTAGTCAGGTACATTCTTAGGCGTTTAATATGCGGTATTGAGTCCATATCGTTGAGCAAGGAGTAGCTCTTGTCTATTCCATATTTGGCTTAAGGAACTTTATCTGTGCTCATTTCAATCTCTGGTTTTATGCAGCACCCCAACTCACCTTTCCCCTTAAGCAAGCATAAGTTGGTTTTCTAAATTTGAGACCCTGTTCTGTTCTGTAATTCAGTTCCTGTGTAGCCAAGTTTACATTCCGTGTATTACTGATATCTTATGATGTTTCTTTTTCTGTGTGACTTATTTCAGTTAGAATCATCATACCTGAATCCACTCATTGTGCTGCTAAGGGCCTGATGACATAGATTTCATTGCTGAGTGATATTGCTTTGTAAGTAAATACCACAACTTCTTTATCCATTTTTCACTTTCTGCGATGTTGAACTTGTACTGTAAACGAGGTTCTTGTAAACAGAGGCGTCCCAAACTTTGGGGTGGCTGTGTCTTTTTGATTTTAATTTCCCTAAGCTATAGGACCATAAGTGGAAGTGCCCTAGGCTCTGTTGCTTTGTTTTTTAGATGTTTCAGGAAACACCATACACTTCTCCCGAGTGTCTGTTGGCAATTTACATCCCGCCCATCAGCATAACAAGGCTCCCAGTTCTCCATGGCCTGTCCTGCCTTTCTGGATTTTACACTTTTTTCAGATGGCCCTTTTGACCGGGGGGAAGTGAGACTTCATTGTAGTGCAGATTTCCTTTGCAAGCTTGCTTGGTTGGCCAAAAAGGGCGTATGCGTTTTTTCCTGAATATATTCAGGAAAAAACGCATACGCCCTTTTTGGCCAAGTGCATCATTGTGGACGTTCTGCCTCTTTTCCTATGCTTTCAATGCAATTCCAGTCTGCCTCCTGAAATCGGTTTCCTGCAATTCTGCCCCGCTTTCAAGTCCTCTTGGCAGCCTTACTTCAGTATATTTTTGGACGATAGCTGTCATTTATAACTCTGCAGGTTTGTGAATTACAGTGCCCCTGAGCTCCTTTCTTCAACTCGCTTTCTTTTGAGCTGGCCGCAACACCGCAGGATGGCTTCAGGCCCTAATCTGGTTCCGGCACGGCACGCTGAGCCTTTGGTTAATTCCTCTTCCTGGTGGGAAATGAGAGTTAAATTTGCCCATTCAGACACCTCCAGCTAGTCTCTCATTGGTTCTCGCTATTCCTGTTCATCTTCCGCAGAAATTGCAAACTGGGCCAAACAGGAGGTTAAAGGGACTGACTCTCCAAGTCGGGAGGGTGTTAGTAAAGCGTCTGGAATGTTGTACCCGAGTACCAGGGTACGAAAACTGAGACATATTTGAACACGTCTCCCGATCACATGGTTGATCATACTCTAGGTTGCACATGCATGTTTTAGCTGAAGGAAGAATACCT
Source organism: Pseudorca crassidens (assembly GCF_039906515.1). Classification (NCBI taxonomy): domain Eukaryota; kingdom Metazoa; phylum Chordata; class Mammalia; order Artiodactyla; family Delphinidae; genus Pseudorca; species Pseudorca crassidens. The sequence continues at coordinate 1,257,306 of NW_027136305.1, forward strand.
TAAACCTGGGTAGTTGAAACCCGTGGAATGGGTACCATGCAATATGACTTCAAAGGGTCTTCATTTGCTCACCGAACCTCTCCAATCCTATCACTGCTGCGTTTATGCCCCTGTACACATGCTTGATTCTCTTTCGGAGACATAGCAATCCATAGGTTTTAAGATACTTACTAGTCAGGTACATTCTTAGGCATTTAATATGCGGTGTTGAGTCCATTTCGTTGAGCAAGAGGTAGCTCTTGTCTATTCCATATTTGGCTTAAGGAACTTTATCTGTGCTCATTTCAATCTCTGGTTTTATGCAGCACCCCAACTCACCTTTACCCTTAAGCAAGCATAAGTTGGTTTTCTAAATTTGAGACCCTGTTCTGTTCTGTAATTCAGTTCCTGTGTAGCCAAGTTTACATTCCGTGTATTACTGATATCTTATGATGTTTCTTTTTCTGTGTGACTTATTTCAGTTAGAATCATCATACCTGAATCCACTCATTGTGCTGCTAAGGGCCTGATGACATAGATTTCATTGCTGAGTGATATTGCTTTGTAAGTAAATACCACAACTTCTTTATCCATTTTTCACTTTCTGCGATGTTGAACTTGTACTGTAAACGAGGTTCTTGTAAACAGAGGCGTCCCAAACTTTGGGGTGGCTGTGTCTTTTTGATTTTAATTTCCCTAAGCTATAGGACCATAAGTGGAAGTGCCCTAGGCTCTGTTGCTTTGTTTTTTAGATGTTTCAGGAAACACCATACACTTCTCCCGAGTGTCTGTTGGCAATTTACATCCCGCCCATCAGCATAACAAGGCTCCCAGTTCTCCATGGCCTGTCCTGCCTTTCTGGATTTTACACTTTTTTCAGATGGCCCTTTTGACCGGGGGGAAGTGAGACTTCATTGTAGTGCAGATTTCCTTTGCAAGCTTGCTTGGTTGGCCAAAAAGTGCGTATGCGTTTTTTCCTGAATATATTCAGGAAAAAACGCATACGCCCTTTTTGGCCAAGTGCATCATTGTGGACGTTCTGCCTCTTTTCCTATGCTTTCAATGCAATTCCAGTCTACCTCCTGAAATCGGTTTCCTGCAATTCTGCCCCGCTTTCAAGTCCTCTTGGCAGCCTTACTTCAGTATATTTTTGGACGATAGCTGTCATTTATAACTCTGCAGGTTTGTGAATTACAGTGCCCCTGAGCTCCTTTCTTCAACTCGCTTTCTTTTGAGCTGGCCGCAACACCGCAGGATGGCTTCAGGCCCTAATCTGGTTCCGGCACGGCACGCTGAGCCTTTGGTTAATTCCTCTTCCTGGTGGGAAATGAGAGTTAAATTTGCCCGTTCAGACACCTCCAGCTAGTCTCTCATTGGTTCTCGCTATTCCTGTTCATCTTCCGCAGAAATTGCAAACTGGGCCAAACAGGAGGTTAAAGGGACTGACTCTCCAAGTCGGGAGGGTGTTAGTAAAGCGTCTGGAATGTTGTACCCGAGTACCAGGGTACGAAAACTGAGACATATTTGAACACGTCTCCCGATCACATGGTTGATCATACTCTAGGTTGCACATGCATGTTTTAGCTGAAGGAAGAATACCTTAAACCTGGGTAGTTGAAACCCGTGGAATGGGTACCATGCAATATGACTTCAAAGGGTCTTCATTTGCTCACCGAACCTCTCCAATCCTATCACTGCTGCGTTTATGCCCCTGTACACATGCTTGATTCTCTTTCGGAGACATAGCAATCCATAGGTTTTAAGATACTTACTAGTCAGGTACATTCTTAGGCATTTAATATGCGGTGTTGAGTCCATTTCGTTGAGCAAGAGGTAGCTCTTGTCTATTCCATATTTGGCTTAAGGAACTTTATCTGTGCTCATTTCAATCTCTGGTTTTATGCAGCACCCCAACTCACCTTTCCCCTTAAGCAAGCATAAGTTGGTTTTCTAAATTTGAGACCCTGTTCTGTTCTGTAATTCAGTTCCTGTGTAGCCAAGTTTACATTCCGTGTATTACTGATATCTTATGATGTTTCTTTTTCTGTGTGACTTATTTCAGTTAGAATCATCATACCTGAATCCACTCATTGTGCTGCTAAGGGCCTGATGACATAGATTTCATTGCTGAGTGATATTGCTTTGTAAGTAAATACCACAACTTCTTTATCCATTTTTCACTTTCTGCGATGTTGAACTTGTACTGTAAACGAGGTTCTTGTAAACAGAGGCGTCCCAAACTTTGGGGTGGCTGTGTCTTTTTGATTTTAATTTCCCTAAGCTATAGGACCATAAGTGGAAGTGCCCTAGGCTCTGTTGCTTTGTTTTTTAGATGTTTCAGGAAACACCATACACTTCTCCCGAGTGTCTGTTGGCAATTTACATCCCGCCCATCAGCATAACAAGGCTCCCAGTTCTCCATGGCCTGTCCTGCCTTTCTGGATTTTACACTTTTTTCAGATGGCCCTTTTGACCGGGGGGAAGTGAGACTTCATTGTAGTGCAGATTTCCTTTGCAAGCTTGCTTGGTTGGCCAAAAAGGGCATATGCGTTTTTTCCTGAATATATTCAGGAAAAAACGCATACGCCCTTTTTGGCCAAGTGCATCATTGTGGACGTTCTGCCTCTTTTCCTATGCTTTCAATGCAATTCCAGTCTGCCTCCTGAAATCGGTTTCCTGCAATTCTGCCCCGCTTTCAAGTCCTCTTGGCAGCCTTACTTCAGTATATTTTTGGACGATAGCTGTCATTTATAACTCTGCAGGTTTGTGAATTACAGTGCCCCTGAGCTCCTTTCTTCAACTCGCTTTCTTTTGAGCTGGCCGCAACACCGCAGGATGGCTTCAGGCCCTAATCTGGTTCCGGCACGGCACGCTGAGCCTTTGGTTAATTCCTCTTCCTGGTGGGAAATGAGAGTTAAATTTGCCCGTCCAGACACCTCCAGCTAGTCTCTCATTGGTTCTCGCTATTCCTGTTCATCTTCCGCAGAAATTGCAAACTGGGCCAAACAGGAGGTTAAAGGGACTGACTCTCCAAGTCGCGAGGGTGTTAGTAAAGCGTCTGGAATGTTGTACCCGAGTACCAGGGTACGAAAACTGAGACATATTTGAACACGTCTCCCAATCACATGGTTGATCATACTCTAGGTTGCACATGCATGTTTTAGCTGAAGGAAGAATACCTTAAACCTGGGTAGTTGAAACCCGTGGAATGGGTACCATGCAATATGACTTCAAAGGGTCTTCATTTGCTCACCGAACCTCTCCAATCCTATCACTGCTGCGTTTATGCCCCTGTACACATGCTTGATTCTCTTTCGGAGACATAGCAATCCATAGGTTTTAAGATACTTACTAGTCAGGTACATTCTTAGGCATTTAATATGCGGTGTTGAGTCCATTTCGTTGAGCAAGAGGTAGCTCTTGTCTATTCCATATTTGGCTTAAGGAACTTTATCTGTGCTCATTTCAATCTCTGGTTTTATGCAGCACCCCAACTCACCTTTCCCCTTAAGCAAGCATAAGTTGGTTTTCTAAATTTGAGACCCTGTTCTGTTCTGTAATTCAGTTCCTGTGTAGCCAAGTTTACATTCCGTGTATTACTGATATCTTATGATGTTTCTTTTTCTGTGTGACTTATTTCAGTTAGAATCATCATACCTGAATCCACTCATTGTGCTGCTAAGGGCCTGATGACATAGATTTCATTGCTGAGTGATATTGCTTTGTAAGTAAATACCACAACTTCTTTATCCATTTTTCACTTTCTGCGATGTTGAACTTGTACTGTAAACGAGGTTCTTGTAAACAGAGGCGTCCCAAACTTTGGGGTGGCTGTGTCTTTTTGATTTTAATTTCCCTAAGCTATAGGACCATAAGTGGAAGTGCCCTAGGCTCTGTTGCTTTGTTTTTTAGATGTTTCAGGAAACACCATACACTTCTCCCGAGTGTCTGTTGGCAATTTACATCCCGCCCATCAGCATAACAAGGCTCCCAGTTCTCCATGGCCTGTCCTGCCTTTCTGGATTTTACACTTTTTTCAGATGGCCCTTTTGACCGGGGGGAAGTGAGACTTCATTGTAGTGCAGATTTCCTTTGCAAGCTTGCTTGGTTGGCCAAAAAGGGCGTATGCGTTTTTTCCTGAATATATTCAGGAAAAAACGCATACGCCCTTTTTGGCCAAGTGCATCATTGTGGACGTTCTGCCTCTTTTCCTATGCTTTCAATGCAATTCCAGTCTGCCTCCTGAAATCGGTTTCCTGCAATTCTGCCCCGCTTTCAAGTCCTCTTGGCAGCCTTACTTCAGTATATTTTTGGACGATAGCTGTCATTTATAACTCTGCAGGTTTGTGAATTACAGTGCCCCTGAGCTCCTTTCTTCAACTCGCTTTCTTTTGAGCTGGCCGCAACACCGCAGGATGGCTTCAGGCCCTAATCTGGTTCCGGCACGGCACGCTGAGCCTTTGGTTAATTCCTCTTCCTGGTGGGAAATGAGAGTTAAATTTGCCCGTCCAGACACCTCCAGCTAGTCTCTCATTGGTTCTCGCTATTCCTGTTCATCTTCCGCAGAAATTGCAAACTGGGCCAAACAGGAGGTTAAAGGGACTGACTCTCCAAGTCGGGAGGGTGTTAGTAAAGCGTCTGGAATGTTGTACCCGAGTACCAGGGTACGAAAACTGAGACATATTTGAACACGTCTCCCAATCACATGGTTGATCATACTCTAGGTTGCACATGCATGTTTTAGCTGAAGGAAGAATACCTTAAACCTGGGTAGTTGAAACCCGTGGAATGGGTACCATGCAATATGACTTCAAAGGGTCTTCATTTGCTCACCGAACCTCTCCAATCCTATCACTGCTGCGTTTATGCCCCTGTACACATGCTTGATTCTCTTTCGGAGACATAGCAATCCATAGGTTTTAAGATACTTACTAGTCAGGTACATTCTTAGGCATTTAATATGCGGTGTTGAGTCCATTTCGTTGAGCAAGAGGTAGCTCTTGTCTATTCCATATTTGGCTTAAGGAACTTTATCTGTGCTCATTTCAATCTCTGGTTTTATGCAGCACCCCAACTCACCTTTCCCCTTAAGCAAGCATAAGTTGGTTTTCTAAATTTGAGACCCTGTTCTGTTCTGTAATTCAGTTCCTGTGTAGCCAAGTTTACATTCCGTGTATTACTGATATCTTATGATGTTTCTTTTTCTGTGTGACTTATTTCAGTTAGAATCATCATACCTGAATCCACTCATTGTGCTGCTAAGGGCCTGATGACATAGATTTCATTGCTGAGTGATATTGCTTTGTAAGTAAATACCACAACTTCTTTATCCATTTTTCACTTTCTGCGATGTTGAACTTGTACTGTAAACGAGGTTCTTGTAAACAGAGGCGTCCCAAACTTTGGGGTGGCTGTGTCTTTTTGATTTTAATTTCCCTAAGCTATAGGACCATAAGTGGAAGTGTCCTAGGCTCTGTTGCTTTGTTTTTTAGATGTTTCAGGAAACACCATACACTTCTCCCGAGTGTCTGTTGGCAATTTACATCCCGCCCATCAGCATAACAAGGCTCCCAGTTCTCCATGGCCTGTCCTGCCTTTCTGGATTTTACACTTTTTTCAGATGGCCCTTTTGACCGGGGGGAAGTGAGACTTCATTGTAGTGCAGATTTCCTTTGCAAGCTTGCTTGGTTGGCCAAAAAGGGCGTATGCGTTTTTTCCTGAATATATTCAGGAAAAAACGCATACGCCCTTTTTGGCCAAGTGCATCATTGTGGACGTTCTGCCTCTTTTCCTATGCTTTCAATGCAATTCCAGTCTACCTCCTGAAATCGGTTTCCTGCAATTCTGCCCCGCTTTCAAGTCCTCTTGGCAGCCTTACTTCAGTATATTTTTGGACGATAGCTGTCATTTATAACTCTGCAGGTTTGTGAATTACAGTGCCCCTGAGCTCCTTTCTTCAACTCGCTTTCTTTTGAGCTGGCCGCAACACCGCAGGATGGCTTCAGGCCCTAATCTGGTTCCGGCACGGCACGCTGAGCCTTTGGTTAATTCCTCTTCCTGGTGGGAAATGAGAGTTAAATTTGCCCGTCCAGACACCTCCAGCTAGTCTCTCATTGGTTCTCGCTATTCCTGTTCATCTTCCGCAGAAATTGCAAACTGGGCCAAACAGGAGGTTAAAGGGACTGACTCTCCAAGTCGGGAGGGTGTTAGTAAAGCGTCTGGAATGTTGCACCCGAGTACCAGGGTACGAAAACTGAGACATATTTGAACACGTCTCTCGATCACATGGTTGATCAGACTCTAGGTTGCACATGCATGTTTTAGCTGAAGGAAGAATACCTTAAACCTGGGTAGTTGAAACCCGTGGAATGGGTACCATGCAATATGACTTCAAAGGGTCTTCATTTGCTCACCGAACCTCTCCAATCCTATCACTGCTGCGTTTATGCCCCTGTACACATGCTTGATTCTCTTTCGGAGACATAGCAATCCATAGGTTTTAAGATACTTACTAGTCAGGTACATTCTTAGGCGTTTAATATGCGGTGTTGAGTCCATTTCGTTGAGCAAGGAGTAGCTCTTGTCTATTCCATATTTGGCTTAAGGAACTTTATCTGTGCTCATTTCAATCTCTGGTTTTATGCAGCACCCCAACTCACCTTTCCCCTTAAGCAAGCATAAGTTGGTTTTCTAAATTTGAGACCCTGTTCTGTTCTGTAATTCAGTTCCTGTGTAGCCAAGTTTACATTCCGTGTATTACTGATATCTTATGATGTTTCTTTTTCTGTGTGACTTATTTCAGTTAGAATCATCATACCTGAATCCACTCATTGTGCTGCTAAGGGCCTGATGACATAGATTTCATTGCTGAGTGATATTGCTTTGTAAGTAAATACCACAACTTCTTTATCCATTTTTCACTTTCTGCGATGTTGAACTTGTACTGTAAACGAGGTTCTTGTAAACAGAGGCGTCCCAAACTTTGGGGTGGCTGTGTCTTTTTGATTTTAATTTCCCTAAGCTATAGGACCATAAGTGGAAGTGCCCTAGGCTCTGTTGCTTTGTTTTTTAGATGTTTCAGGAAACACCATACACTTCTCCCGAGTGTCTGTTGGCAATTTACATCCCGCCCATCAGCATAACAAGGCTCCCAGTTCTCCATGGCCTGTCCTGCCTTTCTGGATTTTACACTTTTTTCAGATGGCCCTTTTGACCGGGGGGAAGTGAGACTTCATTGTAGTGCAGATTTCCTTTGCAAGCTTGCTTGGTTGGCCAAAAAGGGCGTATGCGTTTTTTCCTGAATATATTCAGGAAAAAACGCATACGCCCTTTTTGGCCAAGTGCATCATTGTGGACGTTCTGCCTCTTTTCCTATGCTTTCAATGCAATTCCAGTCTACCTCCTGAAATCGGTTTCCTGCAATTCTGCCCCGCTTTCAAGTCCTCTTGGCAGCCTTACTTCAGTATATTTTTGGACGATAGCTGTCATTTATAACTCTGCAGGTTTGTGAATTACAGTGCCCCTGAGCTCCTTTCTTCAACTCGCTTTCTTTTGAGCTGGCCGCAACACCGCAGGATGGCTTCAGGCCCTAATCTGGTTCCGGCACAGCACGCTGAGCCTTTGGTTAATTCCTCTTCCTGGTGGGAAATGAGGGTTAAATTTGCCCTTCCAGACACCTCCAGCTAATCTCTCATTGGTTCTCGCTATTCCTGTTCATCTTCCGCAGAAATTGCAAACTGGTCCAAACAGGAGGTTAAAGGCGCTGACTCTCCAAGTTGGGAGGGTGTTAGTAAAGCGTCTGGAATGTTGCACCCGAGTACCAGGGTACGAAAACTGAGACATATTTGAACACATCTCCCGATCACATGGTTGATCATACTCTAGGTTCCACATGCATGTTTTAGCTGAAGGAAGAATACTTTAAACCTGGGTAGTTGAAACCCGTGGAATGGGTACCATGCAATATGACTTCAAAGGGTCTTCATTTGCTCACCGAACCTCTCCAATCCTATCACTGCTGCGTTTATGGCCCTGTACACATGCTTGATTCTCTTTCGGAGACATAGCAATCCATAGGTTTTAAGATACTTACTAGTCAGGTACATTCTTAGGCATTTAATATGGGGTGTTGAGTCCATTTCGTTGAGCAAGGAGTAGCTCTTGTCTATTCCATATTTGGCTTAAGGAACTTTATCTGTGCTCATTTCAATCTCTGGTTTTATGCAGCACCCCAACTCACCTTTCCCCTTAAGCAAGCATAAGTTGGTTTTCTAAATTTGAGACCCTGTTCTGTTCTGTAATTCAGTTCCTGTGTAGCCAAGTTTACATTCCGTGTATTACTGATATCTTATGATGTTTCTTTTTCTGTGTGACTTATTTCAGTTAGAATCATCATACCTGAATCCACTCATTGTGCTGCTAAGGGCCTGATGACATAGATTTCATTGCTGAGTGATATTGCTTTGTAAGTAAATACCACAACTTCTTTATCCATTTTTCACTTTCTGCGATGTTGAACTTGTACTGTAAACGAGGTTCTTGTAAACAGAGGCGTCCCAAACTTTGGGGTGGCTGTGTCTTTTTGATTTTAATTTCCCTAAGCTATAGGACCATAAGTGGAAGTGCCCTAGGCTCTGTTGCTTTGTTTTTTAGATGTTTCAGGAAACACCATACACTTCTCCCGAGTGTCTGTTGGCAATTTACATCCCACCCATCAGCATAACAAGGCTCCCAGTTCTCCATGGCCTGTCCTGCCTTTCTGGATTTTACACTTTTTTCAGATGGCCCTTTTGACCGGGGGGAAGTGAGACTTCATTGTAGTGCAGATTTCCTTTGCAAGCTTGCTTGGTTGGCCAAAAAGGGCGTATGCGTTTTTTCCTGAATATATTCAGGAAAAAACGCATACGCCCTTTTTGGCCAAGTGCATCATTGTGGACGTTCTGCCTCTTTTCCTATGCTTTCAATGCAATTCCAGTCTACCTCCTGAAATCGGTTTCCTGCAATTCTGCCCCGCTTTCAAGTCCTCTTGGCAGCCTTACTTCAGTATATTTTTGGACGATAGCTGTCATTTATAACTCTGCAGGTTTGTGAATTACAGTGCCCCTGAGCTCCTTTCTTCAACTCGCTTTCTTGTGAGCTGGCTGCAACACCGCAGGATGGCTTCAGGCCCTAATCTGGTTCCGGCACGGCATGCTGAGCCTTTGGTTAATTCCTCTTCCTGGTGGGAAATGAGAGTTAAATTTGCCCGTCCAGACACCTCCAGCTAGTCTCTCATTGGTTCTCGCTATTCCTGTTCATCTTCCGCAGAAACTGCAAACTGGGCCAAACAGGAGGTTAAAGGGACTGACTCTCCAAGTCGGGAGGGTGTTAGTAAAGCGTCTGGAATGTTGCACCCGAGTACCAGGGTACGAAAACTGAGACATATTTGAACACGTCTCCCGATCACATGGTTGATCAGACTCTAGGTTCCACATGCATGTTTTAGCTGAAGGAAGAATACCTTAAACCTGGGTAGTTGAAACCCGTGGAATGGGTACCATGCAATATGACTTCAAAGGGTCTTCATTTGCTCACCGAACCTCTCCAATCCTATCACTGCTGCGTTTATGCCCCTGTACACATGCTTGATTCTCTTTCGGAGACATAGCAATCCATAGGTTTTAAGATACTTACTAGTCAGGTACATTCTTAGGCATTTAATATGCGGTGTTGAGTCCATTTCGTTGAGCAAGGAGTAGCTCTTGTCTATTCCATATTTGGCTTAAGGAACTTTATCTGTGCTCATTTCAATCTCTGGTTTTATGCAGCACCCCAACTCACCTTTCCCCTTAAGCAAGCATAAGTTGGTTTTCTAAATTTGAGACCCTGTTCTGTTCTGTAATTCAGTTCTGGTGTAGCCAAGTTTACATTCCGTGTATTACTGATATCTTATGATGTTTCTTTTTCTGTGTGACTTATTTCAGTTAGAATCATCATACCTGAATCCACTCATTGTGCTGCTAAGGGCCTGATGACATAGATTTCATTGCTGAGTGATATTGCTTTGTAAGTAAATACCACAACTTCTTTATCCATTTTTCACTTTCTGCGATGTTGAACTTGTACTGTAAACGAGGTTCTTGTAAACAGAGGCGTCCCAAACTTTGGGGTGGCTGTGTCTTTTTGATTTTAATTTCCCTAAGCTATAGGACCATAAGTGGAAGTGCCCTAGGCTCTGTTGCTTTGTTTTTTAGATGTTTCAGGAAACACCATACACTTCTCCCGAGTGTCTGTTGGCAATTTACATCCCGCCCATCAGCATAACAAGGCTCCCAGTTCTTCATGGCCTGTCCTGCCTTTCTGGATTTTACACTTTTTTCAGATGGCCCTTTTGACCGGGGGGAAGTGAGACTTCATTGTAGTGCAGATTTCCTTTGCAAGCTTGCTTGGTTGGCCAAAAAGGGCGTATGCGTTTTTTCCTGAATATATTCAGGAAAAAACGCATACGCCCTTTTTGGCCAAGTGCATCATTGTGGACGTTCTGCCTCTTTTCCTATGCTTTCAATGCAATTCCAGTCTACCTCCTGAAATCGGTTTCCTGCAATTCTGCCCCGCTTTCAAGTCCTCTTGGCAGCCTTACTTCAGTATATTTTTGGACGATAGCTGTCATTTATAACTCTGCAGGTTTGTGAATTACAGTGCCCCTGAGCTCCTTTCTTCAACTCGCTTTCTTTTGAGCTGGCCGCAACACCGCAGGATGGCTTCAGGCCCTAATCTGGTTCCGGCACAGCACGCTGAGCCTTTGGTTAATTCCTCTTCCTGGTGGGAAATGAGGGTTAAATTTGCCCTTCCAGACACCTCCAGCTAATCTCTCATTGGTTCTCGCTATTCCTGTTCATCTTCCGCAGAAATTGCAAACTGGTCCAAACAGGAGGTTAAAGGCGCTGACTCTCCAAGTTGGGAGGGTGTTAGTAAAGCGTCTGGAATGTTGCACCCGAGTACCAGGGTACGAAAACTGAGACATATTTGAACACATCTCCCGATCACATGGTTGATCATACTCTAGGTTCCACATGCATGTTTTAGCTGAAGGAAGAATACTTTAAACCTGGGTAGTTGAAACCCGTGGAATGGGTACCATGCAATATGACTTCAAAGGGTCTTCATTTGCTCACCGAACCTCTCCAATCCTATCACTGCTGCGTTTATGGCCCTGTACACATGCTTGATTCTCTTTCGGAGACATAGCAATCCATAGGTTTTAAGATACTTACTAGTCAGGTACATTCTTAGGCATTTAATATGGGGTGTTGAGTCCATTTCGTTGAGCAAGGAGTAGCTCTTGTCTATTCCATATTTGGCTTAAGGAACTTTATCTGTGCTCATTTCAATCTCTGGTTTTATGCAGCACCCCAACTCACCTTTCCCCTTAAGCAAGCATAAGTTGGTTTTCTAAATTTGAGACCCTGTTCTGTTCTGTAATTCAGTTCCTGTGTAGCCAAGTTTACATTCCGTGTATTACTGATATCTTATGATGTTTCTTTTTCTGTGTGACTTATTTCAGTTAGAATCATCATACCTGAATCCACTCATTGTGCTGCTAAGGGCCTGATGACATAGATTTCATTGCTGAGTGATATTGCTTTGTAAGTAAATACCACAACTTCTTTATCCATTTTTCACTTTCTGCGATGTTGAACTTGTACTGTAAACGAGGTTCTTGTAAACAGAGGCGTCCCAAACTTTGGGGTGGCTGTGTCTTTTTGATTTTAATTTCCCTAAGCTATAGGACCATAAGTGGAAGTGCCCTAGGCTCTGTTGCTTTGTTTTTTAGATGTTTCAGGAAACACCATACACTTCTCCCGAGTGTCTGTTGGCAATTTACATCCCACCCATCAGCATAACAAGGCTCCCAGTTCTCCATGGCCTGTCCTGCCTTTCTGGATTTTACACTTTTTTCAGATGGCCCTTTTGACCGGGGGGAAGTGAGACTTCATTGTAGTGCAGATTTCCTTTGCAAGCTTGCTTGGTTGGCCAAAAAGGGCGTATGCGTTTTTTCCTGAATATATTCAGGAAAAAACGCATACACCCTTTTTGGCCAAGTGCATCATTGTGGACGTTCTGCCTCTTTTCCTATGCTTTCAATGCAATTCCAGTCTACCTCCTGAAATCGGTTTCCTGCAATTCTGCCCCGCTTTCAAGTCCTCTTGGCAGCCTTACTTCAGTATATTTTTGGACGATAGCTGTCATTTATAACTCTGCAGGTTTGTGAATTACAGTGCCCCTGAGCTCCTTTCTTCAACTCGCTTTCTTGTGAGCTGGCTGCAACACCGCAGGATGGCTTCAGGCCCTAATCTGGTTCCGGCACGGCACGCTGAGCCTTTGGTTAATTCCTCTTCCTGGTGGGAAATGAGAGTTAAATTTGCCCGTCCAGACACCTCCAGCTAGTCTCTCATTGGTTCTCGCTATTCCTGTTCATCTTCCGCAGAAACTGCAAACTGGGCCAAACAGGAGGTTAAAGGGACTGACTCTCCAAGTCGGGAGGGTGTTAGTAAAGCGTCTGGAATGTTGCACCCGAGTACCAGGGTACGAAAACTGAGACATATTTGAACACGTCTCCCGATCACATGGTTGATCAGACTCTAGGTTCCACATGCATGTTTTAGCTGAAGGAAGAATACCTTAAACCTGGGTAGTTGAAACCCGTGGAATGGGTACCATGCAATATGACTTCAAAGGGTCTTCATTTGCTCACCGAACCTCTCCAATCCTATCACTGCTGCGTTTATGCCCCTGTACACATGCTTGATTCTCTTTCGGAGACATAGCAATCCATAGGTTTTAAGATACTTACTAGTCAGGTACATTCTTAGGCATTTAATATGCGGTGTTGAGTCCATTTCGTTGAGCAAGGAGTAGCTCTTGTCTATTCCATATTTGGCTTAAGGAACTTTATCTGTGCTCATTTCAATCTCTGGTTTTATGCAGCACCCCAACTCACCTTTCCCCTTAAGCAAGCATAAGTTGGTTTTCTAAATTTGAGACCCTGTTCTGTTCTGTAATTCAGTTCCTGTGTAGCCAAGTTTACATTCCGTGTATTACTGATATCTTATGATGTTTCTTTTTCTGTGTGACTTATTTCAGTTAGAATCATCATACCTGAATCCACTCATTGTGCTGCTAAGGGCCTGATGACATAGATTTCATTGCTGAGTGATATTGCTTTGTAAGTAAATACCACAACTTCTTTATCCATTTTTCACTTTCTGCGATGTTGAACTTGTACTGTAAACGAGGTTCTTGTAAACAGAGGCGTCCCAAACTTTGGGGTGGCTGTGTCTTTTTGATTTTAATTTCCCTAAGCTATAGGACCATAAGTGGAAGTGCCCTAGGCTCTGTTGCTTTGTTTTTTAGATGTTTCAGGAAACACCATACACTTCTCCCGAGTGTCTGTTGGCAATTTACATCCCGCCCATCAGCATAACAAGGCTCCCAGTTCTCCATGGCCTGTCCTGCCTTTCTGGATTTTACACTTTTTTCAGATGGCCCTTTTGACCGGGGGGAAGTGAGACTTCATTGTAGTGCAGATTTCCTTTGCAAGCTTGCTTGGTTGGCCAAAAAGGGCGTATGCGTTTTTTCCTGAATATATTCAGGAAAAAACGCATACGCCCTTTTTGGCCAAGTGCATCATTGTGGACGTTCTGCCTCTTTTCCTATGCTTTCAATGCAATTCCAGTCTACCTCCTGAAATCGGTTTCCTGCAATTCTGCCCCGCTTTCAAGTCCTCTTGGCAGCCTTACTTCAGTATATTTTTGGACGATAGCTGTCATTTATAACTCTGCAGGTTTGTGAATTACAGTGCCCCTGAGCTCCTTTCTTCAACTCGCTTTCTTTTGAGCTGGCCGCAACACCGCAGGATGGCTTCAGGCCCTAATCTGGTTCCGGCACAGCACGCTGAGCCTTTGGTTAATTCCTCTTCCTGGTGGGAAATGAGGGTTAAATTTGCCCTTCCAGACACCTCCAGCTAATCTCTCATTGGTTCTCGCTATTCCTGTTCATCTTCCGCAGAAATTGCAAACTGGTCCAAACAGGAGGTTAAAGGCGCTGACTCTCCAAGTTGGGAGGGTGTTAGTAAAGCGTCTGGAATGTTGCACCCGAGTACCAGGGTACGAAAACTGAGACATATTTGAACACATCTCCCGATCACATGGTTGATCATACTCTAGGTTCCACATGCATGTTTTAGCTGAAGGAAGAATACTTTAAACCTGGGTAGTTGAAACCCGTGGAATGGGTACCATGCAATATGACTTCAAAGGGTCTTCATTTGCTCACCGAACCTCTCCAATCCTATCACTGCTGCGTTTATGGCCCTGTACACATGCTTGATTCTCTTTCGGAGACATAGCAATCCATAGGTTTTAAGATACTTACTAGTCAGGTACATTCTTAGGCATTTAATATGGGGTGTTGAGTCCATTTCGTTGAGCAAGGAGTAGCTCTTGTCTATTCCATATTTGGCTTAAGGAACTTTATCTGTGCTCATTTCAATCTCTGGTTTTATGCAGCACCCCAACTCACCTTTCCCCTTAAGCAAGCATAAGTTGGTTTTCTAAATTTGAGACCCTGTTCTGTTCTGTAATTCAGTTCCTGTGTAGCCAAGTTTACATTCCGTGTATTACTGATATCTTATGATGTTTCTTTTTCTGTGTGACTTATTTCAGTTAGAATCATCATACCTGAATCCACTCATTGTGCTGCTAAGGGCCTGATGACATAGATTTCATTGCTGAGTGATATTGCTTTGTAAGTAAATACCACAACTTCTTTATCCATTTTTCACTTTCTGCGATGTTGAACTTGTACTGTAAACGAGGTTCTTGTAAACAGAGGCGTCCCAAACTTTGGGGTGGCTGTGTCTTTTTGATTTTAATTTCCCTAAGCTATAGGACCATAAGTGGAAGTGTCCTAGGCTCTGTTGCTTTGTTTTTTAGATGTTTCAGGAAACACCATACACTTCTCCCGAGTGTCTGTTGGCAATTTACATCCCGCCCATCAGCATAACAAGGCTCCCAGTTCTCCATGGCCTGTCCTGCCTTTCTGGATTTTACACTTTTTTCAGATGGCCCTTTTGACTGGGGGGAAGTGAGACTTCATTGTAGTGCAGATTTCCTTTGCAAGCTTGCTTGGTTGGCCAAAAAGGGCGTATGCGTTTTTTCCTGAATATATTCAGGAAAAAACGCATACGCCCTTTTTGGCCAAGTGCATCATTGTGGACGTTCTGCCTCTTTTCCTATGCTTTCAATGCAATTCCAGTCTACCTCCTGAAATCGGTTTCCTGCAATTCTGCCCCGCTTTCAAGTCCTCTTGGCAGCCTTACTTCAGTATATTTTTGGACGATAGCTGTCATTTATAACTCTGCAGGTTTGTGAATTACAGTGCCCCTGAGCTCCTTTCTTCAACTCGCTTTCTTTTGAGCTGGCCGCAACACCGCAGGATGGCTTCAGGCCCTAATCTGGTTCCGGCACAGCACGCTGAGCCTTTGGTTAATTCCTCTTCCTGGTGGGAAATGAGGGTTAAATTTGCCCTTCCAGACACCTCCAGCTAATCTCTCATTGGTTCTCGCTATTCCTGTTCATCTTCCGCAGAAATTGCAAACTGGTCCAAACAGGAGGTTAAAGGCGCTGACTCTCCAAGTTGGGAGGGTGTTAGTAAAGCGTCTGGAATGTTGCACCCGAGTACCAGGGTACGAAAACTGAGACATATTTGAACACATCTCCCGATCACATGGTTGATCATACTCTAGGTTCCACATGCATGTTTTAGCTGAAGGAAGAATACTTTAAACCTGGGTAGTTGAAACCCGTGGAATGGGTACCATGCAATATGACTTCAAAGGGTCTTCATTTGCTCACCGAACCTCTCCAATCCTATCACTGCTGCGTTTATGGCCCTGTACACATGCTTGATTCTCTTTCGGAGACATAGCAATCCATAGGTTTTAAGATACTTACTAGTCAGGTACATTCTTAGGCATTTAATATGGGGTGTTGAGTCCATTTCGTTGAGCAAGGAGTAGCTCTTGTCTATTCCATATTTGGCTTAAGGAACTTTATCTGTGCTCATTTCAATCTCTGGTTTTATGCAGCACCCCAACTCACCTTTCCCCTTAAGCAAGCATAAGTTGGTTTTCTAAATTTGAGACCCTGTTCTGTTCTGTAATTCAGTTCCTGTGTAGCCAAGTTTACATTCCGTGTATTACTGATATCTTATGATGTTTCTTTTTCTGTGTGACTTATTTCAGTTAGAATCATCATACCTGAATCCACTCATTGTGCTGCTAAGGGCCTGATGACATAGATTTCATTGCTGAGTGATATTGCTTTGTAAGTAAATACCACAACTTCTTTATCCATTTTTCACTTTCTGCGATGTTGAACTTGTACTGTAAACGAGGTTCTTGTAAACAGAGGCGTCCCAAACTTTGGGGTGGCTGTGTCTTTTTGATTTTAATTTCCCTAAGCTATAGGACCATAAGTGGAAGTGTCCTAGGCTCTGTTGCTTTGTTTTTTAGATGTTTCAGGAAACACCATACACTTCTCCCGAGTGTCTGTTGGCAATTTACATCCCGCCCATCAGCATAACAAGGCTCCCAGTTCTCCATGGCCTGTCCTGCCTTTCTGGATTTTACACTTTTTTCAGATGGCCCTTTTGACTGGGGGGAAGTGAGACTTCATTGTAGTGCAGATTTCCTTTGCAAGCTTGCTTGGTTGGCCAAAAAGGGCGTATGCGTTTTTTCCTGAATATATTCAGGAAAAAACGCATACGCCCTTTTTGGCCAAGTGCATCATTGTGGACGTTCTGCCTCTTTTCCTATGCTTTCAATGCAATTCCAGTCTACCTCCTGAAATCGGTTTCCTGCAATTCTGCCCCGCTTTCAAGTCCTCTTGGCAGCCTTACTTCAGTATATTTTTGGACGATAGCTGTCATTTATAACTCTGCAGGTTTGTGAATTACAGTGCCCCTGAGCTCCTTTCTTCAACTCGCTTTCTTTTGAGCTGGCCGCAACACCGCAGGATGGCTTCAGGCCCTAATCTGGTTCCGGCACGGCACGCTGAGCCTTTGGTTAATTCCTCTTCCTGGTGGGAAATGAGAGTTAAATTTGCCCGTCCAGACACCTCCAGCTAGTCTCTCATTGGTTCTCGCTATTCCTGTTCATCTTCCGCAGAAATTGCAAACTGGGCCAAACAGGAGGTTAAAGGGACTGACTCTCCAAGTCGGGAGGGTGTTAGTAAAGCGTCTGGAATGTTGCACCCGAGTACCAGGGTACGAAAACTGAGACATATTTGAACACGTCTCTCGATCACATGGTTGATCAGACTCTAGGTTGCACATGCATGTTTTAGCTGAAGGAAGAATACCTTAAACCTGGGTAGTTGAAACCCGTGGAATGGGTACCATGCAATATGACTTCAAAGGGTCTTCATTTGCTCACCGAACCTCTCCAATCCTATCACTGCTGCGTTTATGCCCCTGTACACATGCTTGATTCTCTTTCGGAGACATAGCAATCCATAGGTTTTAAGATACTTACTAGTCAGGTACATTCTTAGGCGTTTAATATGCGGTGTTGAGTCCATTTCGTTGAGCAAGGAGTAGCTCTTGTCTATTCCATATTTGGCTTAAGGAACTTTATCTGTGCTCATTTCAATCTCTGGTTTTATGCAGCACCCCAACTCACCTTTACCCTTAAGCAAGCATAAGTTGGTTTTCTAAATTTGAGACCCTGTTCTGTTCTGTAATTCAGTTCCTGTGTAGCCAAGTTTACATTCCGTGTATTACTGATATCTTATGATGTTTCTTTTTCTGTGTGACTTATTTCAGTTAGAATCATCATACCTGAATCCACTCATTGTGCTGCTAAGGGCCTGATGACATAGATTTCATTGCTGAGTGATATTGCTTTGTAAGTAAATACCACAACTTCTTTATCCATTTTTCACTTTCTGCGATGTTGAACTTGTACTGTAAACGAGGTTCTTGTAAACAGAGGCGTCCCAAACTTTGGGGTGGCTGTGTCTTTTTGATTTTAATTTCCCTAAGCTATAGGACCATAAGTGGAAGTGCCCTAGGCTCTGTTGCTTTGTTTTTTAGATGTTTCAGGAAACACCATACACTTCTCCCGAGTGTCTGTTGGCAATTTACATCCCGCCCATCAGCATAACAAGGCTCCCAGTTCTCCATGGCCTGTCCTGCCTTTCTGGATTTTACACTTTTTTCAGATGGCCCTTTTGACCGGGGGGAAGTGAGACTTCATTGTAGTGCAGATTTCCTTTGCAAGCTTGCTTGGTTGGCCAAAAAGGGCGTATGCGTTTTTTCCTGAATATATTCAGGAAAAAACGCATACGCCCTTTTTGGCCAAGTGCATCATTGTGGACGTTCTGCCTCTTTTCCTATCCTTTCAATGCAATTCCAGTCTACCTCCTGAAATCGGTTTCCTGCAATTCTGCCCCGCTTTCAAGTCCTCTTGGCAGCCTTACTTCAGTATATTTTTGGACGATAGCTGTCATTTATAACTCTGCAGGTTTGTGAATTACAGTGCCCCTGAGCTCCTTTCTTCAACTCGCTTTCTTGTGAGCTGGCTGCAACACCGCAGGATGGCTTCAGGCCCTAATCTGGTTCCGGCACGGCACGCTGAGCCTTTGGTTAATTCCTCTTCCTGGTGGGAAATGAGAGTTAAATTTGCCCGTCCAGACACCTCCAGCTAGTCTCTCATTGGTTCTCGCTATTCCTGTTCATCTTCCGCAGAAACTGCAAACTGGGCCAAACAGGAGGTTAAAGGGACTGACTCTCCAAGTCGGGAGGGTGTTAGTAAAGCGTCTGGAATGTTGCACCCGAGTACCAGGGTACGAAAACTGAGACATATTTGAACACGTCTCCCGATCACATGGTTGATCATACTCTAGGTTCCACATGCATGTTTTAGCTGAAGGAAGAATACCTTAAACCTGGGTAGTTGAAACCCGTGGAATGGGTACCATGCAATATGACTTCAGAGGGTCTTCATTTGCTCACCAAACCTCTCCAATCCTATCACTGCTGCGTTTATGCCCCTGTACACATGCTTCATTCTCTTTTGGAGACATAGCAATCCATAGGTTTTAAGATACTTACTAGTCAGGTACATTCTTAGGCGTTTAATATGCGGTGTTGTGTCCATTTCGTTGAGCAAGGAGTAGCTCTTGTCTATTCCATATTTGGCTTAAGGAACTTTATCTGTGCTCATTTCAATCTCTGGTTTTATGCAGCACCCCAACTCACCTTTCCCCTTAAGCAAGCATAAGTTGGTTTTCTAAATTTGAGACCCTGTTCTGTTTTGGAATTCAGTTCCTGTGAAGCCAAGTTTACATTCCGTGTATTACTGATATCTTATGATGTTTCTTTTTCTGTGTGACTTATTTCAGTTAGAATCATCATACCTGAATCCACTCATTGTGCTGCTAAGGGCCTGATGACATAGATTTCATTGCAGAGTGATATTGCTTTGTAAGTAAATACCACAACTTCTTTATCCATTTTTCAATTTCTGCAATGTTGAACTTGTACTGTAAACGAGGTTCTTGTAAACAGAGGCGTCCCAAACTTTGGGGTGGCTGTGTCTTTTTGATTTTAATTTCCCTAATCTATAGGACCATAAGTGGAAGTGCCCTAGGCTCTGTTGCTTTGTTTTTTAGTTGTTTCAGGAAACACCATACACTTCTCCCGAGTGTCTGTTGGCAATTTACATCCCGCCCATCAGCATAACAAGGCTCCCAGTTCTCCATGGCCTGTCCTGCCTTTCTGGATTTTACACTTTTTTCAGATGGCCCTTTTGACCGGGGGGAAGTGAGACTTCATTGTAGTGCAGATTTCCTTTGCAAGCTTGATTGGTTGGCCAAAAAGGGCGTATGCGTTTTTTCCTGAATATATTCAGGAAAAAACGCATACGCCCTTTTTGGCCAAGTGCATCATTGTGGACGTTCTGCCTCTTTTCCTATGCTTTCAATGCAATTCCAGTCTACCTCCTGAAATCGGTTTCCTGCAATTCTGCCCCACTTTCAAGTCCTCTTGGCAGCCTTACTTCAGTATATTTTTGGACGATAGCTGTCATTTATAACTCTGCAGGTTTGTGAATTACAGTGCCCCTGAGCTCCTTTCTTCAACTCGCTTTCTTGTGACCTGGCCGCAACACCGCAGGATGGCTTCAGGCCCTAATCTGGTTCCAGCACGGCACGTTGAGCCTTTGGTTAATTCCTCTTCCTGGTGGGAAATGAGAGTTAAATTTGCCCGTCCAGACACCTCCAGCTAGTCTCTCATTGGTTCTCGCTATTCCTGTTCATCTTCCGCAGAAATTGCAAACTGGGCCAAACAGGAGGTTAAAGGGACTGACTCTCCAAATCAGGAGGGTGTTAGTAAAGCGTCTGGAATGTTGCACCCGAGTACCAGGGTACGAAAACTGAGACATATTTGAACACGTCTCCCGATCACATGGTTGATCAGACTCTAGGTTCCACATGCATGTTTTAGCTGAAGGAAGAATACCTTAAACCTGGGTAGTTGAAACCCGTGGAATGGGTACCATGCAATATGACTTCAGAGGGTCTTCATTTGCTCACCAAACCTCTCCAATCCTATCACTGCTGCGTTTATGCCCCTGTACACATGCTTGATTCTCTTTCGGAGACATAGCAATCCATAGGTTTTAAGATACTTACTAGTCAGGTACATTCTTAGGCGTTTAATATGCGGTGTTGTGTCCATTTCGTTGAGCAAGGAGTAGCTCTTGTCTATTCCATATTTGGCTTAAGGAACTTTATCTGTGCTCATTTCAATCTCTGGTTTTATGCAGCACCCCAACTCACCTTTCCCCTTAAGCAAGCATAAGTTGGTTTTCTAAATTTGAGACCCTGTTCTGTTTTGGAATTCAGTTCCTGTGTAGCCAAGTTTACATTCCGTGTATTACTGATATCTTATGATGTTTCATTTTCTGTGTGACTTATTTCAGTTAGAATCATCATACCTGAATCCACTCATTGTGCTGCTAAGGGCCTGATGACATAGATTTCATTGCAGAGTGATATTGCTTTGTAAGTAAATACCACAACTTCTTTATCCATTTTTCACTTTCTGCGATGTTGAACTTGTACTGTAAACGAGGTTCTTGTAAACAGAGGCGTCCCAAACTTTGGGGTGGCTGTGTCTTTTTGATTTTAATTTCCCTAATCTATAGGACCATAAGTGGAAGTGCCCTAGGCTCTGTTGCTTTGTTTTTTAGATGTTTCAGGAAACACCATACACTTCTCCCGAGTGTCTGTTGGCAATTTACATCCCGCCCATCAGCATAACAAGGCTCCCAGTTCTCCATGGCCTGTCCTGCCTTTCTGGATTTTACACTTTTTTCAGATGGCCCTTTTGACCGGGGGGAAGTGAGACTTCATTGTAGTGCAGATTTCCTTTGCAAGCTTGCTTGGTTGGCCAAAAAGGGCGTATGCGTTTTTTCCTGAATATATTCAGGAAAAAACGCATACGCCCTTTTTGGCCAAGTGCATCATTGTGGACGTTCTGCCTCTTTTCCTATGCTTTCAATGCAATTCCAGTCTACCTCCTGAAATCGGTTTCCTGCAATTCTGCCCCGCTTTCAAGTCCTCTTGGCAGCCTTACTTCAGTATATTTTTGGACGATAGCTGTCATTTATAACTCTGCAGGTTTGTGAATTACAGTGCCCCTGAGCTCCTTTCTTCAACTCGCTTTCTTGTGACCTGGCCGCAACACCGCAGGATGGCTTCAGGCCCTAATCTGGTTCCGGCACGGCACGCTGAGCCTTTGGTTAATTCCTCTTCCTGGTGGGAAATGAGAGTTAAATTTGCCCGTCCAGACACCTCCAGCTAGTCTCTCATTGGTTCTCGCTATTCCTGTTCATCTTCCGCAGAAATTGCAAACTGGGCCAAACAGGAGGTTAAAGGGACTGACTCTCCAAGTCGGGAGGGTGTTAGTAAAGCGTCTGGAATGTTGCACCCGAGTACCAGGGTACGAAAACTGAGACATATTTGAACACGTCTCCCGATCACATGGTTGATCAGACTCTAGGTTGCACATGCATGTTTTAGCTGAAGGAAGAATACCTTAAACCTGGGTAGTTGAAACCCGTGGAATGGGTACCATGCAATATGACTTCAAAGGGTCTTCATTTGCTCACCGAACCTCTCCAATCCTATCACTGCTGCGTTTATGCCCCTGTACACATGCTTGATTCTCTTTCGGAGACATAGCAATCCATAGGTTTTAAGATACTTACTAGTCAGGTACATTCTTAGGCATTTAATATGTGGTGTTGAGTCCATTTCGTTGAGCAAGAGGTAGCTCTTGTCTATTCCATATTTGGCTTAAGGAACTTTATCTGTGCTCATTTCAATCTCTGGTTTTATGCAGCACCCCAACTCACCTTTACCCTTAAGCAAGCATAAGTTGGTTTTCTAAATTTGAGACCCTGTTCTGTTCTGTAATTCAGTTCCTGTGTAGCCAAGTTTACATTCCGTGTATTACTGATATCTTATGATGTTTCTTTTTCTGTGTGACTTATTTCAGTTAGAATCATCATACCTGAATCCACTCATTGTGCTGCTAAGGGCCTGATGACATAGATTTCATTGCTGAGTGATATTGCTTTGTAAGTAAATACCACAACTTCTTTATCCATTTTTCACTTTCTGCGATGTTGAACTTGTACTGTAAACGAGGTTCTTGTAAACAGAGGCGTCCCAAACTTTGGGGTGGCTGTGTCTTTTTGATTTTAATTTCCCTAAGCTATAGGACCATAAGTGGAAGTGCCCTAGGCTCTGTTGCTTTGTTTTTTAGATGTTTCAGGAAACACCATACACTTCTCCCGAGTGTCTGTTGGCAATTTACATCCCGCCCATCAGCATAACAAGGCTCCCAGTTCTCCATGGCCTGTCCTGCCTTTCTGGATTTTACACTTTTTTCAGATGGCCCTTTTGACCGGGGGGAAGTGAGACTTCATTGTAGTGCAGATTTCCTTTGCAAGCTTGCTTGGTTGGCCAAAAAGGGCGTATGCGTTTTTTCCTGAATATATTCAGGAAAAAACGCATACGCCCTTTTTGGCCAAGTGCATCATTGTGGACGTTCTGCCTCTTTTCCTATGCTTTCAATGCAATTCCAGTCTACCTCCTGAAATCGGTTTCCTGCAATTCTGCCCCGCTTTCAAGTCCTCTTGGCAGCCTTACTTCAGTATATTTTTGGACGATAGCTGTCATTTATAACTCTGCAGGTTTGTGAATTACAGTGCCCCTGAGCTCCTTTCTTCAACTCGCTTTCTTTTGAGCTGGCCGCAACACCGCAGGATGGCTTCAGGCCCTAATCTGGTTCCGGCACGGCACGCTGAGCCTTTGGTTAATTCCTCTTCCTGGTGGGAAATGAGAGTTAAATTTGCCCGTCCAGACACCTCCAGCTAGTCTCTCATTGGTTCTCGCTATTCCTGTTCATCTTCCGCAGAAATTGCAAACTGGGCCAAACAGGAGGTTAAAGGGACTGACTCTCCAAGTCGGGAGGGTGTTAGTAAAGCGTCTGGAATGTTGCACCCGAGTACCAGGGTACGAAAACTGAGACATATTTGAACACGTCTCCCGATCACATGGTTGATCAGACTCTAGGTTCCACATGCATGTTTTAGCTGAAGGAAGAATACCTTAAACCTGGGTAGTTGAAACCCGTGGAATGGGTACCATGCAATATGACTTCAAAGGGTCTTCATTTGCTCACCGAACCTCTCCAATCCTATCACTGCTGCGTTTATGCCCCTGTACACATGCTTGATTCTCTTTCGGAGACATAACAATCCATAGGTTTTAAGATACTTACTAGTCAGGTACATTCTTAGGCATTTAATATGGGGTGTTGTGTCCATTTCGTTGAGCAAGGAGTAGCTCTTGTCTATTCCATATTTGGCTTAAGGAACTTTATCTGTGCTCATTTCAATCTCTGGTTTTATGCAGCACCCCAACTCACCTTTCCCCTTAAGCAAGCATAAGTTGGTTTTCTAAATTTGAGACCCTGTTCTGTTCTGTAATTCAGTTCCTGTGTAGCCAAGTTTACATTCCGTGTATTACTGATATCTTATGATGTTTCTTTTTCTGTGTGACTTATTTCAGTTAGAATCATCATACCTGAATCCACTCATTGTGCTGCTAAGGGCCTGATGACATAGATTTCATTGCTGAGTGATATTGCTTTGTAAGTAAATACCACAACTTCTTTATCCATTTTTCACTTTCTGCGATGTTGAACTTGTACTGTAAACGAGGTTCTTGTAAACAGAGGCGTCCCAAACTTTGGGGTGGCTGTGTCTTTTTGATTTTAATTTCCCTAAGCTATAGGACCATAAGTGGAAGTGCCCTAGGCTCTGTTGCTTTGTTTTTTAGATGTTTCAGGAAACACCATACACTTCTCCCGAGTGTCTGTTGGCAATTTACATCCCGCCCATCAGCATAACAAGGCTCCCAGTTCTCCATGGCCTGTCCTGCCTTTCTGGATTGTACACTTTTTTCAGATGGCCCTTTTGACCGGGGGGAAGTGAGACTTCATTGTAGTGCAGATTTCCTTTGCAAGCTTGCTTGGTTGGCCAAAAAGGGCGTATGCGTTTTTTCCTGAATATATTCAGGAAAAAACTCATACGCCCTTTTTGGCCAAGTGCATCATTGTGGACGTTCTGCCTCTTTTCCTATGCTTTCAATGCAATTTCAGTCTGCCTCCTGAAATCGGTTTCCTGCAATTCTGCCCCGCTTTCAAGTCCTCTTGGCAGCCTTACTTCAGTATATTTTTGGACGATAGCTGTCATTTATAACTCTGCAGGTTTGTGAATTACAGTGCCCCTGAGCTCCTTTCTTCAACTCGCTTTCTTTTGAGCTGGCCGCAACACCGCAGGATGGCTTCAGGCCCTAATCTGGTTCCGGCACGGCACGCTGAGCCTTTGGTTAATTCCTCTTCCTGGTGGGAAATGAGAGTTAAATTTGCCCGTTCAGACACCTCCAGCTAGTCTCTCATTGGTTCTCGCTATTCCTGTTCATCTTCCGCAGAAATTGCAAACTGGGCCAAACAGGAGGTTAAAGGGACTGACTCTCCAAATCGGGAGGGTGTTAGTAAAGCGTCTGGAATGTTGTACCCGAGTACCAGGGTACGAAAACTGAGACATATTTGAACACGTCTCCCGATCACATGGTTGATCATACTCTAGGTTGCACATGCATGTTTTAGCTGAAGGAAGAATACCTTAAACCTGGGTAGTTGAAACCCGTGGAACGGGTACCATGCAATATGACTTCAAAGGGTCTTCATTTGCTCACCGAACCTCTCCAATCCTATCACTGCTGCGTTTATGCCCCTGTACACATGCTTGATTCTCTTTCGGAGACATAGCAATCCATAGGTTTTAAGATACTTACTAGTCAGGTACATTCTTAGGCATTTAATATGCGGTGTTGAGTCCATTTCGTTGAGCAAGAGGTAGCTCTTGTCTATTCCATATTTGGCTTAAGGAACTTTATCTGTGCTCATTTCAATCTCTGGTTTTATGCAGCACCCCAACTCACCTTTCCCCTTAAGCAAGCATAAGTTGGTTTTCTAAATTTGAGACCCTGTTCTGTTCTGTAATTCAGTTCCTGTGTAGCCAAGTTTACATTCCGTGTATTACTGATATCTTATGATGTTTCTTTTTCTGTGTGACTTATTTCAGTTAGAATCATCATACCTGAATCCACTCATTGTGCTGCTAAGGGCCTGATGACATAGATTTCATTGCTGAGTGATATTGCTTTGTAAGTAAATACCACAACTTCTTTATCCATTTTTCACTTTCTGCGATGTTGAACTTGTACTGTAAACGAGGTTCTTGTAAACAGAGGCGTTCCAATGTTTGGGGTGGCTGTGTCTTTTTGATTTTAATTTCCCTAAGCTATAGGACCATAAGTGGAAGTGCCCTAGGCTCTGTTGCTTTGTTTTTTAGATGTTTCAGGAAACACCATACACTTCTCCCGAGTGTCTGTTGGCAATTTACATCCCGCCCATCAGCATAACAAGGCTCTCAGTTCTCCATGGCCTGTCCTGCCTTTCTGGATTTTACACTTTTTTCAGATGGCCCTTTTGACCGGGGGGAAGTGAGACTTCATTGTAGTGCAGATTTCCTTTGCAAGCTTGCTTGGTTGGCCAAAAAGGGCGTATGCGTTTTTTCCTGAATATATTCAGGAAAAAACGCATACGCCCTTTTTGTCCAAGTGCATCATTGTGGACGTTCTGCCTCTTTTCCTATGCTTTCAATGCAATTCCAGTCTACCTCCTGAAATCGGTTTCCTGCAATTCTGCCCCGCTTTCAAGTCCTCTTGGCAGCCTTACTTCAGTATATTTTTGGACGATAGCTGTCATTTATAACTCTGCAGGTTTGTGAATTACAGTGCCCCTGAGCTCCTTTCTTCAACTCGCTTTCTTTTGAGCTGGCCGCAACACCGCAGGATGGCTTCAGGCCCTAATCTGGTTCCGGCACGGCACGCTGAGCCTTTGGTTAATTCCTCTTCCTGGTGGGAAATGAGAGTTAAATTTGCCCGTCCAGACACCTCCAGCTAGTCTCTCATTGGTTCTCGCTATTCCTGTTCATCTTCCGCAGAAATTGCAAACTGGGCCAAACAGGAGGTTAAAGGGACTGACTCTCCAAGTCGGGAGGGTGTTAGTAAAGCGTCTGGAATGTTGCACCCGAGTACCAGGGTACGAAAACTGAGACATATTTGAACACGTCTCCCGATCACATGGTTGATCATACTCTAGGTTCCACATGCATGTTTTAGCTGAAGGAAGAATACCTTAAACCTGGGTAGTTGAAACCCGTGGAATGGGTACCATGCAATATGACTTCAAAGGGTCTTCATTTGCTCACCGAACCTCTCCAATCCTATCACTGCTGCGTTTATGCCCCTGTACACATGCTTGATTCTCTTTCGGAGACATAGCAATCCATAGGTTTTAAGATACTTACTAGTCAGGTACATTCTTAGGCATTTAATATGCGGTGTTGAGTCCATTTCGTTGAGCAAGAGGTAGCTCTTGTCTATTCCATATTTGGCTTAAGGAACTTTATCTGTGCTCATTTCAATCTCTGGTTTTATGCAGCACCCCAACTCACCTTTACCCTTAAGCAAGCATAAGTTGGTTTTCTAAATTTGAGACCCTGTTCTGTTCTGTAATTCAGTTCCTGTGTAGCCAAGTTTACATTCCGTGTATTACTGATATCTTATGATGTTTCTTTTTCTGTGTGACTTATTTCAGTTAGAATCATCATACCTGAATCCACTCATTGTGCTGCTAAGGGCCTGATGACATAGATTTCATTGCTGAGTGATATTGCTTTGTAAGTAAATACCACAACTTCTTTATCCATTTTTCACTTTCTGCGATGTTGAACTTGTACTGTAAACGAGGTTCTTGTAAACAGAGGCGTTCCAAACTTTGGGGTGGCTGTGTCTTTTTGATTTTAATTTCCCTAAGCTATAGGACCATAAGTGGAAGTGCCCTAGGCTCTGTTGCTTTGTTTTTTAGATGTTTCAGGAAACACCATACACTTCTCCCGAGTGTCTGTTGGCAATTTACATCCCGCCCATCAGCATAACAAGGCTCCCAGTTCTCCATGGCCTGTCCTGCCTTTCTGGATTTTACACTTTTTTCAGATGGCCCTTTTGACCGGGGGGAAGTGAGACTTCATTGTAGTGCAGATTTCCTTTGCAAGCTTGCTTGGTTGGCCAAAAAGGGCGTATGCGTTTTTTCCTGAATATATTCAGGAAAAAACGCATACGCCCTTTTTGGCCAAGTGCATCATTGTGGACGTTCTGCCTCTTTTCCTATGCTTTCAATGCAATTCCAGTCTACCTCCTGAAATCGGTTTCCTGCAATTCTGCCCCGCTTTCAAGTACTCTTGGCAGCCTTACTTCAGTATATTTTTGGACGATAGCTGTCATTTATAACTCTGCAGGTTTGTGAATTACAGTGCCCCTGAGCTCCTTTCTTCAACTCGCTTTCTTTTGAGCTGGCCGCAACACCGCAGGATGGCTTCAGGCCCTAATCTGGTTCCGGCACGGCACGCTGAGCCTTTGGTTAATTCCTCTTCCTGGTGGGAAATGAGAGTTAAATTTGCCCGTCCAGACACCTCCAGCTAGTCTCTCATTGGTTCTCGCTATTCCTGTTCATCTTCCGCAGAAATTGCAAACTGGGCCAAACAGGAGGTTAAAGGGACTGACTCTCCAAGTCGGGAGGGTGTTAGTAAAGCGTCTGGAATGTTGCACCCGAGTACCAGGGTACGAAAACTGAGACATATTTGAACACGTCTCCCGATCACATGGTTGATCAGACTCTAGGTTCCACATGCATGTTTTAGCTGAAGGAAGAATACCTTAAACCTGGGTAGTTGAAACCCGTGGAATGGGTACCATGCAATATGACTTCAAAGGGTCTTCATTTGCTCACCGAACCTCTCCAATCCTATCACTGCTGCGTTTATGCCCCTGTACACATGCTTGATTCTCTTTCAGAGACATAGCAATCCATAGGTTTTAAGATACTTACTAGTCAGGTACATTCTTAGGCGTTTAATATGCGGTGTTGAGTCCATTTCGTTGAGCAAGGAGTAGCTCTTGTCTATTCCATATTTGGCTTAAGGAACTTTATCTGTGCTCATTTCAATCTCTGGTTTTATGCAGCACCCCAACTCACCTTTACCCTTAAGCAAGCATAAGTTGGTTTTCTAAATTTGAGACCCTGTTCTGTTCTGTAATTCAGTTCCTGTGTAGCCAAGTTTACATTCCGTGTATTACTGATATCTTATGATGTTTCTTTTTCTGTGTGACTTATTTCAGTTAGAATCATCATACCTGAATCCACTCATTGTGCTGCTAAGGGCCTGATGACATAGATTTCATTGCTGAGTGATATTGCTTTGTAAGTAAATACCACAACTTCTTTATCCATTTTTCACTTTCTGCGATGTTGAACTTGTACTGTAAACGAGGTTCTTGTAAACAGAGGCGTCCCAAACTTTGGGGTGGCTGTGTCTTTTTGATTTTAATTTCCCTAAGCTATAGGACCATAAGTGGAAGTGCCCTAGGCTCTGTTGCTTTGTTTTTTAGATGTTTCAGGAAACACCATACACTTCTCCCTAGTGTCTGTTGGCAATTTACATCCCGCCCATCAGCATAACAAGGCTCCCAGTTCTCCATGGCCTGTCCTGCCTTTCTGGATTTTACACTTTTTTCAGATGGCCCTTTTGACCGGGGGGAAGTGAGACTTCATTGTAGTGCAGATTTCCTTTGCAAGCTTGCTTGGTTGGCCAAAAAGGGCGTATGCGTTTTTTCCTGAATATATTCAGGAAAAAACGCATACGCCCTTTTTGGCCAAGTGCATCATTGTGGACGTTCTGCCTCTTTTCCTATGCTTTCAATGCAATTCCAGTCTACCTCCTGAAATCGGTTTCCTGCAATTCTGCCCCGCTTTCAAGTCCTCTTGGCAGCCTTACTTCAGTATATTTTTGGACGATAGCTGTCATTTATAACTCTGCAGGTTTGTGAATTACAGTGCCCCTGAGCTCCTTTCTTCAACTCGCTTTCTTTTGAGCTGGCCGCAACACCGCAGGATGGCTTCAGGCCCTAATCTGGTTCCGGCACGGCACGCTGAGCCTTTGGTTAATTCCTCTTCCTGGTGGGAAATGAGGGTTAAATTTGCCCGTCCAGACACCTCCAGCTAGTCTCTCATTGGTTCTCGCTATTCCTGTTCATCTTCCGCAGAAATTGCAAACTGGGCCAAACAGGAGGTTAAAGGGACTGACTCTCCAAGTCGGGAGGGTGTTAGTAAAGCGTCTGGAATGTTGCACCCGAGTACCAGGGTACGAAAACTGAGACATATTTGAACACGTCTCCCGATCACATGGTTGATCAGACTCTAGGTTGCACATGCATGTTTTAGCTGAAGGAAGAATACCTTAAACCTGGGTAGTTGAAACCCGTGGAATGGGTACCATGCAATATGACTTCAAAGGGTCTTCATTTGCTCACCAAACCTCTCCAATCCTATCACTGCTGCGTTTATGCCCCTGTACACATGCTTGATTCTCTTTCGGAGACATAGCAATCCATAGGTTTTAAGATACTTACTAGTCAGGTACATTCTTAGGCATTTAATATGCGGTGTTGAGTCCATTTCGTTGAGCAAGGAGTAGCTCTTGTCTATTCCATATTTGGCTTAAGGAACTTTATCTGTGTTCATTTCAATCTCTGGTTTTATGCAGCACCCCAACTCACCTTTCCCCTTAAGCAAGCATAAGTTGGTTTTCTAAATTTGAGACCCTGTTCTGTTCTGTAATTCAGTTCCTGTGTAGCCAAGTTTACATTCCGTGTATTACTGATATCTTATGATGTTTCTTTTTCTGTGTGACTTATTTCAGTTAGAATCATCATACCTGAATCCACTCATTGTGCTGCTAAGGGCCTGATGACATAGATTTCATTGCTGAGTGATATTGCTTTGTAAGTAAATACCACAACTTCTTTATCCATTTTTCACTTTCTGCGATGTTGAACTTGTACTGTAAATGAGGTTCTTGTAAACAGAGGCATCCCAAACTTTGGGGTGGCTGTGTCTTTTTGATTTTAATTTCCCTAAGCTATAGGACCATAAGTGGAAGTGCCCTAGGCTCTGTTGCTTTGTTTTTTAGATGTTTCAGGAAACACCATACACTTCTCCCGAGTGTCTGTTGGCAATTTACATCCCGCCCATCAGCATAACAAGGCTGCCAGTTCTCCATGGCCTGTCCTGCTTTTCTGGATTTTACACTTTCTTCAGATGGCCCTTTTGACCGGGGGGAAGTGAGACTTCATTGTAGTGCAGATTTCCTTTGCAAGCTTGCTTGGTTGGCCAAAAAGGGCGTATGCGTTTTTTCCTGAATATATTCAGGAAAAAACGCATACGCCCTTTTTGGCCAAGTGCATCATTGTGGACGTTCTGCCTCTTTTCCTATGCTTTCAATGCAATTCCAGTCTACCTCCTGAAATCGGTTTCCTGCAATTCTGCCCCGCTTTCAAGTCCTCTTGGCAGCCTTACTTCAGTATATTTTTGGACGATAGCTGTCATTTATAACTCTGCAGGTTTGTGAATTACAGTGCCCCTGAGCTCCTTTCTTCAACTCGCTTTCTTTTGAGCTGGCCGCAACACCGCAGGATGGCTTCAGGCCCTAATCTGGTTCCGGCACGGCACGCTGAGCCTTTGGTTAATTCCTCTTCCTGGTGGGAAATGAGAGTTAAATTTGCCCGTCCAGACACCTCCAGCTAGTCTCTCATTGGTTCTCGCTATTCCTGTTCATCTTCCGCAGAAATTGCAAACTGGGCCAAACAGGAGGTTAAAGGGACTGACTCTCCAAGTCGGGAGGGTGTTAGTAAAGCGTCTGGAATGTTGCACCCGAGTACCAGGGTACGAAAACTGAGACATATTTGAACACGTCTCCCGATCACATGGTTGATCATACTCTAGGTTCCACATGCATGTTTTAGCTGAAGGAAGAATACCTTAAACCTGGGTAGTTGAAACCCGTGGAATGGGTACCATGCAATATGACTTCAGAGGGTCTTCATTTGCTCACCGAACCTCTCCAATCCTATCACTGCTGCGTTTATGCCCCTGTACACATGCTTGATTCTCTTTCGGAGACATAGCAATCCATAGGTTTTAAGATACTTACTAGTCAGGTACATTCTTAGGCGTTTAATATGCGGTGTTGTGTCCATTTCGTTGAGCAAGGAGTAGCTCTTGTCTATTCCATATTTGGCTTAAGGAACTTTATCTGTGCTGATTTCAATCTCTGGTTTTATGCAGCACCCCAACTCACCTTTCCCCTTAAGCAAGCATAAGTTGGTTTTCTAAATTTGAGACCCTGTTCTGTTCTGTAATTCAGTTCCTGTGTAGCCAAGTTTACATTCCGTGTATTACTGATATCTTATGATGTTTCTTTTTCTGTGTGACTTATTTCAGTTAGAATCATCATACCTGAATCCACTCATTGTGCTGCTAAGGGCCTGATGACATAGATTTCATTGCAGAGTGATATTGCTTTGTAAGTAAATACCACAACTTCTTTATCCATTTTTCACTTTCTGCGATGTTGAACTTGTACTGTAAACGAGGTTCTTGTAAACAGAGGCGTCCCAAACTTTGGGGTGGCTGTGTCTTTTTGATTTTAATTTCCCTAATCTATAGGACCATAAGTGGAAGTGCCCTAGGCTCTGTTGCTTTGTTTTTTAGATGTTTCAGGAAACACCATACACTTCTCCCGAGTGTCTGTTGGCAATTTACATCCCGCCCATCAGCATAACAAGGCTCCCAGTTCTCCATGGCCTGTCCTGCCTTTCTGGATTTTACACTTTTTTCAGATGGCCCTTTTGACCGGGGGGAAGTGAGACTTCATTGTAGTGCAGATTTCCTTTGCAAGCTTGCTTGGTTGGCCAAAAAGGGCGTATGAGTTTTTTCCTGAATATATTCAGGAAAAAACGCATACGCCCTTTTTGGCCAAGTGCATCATTGTGGACGTTCTGCCTCTTTTCCTATGCTTTCAATGCAATTCCAGTCTACCTCCTGAAATCGGTTTCCTGCAATTCTGCCCCGCTTTCAAGTCCTCTTGGCAGCCTTACTTCAGTATATTTTTGGACGATAGCTGTCATTTATAACTCTGCAGGTTTGTGAATTACAGTGCCCCTGAGCTCCTTTCTTCAACTCGCTTTCTTTTGAGCTGGCCGCAACACCACAGGACGGCTTCAGGCCCTAATCTGGTTCCGGCACGGCATGTTGAGCCTTTGGTTAATTCCTCTTCCTGGTGGGAAATGAGAGTTAAATTTGCCCGTCCAGACACCTCCAGCTAGTCTCTCATTGGTTCTCGCTATTCCTGTTCATCTTCCGCAGAAATTGCAAACTGGGCCAAACAGGAGGTTAAAGGGACTGACTCTCCAAGTCGGGAGGGTGTTAGTAAAGCGTCTGGAATGTTGCACCCGAGTACCAGGGTACGAAAACTGAGACATATTTGAACACGTCTCCCGATCACATGGTTGATCATACTCTAGGTTCCACATGCATGTTTTAGCTGAAGGAAGAATACCTTAAACCTGGGTAGTTGAAACCCGTGGAATGGGTACCATGCAATATGACTTCAGAGGGTCTTCATTTGCTCACCAAACCTCTCCAATCCTATCACTGCTGCGTTTATGCCCCTGTACACATGCTTGATTCTCTTTCGGAGACATAGCAATCCATAGGTTTTAAGATACTTACTAGTCAGGTACATTCTTAGGCGTTTAATATGCGGTGTTGAGTCCATTTCGTTGAGCAAGGAGTAGCTCTTGTCTATTCCATATTTGGCTTAAGGAACTTTATCTGTGCTGATTTCAATCTCTGGTTTTATGCAGCACCCCAACTCACCTTTCCCCTTAAGCAAGCATAAGTTGGTTTTCTAAATTTGAGACCCTGTTCTGTTCTGTAATTCAGTTCCTGTGTAGCCAAGTTTACATTCCGTGTATTACTGATATCTTATGATGTTTCTTTTTCTGTGTGACTTATTTCAGTTAGAATCATCATACCTGAATCCACTCATTGTGCTGCTAAGGGCCTGATGACATAGATTTCATTGCAGAGTGATATTGCTTTGTAAGTAAATACCACAACTTCTTTATCCATTTTTCACTTTCTGCGATGTTGAACTTGTACTGTAAACGAGGTTCTTGTAAACAGAGGCGTCCCAAACTTTGGGGTGGCTGTGTCTTTTTGATTTTAATTTCCCTAATCTATAGGACCATAAGTGGAAGTGCCCTAGGCTCTGTTGCTTTGTTTTTTAGATGTTTCAGGAAACACCATACACTTCTCCCGAGTGTCTGTTGGCAATTTACATCCCGCCCATCAGCATAACAAGGCTCCCAGTTCTCCATGGCCTGTCCTGCCGTTCTGGATTTTACACTTTTTTCAGATGGCCCTTTTGACCGGGGGGAAGTGAGACTTCATTGTAGTGCAGATTTCCTTTGCAAGCTTGATTGGTTGGCCAAAAAGGGCGTATGAGTTTTTTCCTGAATATATTCAGGAAAAAACGCATACGCCCTTTTTGGCCAAGTGCATCATTGTGGACGTTCTGCCTCTTTTCCTATGCTTTCAATGCAATTCCAGTCTACCTCCTGAAATCGGTTTCCTGCAATTCTGCCCCGCTTTCAAGTCCT
This sequence comes from Pseudorca crassidens, assembly GCF_039906515.1. Classification (NCBI taxonomy): domain Eukaryota; kingdom Metazoa; phylum Chordata; class Mammalia; order Artiodactyla; family Delphinidae; genus Pseudorca; species Pseudorca crassidens. Next base: position 1,291,589 of record NW_027136305.1, read on the forward strand.
CTTGGCAGCCTTACTTCAGTATATTTTTGGACGATAGCTGTCATTTATAACTCTGCAGGTTTGTGAATTACAGTGCCCCTGAGCTCCTTTCTTCAACTCGCTTTCTTGTGAGCTGGCCGCAACACCGCAGGATGGCTTCAGGCCCTAATCTGGTTCCGGCACGGCACGCTGAGCCTTTGGTTAATTCCTCTTCCTGGTGGGAAATGAGAGTTAAATTTGCCCGTCCAGACACCTCCAGCTAGTCTCTCATTGGTTCTCGCTATTCCTGTTCATCTTCCGCAGAAATTGCAAACTGGGCCAAACAGGAGGTTAAAGGGACTGACTCTCCAAGTCGGGAGGGTGTTAGTAAAGCGTCTGGAATGTTGCACCCGAGTACCAGGGTACGAAAACTGAGACATATTTGAACACGTCTCCCGATCACATGGTTGATCAGACTCTAGGTTCCACATGCATGTTTTACCTGAAGGAAGAATACCTTAAACCTGGGTAGTTGAAACCCGTGGAATGGGTACCATGCAATATGACTTCAAAGGGTCTTCATTTGCTCACCGAACCTCTCCAATCCTATCACTGCTGTGTTTATGCCCCTGTACACATGATTGATTCTCTTTCGGAGACATAGCAATCCATAGGTTTTAAGATACTTACTAGTCAGGTACATTCTTAGGCGTTTAATATGCGGTGTTGAGTCCATTACTTAGAGCAAGAGTAGCTCTTGTCTATTCCATATTTGGCTTAAGGAACTTTATCTGTGCTCATTTCAATCTCTGGTTTTATGCAGCACCCCAACTCACCTTTCCCCTTAAGCAAGCATAAGTTGGTTTTCTAAATTTGAGACCCTGTTCTGTTCTGTAATTCAGTTCCTGTGTAGCCAAGTTTACATTCCGTGTATTACTGATATCTTATGATGTTTCTTTTTCTGTGTGACTTATTTCAGTTAGAATCATCATACCTGAATCCACTCATTGTGCTGCTAAGGACCTGATGACATAGATTTCATTGCAGAGTGATATTGCTTTGTAAGTAAATACCACAACTTCTTTATCCATTTTTCACTTTCTGCGATGTTGAACTTGTACTGTAAACGAGGTTCTTGTAAACAGAGGCGTCCCAAACTTTGGGGTGGCTGTGTCTTTTTGATTTTAATTTCCCTAATCTATAGGACCATAAGTGGAAGTGCCCTAGGCTCTGTTGCTTTGTTTTTTAGATGTTTCAGGAAACACCATACACTTCTCCCGAGTGTCTGTTGGCAATTTACATCCCGCCCATCAGCATAACAAGGCTCCCAGTTCTCCATGGCCTGTACTGCCTTTCTGGATTTTACACTTTTTTCAGATGGCCCTTTTGACCGGGGGGAAGTGAGACTTCATTGTAGTGCAGATTTCCTTTGCAAGCTTGCTTGGTTGGCCAAAAAGGGCGTATGAGTTTTTTCCTGAATATATTCAGGAAAAAACGCATACGCCCTTTTTGGCCAAGTGCATCATTGTGGACGTTCTGCCTCTTTTCCTATGCTTTCAATGCAATTCCAGTCTACCTCCTGAAATCGGTTTCCTGCAATTCTGCCCCGCTTTCAAGTCCTCTTGGCAGCCTTACTTCAGTATATTTTTGGACGATAGCTGTCATTTATAACTCTGCAGGTTTGTGAATTACAGTGCCCCTGAGCTCCTTTCTTCAACTCGCTTTCTTGTGAGCTGGCCGCAACACCGCAGGATGGCTTCAGGCCCTAATCTGGTTCCGGCACGGCACGCTGAGCCTTTGGTTAATTCCTCTTCCTGGTGGGAAATGAGAGTTAAATTTGCCCGTCCAGACACCTCCAGCTAGTCTCTCATTGGTTCTCGCTATTCCTGTTCATCTTCCGCAGAAATTGCAAACTGGGCCAAACAGGAGGTTAAAGGGACTGACTCTCCAAGTCGGGAGGGTGTTAGTAAAGCGTCTGGAATGTTGCACCCGAGTACCAGGGTACGAAAACTGAGACATATTTGAACACGTCTCCCGATCACATGGTTGATCAGACTCTAGGTTCCACATGCATGTTTTACCTGAAGGAAGAATACCTTAAACCTGGGTAGTTGAAACCCGTGGAATGGGTACCATGCAATATGACTTCAAAGGGTCTTCATTTGCTCACCGAACCTCTCCAATCCTATCACTGCTGTGTTTATGCCCCTGTACACATGATTGATTCTCTTTCGGAGACATAGCAATCCATAGGTTTTAAGATACTTACTAGTCAGGTACATTCTTAGGCGTTTAATATGCGGTGTTGAGTCCATTACTTTGAGCAAGAGTAGCTCTTGTCTATTCCATATTTGGCTTAAGGAACTTTATCTGTGCTCATTTCAATCTCTGGTTTTATGCAGCACCCCAACTCACCTTTCCCCTTAAGCAAGCATAAGTTGGTTTTCTAAATTTGAGACCCTGTTCTGTTCTGTAATTCAGTTCCTGTGTAGCCAAGTTTACATTCCGTGTATTACTGATATCTTATGATGTTTCTTTTTCTGTGTGACTTATTTCAGTTAGAATCATCATACCTGAATCCACTCATTGTGCTGCTAAGGACCTGATGACATAGATTTCATTGCAGAGTGATATTGCTTTGTAAGTAAATACCACAACTTCTTTATCCATTTTTCACTTTCTGCGATGTTGAACTTGTACTGTAAACGAGGTTCTTGTAAACAGAGGCGTCCCAAACTTTGGGGTGGCTGTGTCTTTTTGATTTTAATTTCCCTAATCTATAGGACCATAAGTGGAAGTGCCCTAGGCTCTGTTGCTTTGTTTTTTAGATGTTTCAGGAAACACCATACACTTCTCCCGAGTGTCTGTTGGCAATTTACATCCCGCCCATCAGCATAACAAGGCTCCCAGTTCTCCATGGCCTGTACTGCCTTTCTGGATTTTACACTTTTTTCAGATGGCCCTTTTGACCGGGGGGAAGTGAGACTTCATTGTAGTGCAGATTTCCTTTGCAAGCTTGCTTGGTTGGCCAAAAAGGGCGTATGAGTTTTTTCCTGAATATATTCAGGAAAAAACGCATACGCCCTTTTTGGCCAAGTGCATCATTGTGGACGTTCTGCCTCTTTTCCTATGCTTTCAATGCAATTCCAGTCTACCTCCTGAAATCGGTTTCCTGCAATTCTGCCCCGCTTTCAAGTCCTCTTGGCAGCCTTACTTCAGTATATTTTTGGACGATAGCTGTCATTTATAACTCTGCAGGTTTGTGAATTACAGTGCCCCTGAGCTCCTTTCTTCAACTCGCTTTCTTTTGAGCTGGCCGCAACACCGCAGGATGGCTTCAGGCCCTAATCTGGTTCCGGCACGGCATGCTGAGCCTTTGGTTAATTCCTCTTCCTGGTGGGAAATGAGAGTTAAATTTGCCCGTCCAGACACCTCCAGCTAGTCTCTCATTGGTTCTCGCTATTCCTGTTCATCTTCCGCAGAAATTGCAAACTGGGCCAAACAGGAGGTTAAAGGGACTGACTCTCCAAGTCGGGAGGGTGTTAGTAAAGCGTCAGGAATGTTGCACCCGAGTACCAGGGTACGAAAACTGAGACATATTTGAACACGTCTCCCGATCACATGGTTGATCATACTCTAGGTTCCACATGCATGTTTTAGCTGAAGGAAGAATACCTTAAACCTGGGTAGTTGAAACCCGTGGAATGGGTACCATGCAATATGACTTCAGAGGGTCTTCATTTGCTCACCAAACCTCTCCAATCCTATCACTGCTGCGTTTATGCCCCTGTACACATGCTTGATTCTCTTTCGGAGACATAGCAATCCATAGGTTTTAAGATACTTACTAGTCAGGTACATTCTTAGGCGTTTAATATGCGGTGTTGAGTCCATTTCGTTGAGCAAGGAGTAGCTCTTGTCTATTCCATATTTGGCTTAAGGAACTTTATCTGTGCTGATTTCAATCTCTGGTTTTATGCAGCACCCCACCTCACCTTTCCCCTTAAGCAAGCATAAGTTGGTTTTCTAAATTTGAGACCCTGTTCTGTTCTGTAATTCAGTTCCTGTGTAGCCAAGTTTACATTCCGTGTATTACTGATATCTTATGATGTTTCTTTTTCTGTGTGACTTATTTCAGTTAGAATCATCATACCTGAATCCACTCATTGTGCTGCTAAGGGCCTGATGACATAGATTTCATTGCAGAGTGATATTGCTTTGTAAGTAAATACCACAACTTCTTTATCCATTTTTCACTTTCTGCGATGTTGAACTTGTACTGTAAACGAGGTTCTTGTAAACAGAGGCGTCCCAAACTTTGGGGTGGCTGTGTCTTTTTGATTTTAATTTCCCTAATCTATAGGACCATAAGTGGAAGTGCCCTAGGCTCTGTTGCTTTGTTTTTTAGATGTTTCAGGAAACACCATACACTTCTCCCGAGTGTCTGTTGGCAATTTACATCCCGCCCATCAGCATAACAAGGCTCCCAGTTCTCCATGGCCTGTCCTGCCTTTCTGGATTTTACACTTTTTTCAGATGGCCCTTTTGACCGGGGGGAAGTGAGACTTCATTGTAGTGCAGATTTCCTTTGCAAGCTTGCTTGGTTGGCCAAAAAGGGCGTATGAGTTTTTTCCTGAATATATTCAGGAAAAAACGCATACGCCCTTTTTGGCCAAGTGCATCATTGTGGACGTTCTGCCTCTTTTCCTATGCTTTCAATGCAATTCCAGTCTACCTCCTGAAATCGGTTTCCTGCAATTCTGCCCCGCTTTCAAGTCCTCTTGGCAGCCTTACTTCAGTATATTTTTGGACGATAGCTGTCATTTATAACTCTGCAGGTTTGTGAATTACAGTGCCCCTGAGCTCCTTTCTTCAACTCGCTTTCTTGTGAGCTGGCCGCAACACCGCAGGATGGCTTCAGGCCCTAATCTGGTTCCGGCACGGCACGCTGAGCCTTTGGTTAATTCCTCTTCCTGGTGGGAAATGAGAGTTAAATTTGCCCGTCCAGACACCTCCAGCTAGTCTCTCATTGGTTCTCGCTATTCCTGTTCATCTTCCGCAGAAATTGCAAACTGGGCCAAACAGGAGGTTAAAGGGACTGACTCTCCAAGTCGGGAGGGTGTTAGTAAAGCGTCTGGAATGTTGCACCCGAGTACCAGGGTACGAAAACTGAGACATATTTGAACACGTCTCCCGATCACATGGTTGATCAGACTCTAGGTTCCACATGCATGTTTTACCTGAAGGAAGAATACCTTAAACCTGGGTAGTTGAAACCCGTGGAATGGGTACCATGCAATATGACTTCAAAGGGTCTTCATTTGCTCACCGAACCTCTCCAATCCTATCACTGCTGTGTTTATGCCCCTGTACACATGATTGATTCTCTTTCGGAGACATAGCAATCCATAGGTTTTAAGATACTTACTAGTCAGGTACATTCTTAGGCGTTTAATATGCGGTGTTGAGTCCATTACTTTGAGCAAGAGTAGCTCTTGTCTATTCCATATTTGGCTTAAGGAACTTTATCTGTGCTCATTTCAATCTCTGGTTTTATGCAGCACCCCAACTCACATTTCCCCTTAAGCAAGCATAAGTTGGTTTTCTAAATTTGAGACCCTGTTCTGTTCTGTGATTCAGTTCATGTGTAGCCAAGTTTACATTCCGTGTATTACTGATATCTTATGATGTTTCTTTTTCTGTGTGACTTATTTCAGTTAGAATCATCATACCTGAATCCACTCATTGTGCTGCTAAGGGCCTGATGACATAGATTTCATTGCTGAGTGATATTGCTTTGTAAGTAAATACCACAACTTCTTTATCCATTTTTCACTTTCTGCGATGTTGAACTTGTACTGTAAACGAGGTTCTTGTAAACAGAGGCGTCCCAAACTTTGGGGTGGCTGTGTCTTTTTGATTTTAATTTCCCTAAGCTATAGGACCATAAGTGGAAGTGCCCTAGGCTCTGTTGCTTTGTTTTTTAGATGTTTCAGGAAACACCATACACTTCTCCCGAGTGTCTGTTGGCAATTTACATCCCGCCCATCAGCATAACAAGGCTCCCAGTTCTCCATGGCCTGTCCTGCCTTTCTGGATTTTACACTTTTTTCAGATGGCCCTTTTGACCGGGGGGAAGTGAGACTTCATTGTAGTGCAGATTTCCTTTGCAAGCTTGCTTGGTTGGCCAAAAAGGGCGTATGCGTTTTTTCCTGAATATATTCAGGAAAAAACGCATACGCCCTTTTTGGCCAAGTGCATCATTGTGGACGTTCTGCCTCTTTTCCTATGCTTTCAATGCAATTCCAGTCTACCTCCTGAAATCGGTTTCCTGCAATTCTGCCCCGCTTTCAAGTCCTCTTGGCAGCCTTACTTCAGTATATTTTTGGACGATAGCTGTCATTTATAACTCTGCAGGTTTGTGAATTACAGTGGCCCTGAGCTCCTTTCTTCAACTCGCTTTCTTTTGAGCTGGCCGCAACACCGCAGGATGGCTTCAGGCCCTAATCTGGTTCCGGCACGGCACGCTGAGCCTTTGGTTAATTCCTCTTCCTGGTGGGAAATGAGAGTTAAATTTGCCCGTCCAGACACCTCCAGCTAGTCTCTCATTGGTTCTCGCTATTCCTGTTCATCTTCCGCAGAAATTGCAAACTGGGCCAAACAGGAGGTTAAAGGGACTGACTCTCCAAGTCGGGAGGGTGTTAGTAAAGCGTCTGGAATGTTGCACCCGAGTACCAGGGTACGAAAACTGAGACATATTTGAACACGTCTCTCGATCACATGGTTGATCATACTCTAGGTTCCACATGCATGTTTTAGCTGAAGGAAGAATAACTTAAACCTGGGTAGTTGAAACCCATGGAATGGGTACTATGCAATATGACTTCAAAGGGTCTTCATTTGCTCACCGAACCTCTCCAATCCTATCACTGCTGCGTTTATGCCCCTGTACACATGCTTGATTCTCTTTCGGAGACATAGCAATCCATAGGTTTTAAGATACTTACTAGTCAGGTACATTCTTAGGCATTTAATATGCGGTGTTGAGTCCATTTCATTGAGCAAGGAGTAGCTCTTGTCTATTCCATATTTGGCTTAAGGAACTTTATCTGTGTTCATTTCAATCTCTGGTTTTATGCAGCACCCCAACTCACCTTTACCCTTAAGCAAGCATAAGTTGGTTTTCTAAATTTGAGACCCTGTTCTGTTCTGTAATTCAGTTCCTGTGTAGCCAAGTTTACATTCCGTGTATTACTGATATCTTATGATGTTTCTTTTTCTGTGTGACTTATTTCAGTTAGAATCATCATACCTGAATCCACTCATTGTGCTGCTAAGGGCCTGATGACATAGATTTCATTGCTGAGTGATATTGCTTTGTAAGTAAATACCACAACTTCTTTATCCATTTTTCACTTTCTGCGATGTTGAACTTGTACTGTAAACGAGGTTCTTGTAAACAGAGGCGTCCCAAACTTTGGGGTGGCTGTGTCTTTTTGATTTTAATTTCCCTAAGCTATAGGACCATAAGTGGAAGTGCCCTAGGCTCTGTTGCTTTGTTTTTTAGATGTTTCAGGAAACACCATACACTTCTCCCGAGTGTCTGTTGGCAATTTACATCCCGCCCATCAGCATAACAAGGCTCCCAGTTCTCCATGGCCTGTCCTGTCTTTCTGGATTTTACACTTTTTTCAGATGGCCCTTTTGACCGGGGGGAAGTGAGACTTCATTGTAGTGCAGATTTCCTTTGCAAGCTTGCTTGGTTGGCCAAAAAGGGCATATGCGTTTTTTCCTGAATATATTCAGGAAAAAACGCATACGCCCTTTTTGGCCAAGTGCATCATTGTGGACGTTCTGCCTCTTTTCCTATGCTTTCAATGCAATTCCAGTCTACCTCCTGAAATCGGTTTCCTGCAATTCTGCCCCGCTTTCAAGTCCTCTTGGCAGCCTTACTTCAGTATATTTTTGGACGATAGCTGTCATTTATAACTCTGCAGGTTTGTGAATTACAGTGCCCCTGAGCTCCTTTCTTCAACTCGCTTTCTTGTGAGCTGGCCGCAACACCGCAGGATGGCTTCAGGCCCTAATCTGGTTCCGGCACGGCACGCTGAGCCTTTGGTTAATTCCTCTTCCTGGTGGGAAATGAGAGTTAAATTTGCCCGTCCAGACACCTCCAGCTAGTCTCTCATTGGTTCTCGCTATTCCTGTTCATCTTCCGCAGAAATTGCAAACTGGGCCAAACAGGAGGTTAAAGGGACTGACTCTCCAAGTCGGGAGGGTGTTAGTAAAGCGTCTGGAATGTTGCACCCGAGTACCAGGGTACGAAAACTGAGACATATTTGAACACGTCTCCCGATCACATGGTTGATCAGACTCTAGGTTCCACATGCATGTTTTACCTGAAGGAAGAATACCTTAAACCTGGGTAGTTGAAACCCGTGGAATGGGTACCATGCAATATGACTTCAAAGGGTCTTCATTTGCTCACCGAACCTCTCCAATCCTATCACTGCTGTGTTTATGCCCCTGTACACATGATTGATTCTCTTTCGGAGACATAGCAATCCATAGGTTTTAAGATACTTACTAGTCAGGTACATTCTTAGGCGTTTAATATGCGGTGTTGAGTCCATTACTTTGAGCAAGAGTAGCTCTTGTCTATTCCATATTTGGCTTAAGGAACTTTATCTGTGCTCATTTCAATCTCTGGTTTTATGCAGCACCCCAACTCACATTTCCCCTTAAGCAAGCATAAGTTGGTTTTCTAAATTTGAGACCCTGTTCTGTTCTGTGATTCAGTTCATGTGTAGCCAAGTTTACATTCCGTGTATTACTGATATCTTATGATGTTTCTTTTTCTGTGTGACTTATTTCAGTTAGAATCATCATACCTGAATCCACTCATTGTGCTGCTAAGGGCCTGATGACATAGATTTCATTGCTGAGTGATATTGCTTTGTAAGTAAATACCACAACTTCTTTATCCATTTTTCACTTTCTGCGATGTTGAACTTGTACTGTAAACGAGGTTCTTGTAAACAGAGGCGTCCCAAACTTTGGGGTGGCTGTGTCTTTTTGATTTTAATTTCCCTAAGCTATAGGACCATAAGTGGAAGTGCCCTAGGCTCTGTTGCTTTGTTTTTTAGATGTTTCAGGAAACACCATACACTTCTCCCGAGTGTCTGTTGGCAATTTACATCCCGCCCATCAGCATAACAAGGCTCCCAGTTCTCCATGGCCTGTCCTGCCTTTCTGGATTTTACACTTTTTTCAGATGGCCCTTTTGACCGGGGGGAAGTGAGACTTCATTGTAGTGCAGATTTCCTTTGCAAGCTTGCTTGGTTGGCCAAAAAGGGCGTATGCGTTTTTTCCTGAATATATTCAGGAAAAAACGCATACGCCCTTTTTGGCCAAGTGCATCATTGTGGACGTTCTGCCTCTTTTCCTATGCTTTCAATGCAATTCCAGTCTACCTCCTGAAATCGGTTTCCTGCAATTCTGCCCCGCTTTCAAGTCCTCTTGGCAGCCTTACTTCAGTATATTTTTGGACGATAGCTGTCATTTATAACTCTGCAGGTTTGTGAATTACAGTGGCCCTGAGCTCCTTTCTTCAACTCGCTTTCTTTTGAGCTGGCCGCAACACCGCAGGATGGCTTCAGGCCCTAATCTGGTTCCGGCACGGCACGCTGAGCCTTTGGTTAATTCCTCTTCCTGGTGGGAAATGAGAGTTAAATTTGCCCGTCCAGACACCTCCAGCTAGTCTCTCATTGGTTCTCGCTATTCCTGTTCATCTTCCGCAGAAATTGCAAACTGGGCCAAACAGGAGGTTAAAGGGACTGACTCTCCAAGTCGGGAGGGTGTTAGTAAAGCGTCTGGAATGTTGCACCCGAGTACCAGGGTACGAAAACTGAGACATATTTGAACACGTCTCTCGATCACATGGTTGATCATACTCTAGGTTCCACATGCATGTTTTAGCTGAAGGAAGAATAACTTAAACCTGGGTAGTTGAAACCCATGGAATGGGTACTATGCAATATGACTTCAAAGGGTCTTCATTTGCTCACCGAACCTCTCCAATCCTATCACTGCTGCGTTTATGCCCCTGTACACATGCTTGATTCTCTTTCGGAGACATAGCAATCCATAGGTTTTAAGATACTTACTAGTCAGGTACATTCTTAGGCATTTAATATGCGGTGTTGAGTCCATTTCATTGAGCAAGGAGTAGCTCTTGTCTATTCCATATTTGGCTTAAGGAACTTTATCTGTGTTCATTTCAATCTCTGGTTTTATGCAGCACCCCAACTCACCTTTACCCTTAAGCAAGCATAAGTTGGTTTTCTAAATTTGAGACCCTGTTCTGTTCTGTAATTCAGTTCCTGTGTAGCCAAGTTTACCTTCCGTGTATTACTGATATCTTATGATGTTTCTTTTTCTGTGTGACTTATTTCAGTTAGAATCATCATACCTGAATCCACTCATTGTGCTGCTAAGGGCCTGATGACATAGATTTCATTGCTGAGTGATATTGCTTTGTAAGTAAATACCACAACTTCTTTATCCATTTTTCACTTTCTGCGATGTTGAACTTGTACTGTAAACGAGGTTCTTGTAAACAGAGGCGTCCCAAACTTTGGGGTGGCTGTGTCTTTTTGATTTTAATTTCCCTAAGCTATAGGACCATAAGTGGAAGTGCCCTAGGCTCTGTTGCTTTGTTTTTTAGATGTTTCAGGAAACACCATACACTTCTCCCGAGTGTCTGTTGGCAATTTACATCCCGCCCATCAGCATAACAAGGCTCCCAGTTCTCCATGGCCTGTCCTGTCTTTCTGGATTTTACACTTTTTTCAGATGGCCCTTTTGACCGGGGGGAAGTGAGACTTCATTGTAGTGCAGATTTCCTTTGCAAGCTTGCTTGGTTGGCCAAAAAGGGCGTATGCGTTTTTTCCTGAATATATTCAGGAAAAAACGCATACGCCCTTTTTGGCCAAGTGCATCATTGTGGACGTTCTGCCTCTTTTCCTATGCTTTCAATGCAATTCCAGTCTACCTCCTGAAATCGGTTTCCTGCAATTCTGCCCCGCTTTCAAGTCCTCTTGGCAGCCTTACTTCAGTATATTTTTGGACGATAGCTGTCATTTATAACTCTGCAGGTTTGTGAATTACAGTGCCCCTGAGCTCCTTTCTTCAACTCGCTTTCTTGTGACCTGGCCGTAACACCGCAGGATGGCTTCAGGCCCTAATCTGGTTCCGGCACGGCATGCTGAGCCTTTGGTTAATTCCTCTTCCTGGTGGGAAATGAGAGTTAAATTTGCCCGTCCAGACACCTCCAGCTAGTCTCTCATTGGTTCTCGCTATTCCTGTTCATCTTTCGCAGAAATTGCAAACTGGGCCAAACAGGAGGTTAAAGGGACTGACTCTCCAAGTCGGGAGGGTGTTAGTAAAGCGTCTGGAATGTTGCACCCGAGTACCAGGGTACGAAAACTGAGACATATTTGAACACGTCTCCCGATCACATGGTTGATCATACTTTAGGTTCCACATGCATGTTTTAGCTGAAGGAAGAATACCTTAAACCTGGGTAGTTGAAACCCGTGGAATGGGTACCATGCAATATGACTTCAAAGGGTCTTCATTTGCTCACCGAACCTCTCCAATCCTATCACTGCTGCGTTTATGCCCCTGTACACATGCTTGATTCTCTTTCGGAGACATAACAATCCATAGGTTTTAAGATACTTACTAGTCAGGTACATTCTTAGGCATTTAATATGCGGTGTTGAGTCCATTTCGTTGAGCAAGGAGTAGCTCTTGTCTATTCCATATTTGGCTTAAGGAACTTTATCTGTGTTCATTTCAATCTCTGGTTTTATGCAGCACCCCAACTCACCTTTCCCCTTAAGCAAGCATAAGTTGGTTTTCTAAATTTGAGACCCTGTTCTGTTCTGTAATTCAGTTCTGGTGTAGCCAAGTTTACATTCCGTGTATTACTGATATCTTATGATGTTTCTTTTTCTGTGTGACTTATTTCAGTTAGAATCATCATACCTGAATCCACTCATTGTGCTGCTAAGGGCCTGATGACATAGATTTCATTGCTGAGTGATATTGCTTTGTAAGTAAATACCACAACTTCTTTATCCATTTTTCACTTTCTGCGATGTTGAACTTGTACTGTAAACGAGGTTCTTGTAAACAGAGGCGTCCCAAACTTTGGGGTGGCTGTGTCTTTTTGATTTTAATTTCCCTAAGCTATAGGACCATAAGTGGAAGTGCCCTAGGCTCTGTTGCTTTGTTTTTTAGATGTTTCAGGAAACACCATACACTTCTCCCGAGTGTCTGTTGGCAATTTACATCCCGCCCATCAGCATAACAAGGCTCCCAGTTCTCCATGGCCTGTCCTGCCTTTCTGGATTTTACACTTTTTTCAGATGGCCCTTTTGACCGGGGGGAAGTGAGACTTCATTGTAGTGCAGATTTCCTTTGCAAGCTTGCTTGGTTGGCCAAAAAGGGCGTATGCGTTTTTTCCTGAATATATTCAGGAAAAAACGCATACGCCCTTTTTGGCCAAGTGCATCATTGTGGACGTTCTGCCTCTTTTCCTATGCTTTCAATGCAATTCCAGTCTACCTCCTGAAATCGGTTTCCTGCAATTCTGCCCCGCTTTCAAGTCCTCTTGGCAGCCTTACTTCAGTATATTTTTGGACGATAGCTGTCATTTATAACTCTGCAGGTTTGTGAATTACAGTGCCCCTGAGCTCCTTTCTTCAACTCGCTTTCTTTTGAGCTGGCCGCAACACCGCAGGATGGCTTCAGGCCCTAATCTGGTTCCGGCACGGCACGCTGAGCCTTTGGTTAATTCCTCTTCCTGGTGGGAAATGAGAGTTAAATTTGCCCGTCCAGACACCTCCAGCTAGTCTCTCATTGGTTCTCGCTATTCCTGTTCATCTTCCGCAGAAATTGCAAACTGGGCCAAACAGGAGGTTAAAGGGACTGACTCTCCAAGTCGGGAGGGTGTTAGTAAAGCGTCTGGAATGTTGCACCCGAGTACCAGGGTACGAAAACTGAGACATATTTGAACACGTCTCCCGATCACATGGTTGATCAGACTCTAGGTTCCACATGCATGTTTTACCTGAAGGAAGAATACCTTAAACCTGGGTAGTTGAAACCCGTGGAATGGGTACCATGCAATATGACTTCAAAGGGTCTTCATTTGCTCACCGAACCTCTCCAATCCTATCACTGCTGCGTTTATGCCCCTGTACACATGCTTGATTCTCTTTCGGAGACATAGCAATCCATAGGTTTTAAGATACTTACTAGTCAGGTACATTCTTAGGCATTTAATATGCGGTGTTGAGTCCATTTCGTTGAGCAAGGAGTAGCTCTTGTCTATTCCATATTTGGCTTAAGGAACTTTATCTGTGTTCATTTCAATCTCTGGTTTTATGCAGCACCCCAACTCACCTTTACCCTTAAGCAAGCATAAGTTGGTTTTCTAAATTTGAGACCCTGTTCTGTTCTGTAATTCAGTTCCTGTGTAGCCAAGTTTACATTCCGTGTATTACTGATATCTTATGATGTTTCTTTTTCTGTGTGACTTATTTCAGTTAGAATCATCATACCTGAATCCACTCATTGTGCTGCTAAGGGCCTGATGACATAGATTTCATTGCTGAGTGATATTGCTTTGTAAGTAAATACCACAACTTCTTTATCCATTTTTCACTTTCTGCGATGTTGAACTTGTACTGTAAACGAGGTTCTTGTAAACAGAGGCGTCCCAAACTTTGGGGTGGCTGTGTCTTTTTGATTTTAATTTCCCTAAGCTATAGGACCATAAGTGGAAGTGCCCTAGGCTCTGTTGCTTTGTTTTTTAGATGTTTCAGGAAACACCATACACTTCTCCCGAGTGTCTGTTGGCAATTTACATCCCGCCCATCAGCATAACAAGGCTCCCAGTTCTCCATGGCCTGTCCTGTCTTTCTGGATTTTACACTTTTTTCAGATGGCCCTTTTGACCGGGGGGAAGTGAGACTTCATTGTAGTGCAGATTTCCTTTGCAAGCTTGCTTGGTTGGCCAAAAAGGGCGTATGCGTTTTTTCCTGAATATATTCAGGAAAAAACGCATACGCCCTTTTTGGCCAAGTGCATCATTGTGGACGTTCTGCCTCTTTTCCTATGCTTTCAATGCAATTCCAGTCTACCTCCTGAAATCGGTTTCCTGCAATTCTGCCCCGCTTTCAAGTCCTCTTGGCAGCCTTACTTCAGTATATTTTTGGACGATAGCTGTCATTTATAACTCTGCAGGTTTGTGAATTACAGTGCCCCTGAGCTCCTTTCTTCAACTCGCTTTCTTGTGACCTGGCCGCAACACCGCAGGATGGCTTCAGGCCCTAATCTGGTTCCGGCACGGCATGCTGAGCCTTTGGTTAATTCCTCTTCCTGGTGGGAAATGAGAGTTAAATTTGCCCGTCCAGACACCTCCAGCTAGTCTCTCATTGGTTCTCGCTATTCCTGTTCATCTTTCGCAGAAATTGCAAACTGGGCCAAACAGGAGGTTAAAGGGACTGACTCTCCAAGTCGGGAGGGTGTTAGTAAAGCGTCTGGAATGTTGCACCCGAGTACCAGGGTACGAAAACTGAGACATATTTGAACACGTCTCCCGATCACATGGTTGATCATACTTTAGGTTCCACATGCATGTTTTAGCTGAAGGAAGAATACCTTAAACCTGGGTAGTTGAAACCCGTGGAATGGGTACCATGCAATATGACTTCAAAGGGTCTTCATTTGCTCACCGAACCTCTCCAATCCTATCACTGCTGCGTTTATGCCCCTGTACACATGCTTGATTCTCTTTCGGAGACATAACAATCCATAGGTTTTAAGATACTTACTAGTCAGGTACATTCTTAGGCATTTAATATGCGGTGTTGAGTCCATTTCGTTGAGCAAGGAGTAGCTCTTGTCTATTCCATATTTGGCTTAAGGAACTTTATCTGTGTTCATTTCAATCTCTGGTTTTATGCAGCACCCCAACTCACCTTTCCCCTTAAGCAAGCATAAGTTGGTTTTCTAAATTTGAGACCCTGTTCTGTTCTGTAATTCAGTTCTGGTGTAGCCAAGTTTACATTCCGTGTATTACTGATATCTTATGATGTTTCTTTTTCTGTGTGACTTATTTCAGTTAGAATCATCATACCTGAATCCACTCATTGTGCTGCTAAGGGCCTGATGACATAGATTTCATTGCTGAGTGATATTGCTTTGTAAGTAAATACCACAACTTCTTTATCCATTTTTCACTTTCTGCGATGTTGAACTTGTACTGTAAACGAGGTTCTTGTAAACAGAGGCGTCCCAAACTTTGGGGTGGCTGTGTCTTTTTGATTTTAATTTCCCTAAGCTATAGGACCATAAGTGGAAGTGCCCTAGGCTCTGTTGCTTTGTTTTTTAGATGTTTCAGGAAACACCATACACTTCTCCCGAGTGTCTGTTGGCAATTTACATCCCGCCCATCAGCATAACAAGGCTCCCAGTTCTCCATGGCCTGTCCTGCCTTTCTGGATTTTACACTTTTTTCAGATGGCCCTTTTGACCGGGGGGAAGTGAGACTTCATTGTAGTGCAGATTTCCTTTGCAAGCTTGCTTGGTTGGCCAAAAAGGGCGTATGCGTTTTTTCCTGAATATATTCAGGAAAAAACGCATACGCCCTTTTTGGCCAAGTGCATCATTGTGGACGTTCTGCCTCTTTTCCTATGCTTTCAATGCAATTCCAGTCTACCTCCTGAAATCGGTTTCCTGCAATTCTGCCCCGCTTTCAAGTCCTCTTGGCAGCCTTACTTCAGTATATTTTTGGACGATAGCTGTCATTTATAACTCTGCAGGTTTGTGAATTACAGTGCCCCTGAGCTCCTTTCTTCAACTCGCTTTCTTTTGAGCTGGCCGCAACACCGCAGGATGGCTTCAGGCCCTAATCTGGTTCCGGCACGGCACGCTGAGCCTTTGGTTAATTCCTCTTCCTGGTGGGAAATGAGAGTTAAATTTGCCCGTCCAGACACCTCCAGCTAGTCTCTCATTGGTTCTCGCTATTCCTGTTCATCTTCCGCAGAAATTGCAAACTGGGCCAAACAGGAGGTTAAAGGGACTGACTCTCCAAGTCGGGAGGGTGTTAGTAAAGCGTCTGGAATGTTGCACCCGAGTACCAGGGTACGAAAACTGAGACATATTTGAACACGTCTCCCGATCACATGGTTGATCATACTCTAGGTTCCACATGCATGTTTTAGCTGAAGGAAGAATACCTTAAACCTGGATAGTTGAAACCCGTGGAATGGGTACCATGCAATATGACTTCAAAGGGTCTTCATTTGCTCACCGAACCTCTCCAATCCTATCACTGCTGCGTTTATGCCCCTGTACACATGCTTGATTCTCTTTCGGAGACATAGCAATCCATAGGTTTTAAGATACTTACTAGTCAGGTACATTCTTAGGCATTTAATATGCGGTGTTGAGTCCATTTCGTTGAGCAAGGAGTAGCTCTTGTCTATTCCATATTTGGCTTAAGGAACTTTATCTGTGTTCATTTCAATCTCTAGTTTTATGCAGCACCCCAACTCACCTTTACCCTTAAGCAAGCATAAGTTGGTTTTCTAAATTTGAGACCCTGTTCTGTTCTGTAATTCAGTTCCTGTGTAGCCAAGTTTACATTCCATGTATTACTGATATCTTATGATGTTTCTTTTTCTGTGTGACTTATTTCAGTTAGAATCATCATACCTGAATCCACTCATTGTGCTGCTAAGGGCCTGATGACATAGATTTCATTGCTGAGTGATATTGCTTTGTAAGTAAATACCACAACTTCTTTATCCATTTTTCACTTTCTGCGATGTTGAACTTGTACTGTAAACGAGGTTCTTGTAAACAGAGGCGTCCCAAACTTTGGGGTGGCTGTGTCTTTTTGATTTTAATTTCCCTAAGCTATAGGACCATAAGTGGAAGTGCCCTAGGCTCTGTTGCTTTGTTTTTTAGATGTTTCAGGAAACACCATACACTTCTCCCGAGTGTCTGTTGGCAATTTACATCCCGCCCATCAGCATAATAAGGCTCCCAGTTCTCCATGGCCTGTCCTGTCTTTCTGGATTTTACACTTTTTTCAGATGGCCCTTTTGACCGGGGGGAAGTGAGACTTCATTGTAGTGCAGATTTCCTTTGCAAGCTTGATTGGTTGGCCAAAAAGGGCGTATGAGTTTTTTCCTGAATATATTCAGGAAAAAACGCATACGCCCTTTTTGGCCAAGTGCATCATTGTGGACGTTCTGCCTCTTTTCCTATGCTTTCAATGCAATTCCAGTCTACCTCCTGAAATCGGTTTCCTGCAATTCTGCCCCGCTTTCAAGTCCTCTTGGCAGCCTTACTTCAGTATATTTTTGGACGATAGCTGTCATTTATAACTCTGCAGGTTTGTGAATTACAGTGCCCCTGAGCTCCTTTCTTCAACTCGCTTTCTTGTGAGCTGGCCGCAACACCGCAGGATGGCTTCAGGCCCTAATCTGGTTCCGGCACGGCACGCTGAGCCTTTGGTTAATTCCTCTTCCTGGTGGGAAATGAGAGTTAAATTTGCCCGTCCAGACACCTCCAGCTAGTCTCTCATTGGTTCTCGCTATTCCTGTTCATCTTCCGCAGAAATTGCAAACTGGGCCAAACAGGAGGTTAAAGGGACTGACTCTCCAAGTCGGGAGGGTGTTAGTAAAGCGTCTGGAATGTTGCACCCGAGTACCAGGGTACGAAAACTGAGACATATTTGAACACGTCTCCCGATCACATGGTTGATCAGACTCTAGGTTCCACATGCATGTTTTACCTGAAGGAAGAATACCTTAAACCTGGGTAGTTGAAACCCGTGGAATGGGTACCATGCAATATGACTTCAAAGGGTCTTCATTTGCTCACCGAACCTCTCCAATCCTATCACTGCTGTGTTTATGCCCCTGTACACATGATTGATTCTCTTTCGGAGACATAGCAATCCATAGGTTTTAAGATACTTACTAGTCAGGTACATTCTTAGGCGTTTAATATGCGGTGTTGAGTCCATTACTTTGAGCAAGGAGTAGCTCTTGTCTATTCCATATTTGGCTTAAGGAACTTTATCTGTGCTCATTTCAATCTCTGGTTTTATGCAGCACCCCAACTCACATTTCCCCTTAAGCAAGCATAAGTTGGTTTTCTAAATTTGAGACCCTGTTCTGTTCTGTGATTCAGTTCATGTGTAGCCAAGTTTACATTCCGTGTATTACTGATATCTTATGATGTTTCTTTTTCTGTGTGACTTATTTCAGTTAGAATCATCATACCTGAATCCACTCATTGTGCTGCTAAGGGCCTGATGACATAGATTTCATTGCTGAGTGATATTGCTTTGTAAGTAAATACCACAACTTCTTTATCCATTTTTCACTTTCTGCGATGTTGAACTTGTACTGTAAACGAGGTTCTTGTAAACAGAGGCGTCCCAAACTTTGGGGTGGCTGTGTCTTTTTGATTTTAATTTCCCTAAGCTATAGGACCATAAGTGGAAGTGCCCTAGGCTCTGTTGCTTTGTTTTTTAGATGTTTCAGGAAACACCATACACTTCTCCCGAGTGTCTGTTGGCAATTTACATCCCGCCCATCAGCATAACAAGGCTCCCAGTTCTCCATGGCCTGTCCTGCCTTTCTGGATTTTACACTTTTTTCAGATGGCCCTTTTGACCGGGGGGAAGTGAGACTTCATTGTAGTGCAGATTTCCTTTGCAAGCTTGCTTGGTTGGCCAAAAAGGGCGTATGCGTTTTTTCCTGAATATATTCAGGAAAAAACGCATACGCCCTTTTTGGCCAAGTGCATCATTGTGGACGTTCTGCCTCTTTTCCTATGCTTTCAATGCAATTCCAGTCTACCTCCTGAAATCGGTTTCCTGCAATTCTGCCCCGCTTTCAAGTCCTCTTGGCAGCCTTACTTCAGTATATTTTTGGACGATAGCTGTCATTTATAACTCTGCAGGTTTGTGAATTACAGTGGCCCTGAGCTCCTTTCTTCAACTTGCTTTCTTTTGAGCTGGCCGCAACACCGCAGGATGGCTTCAGGCCCTAATCTGGTTCCGGCACGGCACGCTGAGCCTTT
Source organism: Pseudorca crassidens (assembly GCF_039906515.1). Taxonomy (NCBI): domain Eukaryota; kingdom Metazoa; phylum Chordata; class Mammalia; order Artiodactyla; family Delphinidae; genus Pseudorca; species Pseudorca crassidens. The sequence continues at coordinate 1,310,723 of NW_027136305.1, forward strand.
GGTTAATTCCTCTTCCTGGTGGGAAATGAGAGTTAAATTTGCCCGTCCAGACACCTCCAGCTAGTCTCTCATTGGTTCTCGCTATTCCTGTTCATCTTCCGCAGAAATTGCAAACTGGGCCAAACAGGAGGTTAAAGGGACTGACTCTCCAAGTCGGGAGGGTGTTAGTAAAGCGTCTGGAATGTTGCACCCGAGTACCAGGGTACGAAAACTGAGACATATTTGAACACGTCTCCCGATCACATGGTTGATCATACTCTAGGTTCCACATGCATGTTTTAGCTGAAGGAAGAATAACTTAAACCTGGGTAGTTGAAACCCATGGAATGGGTACTATGCAATATGACTTCAAAGGGTCTTCATTTGCTCACCGAACCTCTCCAATCCTATCACTGCTGCGTTTATGCCCCTGTACACATGCTTGATTCTCTTTCGGAGACATAGCAATCCATAGGTTTTAAGATACTTACTAGTCAGGTACATTCTTAGGCATTTAATATGCGGTGTTGAGTCCATTTCATTGAGCAAGGAGTAGCTCTTGTCTATTCCATATTTGGCTTAAGGAACTTTATCTGTGCTCATTTCAATCTCTGGTTTTATGCAGCACCCCAACTCACCTTTACCCTTAAGCAAGCATAAGTTGGTTTTCTAAATTTGAGACCCTGTTCTGTTCTGTAATTCAGTTCCTGTGTAGCCAAGTTTACATTCCGTTTATTACTGATATCTTATGATGTTTCTTTTTCTGTGTGACTTATTTCAGTTAGAATCATCATACCTGAATCCACTCATTGTGCTGCTAAGGGCCTGATGACATAGATTTCATTGCTGAGTGATATTGCTTTGTAAGTAAATACCACAACTTCTTTATACATTTTTCACTTTCTGCGATGTTGAACTTGTACTGTAAACGAGGTTCTTGTAAACAGAGGCGTCCCAAACTTTGGGGTGGCTGTGTCTTTTTGATTTTAATTTCCCTAATCTATAGGACCATAAGTGGAAGTGCCCTAGGCTCTGTTGCTTTGTTTTTTAGATGTTTCAGGAAACACCATACACTTCTCCCGAGTGTCTGTTGGCAATTTACATCCCGCCCATCAGCATAACAAGGCTCCCAGTTCTCCATGGCCTGTCCTGCCTTTCTGGATTTTACACTTTTTTCAGATGGCCCTTTTGACCGGGGGGAAGTGAGACTTCATTGTAGTGCAGATTTCCTTTGCAAGCTTGCTTGGTTGGCCAAAAAGGGCGTATGCGTTTTTTCCTGAATATATTCAGGAAAAAACGCATACGCCCTTTTTGGCCAAGTGCATCATTGTGGACGTTCTGCCTCTTTTCCTATGCTTTCAATGCAATTCCAGTCTACCTCCTGAAATCGGTTTCCTGCAATTCTGCCCCGCTTTCAAGTCCTCTTGGCAGCCTTACTTCAGTATATTTTTGGACGATAGCTGTCATTTATAACTCTGCAGGTTTGTGAATTACAGTGCCCCTGAGCTCCTTTCTTCAACTCGCTTTCTTTTGAGCTGGCCGCAACACCGCAGGATGGCTTCAGGCCCTAATCTGGTTCCGGCACGGCATGCTGAGCCTTTGGTTATTTCCTCTTCCTGGTGGGAAATGAGAGTTAAATTTGCCCGTCCAGACACCTCCAGCTAGTCTCTCATTGGTTCTCGCTATTCCTGTTCATCTTCCGCAGAAATTGCAAACTGGGCCAAACAGGAGGTTAAAGGGACTGACTCTCCAAGTCGGGAGGGTGTTAGTAAAGCGTCTGGAATGTTGCACCCGAGTACCAGGGTACGAAAACTGAGACATATTTGAACACGTCTCCCGATCACATGGTTGATCATACTCTAGGTTCCACATGCATGTTTTAGCTGAAGGAAGAATACCTTAAACCTGGGTAGTTGAAACCCGTGGAATGGGTACCATGCAATATGACTTCAGAGGGTCTTCATTTGCTCACCAAACCTCTCCAATCCTATCACTGCTGCGTTTATGCCCCTGTACACATGCTTGATTCTCTTTCGGAGACATAGCAATCCATAGGTTTTAAGATACTTACTAGTCAGGTACATTCTTAGACGTTTAATATGCGGTGTTGTGTCCATTTCGTTGAGCAAGGAGTAGCTCTTGTCTATTCCATATTTGGCTTAAGGAACTTTATCTGTGCTGATTTCAATCTCTGGTTTTATGCAGCACCCCAACTCACCTTTCCCCTTAAGCAAGCATAAGTTGGTTTTCTAAATTTGAGACCCTGTTCTGTTCTGTAATTCAGTTCCTGTGTAGCCAAGTTTACATTCCGTGTATTACTGATATCTTATGATGTTTCTTTTTCTGTGTGACTTATTTCAGTTAGAATCATCATACCTGAATCCACTCATTGTGCTGCTAAGGGCCTGATGACATAGATTTCATTGCAGAGTGATATTGCTTTGTAAGTAAATACCACAACTTCTTTATCCATTTTTCACTTTCTGCGATGTTGAACTTGTACTGTAAACGAGGTTCTTGTAAACAGAGGCGTCCCAAACTTTGGGGTGGCTGTGTCTTTTTGATTTTAATTTCCCTAATCTATAGGACCATAAGTGGAAGTGCCCTAGGCTCTGTTGCTTTGTTTTTTAGATGTTTCAGGAAACACCATACACTTCTCCCGAGTGTCTGTTGGCAATTTACATCCCGCCCATCAGCATAACAAGGCTCCCAGTTCTCCATGGCCTGTCCTGCCTTTCTGGATTTTACACTTTTTTCAGATGGCCCTTTTGACCGGGGGGAAGTGAGACTTCATTGTAGTGCAGATTTCCTTTGCAAGCTTGCTTGGTTGGCCAAAAAGGGCGTATGAGTTTTTTCCTGAATATATTCAGGAAAAAACGCATACGCCCTTTTTGGCCAAGTGCATCATTGTGGACGTTCTGCCTCTTTTCCTATGCTTTCAATGCAATTCCAGTCTACCTCCTGAAATCGGTTTCCTGCAATTCTGCCCCGCTTTCAAGTCCTCTTGGCAGCCTTACTTCAGTATATTTTTGGACGATAGCTGTCATTTATAACTCTGCAGGTTTGTGAATTACAGTGCCCCTGAGCTCCTTTCTTCAACTCGCTTTCTTTTGAGCTGGCCGCAACACCACAGGATGGCTTCAGGCCCTAATCTGGTTCCGGCACGGCATGCTGAGCCTTTGGTTAATTCCTCTTCCTGGTGGGAAATGAGAGTTAAATTTGCCCGTCCAGACACCTCCAGCTAGTCTCTCATTGGTTCTCGCTATTCCTGTTCATCTTCCGCAGAAATTGCAAACTGGGCCAAACAGGAGGTTAAAGGGACTGACTCTCCAAGTCGGGAGGGTGTTAGTAAAGCGTCTGGAATGTTGCACCCGAGTACCAGGGTACGAAAACTGAGACATATTTGAACACGTCTCCCGATCACATGGTTGATCATACTCTAGGTTCCACATGCATGTTTTAGCTGAAGGAAGAATACCTTAAACCTGGGTAGTTGAAACCCGTGGAATGGGTACCATGCAATATGACTTCAGAGGGTCTTCATTTGCTCACCAAACCTCTCCAATCCTATCACTGCTGCGTTTATGCCCCTGTACACATGCTTGATTCTCTTTCGGAGACATAGCAATCCATAGGTTTTAAGATACTTACTAGTCAGGTACATTCTTAGGCGTTTAATATGCGGTGTTGTGTCCATTTCGTTGAGCAAGGAGTAGCTCTTGTCTATTCCATATTTGGCTTAAGGAACTTTATCTGTGCTGATTTCAATCTCTGGTTTTATGCAGCACCCCAACTCACCTTTCCCCTTAAGCAAGCATAAGTTGGTTTTCTAAATTTGAGACCCTGTTCTGTTCTGTAATTCAGTTCCTGTGTAGCCAAGTTTACATTCCGTGTATTACTGATATCTTATGATGTTTCTTTTTCTGTGTGACTTATTTCAGTTAGAATCATCATACCTGAATCCACTCATTGTGCTGCTAAGGGCCTGATGACATAGATTTCATTGCAGAGTGATATTGCTTTGTAAGTAAATACCACAACTTCTTTATCCATTTTTCACTTTCTGCGATGTTGAACTTGTACTGTAAACGAGGTTCTTGTAAACAGAGGCGTCCCAAACTTTGGGGTGGCTGTGTCTTTTTGATTTTAATTTCCCTAATCTATAGGACCATAAGTGGAAGTGCCCTAGGCTCTGTTGCTTTGTTTTTTAGATGTTTCAGGAAACACCATACACTTCTCCCGAGTGTCTGTTGGCAATTTACATCCCGCCCATCAGCATAACAAGGCTCCCAGTTCTCCATGGCCTGTACTGCCTTTCTGGATTTTACACTTTTTTCAGATGGCCCTTTTGACCGGGGGGAAGTGAGACTTCATTGTAGTGCAGATTTCCTTTGCAAGCTTGCTTGGTTGGCCAAAAAGGGCGTATGAGTTTTTTCCTGAATATATTCAGGAAAAAACGCATACGCCCTTTTTGGCCAAGTGCATCATTGTGGACGTTCTGCCTCTTTTCCTATGCTTTCAATGCAATTCCAGTCTACCTCCTGAAATCGGTTTCCTGCAATTCTGCCCCGCTTTCAAGTCCTCTTGGCAGCCTTACTTCAGTATATTTTTGGACGATAGCTGTCATTTATAACTCTGCAGGTTTGTGAATTACAGTGCCCCTGAGCTCCTTTCTTCAACTCGCTTTCTTTTGAGCTGGCCGCAACACCGCAGGATGGCTTCAAGCCCTAATCTGGTTCCGGCACGGCATGCTGAGCCTTTGGTTAATTCCTCTTCCTGGTGGGAAATGAGAGTTAAATTTGCCCGTCCAGACACCTCCAGCTAGTCTCTCATTGGTTCTCGCTATTCCTGTTCATCTTCCGCAGAAATTGCAAACTGGGCCAAACAGGAGGTTAAAGGGACTGACTCTCCAAGTCGGGAGGGTGTTAGTAAAGCGTCAGGAATGTTGCACCCGAGTACCAGGGTACGAAAACTGAGACATATTTGAACACGTCTCCCGATCACATGGTTGATCATACTCTAGGTTCCACATGCATGTTTTAGCTGAAGGAAGAATACCTTAAACCTGGGTAGTTGAAACCCGTGGAATGGGTACCATGCAATATGACTTCAGAGGGTCTTCATTTGCTCACCAAACCTCTCCAATCCTATCACTGCTGCGTTTATGCCCCTGTACACATGCTTGATTCTCTTTCGGAGACATAGCAATCCATAGGTTTTAAGATACTTACTAGTCAGGTACATTCTTAGGCGTTTAATATGCGGTGTTGAGTCCATTTCGTTGAGCAAGGAGTAGCTCTTGTCTATTCCATATTTGGCTTAAGGAACTTTATCTGTGCTGATTTCAATCTCTGGTTTTATGCAGCACCCCAACTCACCTTTCCCCTTAAGCAAGCATAAGTTGGTTTTCTAAATTTGAGACCCTGTTCTGTTCTGTAATTCAGTTCCTGTGTAGCCAAGTTTACATTCCGTGTATTACTGATATCTTATGATGTTTCTTTTTCTGTGTGACTTATTTCAGTTAGAATCATCATACCTGAATCCACTCATTGTGCTGCTAAGGGCCTGATGACATAGATTTCATTGCAGAGTGATATTGCTTTGTAAGTAAATACCACAACTTCTTTATCCATTTTTCACTTTCTGCGATGTTGAACTTGTACTGTAAACGAGGTTCTTGTAAACAGAGGCGTCCCAAACTTTGGGGTGGCTGTGTCTTTTTGATTTTAATTTCCCTAATCTATAGGACCATAAGTGGAAGTGCCCTAGGCTCTGTTGCTTTGTTTTTTAGATGTTTCAGGAAACACCATACACTTCTCCCGAGTGTCTGTTGGCAATTTACATCCCGCCCATCAGCATAACAAGGCTCCCAGTTCTCCATGGCCTGTCCTGTCTTTCTGGATTTTACACTTTTTTCAGATGGCCCTTTTGACCGGGGGGAAGTGAGACTTCATTGTAGTGCAGATTTCCTTTGCAAGCTTGATTGGTTGGCCAAAAAGGGCGTATGAGTTTTTTCCTGAATATATTCAGGAAAAAACGCATACGCCCTTTTTGGCCAAGTGCATCATTGTGGACGTTCTGCCTCTTTTCCTATGCTTTCAATGCAATTCCAGTCTACCTCCTGAAATCGGTTTCCTGCAATTCTGCCCCGCTTTCAAGTCCTCTTGGCAGCCTTACTTCAGTATATTTTTGGACGATAGCTGTCATTTATAACTCTGCAGGTTTGTGAATTACAGTGCCCCTGAGCTCCTTTCTTCAACTCGCTTTCTTGTGAGCTGGCCGCAACACCGCAGGATGGCTTCAGGCCCTAATCTGGTTCCGGCACGGCACGCTGAGCCTTTGGTTAATTCCTCTTCCTGGTGGGAAATGAGAGTTAAATTTGCCCGTCCAGACACCTCCAGCTAGTCTCTCATTGGTTCTCGCTATTCCTGTTCATCTTCCGCAGAAATTGCAAACTGGGCCAAACAGGAGGTTAAAGGGACTGACTCTCCAAGTCGGGAGGGTGTTAGTAAAGCGTCTGGAATGTTGCACCCGAGTACCAGGGTACGAAAACTGAGACATATTTGAACACGTCTCCCGATCACATGGTTGATCAGACTCTAGGTTCCACATGCATGTTTTACCTGAAGGAAGAATACCTTAAACCTGGGTAGTTGAAACCCGTGGAATGGGTACCATGCAATATGACTTCAAAGGGTCTTCATTTGCTCACCGAACCTCTCCAATCCTATCACTGCTGTGTTTATGCCCCTGTACACATGATTGATTCTCTTTTGGAGACATAGCAATCCATAGGTTTTAAGATACTTACTAGTCAGGTACATTCTTAGGCGTTTAATATGCGGTGTTGAGTCCATTACTTTGAGCAAGGAGTAGCTCTTGTCTATTCCATATTTGGCTTAAGGAACTTTATCTGTGCTCATTTCAATCTCTGGTTTTATGCAGCACCCCAACTCACATTTCCCCTTAAGCAAGCATAAGTTGGTTTTCTAAATTTGAGACCCTGTTCTGTTCTGTGATTCAGTTCATGTGTAGCCAAGTTTACATTCCGTGTATTACTGATATCTTATGATGTTTCTTTTTCTGTGTGACTTATTTCAGTTAGAATCATCATACCTGAATCCACTCATTGTGCTGCTAAGGGCCTGATGACATAGATTTCATTGCTGAGTGATATTGCTTTGTAAGTAAATACCACAACTTCTTTATCCATTTTTCACTTTCTGCGATGTTGAACTTGTACTGTAAACGAGGTTCTTGTAAACAGAGGCGTCCCAAACTTTGGGGTGGCTGTGTCTTTTTGATTTTAATTTCCCTAAGCTATAGGACCATAAGTGGAAGTGCCCTAGGCTCTGTTGCTTTGTTTTTTAGATGTTTCAGGAAACACCATACACTTCTCCCGAGTGTCTGTTGGCAATTTACATCCCGCCCATCAGCATAACAAGGCTCCCAGTTCTCCATGGCCTGTCCTGCCTTTCTGGATTTTACACTTTTTTCAGATGGCCCTTTTGACCGGGGGGAAGTGAGACTTCATTGTAGTGCAGATTTCCTTTGCAAGCTTGCTTGGTTGGCCAAAAAGGGCGTATGCGTTTTTTCCTGAATATATTCAGGAAAAAACGCATACGCCCTTTTTGGCCAAGTGCATCATTGTGGACGTTCTGCCTCTTTTCCTATGCTTTCAATGCAATTCCAGTCTACCTCCTGAAATCGGTTTCCTGCAATTCTGCCCCGCTTTCAAGTCCTCTTGGCAGCCTTACTTCAGTATATTTTTGGACGATAGCTGTCATTTATAACTCTGCAGGTTTGTGAATTACAGTGCCCCTGAGCTCCTTTCTTCAACTCGCTTTCTTTTGAGCTGGCCGCAACACCGCAGGATGGCTTCAGGCCCTAATCTGGTTCCGGCACGGCATGCTGAGCCTTTGGTTATTTCCTCTTCCTGGTGGGAAATGAGAGTTAAATTTGCCCGTCCAGACACCTCCAGCTAGTCTCTCATTGGTTCTCCCTATTTCTGTTCATCTTCCGCAGAAATTGCAAACTGGGCCAAACAGGAGGTTAAAGGGACTGACTCTCCAAGTCGGGAGGGTGTTAGTAAAGCGTCTGGAATGTTGCACCCGAGTACCAGGGTACGAAAACTGAGACATATTTGAACACGTCTCCCGATCACATGGTTGATCATACTCTAGGTTCCACATGCATGTTTTAGCTGAAGGAAGAATACCTTAAACCTGGGTAGTTGAAACCCGTGGAATGGGTACCATGCAATATGACTTCAAAGGGTCTTCATTTGCTCACCGAACCTCTCCAATCCTATCACTGCTGCGTTTATGCCCCTGTACACATGCTTGATTCTCTTTCGGAGACATAGCAATCCATAGGTTTTAAGATACTTACTAGTCAGGTACATTCTTAGGCATTTAATATGGGGTGTTTAGTCCATTTCGTTGAGCAAGGAGTAGCTCTTGTCTATTCCATATTTGGCTTAAGGAACTTTATCTGTGTTCATTTCAATCTCTGGTTTTATGCAGCACCCCAACTCACCTTTACCCTTAAGCAAGCATAAGTTGGTTTTCTAAATTTGAGACCCTGTTCTGTTCTGTAATTCAGTTCCTGTGTAGCCAAGTTTACATTCCGTGTATTACTGATATCTTATGATGTTTCTTTTTCTGTGTGACTTATTTCAGTTAGAATCATCATACCTGAATCCACTCATTGTGCTGCTAAGGGCCTGATGACATAGATTTCATTGCTGAGTGATATTGCTTTGTAAGTAAATACCACAACTTCTTTATCCATTTTTCACTTTCTGCGATGTTGAACTTGTACTGTAAACGAGGTTCTTGTAAACAGAGGCGTCCCAAACTTTGGGGTGGCTGTGTCTTTTTGATTTTAATTTCCCTAAGCTATAGGACCATAAGTGGAAGTGCCCTAGGCTCTGTTGCTTTGTTTTTTAGATGTTTCAGGAAACACCATACACTTCTCCCGAGTGTCTGTTGGCAATTTACATCCCGCCCATCAGCATAACAAGGCTCCCAGTTCTCCATGGCCTGTCCTGTCTTTCTGGATTTTACACTTTTTTCAGATGGCCCTTTTGACCGGGGGGAAGTGAGACTTCATTGTAGTGCAGATTTCCTTTGCAAGCTTGCTTGGTTGGCCAAAAAGGGCATATGCGTTTTTTCCTGAATATATTCAGGAAAAAACGCATACGCCCTTTTTGGCCAAGTGCATCATTGTGGACGTTCTGCCTCTTTTCCTATGCTTTCAATTCAATTCCAGTCTACCTCCTGAAATCGGTTTCCTGCAATTCTGCCCCGCTTTCAAGTCCTCTTGGCAGCCTTACTTCAGTATATTTTTGGACGATAGCTGTCATTTATAACTCTGCAGGTTTGTGAATTACAGTGCCCCTGAGCTCCTTTCTTCAACTCGCTTTCTTGTGACCTGGCCGCAACACCGCAGGATGGCTTCAGGCCCTAATCTGGTTCCGGCACGGCATGCTGAGCCTTTGGTTAATTCCTCTTCCTGGTGGGAAATGAGAGTTAAATTTGCCCGTCCAGACACCTCCAGCTAGTCTCTCATTGGTTCTCACTATTCCTGTTCATCTTTCGCAGAAATTGCAAACTGGGCCAAACAGGAGGTTAAAGGGACTGACTCTCCAAGTCGGGAGGGTGTTAGTAAAGCGTCTGGAATGTTGCACCCGAGTACCAGGGTACGAAAACTGAGACATATTTGAACACGTCTCCCGATCACATGGTTGATCATACTTTAGGTTCCACATGCATGTTTTAGCTGAAGGAAGAATACCTTAAACCTGGGTAGTTGAAACCCGTGGAATGGGTACCATGCAATATGACTTCAAAGGGTCTTCATTTGCTCACCGAACCTCTCCAATCCTATCACTGCTGCGTTTATGCCCCTGTACACATGCTTGATTCTCTTTCGGAGACATAACAATCCATAGGTTTTAAGATACTTACTAGTCAGGTACATTCTTAGGCATTTAATATGCGGTGTTGAGTCCATTTCGTTGAGCAAGGAGTAGCTCTTGTCTATTCCATATTTGGCTTAAGGAACTTTATCTGTGTTCATTTCAATCTCTGGTTTTATGCAGCACCCCAACTCACCTTTCCCCTTAAGCAAGCATAAGTTGGTTTTCTAAATTTGAGACCCTGTTCTGTTCTGTAATTCAGTTCTGGTGTAGCCAAGTTTACATTCCGTGTATTACTGATATCTTATGATGTTTCTTTTTCTGTGTGACTTATTTCAGTTAGAATCATCATACCTGAATCCACTCATTGTGCTGCTAAGGGCCTGATGACATAGATTTCATTGCTGAGTGATATTGCTTTGTAAGTAAATACCACAACTTCTTTATCCATTTTTCACTTTCTGCGATGTTGAACTTGTACTGTAAACGAGGTTCTTGTAAACAGAGGCGTCCCAAACTTTGGGGTGGCTGTGTCTTTTTGATTTTAATTTCCCTAAGCTATAGGACCATAAGTGGAAGTGCCCTAGGCTCTGTTGCTTTGTTTTTTAGATGTTTCAGGAAACACCATACACTTCTCCCGAGTGTCTGTTGGCAATTTACATCCCGCCCATCAGCATAACAAGGCTCCCAGTTCTCCATGGCCTGTCCTGCCTTTCTGGATTTTACACTTTTTTCAGATGGCCCTTTTGACCGGGGGGAAGTGAGACTTCATTGTAGTGCAGATTTCCTTTGCAAGCTTGCTTGGTTGGCCAAAAAGGGCGTATGCGTTTTTTCCTGAATATATTCAGGAAAAAACGCATACGCCCTTTTTGGCCAAGTGCATCATTGTGGACGTTCTGCCTCTTTTCCTATGCTTTCAATGCAATTCCAGTCTACCTCCTGAAATCGGTTTCCTGCAATTCTGCCCCGCTTTCAAGTCCTCTTGGCAGCCTTACTTCAGTATATTTTTGGACGATAGCTGTCATTTATAACTCTGCAGGTTTGTGAATTACAGTGCCCCTGAGCTCCTTTCTTCAACTCGCTTTCTTTTGAGCTGGCCGCAACACCGCAGGATGGCTTCAGGCCCTAATCTGGTTCCGGCACGGCACGCTGAGCCTTTGGTTAATTCCTCTTCCTGGTGGGAAATGAGAGTTAAATTTGCCCGTCCAGACACCTCCAGCTAGTCTCTCATTGGTTCTCGCTATTCCTGTTCATCTTCCGCAGAAATTGCAAACTGGGCCAAACAGGAGGTTAAAGGGACTGACTCTCCAAGTCGGGAGGGTGTTAGTAAAGCGTCTGGAATGTTGCACCCGAGTACCAGGGTACGAAAACTGAGACATATTTGAACACGTCTCCCGATCACATGGTTGATCAGACTCTAGGTTCCACATGCATGTTTTAGCTGAAGGAAGAATACCTTAAACCTGGGTAGTTGAAACCCGTGGAATGGGTACCATGCAATATGACTTCAAAGGGTCTTCATTTGCTCACCGAACCTCTCCAATCCTATCACTGCTGCGTTTATGCCCCTGTACACATGCTTGATTCTCTTTCGGAGACATAGCAATCCATAGGTTTTAAGATACTTACTAGTCAGGTACATTCTTAGGCATTTAATATGCGGTGTTGAGTCCATTACTTTGAGCAAGGAGTAGCTCTTGTCTATTCCATATTTGGCTTAAGGAACTTTATCTGTGCTCATTTCAATCTCTGGTTTTATGCAGCACCCCAACTCACATTTCCCCTTAAGCAAGCATAAGTTGGTTTTCTAAATTTGAGACCCTGTTCTGTTCTGTGATTCAGTTCATGTGTAGCCAAGTTTACATTCCGTGTATTACTGATATCTTATGATGTTTCTTTTTCTGTGTGACTTATTTCAGTTAGAATCATCATACCTGAATCCACTCATTGTGCTGCTAAGGGCCTGATGACATAGATTTCATTGCTGAGTGATATTGCTTTGTAAGTAAATACCACAACTTCTTTATCCATTTTTCACTTTCTGCGATGTTGAACTTGTACTGTAAACGAGGTTCTTGTAAACAGAGGCGTCCCAAACTTTGGGGTGGCTGTGTCTTTTTGATTTTAATTTCCCTAAGCTATAGGACCATAAGTGGAAGTGCCCTAGGCTCTGTTGCTTTGTTTTTTAGATGTTTCAGGAAACACCATACACTTCTCCCGAGTGTCTGTTGGCAATTTACATCCCGCCCATCAGCATAACAAGGCTCCCAGTTCTCCATGGCCTGTCCTGCCTTTCTGGATTTTACACTTTTTTCAGATGGCCCTTTTGACCGGGGGGAAGTGAGACTTCATTGTAGTGCAGATTTCCTTTGCAAGCTTGCTTGGTTGGCCAAAAAGGGCGTATGCGTTTTTTCCTGAATATATTCAGGAAAAAACGCATACGCCCTTTTTGGCCAAGTGCATCATTGTGGACGTTCTGCCTCTTTTCCTATGCTTTCAATGCAATTCCAGTCTACCTCCTGAAATCGGTTTCCTGCAATTCTGCCCCGCTTTCAAGTCCTCTTGGCAGCCTTACTTCAGTATATTTTTGGACGATAGCTGTCATTTATAACTCTGCAGGTTTGTGAATTACAGTGGCCCTGAGCTCCTTTCTTCAACTTGCTTTCTTTTGAGCTGGCCGCAACACCGCAGGATGGCTTCAGGCCCTAATCTGGTTCCGGCACGGCACGCTGAGCCTTTGGTTAATTCCTCTTCCTGGTGGGAAATGAGAGTTAAATTTGCCCGTCCAGACACCTCCAGCTAGTCTCTCATTGGTTCTCGCTATTCCTGTTCATCTTCCGCAGAAATTGCAAACTGGGCCAAACAGGAGGTTAAAGGGACTGACTCTCCAAGTCGGGAGGGTGTTAGTAAAGCGTCTGGAATGTTGCACCCGAGTACCAGGGTACGAAAACTGAGACATATTTGAACACGTCTCCCGATCACATGGTTGATCATACTCTAGGTTCCACATGCATGTTTTAGCTGAAGGAAGAATAACTTAAACCTGGGTAGTTGAAACCCATGGAATGGGTACTATGCAATATGACTTCAAAGGGTCTTCATTTGCTCACCGAACCTCTCCAATCCTATCACTGCCTCGTTTATGCCCCTGTACACATGCTTGATTCTCTTTCGGAGACATAGCAATCCATAGGTTTTAAGATACTTACTAGTCAGGTACATTCTTAGGCATTTAATATGCGGTGTTGAGTCCATTTCATTGAGCAAGGAGTAGCTCTTGTCTATTCCATATTTGGCTTAAGGAACTTTATCTGTGCTCATTTCAATCTCTGGTTTTATGCAGCACCCCAACTCACCTTTCCCCTTAAGCAAGCATAAGTTGGTTTTCTAAATTTGAGACCCTGTTCTGTTCTGTAATTCAGTTCCTGTGTAGCCAAGTTTACATTCCGTGTATTACTGATATCTTATGATGTTTCTTTTTCTGTGTGACTTATTTCAGTTAGAATCATCATACCTGAATCCACTCATTGTGCTGCTAAGGGCCTGATGACATAGATTTCATTGCTGAGTGATATTGCTTTGTAAGTAAATACCACAACTTCTTTATCCATTTTTCACTTTCTGCGATGTTGAACTTGTACTGTAAACGAGGTTCTTGTAAACAGAGGCGTCCCAAACTTTGGGGTGGCTGTGTCTTTTTGATTTTAATTTCCCTAAGCTATAGGACCATAAGTGGAAGTGCCCTAGGCTCTGTTGCTTTGTTTTTTAGATGTTTCAGGAAACACCATACACTTCTCCCGAGTGTCTGTTGGCAATTTACATCCCGCCCATCAGCATAACAAGGCTCCCAGTTCTCCATGGCCTGTCCTGCCTTTCTGGATTTTACACTTTTTTCAGATGGCCCTTTTGACCGGGGGGAAGTGAGACTTCATTGTAGTGCAGATTTCCTTTGCAAGCTTGCTTGGTTGGCCAAAAAGGGCGTATGCGTTTTTTCCTGAATATATTCAGGAAAAAACGCATACGCCCTTTTTGGCCAAGTGCATCATTGTGGACGTTCTGCCTCTTTTCCTATGCTTTCAATGCAATTCCAGTCTACCTCCTGAAATCGGTTTCCTGCAATTCTGCCCCGCTTTCAAGTCCTCTTGGCAGCCTTACTTCAGTATATTTTTGGACGATAGCTGTCATTTATAACTCTGCAGGTTTGTGAATTACAGTGCCCCTGAGCTCCTTTCTTCAACTCGCTTTCTTGTGACCTGGCCGCAACACCGCAGGATGGCTTCAGGCCCTAATCTGGTTCCGGCACGGCATGCTGAGCCTTTGGTTAATTCCTCTTCCTGGTGGGAAATGAGAGTTAAATTTGCCCGTCCAGACACCTCCAGCTAGTCTCTCATTGGTTCTCGCTATTCCTGTTCATCTTTCGCAGAAATTGCAAACTGGGCCAAACAGGAGGTTAAAGGGACTGACTCTCCAAGTCGGGAGGGTGTTAGTAAAGCGTCTGGAATGTTGCACCCGAGTACCAGGGTACGAAAACTGAGACATATTTGAACACGTCTCCCGATCACATGGTTGATCATACTTTAGGTTCCACATGCATGTTTTAGCTGAAGGAAGAATACCTTAAACCTGGGTAGTTGAAACCCGTGGAATGGGTACCATGCAATATGACTTCAAAGGGTCTTCATTTGCTCACCGAACCTCTCCAATCCTATCACTGCTGCGTTTATGCCCCTGTACACATGCTTGATTCTCTTTCGGAGACATAACAATCCATAGGTTTTAAGATACTTACTAGTCAGGTACATTCTTAGGCATTTAATATGCGGTGTTGAGTCCATTTCGTTGAGCAAGGAGTAGCTCTTGTCTATTCCATATTTGGCTTAAGGAACTTTATCTGTGTTCATTTCAATCTCTGGTTTTATGCAGCACCCCAACTCACCTTTCCCCTTAAGCAAGCATAAGTTGGTTTTCTAAATTTGAGACCCTGTTCTGTTCTGTAATTCAGTTCTGGTGTAGCCAAGTTTACATTCCGTGTATTACTGATATCTTATGATGTTTCTTTTTCTGTGTGACTTATTTCAGTTAGAATCATCATACCTGAATCCACTCATTGTGCTGCTAAGGGCCTGATGACATAGATTTCATTGCTGAGTGATATTGCTTTGTAAGTAAATACCACAACTTCTTTATCCATTTTTCACTTTCTGCGATGTTGAACTTGTACTGTAAACGAGGTTCTTGTAAACAGAGGCGTCCCAAACTTTGGGGTGGCTGTGTCTTTTTGATTTTAATTTCCCTAAGCTATAGGACCATAAGTGGAAGTGCCCTAGGCTCTGTTGCTTTGTTTTTTAGATGTTTCAGGAAACACCATACACTTCTCCCGAGTGTCTGTTGGCAATTTACATCCCGCCCATCAGCATAACAAGGCTCCCAGTTCTCCATGGCCTGTCCTGCCTTTCTGGATTTTACACTTTTTTCAGATGGCCCTTTTGACCGGGGGGAAGTGAGACTTCATTGTAGTGCAGATTTCCTTTGCAAGCTTGCTTGGTTGGCCAAAAAGGGCGTATGCGTTTTTTCCTGAATATATTCAGGAAAAAACGCATACGCCCTTTTTGGCCAAGTGCATCATTGTGGACGTTCTGCCTCTTTTCCTATGCTTTCAATGCAATTCCAGTCTACCTCCTGAAATCGGTTTCCTGCAATTCTGCCCCGCTTTCAAGTCCTCTTGGCAGCCTTACTTCAGTATATTTTTGGACGATAGCTGTCATTTATAACTCTGCAGGTTTGTGAATTACAGTGCCCCTGAGCTCCTTTCTTCAACTCGCTTTCTTTTGAGCTGGCCGCAACACCGCAGGATGGCTTCAGGCCCTAATCTGGTTCCGGCACGGCACGCTGAGCCTTTGGTTAATTCCTCTTCCTGGTGGGAAATGAGAGTTAAATTTGCCCGTCCAGACACCTCCAGCTAGTCTCTCATTGGTTCTCGCTATTCCTGTTCATCTTCCGCAGAAATTGCAAACTGGGCCAAACAGGAGGTTAAAGGGACTGACTCTCCAAGTCGGGAGGGTGTTAGTAAAGCGTCTGGAATGTTGCACCCGAGTACCAGGGTACGAAAACTGAGACATATTTGAACACGTCTCCCGATCACATGGTTGATCAGACTCTAGGTTCCACATGCATGTTTTAGCTGAAGGAAGAATACCTTAAACCTGGGTAGTTGAAACCCGTGGAATGGGTACCATGCAATATGACTTCAAAGGGTCTTCATTTGCTCACCGAACCTCTCCAATCCTATCACTGCTGCGTTTATGCCCCTGTACACATGCTTGATTCTCTTTCGGAGACATAGCAATCCATAGGTTTTAAGATACTTACTAGTCAGGTACATTCTTAGGCATTTAATATGCGGTGTTGAGTCCATTTCGTTGAGCAAGGAGTAGCTCTTGTCTATTCCATATTTGGCTTAAGGAACTTTATCTGTGTTCATTTCAATCTCTAGTTTTATGCAGCACCCCAACTCACCTTTACCCTTAAGCAAGCATAAGTTGGTTTTCTAAATTTGAGACCCTGTTCTGTTCTGTAATTCAGTTCCTGTGTAGCCAAGTTTACATTCCGTGTATTACTGATATCTTATGATGTTTCTTTTTCTGTGTGACTTATTTCAGTTAGAATCATCATACCTGAATCCACTCATTGTGCTGCTAAGGGCCTGATGACATAGATTTCATTGCTGAGTGATATTGCTTTGTAAGTAAATACCACAACTTCTTTATCCATTTTTCACTTTCTGCAATGTTGAACTTGTACTGTAAACGAGGTTCTTGTAAACAGAGGCGTCCCAAACTTTGGGGTGGCTGTGTCTTTTTGATTTTAATTTCCCTAAGCTATAGGACCATAAGTGGAAGTGCCCTAGGCTCTGTTGCTTTGTTTTTTAGATGTTTCAGGAAACACCATACACTTCTCCCGAGTGTCTGTTGGCAATTTACATCCCGCCCATCAGCATAACAAGGCTCCCAGTTCTCCATGGCCTGTCCTGTCTTTCTGGATTTTACACTTTTTTCAGATGGCCCTTTTGACCGGGGGGAAGTGAGACTTCATTGTAGTGCACATTTCCTTTGCAAGCTTGCTTGGTTGGCCAAAAAGGGCGTATGCGTTTTTTCCTGAATATATTCAGGAAAAAACGCATACGCCCTTTTTGGCCAAGTGCATCATTGTGGACGTTCTGCCTCTTTTCCTATGCTTTCAATGCAATTCCAGTCTACCTCCTGAAATCGGTTTCCTGCAATTCTGCCCCGCTTTCAAGTCCTCTTGGCAGCCTTACTTCAGTATATTTTTGGACGATAGCTGTCATTTATAACTCTGCAGGTTTGTGAATTACAGTGCCCCTGAGCTCCTTTCTTCAACTCGCTTTCTTTTGAGCTGGCCGCAACACCGCAGGATGGCTTCAGGCCCTAATCTGGTTCCGGCACGGCACGCTGAGCCTTTGGTTAATTCCTCTTCCTGGTGGGAAATGAGAGTTAAATTTGCCCGTCCAGACACCTCCAGCTAGTCTCTCATTGGTTCTCGCTATTCCTGTTCATCTTCCGCAGAAATTGCAAACTGGGCCAAACAGGAGGTTAAAGGGACTGACTCTCCAAGTCGGGAGGGTGTTAGTAAAGCGTCTGGAATGTTGCACCCGAGTACCAGGGTACGAAAACTGAGACATATTTGAACACGTCTCCCGATCACATGGTTGATCAGACTCTAGGTTCCACATGCATGTTTTAGCTGAAGGAAGAATACCTTAAACCTGGGTAGTTGAAACCCGTGGAATGGGTACCATGCAATATGACTTCAAAGGGTCTTCATTTGCTCACCGAACCTCTCCAATCCTATCACTGCTGCGTTTATGCCCCTGTACACATGCTTGATTCTCTTTCGGAGACATAGCAATCCATAGGTTTTAAGATACTTACTAGTCAGGTACATTCTTAGGCATTTAATATGCGGTGTTGAGTCCATTTCGTTGAGCAAGGAGTAGCTCTTGTCTATTCCATATTTGGCTTAAGGAACTTTATCTGTGTTCATTTCAATCTCTAGTTTTATGCAGCACCCCAACTCACCTTTACCCTTAAGCAAGCATAAGTTGGTTTTCTAAATTTGAGACCCTGTTCTGTTCTGTAATTCAGTTCCTGTGTAGCCAAGTTTACATTCCGTGTATTACTGATATCTTATGATGTTTCTTTTTCTGTGTGACTTATTTCAGTTAGAATCATCATACCTGAATCCACTCATTGTGCTGCTAAGGGCCTGATGACATAGATTTCATTGCTGAGTGATATTGCTTTGTAAGTAAATACCACAACTTCTTTATCCATTTTTCACTTTCTGCGATGTTGAACTTGTACTGTAAACGAGGTTCTTGTAAACAGAGGCGTCCCAAACTTTGGGGTGGCTGTGTCTTTTTGATTTTAATTTCCCTAAGCTATAGGACCATAAGTGGAAGTGCCCTAGGCTCTGTTGCTTTGTTTTTTAGATGTTTCAGGAAACACCATACACTTCTCCCGAGTGTCTGTTGGCAATTTACATCCCGCCCATCAGCATAACAAGGCTCCCAGTTCTCCATGGCCTGAACTGTCTTTCTGGATTTTACACTTTTTTCAGATGGCCCTTTTGACCGGGGGGAAGTGAGACTTCATTGTAGTGCACATTTCCTTTGCAAGTTTGCTTGGTTGGCCAAAAAGGGCGTATGCGTTTTTTCCTGAATATATTCAGGAAAAAACGCATACGCCCTTTTTGGCCAAGTGCATCATTGTGGACGTTCTGCCTCTTTTCCTATGCTTTCAATGCAATTCCAGTCTACCTCCTGAAATCGGTTTCCTGCAATTCTGCCCCGCTTTCAAGTCCTCTTGGCAGCCTTACTTCAGTATATTTTTGGACGATAGCTGTCATTTATAACTCTGCAGGTTTGTGAATTACAGTGCCCCTGAGCTCCTTTCTTCAACTCGCTTTCTTTTGAGCTGGCCGCAACACCGCAGGATGGCTTCAGGCCCTAATCTGGTTCCGGCACGGCACGCTGAGCCTTTGGTTAATTCCTCTTCCTGGTGGGAAATGAGAGTTAAATTTGCCCGTCCAGACACCTCCAGCTAGTCTCTCATTGGTTCTCGCTATTCCTGTTCATCTTCCGCAGAAATTGCAAACTGGGCCAAACAGGAGGTTAAAGGGACTGACTCTCCAAGTCGGGAGGGTGTTAGTAAAGCGTCTGGAATGTTGCACCCGAGTACCAGGGTACGAAAACTGAGACATATTTGAACACGTCTCCCGATCACATGGTTGATCAGACTCTAGGTTCCACATGCATGTTTTACCTGAAGGAAGAATACCTTAAACCTGGGTAGTTGAAACCCGTGGAATGGGTACCATGCAATATGACTTCAAAGGGTCTTCATTTGCTCACCGAACCTCTCCAATCCTATCACTGCTGCGTTTATGCCCCTGTACACATGCTTGATTCTCTTTCGGAGACATAGCAATCCATAGGTTTTAAGATACTTACTAGTCAGGTACATTCTTAGGCATTTAATATGCGGTGTTGAGTCCATTTCGTTGAGCAAGGAGTAGCTCTTGTCTATTCCATATTTGGCTTAAGGAACTTTATCTGTGTTCATTTCAATCTCTGGTTTTATGCAGCACCCCAACTCACCTTTCCCCTTAAGCAAGCATAAGTTGGTTTTCTAAATTTGAGACCCTGTTCTGTTCTGTAATTCAGTTCCTGTGTAGCCAAGTTTACATTCCGTGTATTACTGATATCTTATGATGTTTCTTTTTCTGTGTGACTTATTTCAGTTAGAATCATCATACCTGAATCCACTCATTGTGCTGCTAAGGGCCTGATGACATAGATTTCATTGCTGAGTGATATTGCTTTGTAAGTAAATACCACAACTTCTTTATCCATTTTTCACTTTCTGCGATGTTGAACTTGTACTGTAAACGAGGTTCTTGTAAACAGAGGCATCCCAAACTTTGGGGTGGCTGTGTCTTTTTGATTTTAATTTCCCTATTCTATAGGACCATAAGTGGAAGTGCCCTAGGCTCTGTTGCTTTGTTTTTTAGATGTTTCAGGAAACACCATACACTTCTCCCGAGTGTCTGTTGGCAATTTACATCCCGCCCATCAGCATAACAAGGCTCCCAGTTCTCCATGGCCTGTCCTGCCGTTCTGGATTTTACACTTTTTTCAGATGGCCCTTTTGACCGGGGGGAAGTGAGACTTCATTGTAGTGCAGATTTCCTTTGCAAGCTTGATTGGTTGGCCAAAAAGGGCGTATGCGTTTTTTCCTGAATATATTCAGGAAAAAACGCATACGCCCTTTTTGGCCAAGTGCATCATTGTGGACGTTCTGCCTCTTTTCCTATGCTTTCAATGCAATTCCAGTCTACCTCCTGAAATCGGTTTCCTGCAATTCTGCCCCGCTTTCAAGTCCTCTTGGCAGCCTTACTTCAGTATATTTTTGGACGATAGCTGTCATTTATAACTCTGCAGGTTTGTGAATTACAGTGCCCCTGAGCTCCTTTCTTCAACTCGCTTTCTTGTGAGCTGGCCGCAACACCGCAGGATGGCTTCAGGCCCTAATCTGGTTCCGGCACGGCACGCTGAGCCTTTGGTTAATTCCTCTTCCTGGTGGGAAATGAGAGTTAAATTTGCCCGTCCAGACACCTCCAGCTAGTCTCTCATTGGTTCTCGCTATTCCTGTTCATCTTCCGCAGAAATTGCAAACTGGGCCAAAGAGGAGGTTAAAGGGACTGACTCTCCAAGTCGGGAGGGTGTTAGTAAAGCGTCTGGAATGTTGCACCCGAGTACCAGGGTACGAAAACTGAGACATATTTGAACACGTCTCCCGATCACATGGTTGATCAGACTCTAGGTTCCACATGCATGTTTTACCTGAAGGAAGAATACCTTAAACCTGGGTAGTTGAAACCCGTGGAATGGGTACCATGCAATATGACTTCAAAGGGTCTTCATTTGCTCACCGAACCTCTCCAATCCTATCACTGCTGTGTTTATGCCCCTGTACACATGATTGATTCTCTTTCGGAGACATAGCAATCCATAGGTTTTAAGATACTTACTAGTCAGGTACATTCTTAGGCGTTTAATATGCGGTGTTGAGTCCATTACTTTGAGCAAGGAGTAGCTCTTGTCTATTCCATATTTGGCTTAAGGAACTTTATCTGTGCTCATTTCAATCTCTGGTTTTATGCAGCACCCCAACTCACATTTCCCCTTAAGCAAGCATAAGTTGGTTTTCTAAATTTGAGACCCTGTTCTGTTCTGTGATTCAGTTCATGTGTAGCCAAGTTTACATTCCGTGTATTACTGATATCTTATGATGTTTCTTTTTCTGTGTGACTTATTTCAGTTAGAATCATCATACCTGAATCCACTCATTGTGCTGCTAAGGGCCTGATGACATAGATTTCATTGCTGAGTGATATTGCTTTGTAAGTAAATACCACAACTTCTTTATCCATTTTTCACTTTCTGCGATGTTGAACTTGTACTGTAAACGAGGTTCTTGTAAACAGAGGCGTCCCAAACTTTGGGGTGGCTGTGTCTTTTTGATTTTAATTTCCCTAAGCTATAGGACCATAAGTGGAAGTGCCCTAGGCTCTGTTGCTTTGTTTTTTAGATGTTTCAGGAAACACCATACACTTCTCCCGAGTGTCTGTTGGCAATTTACATCCCGCCCATCAGCATAACAAGGCTCCCAGTTCTCCATGGCCTGTCCTGCCTTTCTGGATTTTACACTTTTTTCAGATGGCCCTTTTGACCGGGGGGAAGTGAGACTTCATTGTAGTGCAGATTTCCTTTGCAAGCTTGCTTGGTTGGCCAAAAAGGGCGTATGCGTTTTTTCCTGAATATATTCAGGAAAAAACGCATACGCCCTTTTTGGCCAAGTGCATCATTGTGGACGTTCTGCCTCTTTTCCTATGCTTTCAATGCAATTCCAGTCTACCTCCTGAAATCGGTTTCCTGCAATTCTGCCCCGCTTTCAAGTCCTCTTGGCAGCCTTACTTCAGTATATTTTTGGACGATAGCTGTCATTTATAACTCTGCAGGTTTGTGAATTACAGTGGTCCTGAGCTCCTTTCTTCAACTTGCTTTCTTTTGAGCTGGCCGCAACACCGCAGGATGGCTTCAGGCCCTAATCTGGTTCCGGCACGGCACGCTGAGCCTTTGGTTAATTCCTCTTCCTGGTGGGAAATGAGAGTTAAATTTGCCCGTCCAGACACCTCCAGCTAGTCTCTCATTGGTTCTCGCTATTCCTGTTCATCTTCCGCAGAAATTGCAAACTGGGCCAAACAGGAGGTTAAAGGGACTGACTCTCCAAGTCGGGAGGGTGTTAGTAAAGCGTCTGGAATGTTGCACCCGAGTACCAGGGTACGAAAACTGAGACATATTTGAACACGTCTCCCGATCACATGGTTGATCATACTCTAGGTTCCACATGCATGTTTTAGCTGAAGGAAGAATACCTTAAACCTGGGTAGTTGAAACCCATGGAATGGGTACTATGCAATATGACTTCAAAGGGTCTTCATTTGCTCACCGAACCTCTCCAATCCTATCACTGCTGCGTTTATGCCCCTGTACACATGCTTGATTCTCTTTCGGAGACATAGCAATCCATAGGTTTTAAGATACTTACTAGTCAGGTACATTCTTAGGCATTTAATATGCGGTGTTGAGTCCATTTCGTTGAGCAAGGAGTAGCTCTTGTCTATTCCATATTTGGCTTAAGGAACTTTATCTGTGTTCATTTCAATCTCTAGTTTTATGCAGCACCCCAACTCACCTTTACCCTTAAGCAAGCATAAGTTGGTTTTCTAAATTTGAGACCCTGTTCTGTTCTGTAATTCAGTTCCTGTGTAGCCAAGTTTACATTCCGTGTATTACTGATATCTTATGATGTTTCTTTTTCTGTGTGACTTATTTCAGTTAGAATCATCATACCTGAATCCACTCATTGTGCTGCTAAGGGCCTGATGACATAGATTTCATTGCTGAGTGATATTGCTTTGTAAGTAAATACCACAACTTCTTTATCCATTTTTCACTTTCTGCGATGTTGAACTTGTACTGTAAACGAGGTTCTTGTAAACAGAGGCGTCCCAAACTTTGGGGTGGCTGTGTCTTTTTGATTTTAATTTCCCTAAGCTATAGGACCATAAGTGGAAGTGCCCTAGGCTCTGTTGCTTTGTTTTTTAGATGTTTCAGGAAACACCATACACTTCTCCCGAGTGTCTGTTGGCAATTTACATCCCGCCCATCAGCATAACAAGGCTCCCAGTTCTCCATGGCCTGTCCTGCCTTTCTGGATTTTACACTTTTTTCAGATGGCCCTTTTGACCGGGGGGAAGTGAGACTTCATTGTAGTGCAGATTTCCTTTGCAAGCTTGCTTGGTTGGCCAAAAAGGGCGTATGCGTTTTTTCCTGAATATATTCAGGAAAAAACGCATACGCCCTTTTTGGCCAAGTGCATCATTGTGGACGTTCTGCCTCTTTTCCTATGCTTTCAATGCAATTCCAGTCTACCTCCTGAAATCGGTTTCCTGCAATTCTGCCCCGCTTTCAAGTCCTCTTGGCAGCCTTACTTCAGTATATTTTTGGACGATAGCTGTCATTTATAACTCTGCAGGTTTGTGAATTACAGTGGCCCTGAGCTCCTTTCTTCAACTTGCTTTCTTTTGAGCTGGCCGCAACACCGCAGGATGGCTTCAGGCCCTAATCTGGTTCCGGCACGGCACGCTGAGCCTTTGGTTAATTCCTCTTCCTGGTGGGAAATGAGAGTTAAATTTGCCCGTCCAGACACCTCCAGCTAGTCTCTCATTGGTTCTCGCTATTCCTGTTCATCTTCCGCAGAAATTGCAAACTGGGCCAAACAGGAGGTTAAAGGGACTGACTCTCCAAGTCGGGAGGGTGTTAGTAAAGCGTCTGGAATGTTGCACCCGAGTACCAGGGTACGAAAACTGAGACATATTTGAACACGTCTCCCGATCACATGGTTGATCAGACTCTAGGTTCCACATGCATGTTTTAGCTGAAGGAAGAATAACTTAAACCTGGGTAGTTGAAACCCATGGAATGGGTACTATGCAATATGACTTCAAAGGGTCTTCATTTGCTCACCGAACCTCTCCAATCCTATCACTGCCTCGTTTATGCCCCTGTACACATGCTTGATTCTCTTTCGGAGACATAGCAATCCATAGGTTTTAAGATACTTACTAGTCAGGTACATTCTTAGGCATTTAATATGCGGTGTTGAGTCCATTTCATTGAGCAAGGAGTAGCTCTTGTCTATTCCATATTTGGCTTAAGGAACTTTATCTGTGCTCATTTCAATCTCTGGTTTTATGCAGCACCCCAACTCACCTTTCCCCTTAAGCAAGCATAAGTTGGTTTTCTAAATTTGAGACCCTGTTCTGTTCTGTAATTCAGTTCCTGTGTAGCCAAGTTTACATTCCGTGTATTACTGATATCTTATGATGTTTCTTTTTCTGTGTGACTTATTTCAGTTAGAATCATCATACCTGAATCCACTCATTGTGCTGCTAAGGGCCTGATGACATAGATTTCATTGCTGAGTGATATTGCTTTGTAAGTAAATACCACAACTTCTTTATCCATTTTTCACTTTCTGCGATGTTGAACTTGTACTGTAAACGAGGTTCTTGTAAACAGAGGCGTCCCAAACTTTGGGGTGGCTGTGTCTTTTTGATTTTAATTTCCCTAAGCTATAGGACCATAAGTGGAAGTGCCCTAGGCTCTGTTGCTTTGTTTTTTAGATGTTTCAGGAAACACCATACACTTCTCCCGAGTGTCTGTTGGCAATTTACATCCCGCCCATCAGCATAACAAGGCTCCCAGTTCTCCATGGCCTGTCCTGCCTTTCTGGATTTTACACTTTTTTCAGATGGCCCTTTTGACCGGGGGGAAGTGAGACTTCATTGTAGTGCAGATTTCCTTTGCAAGCTTGCTTGGTTGGCCAAAAAGGGCGTATGCGTTTTTTCCTGAATATATTCAGGAAAAAACGCATACGCCCTTTTTGGCCAAGTGCATCATTGTGGACGTTCTGCCTCTTTTCCTATGCTTTCAATGCAATTCCAGTCTACCTCCTGAAATCGGTTTCCTGCAATTCTGCCCCGCTTTCAAGTCCTCTTGGCAGCCTTACTTCAGTATATTTTTGGACGATAGCTGTCATTTATAACTCTGCAGGTTTGTGAATTACAGTGCCCCTGAGCTCCTTTCTTCAACTCGCTTTCTTGTGACCTGGCCGCAACACCGCAGGATGGCTTCAGGCCCTAATCTGGTTCCGGCACGGCATGCTGAGCCTTTGGTTAATTCCTCTTCCTGGTGGGAAATGAGAGTTAAATTTGCCCGTCCAGACACCTCCAGCTAGTCTCTCATTGGTTCTCGCTATTCCTGTTCATCTTTCGCAGAAATTGCAAACTGGGCCAAACAGGAGGTTAAAGGGACTGACTCTCCAAGTCGGGAGGGTGTTAGTAAAGCGTCTGGAATGTTGCACCCGAGTACCAGGGTACGAAAACTGAGACATATTTGAACACGTCTCCCGATCACATGGTTGATCATACTTTAGGTTCCACATGCATGTTTTAGCTGAAGGAAGAATACCTTAAACCTGGGTAGTTGAAACCCGTGGAATGGGTACCATGCAATATGACTTCAAAGGGTCTTCATTTGCTCACCGAACCTCTCCAATCCTATCACTGCTGCGTTTATGCCCCTGTACACATGCTTGATTCTCTTTCGGAGACATAACAATCCATAGGTTTTAAGATACTTACTAGTCAGGTACATTCTTAGGCATTTAATATGCGGTGTTGAGTCCATTTCGTTGAGCAAGGAGTAGCTCTTGTCTATTCCATATTTGGCTTAAGGAACTTTATCTGTGTTCATTTCAATCTCTGGTTTTATGCAGCACCCCAACTCACCTTTCCCCTTAAGCAAGCATAAGTTGGTTTTCTAAATTTGAGACCCTGTTCTGTTCTGTAATTCAGTTCTGGTGTAGCCAAGTTTACATTCCGTGTATTACTGATATCTTATGATGTTTCTTTTTCTGTGTGACTTATTTCAGTTAGAATCATCATACCTGAATCCACTCATTGTGCTGCTAAGGGCCTGATGACATAGATTTCATTGCTGAGTGATATTGCTTTGTAAGTAAATACCACAACTTCTTTATCCATTTTTCACTTTCTGCGATGTTGAACTTGTACTGTAAACGAGGTTCTTGTAAACAGAGGCGTCCCAAACTTTGGGGTGGCTGTGTCTTTTTGATTTTAATTTCCCTAAGCTATAGGACCATAAGTGGAAGTGCCCTAGGCTCTGTTGCTTTGTTTTTTAGATGTTTCAGGAAACACCATACACTTCTCCCGAGTGTCTGTTGGCAATTTACATCCCGCCCATCAGCATAACAAGGCTCCCAGTTCTCCATGGCCTGTCCTGCCTTTCTGGATTTTACACTTTTTTCAGATGGCCCTTTTGACCGGGGGGAAGTGAGACTTCATTGTAGTGCAGATTTCCTTTGCAAGCTTGCTTGGTTGGCCAAAAAGGGCGTATGCGTTTTTTCCTGAATATATTCAGGAAAAAACGCATACGCCCTTTTTGGCCAAGTGCATCATTGTGGACGTTCTGCCTCTTTTCCTATGCTTTCAATGCAATTCCAGTCTACCTCCTGAAATCGGTTTCCTGCAATTCTGCCCCGCTTTCAAGTCCTCTTGGCAGCCTTACTTCAGTATATTTTTGGACGATAGCTGTCATTTATAACTCTGCAGGTTTGTGAATTACAGTGCCCCTGAGCTCCTTTCTTCAACTCGCTTTCTTTTGAGCTGGCCGCAACACCGCAGGATGGCTTCAGGCCCTAATCTGGTTCCGGCACGGCACGCTGAGCCTTTGGTTAATTCCTCTTCCTGGTGGGAAATGAGAGTTAAATTTGCCCGTCCAGACACCTCCAGCTAGTCTCTCATTGGTTCTCGCTATTCCTGTTCATCTTCCGCAGAAATTGCAAACTGGGCCAAACAGGAGGTTAAAGGGACTGACTCTCCAAGTCGGGAGGGTGTTAGTAAAGCGTCTGGAATGTTGCACCCGAGTACCAGGGTACGAAAACTGAGACATATTTGAACACGTCTCCCGATCACATGGTTGATCAGACTCTAGGTTCCACATGCATGTTTTAGCTGAAGGAAGAATACCTTAAACCTGGGTAGTTGAAACCCGTGGAATGGGTACCATGCAATATGACTTCAAAGGGTCTTCATTTGCTCACCGAACCTCTCCAATCCTATCACTGCTGCGTTTATGCCCCTGTACACATGCTTGATTCTCTTTCGGAGACATAGCAATCCATAGGTTTTAAGATACTTACTAGTCAGGTACATTCTTAGGCATTTAATATGCGGTGTTGAGTCCATTTCGTTGAGCAAGGAGTAGCTCTTGTCTATTCCATATTTGGCTTAAGGAACTTTATCTGTGTTCATTTCAATCTCTAGTTTTATGCAGCACCCCAACTCACCTTTACCCTTAAGCAAGCATAAGTTGGTTTTCTAAATTTGAGACCCTGTTCTGTTCTGTAATTCAGTTCCTGTGTAGCCAAGTTTACATTCCGTGTATTACTGATATCTTATGATGTTTCTTTTTCTGTGTGACTTATTTCAGTTAGAATCATCATACCTGAATCCACTCATTGTGCTGCTAAGGGCCTGATGACATAGATTTCATTGCTGAGTGATATTGCTTTGTAAGTAAATACCACAACTTCTTTATCCATTTTTCACTTTCTGCAATGTTGAACTTGTACTGTAAACGAGGTTCTTGTAAACAGAGGCGTCCCAAACTTTGGGGTGGCTGTGTCTTTTTGATTTTAATTTCCCTAAGCTATAGGACCATAAGTGGAAGTGCCCTAGGCTCTGTTGCTTTGTTTTTTAGATGTTTCAGGAAACACCATACACTTCTCCCGAGTGTCTGTTGGCAATTTACATCCCGCCCATCAGCATAACAAGGCTCCCAGTTCTCCATGGCCTGTCCTGTCTTTCTGGATTTTACACTTTTTTCAGATGGCCCTTTTGACCGGGGGGAAGTGAGACTTCATTGTAGTGCACATTTCCTTTGCAAGCTTGCTTGGTTGGCCAAAAAGGGCGTATGCGTTTTTTCCTGAATATATTCAGGAAAAAACGCATACGCCCTTTTTGGCCAAGTGCATCATTGTGGACGTTCTGCCTCTTTTCCTATGCTTTCAATGCAATTCCAGTCTACCTCCTGAAATCGGTTTCCTGCAATTCTGCCCCGCTTTCAAGTCCTCTTGGCAGCCTTACTTCAGTATATTTTTGGACGATAGCTGTCATTTATAACTCTGCAGGTTTGTGAATTACAGTGCCCCTGAGCTCCTTTCTTCAACTCGCTTTCTTTTGAGCTGGCCGCAACACCGCAGGATGGCTTCAGGCCCTAATCTGGTTCCGGCACGGCACGCTGAGCCTTTGGTTAATTCCTCTTCCTGGTGGGAAATGAGAGTTAAATTTGCCCGTCCAGACACCTCCAGCTAGTCTCTCATTGGTTCTCGCTATTCCTGTTCATCTTCCGCAGAAATTGCAAACTGGGCCAAACAGGAGGTTAAAGGGACTGACTCTCCAAGTCGGGAGGGTGTTAGTAAAGCGTCTGGAATGTTGCACCCGAGTACCAGGGTACGAAAACTGAGACATATTTGAACACGTCTCCCGATCACATGGTTGATCAGACTCTAGGTTCCACATGCATGTTTTAGCTGAAGGAAGAATACCTTAAACCTGGGTAGTTGAAACCCGTGGAATGGGTACCATGCAATATGACTTCAAAGGGTCTTCATTTGCTCACCGAACCTCTCCAATCCTATCACTGCTGCGTTTATGCCCCTGTACACATGCTTGATTCTCTTTCGGAGACATAGCAATCCATAGGTTTTAAGATACTTACTAGTCAGGTACATTCTTAGGCATTTAATATGCGGTGTTGAGTCCATTTCGTTGAGCAAGGAGTAGCTCTTGTCTATTCCATATTTGGCTTAAGGAACTTTATCTGTGTTCATTTCAATCTCTAGTTTTATGCAGCACCCCAACTCACCTTTACCCTTAAGCAAGCATAAGTTGGTTTTCTAAATTTGAGACCCTGTTCTGTTCTGTAATTCAGTTCCTGTGTAGCCAAGTTTACATTCCGTGTATTACTGATATCTTATGATGTTTCTTTTTCTGTGTGACTTATTTCAGTTAGAATCATCATACCTGAATCCACTCATTGTGCTGCTAAGGGCCTGATGACATAGATTTCATTGCTGAGTGATATTGCTTTGTAAGTAAATACCACAACTTCTTTATCCATTTTTCACTTTCTGCGATGTTGAACTTGTACTGTAAACGAGGTTCTTGTAAACAGAGGCGTCCCAAACTTTGGGGTGGCTGTGTCTTTTTGATTTTAATTTCCCTAAGCTATAGGACCATAAGTGGAAGTGCCCTAGGCTCTGTTGCTTTGTTTTTTAGATGTTTCAGGAAACACCATACACTTCTCCCGAGTGTCTGTTGGCAATTTACATCCCGCCCATCAGCATAACAAGGCTCCCAGTTCTCCATGGCCTGAACTGTCTTTCTGGATTTTACACTTTTTTCAGATGGCCCTTTTGACCGGGGGGAAGTGAGACTTCATTGTAGTGCACATTTCCTTTGCAAGTTTGCTTGGTTGGCCAAAAAGGGCGTATGCGTTTTTTCCTGAATATATTCAGGAAAAAACGCATACGCCCTTTTTGGCCAAGTGCATCATTGTGGACGTTCTGCCTCTTTTCCTATGCTTTCAATGCAATTCCAGTCTACCTCCTGAAATCGGTTTCCTGCAATTCTGCCCCGCTTTCAAGTCCTCTTGGCAGCCTTACTTCAGTATATTTTTGGACGATAGCTGTCATTTATAACTCTGCAGGTTTGTGAATTACAGTGCCCCTGAGCTCCTTTCTTCAACTCGCTTTCTTTTGAGCTGGCCGCAACACCGCAGGATGGCTTCAGGCCCTAATCTGGTTCCGGCACGGCACGCTGAGCCTTTGGTTAATTCCTCTTCCTGGTGGGAAATGAGAGTTAAATTTGCCCGTCCAGACACCTCCAGCTAGTCTCTCATTGGTTCTCGCTATTCCTGTTCATCTTCCGCAGAAATTGCAAACTGGGCCAAACAGGAGGTTAAAGGGACTGACTCTCCAAGTCGGGAGGGTGTTAGTAAAGCGTCTGGAATGTTGCACCCGAGTACCAGGGTACGAAAACTGAGACATATTTGAACACGTCTCCCGATCACATGGTTGATCAGACTCTAGGTTCCACATGCATGTTTTAGCTGAAGGAAGAATACCTTAAACCTGGGTAGTTGAAACCCGTGGAATGGGTACCATGCAATATGACTTCAAAGGGTCTTCATTTGCTCACCGAACCTCTCCAATCCTATCACTGCTGCGTTTATGCCCCTGTACACATGCTTGATTCTCTTTCGGAGACATAGCAATCCATAGGTTTTAAGATACTTACTAGTCAGGTACATTCTTAGGCATTTAATATGCGGTGTTGAGTCCATTTCGTTGAGCAAGGAGTAGCTCTTGTCTATTCCATATTTGGCTTAAGGAACTTTATCTGTGTTCATTTCAATCTCTAGTTTTATGCAGCACCCCAACTCACCTTTACCCTTAAGCAAGCATAAGTTGGTTTTCTAAATTTGAGACCCTGTTCTGTTCTGTAATTCAGTTCCTGTGTAGCCAAGTTTACATTCCGTGTATTACTGATATCTTATGATGTTTCTTTTTCTGTGTGACTTATTTCAGTTAGAATCATCATACCTGAATCCACTCATTGTGCTGCTAAGGGCCTGATGACATAGATTTCATTGCTGAGTGATATTGCTTTGTAAGTAAATACCACAACTTCTTTATCCATTTTTCACTTTCTGCGATGTTGAACTTGTACTGTAAACGAGGTTCTTGTAAACAGAGGCGTCCCAAACTTTGGGGTGGCTGTGTCTTTTTGATTTTAATTTCCCTAAGCTATAGGACCATAAGTGGAAGTGCCCTAGGCTCTGTTGCTTTGTTTTTTAGATGTTTCAGGAAACACCATACACTTCTCCCGAGTGTCTGTTGGCAATTTACATCCCGCCCATCAGCATAACAAGGCTCCCAGTTCTCCATGGCCTGAACTGTCTTTCTGGATTTTACACTTTTTTCAGATGGCCCTTTTGACCGGGGGGAAGTGAGACTTCATTGTAGTGCACATTTCCTTTGCAAGTTTGCTTGGTTGGCCAAAAAGGGCGTATGCGTTTTTTCCTGAATATATTCAGGAAAAAACGCATACGCCCTTTTTGGCCAAGTGCATCATTGTGGACGTTCTGCCTCTTTTCCTATGCTTTCAATGCAATTCCAGTCTACCTCCTGAAATCGGTTTCCTGCAATTCTGCCCCGCTTTCAAGTCCTCTTGGCAGCCTTACTTCAGTATATTTTTGGACGATAGCTGTCATTTATAACTCTGCAGGTTTGTGAATTACAGTGCCCCTGAGCTCCTTTCTTCAACTCGCTTTCTTTTGAGCTGGCCGCAACACCGCAGGATGGCTTCAGGCCCTAATCTGGTTCCGGCACGGCACGCTGAGCCTTTGGTTAATTCCTCTTCCTGGTGGGAAATGAGAGTTAAATTTGCCCGTCCAGACACCTCCAGCTAGTCTCTCATTGGTTCTCGCTATTCCTGTTCATCTTCCGCAGAAATTGCAAACTGGGCCAAACAGGAGGTTAAAGGGACTGACTCTCCAAGTCGGGAGGGTGTTAGTAAAGCGTCTGGAATGTTGCACCCGAGTACCAGGGTACGAAAACTGAGACATATTTGAACACGTCTCCCGATCACATGGTTGATCAGACTCTAGGTTCCACATGCATGTTTTACCTGAAGGAAGAATACCTTAAACCTGGGTAGTTGAAACCCGTGGAATGGGTACCATGCAATATGACTTCAAAGGGTCTTCATTTGCTCACCGAACCTCTCCAATCCTATCACTGCTGCGTTTATGCCCCTGTACACATGCTTGATTCTCTTTCGGAGACATAGCAATCCATAGGTTTTAAGATACTTACTAGTCAGGTACATTCTTAGGCATTTAATATGCGGTGTTGAGTCCATTTCGTTGAGCAAGGAGTAGCTCTTGTCTATTCCATATTTGGCTTAAGGAACTTTATCTGTGTTCATTTCAATCTCTGGTTTTATGCAGCACCCCAACTCACCTTTCCCCTTAAGCAAGCATAAGTTGGTTTTCTAAATTTGAGACCCTGTTCTGTTCTGTAATTCAGTTCCTGTGTAGCCAAGTTTACATTCCGTGTATTACTGATATCTTATGATGTTTCTTTTTCTGTGTGACTTATTTCAGTTAGAATCATCATACCTGAATCCACTCATTGTGCTGCTAAGGGCCTGATGACATAGATTTCATTGCTGAGTGATATTGCTTTGTAAGTAAATACCACAACTTCTTTATCCATTTTTCACTTTCTGCGATGTTGAACTTGTACTGTAAACGAGGTTCTTGTAAACAGAGGCATCCCAAACTTTGGGGTGGCTGTGTCTTTTTGATTTTAATTTCCCTATTCTATAGGACCATAAGTGGAAGTGCCCTAGGCTCTGTTGCTTTGTTTTTTAGATGTTTCAGGAAACACCATACACTTCTCCCGAGTGTCTGTTGGCAATTTACATCCCGCCCATCAGCATAACAAGGCTCCCAGTTCTCCATGGCCTGTCCTGCCGTTCTGGATTTTACACTTTTTTCAGATGGCCCTTTTGACCGGGGGGAAGTGAGACTTCATTGTAGTGCAGATTTCCTTTGCAAGCTTGATTGGTTGGCCAAAAAGGGCGTATGCGTTTTTTCCTGAATATATTCAGGAAAAAACGCATACGCCCTTTTTGGCCAAGTGCATCATTGTGGACGTTCTGCCTCTTTTCCTATGCTTTCAATGCAATTCCAGTCTACCTCCTGAAATCGGTTTCCTGCAATTCTGCCCCGCTTTCAAGTCCTCTTGGCAGCCTTACTTCAGTATATTTTTGGACGATAGCTGTCATTTATAACTCTGCAGGTTTGTGAATTACAGTGCCCCTGAGCTCCTTTCTTCAACTCGCTTTCTTGTGAGCTGGCCGCAACACCGCAGGATGGCTTCAGGCCCTAATCTGGTTCCGGCATGGCACGCTGAGCCTTTGGTTAATTCCTCTTCCTGGTGGGAAATGAGAGTTAAATTTGCCCGTCCAGACACCTCCAGCTAGTCTCTCATTGGTTCTCGCTATTCCTGTTCATCTTCCGCAGAAATTGCAAACTGGGCCAAAGAGGAGGTTAAAGGGACTGACTCTCCAAGTCGGGAGGGTGTTAGTAAAGCGTCTGGAATGTTGCACCCGAGTACCAGGGTACGAAAACTGAGACATATTTGAACACGTCTCCCGATCACATGGTTGATCAGACTCTAGGTTCCACATGCATGTTTTACCTGAAGGAAGAATACCTTAAACCTGGGTAGTTGAAACCCGTGGAATGGGTACCATGCAATATGACTTCAAAGGGTCTTCATTTGCTCACCGAACCTCTCCAATCCTATCACTGCTGTGTTTATGCCCCTGTACACATGATTGATTCTCTTTCGGAGACATAGCAATCCATAGGTTTTAAGATACTTACTAGTCAGGTACATTCTTAGGCGTTTAATATGCGGTGTTGAGTCCATTACTTTGAGCAAGGAGTAGCTCTTGTCTATTCCATATTTGGCTTAAGGAACTTTATCTGTGCTCATTTCAATCTCTGGTTTTATGCAGCACCCCAACTCACATTTCCCCTTAAGCAAGCATAAGTTGGTTTTCTAAATTTGAGACCCTGTTCTGTTCTGTGATTCAGTTCATGTGTAGCCAAGTTTACATTCCGTGTATTACTGATATCTTATGATGTTTCTTTTTCTGTGTGACTTATTTCAGTTAGAATCATCATACCTGAATCCACTCATTGTGCTGCTAAGGGCCTGATGACATAGATTTCATTGCTGAGTGATATTGCTTTGTAAGTAAATACCACAACTTCTTTATCCATTTTTCACTTTCTGCGATGTTGAACTTGTACTGTAAACGAGGTTCTTGTAAACAGAGGCGTCCCAAACTTTGGGGTGGCTGTGTCTTTTTGATTTTAATTTCCCTAAGCTATAGGACCATAAGTGGAAGTGCCCTAGGCTCTGTTGCTTTGTTTTTTAGATGTTTCAGGAAACACCATACACTTCTCCCGAGTGTCTGTTGGCAATTTACATCCCGCCCATCAGCATAACAAGGCTCCCAGTTCTCCATGGCCTGTCCTGCCTTTCTGGATTTTACACTTTTTTCAGATGGCCCTTTTGACCGGGGGGAAGTGAGACTTCATTGTAGTGCAGATTTCCTTTGCAAGCTTGCTTGGTTGGCCAAAAAGGGCGTATGCGTTTTTTCCTGAATATATTCAGGAAAAAACGCATACGCCCTTTTTGGCCAAGTGCATCATTGTGGACGTTCTGCCTCTTTTCCTATGCTTTCAATGCAATTCCAGTCTACCTCCTGAAATCGGTTTCCTGCAATTCTGCCCCGCTTTCAAGTCCTCTTGGCAGCCTTACTTCAGTATATTTTTGGACGATAGCTGTCATTTATAACTCTGCAGGTTTGTGAATTACAGTGGTCCTGAGCTCCTTTCTTCAACTTGCTTTCTTTTGAGCTGGCCGCAACACCGCAGGATGGCTTCAGGCCCTAATCTGGTTCCGGCACGGCACGCTGAGCCTTTGGTTAATTCCTCTTCCTGGTGGGAAATGAGAGTTAAATTTGCCCGTCCAGACACCTCCAGCTAGTCTCTCATTGGTTCTCGCTATTCCTGTTCATCTTCCGCAGAAATTGCAAACTGGGCCAAACAGGAGGTTAAAGGGACTGACTCTCCAAGTCGGGAGGGTGTTAGTAAAGCGTCTGGAATGTTGCACCCGAGTACCAGGGTACGAAAACTGAGACATATTTGAACACGTCTCCCGATCACATGGTTGATCATACTCTAGGTTCCACATGCATGTTTTAGCTGAAGGAAGAATACCTTAAACCTGGGTAGTTGAAACCCATGGAATGGGTACTATGCAATATGACTTCAAAGGGTCTTCATTTGCTCACCGAACCTCTCCAATCCTATCACTGCTGCGTTTATGCCCCTGTACACATGCTTGATTCTCTTTCGGAGACATAGCAATCCATAGGTTTTAAGATACTTACTAGTCAGGTACATTCTTAGGCATTTAATATGCGGTGTTGAGTCCATTTCGTTGAGCAAGGAGTAGCTCTTGTCTATTCCATATTTGGCTTAAGGAACTTTATCTGTGTTCATTTCAATCTCTAGTTTTATGCAGCACCCCAACTCACCTTTACCCTTAAGCAAGCATAAGTTGGTTTTCTAAATTTGAGACCCTGTTCTGTTCTGTAATTCAGTTCCTGTGTAGCCAAGTTTACATTCCGTGTATTACTGATATCTTATGATGTTTCTTTTTCTGTGTGACTTATTTCAGTTAGAATCATCATACCTGAATCCACTCATTGTGCTGCTAAGGGCCTGATGACATAGATTTCATTGCTGAGTGATATTGCTTTGTAAGTAAATACCACAACTTCTTTATCCATTTTTCACTTTCTGCGATGTTGAACTTGTACTGTAAACGAGGTTCTTGTAAACAGAGGCGTCCCAAACTTTGGGGTGGCTGTGTCTTTTTGATTTTAATTTCCCTAAGCTATAGGACCATAAGTGGAAGTGCCCTAGGCTCTGTTGCTTTGTTTTTTAGATGTTTCAGGAAACACCATACACTTCTCCCGAGTGTCTGTTGGCAATTTACATCCCGCCCATCAGCATAACAAGGCTCCCAGTTCTCCATGGCCTGTCCTGTCTTTCTGGATTTTACACTTTTTTCAGATGGCCCTTTTGACCGGGGGGAAGTGAGACTTCATTGTAGTGCAGATTTCCTTTGCAAGCTTGCTTGGTTGGCCAAAAAGGGCGTATGCGTTTTTTCCTGAATATATTCAGGAAAAAACGCATACGCCCTTTTTGGCCAAGTGCATCATTGTGGACGTTCTGCCTCTTTTCCTATGCTTTCAATGCAATTCCAGTCTACCTCCTGAAATCGGTTTCCTGCAATTCTGCCCCGCTTTCAAGTCCTCTTGGCAGCCTTACTTCAGTATATTTTTGGACGATAGCTGTCATTTATAACTCTGCAGGTTTGTGAATTACAGTGCCCCTGAGCTCCTTTCTTCAACTCGCTTTCTTTTGAGCTGGCCGCAACACCGCAGGATGGCTTCAGGCCCTAATCTGGTTCCGGCACGGCACGCTGAGCCTTTGGTTAATTCCTCTTCCTGGTGGGAAATGAGAGTTAAATTTGCCCGTCCAGACACCTCCAGCTAGTCTCTCATTGGTTCTCGCTATTCCTGTTCATCTTCCGCAGAAATTGCAAACTGGGCCAAACAGGAGGTTAAAGGGACTGACTCTCCAAGTCGGGAGGGTGTTAGTAAAGCGTCTGGAATGTTGCACCCGAGTACCAGGGTACGAAAACTGAGACATATTTGAACACGTCTCCCGATCACATGGTTGATCAGACTCTAGGTTCCACATGCATGTTTTAGCTGAAGGAAGAATACCTTAAACCTGGGTAGTTGAAACCCGTGGAATGGGTACCATGCAATATGACTTCAAAGGGTCTTCATTTGCTCACCGAACCTCTCCAATCCTATCACTGCTGCGTTTATGCCCCTGTACACATGCTTGATTCTCTTTCGGAGACATAGCAATCCATAGGTTTTAAGATACTTACTAGTCAGGTACATTCTTAGGCATTTAATATGCGGTGTTGAGTCCATTTCGTTGAGCAAGGAGTAGCTCTTGTCTATTCCATATTTGGCTTAAGGAACTTTATCTGTGTTCATTTCAATCTCTAGTTTTATGCAGCACCCCAACTCACCTTTACCCTTAAGCAAGCATAAGTTGGTTTTCTAAATTTGAGACCCTGTTCTGTTCTGTAATTCAGTTCCTGTGTAGCCAAGTTTACATTCCGTGTATTACTGATATCTTATGATGTTTCTTTTTCTGTGTGACTTATTTCAGTTAGAATCATCATACCTGAATCCACTCATTGTGCTGCTAAGGGCCTGATGACATAGATTTCATTGCTGAGTGATATTGCTTTGTAAGTAAATACCACAACTTCTTTATCCATTTTTCACTTTCTGCGATGTTGAACTTGTACTGTAAACGAGGTTCTTGTAAACAGAGGCGTCCCAAACTTTGGGGTGGCTGTGTCTTTTTGATTTTAATTTCCCTAAGCTATAGGACCATAAGTGGAAGTGCCCTAGGCTCTGTTGCTTTGTTTTTTAGATGTTTCAGGAAACACCATACACTTCTCCCGAGTGTCTGTTGGCAATTTACATCCCGCCCATCAGCATAACAAGGCTCCCAGTTCTCCATGGCCTGAACTGTCTTTCTGGATTTTACACTTTTTTCAGATGGCCCTTTTGACCGGGGGGAAGTGAGACTTCATTGTAGTGCACATTTCCTTTGCAAGTTTGCTTGGTTGGCCAAAAAGGGCGTATGCGTTTTTTCCTGAATATATTCAGGAAAAAACGCATACGCCCTTTTTGGCCAAGTGCATCATTGTGGACGTTCTGCCTCTTTTCCTATGCTTTCAATGCAATTCCAGTCTACCTCCTGAAATCGGTTTCCTGCAATTCTGCCCCGCTTTCAAGTCCTCTTGGCAGCCTTACTTCAGTATATTTTTGGACGATAGCTGTCATTTATAACTCTGCAGGTTTGTGAATTACAGTGCCCCTGAGCTCCTTTCTTCAACTCGCTTTCTTTTGAGCTGGCCGCAACACCGCAGGATGGCTTCAGGCCCTAATCTGGTTCCGGCACGGCACGCTGAGCCTTTGGTTAATTCCTCT
The DNA here is from genome assembly GCF_039906515.1 of Pseudorca crassidens. Taxonomy (NCBI): domain Eukaryota; kingdom Metazoa; phylum Chordata; class Mammalia; order Artiodactyla; family Delphinidae; genus Pseudorca; species Pseudorca crassidens. The sequence continues at coordinate 1,348,656 of NW_027136305.1, forward strand.
TCCTGGTGGGAAATGAGAGTTAAATTTGCCCGTCCAGACACCTCCAGCTAGTCTCTCATTGGTTCTCGCTATTCCTGTTCATCTTCCGCAGAAATTGCAAACTGGGCCAAACAGGAGGTTAAAGGGACTGACTCTCCAAGTCGGGAGGGTGTTAGTAAAGCGTCTGGAATGTTGCACCCGAGTACCAGGGTACGAAAACTGAGACATATTTGAACACGTCTCCCGATCACATGGTTGATCATACTCTAGGTTCCACATGCATGTTTTAGCTGAAGGAAGAATACCTTAAACCTGGGTAGTTGAAACCCATGGAATGGGTACTATGCAATATGACTTCAAAGGGTCTTCATTTGCTCACCGAACCTCTCCAATCCTATCACTGCTGCGTTTATGCCCCTGTACACATGCTTGATTCTCTTTCGGAGACATAGCAATCCATAGGTTTTAAGATACTTACTAGTCAGGTACATTCTTAGGCATTTAATATGCGGTGTTGAGTCCATTTCGTTGAGCAAGGAGTAGCTCTTGTCTATTCCATATTTGGCTTAAGGAACTTTATCTGTGTTCATTTCAATCTCTAGTTTTATGCAGCACCCCAACTCACCTTTACCCTTAAGCAAGCATAAGTTGGTTTTCTAAATTTGAGACCCTGTTCTGTTCTGTAATTCAGTTCCTGTGTAGCCAAGTTTACATTCCGTGTATTACTGATATCTTATGATGTTTCTTTTTCTGTGTGACTTATTTCAGTTAGAATCATCATACCTGAATCCACTCATTGTGCTGCTAAGGGCCTGATGACATAGATTTCATTGCTGAGTGATATTGCTTTGTAAGTAAATACCACAACTTCTTTATCCATTTTTCACTTTCTGCGATGTTGAACTTGTACTGTAAACGAGGTTCTTGTAAACAGAGGCGTCCCAAACTTTGGGGTGGCTGTGTCTTTTTGATTTTAATTTCCCTAAGCTATAGGACCATAAGTGGAAGTGCCCTAGGCTCTGTTGCTTTGTTTTTTAGATGTTTCAGGAAACACCATACACTTCTCCCGAGTGTCTGTTGGCAATTTACATCCCGCCCATCAGCATAACAAGGCTCCCAGTTCTCCATGGCCTGTCCTGTCTTTCTGGATTTTACACTTTTTTCAGATGGCCCTTTTGACCGGGGGGAAGTGAGACTTCATTGTAGTGCACATTTCCTTTGCAAGCTTGCTTGGTTGGCCAAAAAGGGCGTATGCGTTTTTTCCTGAATATATTCAGGAAAAAACGCATACACCCTTTTTGGCCAAGTGCATCATTGTGGACGTTCTGCCTCTTTTCCTATGCTTTCAATGCAATTCCAGTCTACCTCCTGAAATCGGTTTCCTGCAATTCTGCCCCGCTTTCAAGTCCTCTTGGCAGCCTTACTTCAGTATATTTTTGGACGATAGCTGTCATTTATAACTCTGCAGGTTTGTGAATTACAGTGCCCCTGAGCTCCTTTCTTCAACTCGCTTTCTTTTGAGCTGGCCGCAACACCGCAGGATGGCTTCAGGCCCTAATCTGGTTCCGGCACGGCACGCTGAGCCTTTGGTTAATTCCTCTTCCTGGTGGGAAATGAGAGTTAAATTTGCCCGTCCAGACACCTCCAGCTAGTCTCTCATTGGTTCTCGCTATTCCTGTTCATCTTCCGCAGAAATTGCAAACTGGGCCAAACAGGAGGTTAAAGGGACTGACTCTCCAAGTCGGGAGAGTGTTAGTAAAGCGTCTGGAATGTTGCACCCGAGTACCAGGGTACGAAAACTGAGACATATTTGAACACGTCTCCCGATCACATGGTTGATCAGACTCTAGGTTCCACATGCATGTTTTAGCTGAAGGAAGAATACCTTAAACCTGGGTAGTTGAAACCCGTGGAATGGGTACCATGCAATATGACTTCAAAGGGTCTTCATTTGCTCACCGAACCTCTCCAATCCTATCACTGCTGCGTTTATGCCCCTGTACACATGCTTGATTCTCTTTCGGAGACATAGCAATCCATAGGTTTTAAGATACTTACTAGTCAGGTACATTCTTAGGCATTTAATATGCGGTGTTGAGTCCATTTCGTTGAGCAAGGAGTAGCTCTTGTCTATTCCATATTTGGCTTAAGGAACTTTATCTGTGTTCATTTCAATCTCTAGTTTTATGCAGCACCCCAACTCACCTTTACCCTTAAGCAAGCATAAGTTGGTTTTCTAAATTTGAGACCCTGTTCTGTTCTGTAATTCAGTTCCTGTGTAGCCAAGTTTACATTCCGTGTATTACTGATATCTTATGATGTTTCTTTTTCTGTGTGACTTATTTCAGTTAGAATCATCATACCTGAATCCACTCATTGTGCTGCTAAGGGCCTGATGACATAGATTTCATTGCTGAGTGATATTGCTTTGTAAGTAAATACCACAACTTCTTTATCCATTTTTCACTTTCTGCGATGTTGAACTTGTACTGTAAACGAGGTTCTTGTAAACAGAGGCGTCCCAAACTTTGGGGTGGCTGTGTCTTTTTGATTTTAATTTCCCTAAGCTATAGGACCATAAGTGGAAGTGCCCTAGGCTCTGTTGCTTTGTTTTTTAGATGTTTCAGGAAACACCATACACTTCTCCCGAGTGTCTGTTGGCAATTTACATCCCGCCCATCAGCATAACAAGGCTCCCAGTTCTCCATGGCCTGAACTGTCTTTCTGGATTTTACACTTTTTTCAGATGGCCCTTTTGACCGGGGGGAAGTGAGACTTCATTGTAGTGCACATTTCCTTTGCAAGCTTGCTTGGTTGGCCAAAAAGGGCGTATGCGTTTTTTCCTGAATATATTCAGGAAAAAACGCATACGCCCTTTTTGGCCAAGTGCATCATTGTGGACGTTCTGCCTCTTTTCCTATGCTTTCAATGCAATTCCAGTCTACCTCCTGAAATCGGTTTCCTGCAATTCTGCCCCGCTTTCAAGTCCTCTTGGCAGCCTTACTTCAGTATATTTTTGGACGATAGCTGTCATTTATAACTCTGCAGGTTTGTGAATTACAGTGCCCCTGAGCTCCTTTCTTCAACTCGCTTTCTTTTGAGCTGGCCGCAACACCGCAGGATGGCTTCAGGCCCTAATCTGGTTCCGGCACGGCACGCTGAGCCTTTGGTTAATTCCTCTTCCTGGTGGGAAATGAGAGTTAAATTTGCCCGTCCAGACACCTCCAGCTAGTCTCTCATTGGTTCTCGCTATTCCTGTTCATCTTCCGCAGAAATTGCAAACTGGGCCAAACAGGAGGTTAAAGGGACTGACTCTCCAAGTCGGGAGGGTGTTAGTAAAGCGTCTGGAATGTTGCACCCGAGTACCAGGGTACGAAAACTGAGACATATTTGAACACGTCTCCCGATCACATGGTTGATCAGACTCTAGGTTCCACATGCATGTTTTACCTGAAGGAAGAATACCTTAAACCTGGGTAGTTGAAACCCGTGGAATGGGTACCATGCAATATGACTTCAAAGGGTCTTCATTTGCTCACCGAACCTCTCCAATCCTATCACTGCTGCGTTTATGCCCCTGTACACATGCTTGATTCTCTTTCGGAGACATAGCAATCCATAGGTTTTAAGATACTTACTAGTCAGGTACATTCTTAGGCATTTAATATGCGGTGTTGAGTCCATTTCGTTGAGCAAGGAGTAGCTCTTGTCTATTCCATATTTGGCTTAAGGAACTTTATCTGTGTTCATTTCAATCTCTGGTTTTATGCAGCACCCCAACTCACCTTTCCCCTTAAGCAAGCATAAGTTGGTTTTCTAAATTTGAGACCCTGTTCTGTTCTGTAATTCAGTTCCTGTGTAGCCAAGTTTACATTCCGTGTATTACTGATATCTTATGATGTTTCTTTTTCTGTGTGACTTATTTCAGTTAGAATCATCATACCTGAATCCACTCATTGTGCTGCTAAGGGCCTGATGACATAGATTTCATTGCTGAGTGATATTGCTTTGTAAGTAAATACCACAACTTCTTTATCCATTTTTCACTTTCTGCGATGTTGAACTTGTACTGTAAACGAGGTTCTTGTAAACAGAGGCATCCCAAACTTTGGGGTGGCTGTGTCTTTTTGATTTTAATTTCCCTAATCTATAGGACCATAAGTGGAAGTGCCCTAGGCTCTGTTGCTTTGTTTTTTAGATGTTTCAGGAAACACCATACACTTCTCCCGAGTGTCTGTTGGCAATTTACATCCCGCCCATCAGCATAACAAGGCTCCCAGTTCTCCATGGCCTGTCCTGCCGTTCTGGATTTTACACTTTTTTCAGATGGCCCTTTTGACCGGGGGGAAGTGAGACTTCATTGTAGTGCAGATTTCCTTTGCAAGCTTGATTGGTTGGCCAAAAAGGGCGTATGAGTTTTTTCCTGAATATATTCAGGAAAAAACGCATACGCCCTTTTTGGCCAAGTGCATCATTGTGGACGTTCTGCCTCTTTTCCTATGCTTTCAATGCAATTCCAGTCTACCTCCTGAAATCGGTTTCCTGCAATTCTGCCCCGCTTTCAAGTCCTCTTGGCAGCCTTACTTCAGTATATTTTTGGACGATAGCTGTCATTTATAACTCTGCAGGTTTGTGAATTACAGTGCCCCTGAGCTCCTTTCTTCAACTCGCTTTCTTGTGAGCTGGCCGCAACACCGCAGGATGGCTTCAGGCCCTAATCTGGTTCCGGCACGGCACGCTGAGCCTTTGGTTAATTCCTCTTCCTGGTGGGAAATGAGAGTTAAATTTGCCCGTCCAGACACCTCCAGCTAGTCTCTCATTGGTTCTCGCTATTCCTGTTCATCTTCCGCAGAAATTGCAAACTGGGCCAAACAGGAGGTTAAAGGGACTGACTCTCCAAGTCGGGAGGGTGTTAGTAAAGCGTCTGGAATGTTGCACCCGAGTACCAGGGTACGAAAACTGAGACATATTTGAACACGTCTCCCGATCACATGGTTGATCAGACTCTAGGTTCCACATGCATGTTTTACCTGAAGGAAGAATACCTTAAACCTGGGTAGTTGAAACCCGTGGAATGGGTACCATGCAATATGACTTCAAAGGGTCTTCATTTGCTCACCGAACCTCTCCAATCCTATCACTGCTGTGTTTATGCCCCTGTACACATGATTGATTCTCTTTCGGAGACATAGCAATCCATAGGTTTTAAGATACTTACTAGTCAGGTACATTCTTAGGCGTTTAATATGCGGTGTTGAGTCCATTACTTTGAGCAAGGAGTAGCTCTTGTCTATTCCATATTTGGCTTAAGGAACTTTATCTGTGCTCATTTCAATCTCTGGTTTTATGCAGCACCCCAACTCACATTTCCCCTTAAGCAAGCATAAGTTGGTTTTCTAAATTTGAGACCCTGTTCTGTTCTGTGATTCAGTTCATGTGTAGCCAAGTTTACATTCCGTGTATTACTGATATCTTATGATGTTTCTTTTTCTGTGTGACTTATTTCAGTTAGAATCATCATACCTGAATCCACTCATTGTGCTGCTAAGGGCCTGATGACATAGATTTCATTGCTGAGTGATATTGCTTTGTAAGTAAATACCACAACTTCTTTATCCATTTTTCACTTTCTGCGATGTTGAACTTGTACTGTAAACGAGGTTCTTGTAAACAGAGGCGTCCCAAACTTTGGGGTGGCTGTGTCTTTTTGATTTTAATTTCCCTAAGCTATAGGACCATAAGTGGAAGTGCCCTAGGCTCTGTTGCTTTGTTTTTTAGATGTTTCAGGAAACACCATACACTTCTCCCGAGTGTCTGTTGGCAATTTACATCCCGCCCATCAGCATAACAAGGCTCCCAGTTCTCCATGGCCTGTCCTGCCTTTCTGGATTTTACACTTTTTTCAGATGGCCCTTTTGACCGGGGGGAAGTGAGACTTCATTGTAGTGCAGATTTCCTTTGCAAGCTTGCTTGGTTGGCCAAAAAGGGCGTATGCGTTTTTTCCTGAATATATTCAGGAAAAAACGCATACGCCCTTTTTGGCCAAGTGCATCATTGTGGACGTTCTGCCTCTTTTCCTATGCTTTCAATGCAATTCCAGTCTACCTCCTGAAATCGGTTTCCTGCAATTCTGCCCCGCTTTCAAGTCCTCTTGGCAGCCTTACTTCAGTATATTTTTGGACGATAGCTGTCATTTATAACTCTGCAGGTTTGTGAATTACAGTGGCCCTGAGCTCCTTTCTTCAACTTGCTTTCTTTTGAGCTGGCCGCAACACCGCAGGATGGCTTCAGGCCCTAATCTGGTTCCGGCACGGCACGCTGAGCCTTTGGTTAATTCCTCTTCCTGGTGGGAAATGAGAGTTAAATTTGCCCGTCCAGACACCTCCAGCTAGTCTCTCATTGGTTCTCGCTATTCCTGTTCATCTTCCGCAGAAATTGCAAACTGGGCCAAACAGGAGGTTAAAGGGACTGACTCTCCAAGTCGGGAGGGTGTTAGTAAAGCGTCTGGAATGTTGCACCCGAGTACCAGGGTACGAAAACTGAGACATATTTGAACACGTCTCCCGATCACATGGTTGATCATACTCTAGGTTCCACATGCATGTTTTAGCTGAAGGAAGAATACCTTAAACCTGGGTAGTTGAAACCCATGGAATGGGTACTATGCAATATGACTTCAAAGGGTCTTCATTTGCTCACCGAACCTCTCCAATCCTATCACTGCTGCGTTTATGCCCCTGTACACATGCTTGATTCTCTTTCGGAGACATAGCAATCCATAGGTTTTAAGATACTTACTAGTCAGGTACATTCTTAGGCATTTAATATGCGGTGTTGAGTCCATTTCATTGAGCAAGGAGTAGCTCTTGTCTATTCCATATTTGGCTTAAGGAACTTTATCTGTGCTCATTTCAATCTCTGGTTTTATGCAGCACCCCAACTCACCTTTCCCCTTAAGCAAGCATAAGTTGGTTTTCTAAATTTGAGACCCTGTTCTGTTCTGTAATTCAGTTCCTGTGTAGCCAAGTTTACATTCCGTTTATTACTGATATCTTATGATGTTTCTTTTTCTGTGTGACTTATTTCAGTTAGAATCATCATACCTGAATCCACTCATTGTGCTGCTAAGGGCCTGATGACATAGATTTCATTGCTGAGTGATATTGCTTTGTAAGTAAATACCACAACTTCTTTATCCATTTTTCACTTTCTGCGATGTTGAACTTGTACTGTAAACGAGGTTCTTGTAAACAGAGGCGTCCCAAACTTTGGGGTGGCTGTGTCTTTTTGATTTTAATTTCCCTAAGCTATAGGACCATAAGTGGAAGTGCCCTAGGCTCTGTTGCTTTGTTTTTTAGATGTTTCAGGAAACACCATACACTTCTCCCGAGTGTCTGTTGGCAATTTACATCCCGCCCATCAGCATAACAAGGCTCCCAGTTCTCCATGGCCTGTCCTGTCTTTCTGGATTTTACACTTTTTTCAGATGGCCCTTTTGACCGGGGGGAAGTGAGACTTCATTGTAGTGCAGATTTCCTTTGCAAGCTTGCTTGGTTGGCCAAAAAGGGCGTATGCGTTTTTTCCTGAATATATTCAGGAAAAAACGCATACGCCCTTTTTGGCCAAGTGCATCATTGTGGACGTTCTGCCTCTTTTCCTATGCTTTCAATGCAATTCCAGTCTACCTCCTGAAATCGGTTTCCTGCAATTCTGCCCCGCTTTCAAGTCCTCTTGGCAGCCTTACTTCAGTATATTTTTGGACGATAGCTGTCATTTATAACTCTGCAGGTTTGTGAATTACAGTGCCCCTGAGCTCCTTTCTTCAACTCGCTTTCTTTTGAGCTGGCCGCAACACCGCAGGATGGCTTCAGGCCCTAATCTGGTTCCGGCACGGCACGCTGAGCCTTTGGTTAATTCCTCTTCCTGGTGGGAAATGAGAGTTAAATTTGCCCGTCCAGACACCTCCAGCTAGTCTCTCATTGGTTCTCGCTATTCCTGTTCATCTTCCGCAGAAATTGCAAACTGGGCCAAACAGGAGGTTAAAGGGACTGACTCTCCAAGTCGGGAGGGTGTTAGTAAAGCGTCTGGAATGTTGCACCCGAGTACCAGGGTACGAAAACTGAGACATATTTGAACACGTCTCCCGATCACATGGTTGATCAGACTCTAGGTTCCACATGCATGTTTTAGCTGAAGGAAGAATACCTTAAACCTGGGTAGTTGAAACCCGTGGAATGGGTACCATGCAATATGACTTCAAAGGGTCTTCATTTGCTCACCGAACCTCTCCAATCCTATCACTGCTGCGTTTATGCCCCTGTACACATGCTTGATTCTCTTTCGGAGACATAGCAATCCATAGGTTTTAAGATACTTACTAGTCAGGTACATTCTTAGGCATTTAATATGCGGTGTTGAGTCCATTTCGTTGAGCAAGGAGTAGCTCTTGTCTATTCCATATTTGGCTTAAGGAACTTTATCTGTGTTCATTTCAATCTCTAGTTTTATGCAGCACCCCAACTCACCTTTACCCTTAAGCAAGCATAAGTTGGTTTTCTAAATTTGAGACCCTGTTCTGTTCTGTAATTCAGTTCCTGTGTAGCCAAGTTTACATTCCGTGTATTACTGATATCTTATGATGTTTCTTTTTCTGTGTGACTTATTTCAGTTAGAATCATCATACCTGAATCCACTCATTGTGCTGCTAAGGGCCTGATGACATAGATTTCATTGCTGAGTGATATTGCTTTGTAAGTAAATACCACAACTTCTTTATCCATTTTTCACTTTCTGCGATGTTGAACTTGTACTGTAAACGAGGTTCTTGTAAACAGAGGCGTCCCAAACTTTGGGGTGGCTGTGTCTTTTTGATTTTAATTTCCCTAAGCTATAGGACCATAAGTGGAAGTGCCCTAGGCTCTGTTGCTTTGTTTTTTAGATGTTTCAGGAAACACCATACACTTCTCCCGAGTGTCTGTTGGCAATTTACATCCCGCCCATCAGCATAACAAGGCTCCCAGTTCTCCATGGCCTGAACTGTCTTTCTGGATTTTACACTTTTTTCAGATGGCCCTTTTGACCGGGGGGAAGTGAGACTTCATTGTAGTGCACATTTCCTTTGCAAGTTTGCTTGGTTGGCCAAAAAGGGCGTATGCGTTTTTTCCTGAATATATTCAGGAAAAAACGCATACGCCCTTTTTGGCCAAGTGCATCATTGTGGACGTTCTGCCTCTTTTCCTATGCTTTCAATGCAATTCCAGTCTACCTCCTGAAATCGGTTTCCTGCAATTCTGCCCCGCTTTCAAGTCCTCTTGGCAGCCTTACTTCAGTATATTTTTGGACGATAGCTGTCATTTATAACTCTGCAGGTTTGTGAATTACAGTGCCCCTGAGCTCCTTTCTTCAACTCGCTTTCTTTTGAGCTGGCCGCAACACCGCAGGATGGCTTCAGGCCCTAATCTGGTTCCGGCACGGCACGCTGAGCCTTTGGTTAATTCCTCTTCCTGGTGGGAAATGAGAGTTAAATTTGCCCGTCCAGACACCTCCAGCTAGTCTCTCATTGGTTCTCGCTATTCCTGTTCATCTTCCGCAGAAATTGCAAACTGGGCCAAACAGGAGGTTAAAGGGACTGACTCTCCAAGTCGGGAGGGTGTTAGTAAAGCGTCTGGAATGTTGCACCCGAGTACCAGGGTACGAAAACTGAGACATATTTGAACACGTCTCCCGATCACATGGTTGATCATACTCTAGGTTCCACATGCATGTTTTAGCTGAAGGAAGAATACCTTAAACCTGGGTAGTTGAAACCCATGGAATGGGTACTATGCAATATGACTTCAAAGGGTCTTCATTTGCTCACCGAACCTCTCCAATCCTATCACTGCTGCGTTTATGCCCCTGTACACATGCTTGATTCTCTTTCGGAGACATAGCAATCCATAGGTTTTAAGATACTTACTAGTCAGGTACATTCTTAGGCATTTAATATGCGGTGTTGAGTCCATTTCGTTGAGCAAGGAGTAGCTCTTGTCTATTCCATATTTGGCTTAAGGAACTTTATCTGTGTTCATTTCAATCTCTAGTTTTATGCAGCACCCCAACTCACCTTTACCCTTAAGCAAGCATAAGTTGGTTTTCTAAATTTGAGACCCTGTTCTGTTCTGTAATTCAGTTCCTGTGTAGCCAAGTTTACATTCCGTGTATTACTGATATCTTATGATGTTTCTTTTTCTGTGTGACTTATTTCAGTTAGAATCATCATACCTGAATCCACTCATTGTGCTGCTAAGGGCCTGATGACATAGATTTCATTGCTGAGTGATATTGCTTTGTAAGTAAATACCACAACTTCTTTATCCATTTTTCACTTTCTGCGATGTTGAACTTGTACTGTAAACGAGGTTCTTGTAAACAGAGGCGTCCCAAACTTTGGGGTGGCTGTGTCTTTTTGATTTTAATTTCCCTAAGCTATAGGACCATAAGTGGAAGTGCCCTAGGCTCTGTTGCTTTGTTTTTTAGATGTTTCAGGAAACACCATACACTTCTCCCGAGTGTCTGTTGGCAATTTACATCCCGCCCATCAGCATAACAAGGCTCCCAGTTCTCCATGGCCTGTCCTGTCTTTCTGGATTTTACACTTTTTTCAGATGGCCCTTTTGACCGGGGGGAAGTGAGACTTCATTGTAGTGCACATTTCCTTTGCAAGCTTGCTTGGTTGGCCAAAAAGGGCGTATGCGTTTTTTCCTGAATATATTCAGGAAAAAACGCATACACCCTTTTTGGCCAAGTGCATCATTGTGGACGTTCTGCCTCTTTTCCTATGCTTTCAATGCAATTCCAGTCTACCTCCTGAAATCGGTTTCCTGCAATTCTGCCCCGCTTTCAAGTCCTCTTGGCAGCCTTACTTCAGTATATTTTTGGACGATAGCTGTCATTTATAACTCTGCAGGTTTGTGAATTACAGTGCCCCTGAGCTCCTTTCTTCAACTCGCTTTCTTTTGAGCTGGCCGCAACACCGCAGGATGGCTTCAGGCCCTAATCTGGTTCCGGCACGGCACGCTGAGCCTTTGGTTAATTCCTCTTCCTGGTGGGAAATGAGAGTTAAATTTGCCCGTCCAGACACCTCCAGCTAGTCTCTCATTGGTTCTCGCTATTCCTGTTCATCTTCCGCAGAAATTGCAAACTGGGCCAAACAGGAGGTTAAAGGGACTGACTCTCCAAGTCGGGAGAGTGTTAGTAAAGCGTCTGGAATGTTGCACCCGAGTACCAGGGTACGAAAACTGAGACATATTTGAACACGTCTCCCGATCACATGGTTGATCAGACTCTAGGTTCCACATGCATGTTTTAGCTGAAGGAAGAATACCTTAAACCTGGGTAGTTGAAACCCGTGGAATGGGTACCATGCAATATGACTTCAAAGGGTCTTCATTTGCTCACCGAACCTCTCCAATCCTATCACTGCTGCGTTTATGCCCCTGTACACATGCTTGATTCTCTTTCGGAGACATAGCAATCCATAGGTTTTAAGATACTTACTAGTCAGGTACATTCTTAGGCATTTAATATGCGGTGTTGAGTCCATTTCGTTGAGCAAGGAGTAGCTCTTGTCTATTCCATATTTGGCTTAAGGAACTTTATCTGTGTTCATTTCAATCTCTAGTTTTATGCAGCACCCCAACTCACCTTTACCCTTAAGCAAGCATAAGTTGGTTTTCTAAATTTGAGACCCTGTTCTGTTCTGTAATTCAGTTCCTGTGTAGCCAAGTTTACATTCCGTGTATTACTGATATCTTATGATGTTTCTTTTTCTGTGTGACTTATTTCAGTTAGAATCATCATACCTGAATCCACTCATTGTGCTGCTAAGGGCCTGATGACATAGATTTCATTGCTGAGTGATATTGCTTTGTAAGTAAATACCACAACTTCTTTATCCATTTTTCACTTTCTGCGATGTTGAACTTGTACTGTAAACGAGGTTCTTGTAAACAGAGGCGTCCCAAACTTTGGGGTGGCTGTGTCTTTTTGATTTTAATTTCCCTAAGCTATAGGACCATAAGTGGAAGTGCCCTAGGCTCTGTTGCTTTGTTTTTTAGATGTTTCAGGAAACACCATACACTTCTCCCGAGTGTCTGTTGGCAATTTACATCCCGCCCATCAGCATAACAAGGCTCCCAGTTCTCCATGGCCTGAACTGTCTTTCTGGATTTTACACTTTTTTCAGATGGCCCTTTTGACCGGGGGGAAGTGAGACTTCATTGTAGTGCACATTTCCTTTGCAAGCTTGCTTGGTTGGCCAAAAAGGGCGTATGCGTTTTTTCCTGAATATATTCAGGAAAAAACGCATACGCCCTTTTTGGCCAAGTGCATCATTGTGGACGTTCTGCCTCTTTTCCTATGCTTTCAATGCAATTCCAGTCTACCTCCTGAAATCGGTTTCCTGCAATTCTGCCCCGCTTTCAAGTCCTCTTGGCAGCCTTACTTCAGTATATTTTTGGACGATAGCTGTCATTTATAACTCTGCAGGTTTGTGAATTACAGTGCCCCTGAGCTCCTTTCTTCAACTCGCTTTCTTTTGAGCTGGCCGCAACACCGCAGGATGGCTTCAGGCCCTAATCTGGTTCCGGCACGGCACGCTGAGCCTTTGGTTAATTCCTCTTCCTGGTGGGAAATGAGAGTTAAATTTGCCCGTCCAGACACCTCCAGCTAGTCTCTCATTGGTTCTCGCTATTCCTGTTCATCTTCCGCAGAAATTGCAAACTGGGCCAAACAGGAGGTTAAAGGGACTGACTCTCCAAGTCGGGAGGGTGTTAGTAAAGCGTCTGGAATGTTGCACCCGAGTACCAGGGTACGAAAACTGAGACATATTTGAACACGTCTCCCGATCACATGGTTGATCAGACTCTAGGTTCCACATGCATGTTTTACCTGAAGGAAGAATACCTTAAACCTGGGTAGTTGAAACCCGTGGAATGGGTACCATGCAATATGACTTCAAAGGGTCTTCATTTGCTCACCGAACCTCTCCAATCCTATCACTGCTGCGTTTATGCCCCTGTACACATGCTTGATTCTCTTTCGGAGACATAGCAATCCATAGGTTTTAAGATACTTACTAGTCAGGTACATTCTTAGGCATTTAATATGCGGTGTTGAGTCCATTTCGTTGAGCAAGGAGTAGCTCTTGTCTATTCCATATTTGGCTTAAGGAACTTTATCTGTGTTCATTTCAATCTCTGGTTTTATGCAGCACCCCAACTCACCTTTCCCCTTAAGCAAGCATAAGTTGGTTTTCTAAATTTGAGACCCTGTTCTGTTCTGTAATTCAGTTCCTGTGTAGCCAAGTTTACATTCCGTGTATTACTGATATCTTATGATGTTTCTTTTTCTGTGTGACTTATTTCAGTTAGAATCATCATACCTGAATCCACTCATTGTGCTGCTAAGGGCCTGATGACATAGATTTCATTGCTGAGTGATATTGCTTTGTAAGTAAATACCACAACTTCTTTATCCATTTTTCACTTTCTGCGATGTTGAACTTGTACTGTAAACGAGGTTCTTGTAAACAGAGGCATCCCAAACTTTGGGGTGGCTGTGTCTTTTTGATTTTAATTTCCCTAATCTATAGGACCATAAGTGGAAGTGCCCTAGGCTCTGTTGCTTTGTTTTTTAGATGTTTCAGGAAACACCATACACTTCTCCCGAGTGTCTGTTGGCAATTTACATCCCGCCCATCAGCATAACAAGGCTCCCAGTTCTCCATGGCCTGTCCTGCCGTTCTGGATTTTACACTTTTTTCAGATGGCCCTTTTGACCGGGGGGAAGTGAGACTTCATTGTAGTGCAGATTTCCTTTGCAAGCTTGATTGGTTGGCCAAAAAGGGCGTATGAGTTTTTTCCTGAATATATTCAGGAAAAAACGCATACGCCCTTTTTGGCCAAGTGCATCATTGTGGACGTTCTGCCTCTTTTCCTATGCTTTCAATGCAATTCCAGTCTACCTCCTGAAATCGGTTTCCTGCAATTCTGCCCCGCTTTCAAGTCCTCTTGGCAGCCTTACTTCAGTATATTTTTGGACGATAGCTGTCATTTATAACTCTGCAGGTTTGTGAATTACAGTGCCCCTGAGCTCCTTTCTTCAACTCGCTTTCTTGTGAGCTGGCCGCAACACCGCAGGATGGCTTCAGGCCCTAATCTGGTTCCGGCACGGCACGCTGAGCCTTTGGTTAATTCCTCTTCCTGGTGGGAAATGAGAGTTAAATTTGCCCGTCCAGACACCTCCAGCTAGTCTCTCATTGGTTCTCGCTATTCCTGTTCATCTTCCGCAGAAATTGCAAACTGGGCCAAACAGGAGGTTAAAGGGACTGACTCTCCAAGTCGGGAGGGTGTTAGTAAAGCGTCTGGAATGTTGCACCCGAGTACCAGGGTACGAAAACTGAGACATATTTGAACACGTCTCCCGATCACATGGTTGATCAGACTCTAGGTTCCACATGCATGTTTTACCTGAAGGAAGAATACCTTAAACCTGGGTAGTTGAAACCCGTGGAATGGGTACCATGCAATATGACTTCAAAGGGTCTTCATTTGCTCACCGAACCTCTCCAATCCTATCACTGCTGTGTTTATGCCCCTGTACACATGATTGATTCTCTTTCGGAGACATAGCAATCCATAGGTTTTAAGATACTTACTAGTCAGGTACATTCTTAGGCGTTTAATATGCGGTGTTGAGTCCATTACTTTGAGCAAGGAGTAGCTCTTGTCTATTCCATATTTGGCTTAAGGAACTTTATCTGTGCTCATTTCAATCTCTGGTTTTATGCAGCACCCCAACTCACATTTCCCCTTAAGCAAGCATAAGTTGGTTTTCTAAATTTGAGACCCTGTTCTGTTCTGTGATTCAGTTCATGTGTAGCCAAGTTTACATTCCGTGTATTACTGATATCTTATGATGTTTCTTTTTCTGTGTGACTTATTTCAGTTAGAATCATCATACCTGAATCCACTCATTGTGCTGCTAAGGGCCTGATGACATAGATTTCATTGCTGAGTGATATTGCTTTGTAAGTAAATACCACAACTTCTTTATCCATTTTTCACTTTCTGCGATGTTGAACTTGTACTGTAAACGAGGTTCTTGTAAACAGAGGCGTCCCAAACTTTGGGGTGGCTGTGTCTTTTTGATTTTAATTTCCCTAAGCTATAGGACCATAAGTGGAAGTGCCCTAGGCTCTGTTGCTTTGTTTTTTAGATGTTTCAGGAAACACCATACACTTCTCCCGAGTGTCTGTTGGCAATTTACATCCCGCCCATCAGCATAACAAGGCTCCCAGTTCTCCATGGCCTGTCCTGCCTTTCTGGATTTTACACTTTTTTCAGATGGCCCTTTTGACCGGGGGGAAGTGAGACTTCATTGTAGTGCAGATTTCCTTTGCAAGCTTGCTTGGTTGGCCAAAAAGGGCGTATGCGTTTTTTCCTGAATATATTCAGGAAAAAACGCATACGCCCTTTTTGGCCAAGTGCATCATTGTGGACGTTCTGCCTCTTTTCCTATGCTTTCAATGCAATTCCAGTCTACCTCCTGAAATCGGTTTCCTGCAATTCTGCCCCGCTTTCAAGTCCTCTTGGCAGCCTTACTTCAGTATATTTTTGGACGATAGCTGTCATTTATAACTCTGCAGGTTTGTGAATTACAGTGGCCCTGAGCTCCTTTCTTCAACTTGCTTTCTTTTGAGCTGGCCGCAACACCGCAGGATGGCTTCAGGCCCTAATCTGGTTCCGGCACGGCACGCTGAGCCTTTGGTTAATTCCTCTTCCTGGTGGGAAATGAGAGTTAAATTTGCCCGTCCAGACACCTCCAGCTAGTCTCTCATTGGTTCTCGCTATTCCTGTTCATCTTCCGCAGAAATTGCAAACTGGGCCAAACAGGAGGTTAAAGGGACTGACTCTCCAAGTCGGGAGGGTGTTAGTAAAGCGTCTGGAATGTTGCACCCGAGTACCAGGGTACGAAAACTGAGACATATTTGAACACGTCTCCCGATCACATGGTTGATCATACTCTAGGTTCCACATGCATGTTTTAGCTGAAGGAAGAATACCTTAAACCTGGGTAGTTGAAACCCATGGAATGGGTACTATGCAATATGACTTCAAAGGGTCTTCATTTGCTCACCGAACCTCTCCAATCCTATCACTGCTGCGTTTATGCCCCTGTACACATGCTTGATTCTCTTTCGGAGACATAGCAATCCATAGGTTTTAAGATACTTACTAGTCAGGTACATTCTTAGGCATTTAATATGCGGTGTTGAGTCCATTTCATTGAGCAAGGAGTAGCTCTTGTCTATTCCATATTTGGCTTAAGGAACTTTATCTGTGCTCATTTCAATCTCTGGTTTTATGCAGCACCCCAACTCACCTTTCCCCTTAAGCAAGCATAAGTTGGTTTTCTAAATTTGAGACCCTGTTCTGTTCTGTAATTCAGTTCCTGTGTAGCCAAGTTTACATTCCGTTTATTACTGATATCTTATGATGTTTCTTTTTCTGTGTGACTTATTTCAGTTAGAATCATCATACCTGAATCCACTCATTGTGCTGCTAAGGGCCTGATGACATAGATTTCATTGCTGAGTGATATTGCTTTGTAAGTAAATACCACAACTTCTTTATCCATTTTTCACTTTCTGCGATGTTGAACTTGTACTGTAAACGAGGTTCTTGTAAACAGAGGCGTCCCAAACTTTGGGGTGGCTGTGTCTTTTTGATTTTAATTTCCCTAAGCTATAGGAACATAAGTGGAAGTGCCCTAGGCTCTGTTGCTTTGTTTTTTAGATGTTTCAGGAAACACCATACACTTCTCCCGAGTGTCTGTTGGCAATTTACATCCCGCCCATCAGCATAACAAGGCTCCCAGTTCTCCATGGCCTGTCCTGCCTTTCTGGATTTTACACTTTTTTCAGATGGCCCTTTTGACCGGGGGGAAGTGAGACTTCATTGTAGTGCAGATTTCCTTTGCAAGCTTGCTTGGTTGGCCAAAAAGGGCGTATGCGTTTTTTCCTGAATATATTCAGGAAAAAACGCATACGCCCTTTTTGGCCAAGTGCATCATTGTGGACGTTCTGCCTCTTTTCCTATGCTTTCAATGCAATTCCAGTCTACCTCCTGAAATCGGTTTCCTGCAATTCTGCCCCACTTTCAAGTCCTCTTGGCAGCCTTACTTCAGTATATTTTTGGACGATAGCTGTCATTTATAACTCTGCAGGTTTGTGAATTACAGTGCCCCTGAGCTCCTTTCTTCAACTCGCTTTCTTTTGAGCTGGCCGCAACACCGCAGGATGGCTTCAGGCCCTAATCTGGTTCCGGCACGGCATGCTGAGCCTTTGGTTATTTCCTCTTCCTGGTGGGAAATGAGAGTTAAATTTGCCCGTCCAGACACCTCCAGCTAGTCTCTCATTGGTTCTCCCAATTTCTGTTCATCTTCCGCAGAGATTGCAAACTGGGCCAAACAGGAGGTTAAAGGGACTGACTCTCCAAGTCGGGAGGGTGTTAGTAAAGCGTCTGGAATGTTGCACCCGAGTACCAGGGTACGAAAACTGAGACATATTTGAACACGTCTCCCGATCACATGGTTGATCATACTCTAGGTTCCACATGCATGTTTTAGCTGAAGGAAGAATACCTTAAACCTGGGTAGTTGAAACCCGTGGAATGGGTACCATGCAATATGACTTCAAAGGGTCTTCATTTGCTCACCGAACCTCTCCAATCCTATCACTGCTGCGTTTATGCCCCTGTACACATGCTTGATTCTCTTTCGGAGACATAGCAATCCATAGGTTTTAAGATACTTACTAGTCAGGTACATTCTTAGGCATTTAATATGGGGTGTTTAGTCCATTTCGTTGAGCAAGGAGTAGCTCTTGTCTATTCCATATTTGGCTTAAGGAACTTTATCTGTGTTCATTTCAATCTCTGGTTTTATGCAGCACCCCAACTCACCTTTACCCTTAAGCAAGCATAAGTTGGTTTTCTAAATTTGAGACCCTGTTCTGTTCTGTAATTCAGTTCCTGTGTAGCCAAGTTTACATTCCGTGTATTACTGATATCTTATGATGTTTCTTTTTCTGTGTGACTTATTTCAGTTAGAATCATCATACCTGAATCCACTCATTGTGCTGCTAAGGGCCTGATGACATAGATTTCATTGCTGAGTGATATTGCTTTGTAAGTAAATACCACAACTTCTTTATCCATTTTTCACTTTCTGCGATGTTGAACTTGTACTGTAAACGAGGTTCTTGTAAACAGAGGCGTCCCAAACTTTGGGGTGGCTGTGTCTTTTTGATTTTAATTTCCCTAAGCTATAGGACCATAAGTGGAAGTGCCCTAGGCTCTGTTGCTTTGTTTTTTAGATGTTTCAGGAAACACCATACACTTCTCCCGAGTGTCTGTTGGCAATTTACATCCCGCCCATCAGCATAACAAGGCTCCCAGTTCTCCATGGCCTGTCCTGCCTTTCTGGATTTTACACTTTTTTCAGATGGCCCTTTTGACCGGGGGGAAGTGAGACTTCATTGTAGTGCAGATTTCCTTTGCAAGCTTGCTTGGTTGGCCAAAAAGGGCGTATGCGTTTTTTCCTGAATATATTCAGGAAAAAACGCATACGCCCTTTTTGGCCAAGTGCATCATTGTGGACGTTCTGCCTCTTTTCCTATGCTTTCAATGCAATTCCAGTCTACCTCCTGAAATCGGTTTCCTGCAATTCTGCCCCGCTTTCAAGTCCTCTTGGCAGCCTTACTTCAGTATATTTTTGGACGATAGCTGTCATTTATAACTCTGCAGGTTTGTGAATTACAGTGCCCCTGAGCTCCTTTCTTCAACTCGCTTTCTTTTGAGCTGGCCGCAACACCACAGGATGGCTTCAGGCCCTAATCTGGTTGCGGCACGGCACGCTGAGCCTTTGGTTAATTCCTCTTCCTGGTGGGAAATGAGAGTTAAATTTGCCCGTCCAGACACCTCCAGCTAGTCTCTCATTGGTTCTCGCTATTCCTGTTCATCTTCCGCAGAAATTGCAAACTGGGCCAAACAGGAGGTTAAAGGGACTGACTCTCCAAGTCGGGAGGGTGTTAGTAAAGCATCTGGAATGTTGCACCCGAGTACCAGGGTACGAAAACTGAGACATATTTGAACACGTCTCCCGATCACATGGTTGATCAGACTCTAGGTTCCACATGCATGTTTTACCTGAAGGAAGAATACCTTAAACCTGGGTAGTTGAAACCCGTGGAATGGGTACCATGCAATATGACTTCAAAGGGTCTTCATTTGCTCACCGAACCTCTCCAATCCTATCACTGCTGCGTTTATGCCCCTGTACACATGCTTGATTCTCTTTCGGAGACATAGCAATCCATAGGTTTTAAGATACTTACTAGTCAGGTACATTCTTAGGCATTTAATATGCGGTGTTGAGTCCATTTCGTTGAGCAAGGAGTAGCTCTTGTCTATTCCATATTTGGCTTAAGGAACTTTATCTGTGTTCATTTCAATCTCTGGTTTTATGCAGCACCCCAACTCACCTTTCCCCTTAAGCAAGCATAAGTTGGTTTTCCAAATTTGAGACCCTGTTCTGTTCTGTAATTCAGTTCCTGTGTAGCCAAGTTTACATTCCGTGTATTACTGATATCTTATGATGTTTCTTTTTCTGTGTGACTTATTTCAGTTAGAATCATCATACCTGAATCCACTCATTGTGCTGCTAAGGGCCTGATGACATAGATTTCATTGCTGAGTGATATTGCTTTGTAAGTAAATACCACAACTTCTTTATCCATTTTTCACTTTCTGCGATGTTGAACTTGTACTGTAAACGAGGTTCTTGTAAACAGAGGCGTCCCAAACTTTGGGGTGGCTGTGTCTTTTTGATTTTAATTTCCCTAAGCTATAGGACCATAAGTGGAAGTGCCCTAGGCTCTGTTGCTTTGTTTTTTAGATGTTTCAGGAAACACCATACACTTCTCCCGAGTGTCTGTTGGCAATTTACATCCCGCCCATCAGCATAACAAGGCTCCCAGTTCTCCATGGCCTGTCCTGCCTTTCTGGATTTTACACTTTTTTCAGATGGCCCTTTTGACCGGGGGGAAGTGAGACTTCATTGTAGTGCAGATTTCCTTTGCAAGCTTGCTTGGTTGGCCAAAAAGGGCGTATGCGTTTTTTCCTGAATATATTCAGGAAAAAACGCATACGCCCTTTTTGGCCAAGTGCATCATTGTGGACGTTCTGCCTCTTTTCCTATGCTTTCAATGCAATTCCAGTCTACCTCCTGAAATCGGTTTCCTGCAATTCTGCCCCGCTTTCAAGTCCTCTTGGCAGCCTTACTTCAGTATATTTTTGGACGATAGCTGTCATTTATAACTCTGCAGGTTTGTGAATTACAGTGCCCCTGAGCTCCTTTCTTCAACTCGCTTTCTTTTGAGCTGGCCGCAACACCGCAGGATGGCTTCAGGCCCTAATCTGGTTCCGGCACGGCACGCTGAGCCTTTGGTTAATTCCTCTTCCTGGTGGGAAATGAGAGTTAAATTTGCCCGTCCAGACACCTCCAGCTAGTCTCTCATTGGTTCTCGCTATTCCTGTTCATCTTCCGCAGAAATTGCAAACTGGGCCAAACAGGAGGTTAAAGGGACTGACTCTCCAAGTCGGGAGGGTGTTAGTAAAGCGTCTGGAATGTTGCACCCGAGTACCAGGGTACGAAAACTGAGACATATTTGAACACGTCTCCCGATCACATGGTTGATCAGACTCTAGGTTCCACATGCATGTTTTAGCTGAAGGAAGAATACCTTAAACCTGGGTAGTTGAAACCCGTGGAATGGGTACCATGCAATATGACTTCAAAGGGTCTTCATTTGCTCACCGAACCTCTCCAATCCTATCACTGCTGCGTTTATGCCCCTGTACACATGCTTGATTCTCTTTCGGAGACATAACAATCCATAGGTTTTAAGATACTTACTAGTCAGGTACATTCTTAGGCATTTAATATGCGGTGTTGAGTCCATTTCGTTGAGCAAGGAGTAGCTCTTGTCTATTCCATATTTGGCTTAAGGAACTTTATCTGTGTTCATTTCAATCTCTGGTTTTATGCAGCACCCCAACTCACCTTTCCCCTTAAGCAAGCATAAGTTGGTTTTCTAAATTTGAGACCCTGTTCTGTTCTGTAATTCAGTTCTGGTGTAGCCAAGTTTACATTCCGTGTATTACTGATATCTTATGATGTTTCTTTTTCTGTGTGACTTATTTCAGTTAGAATCATCATACCTGAATCCACTCATTGTGCTGCTAAGGGCCTGATGACATAGATTTCATTGCTGAGTGATATTGCTTTGTAAGTAAATACCACAACTTCTTTATCCATTTTTCACTTTCTGCGATGTTGAACTTGTACTGTAAACGAGGTTCTTGTAAACAGAGGCGTCCCAAACTTTGGGGTGGCTGTGTCTTTTTGATTTTAATTTCCCTAAGCTATAGGACCATAAGTGGAAGTGCCCTAGGCTCTGTTGCTTTGTTTTTTAGATGTTTCAGGAAACACCATACACTTCTCCCGAGTGTCTGTTGGCAATTTACATCCCGCCCATCAGCATAACAAGGCTCCCAGTTCTCCATGGCCTGTCCTGCCTTTCTGGATTTTACACTTTTTTCAGATGGCCCTTTTGACCGGGGGGAAGTGAGACTTCATTGTAGTGCAGATTTCCTTTGCAAGCTTGCTTGGTTGGCCAAAAAGGGCGTATGCGTTTTTTCCTGAATATATTCAGGAAAAAACGCATACGCCCTTTTTGGCCAAGTGCATCATTGTGGACGTTCTGCCTCTTTTCCTATGCTTTCAATGCAATTCCAGTCTACCTCCTGAAATCGGTTTCCTGCAATTCTGCCCCGCTTTCAAGTCCTCTTGGCAGCCTTACTTCAGTATATTTTTGGACGATAGCTGTCATTTATAACTCTGCAGGTTTGTGAATTACAGTGCCCCTGAGCTCCTTTCTTCAACTCGCTTTCTTTTGAGCTGGCCACAACACCGCAGGATGGCTTCAGGCCCTAATCTGGTTCCGGCACGGCACGCTGAGCCTTTGGTTAATTCCTCTTCCTGGTGGGAAATGAGAGTTAAATTTGCCCGTCCAGACACCTCCAGCTAGTCTCTCATTGGTTCTCGCTATTCCTGTTCATCTTCCGCAGAAATTGCAAACTGGGCCAAACAGGAGGTTAAAGGGACTGACTCTCCAAGTCGGGAGGGTGTTAGTAAAGCGTCTGGAATGTTGCACCCGAGTACCAGGGTACGAAAACTGAGACATATTTGAACACGTCTCCCGATCACATGGTTGATCAGACTCTAGGTTCCACATGCATGTTTTAGCTGAAGGAAGAATACCTTAAACCTGGGTAGTTGAAACCCGTGGAATGGGTACCATGCAATATGACTTCAAAGGGTCTTCATTTGCTCACCGAACCTCTCCAATCCTATCACTGCTGCGTTTATGCCCCTGTACACATGCTTGATTCTCTTTCGGAGACATAGCAATCCATAGGTTTTAAGATACTTACTAGTCAGGTACATTCTTAGGCATTTAATATGCGGTGTTGAGTCCATTTCGTTGAGCAAGGAGTAGCTCTTGTCTATTCCATATTTGGCTTAAGGAACTTTATCTGTGTTCATTTCAATCTCTAGTTTTATGCAGCACCCCAACTCACCTTTACCCTTAAGCAAGCATAAGTTGGTTTTCTAAATTTGAGACCCTGTTCTGTTCTGTAATTCAGTTCCTGTGTAGCCAAGTTTACATTCCGTGTATTACTGATATCTTATGATGTTTCTTTTTCTGTGTGACTTATTTCAGTTAGAATCATCATACCTGAATCCACTCATTGTGCTGCTAAGGGCCTGATGACATAGATTTCATTGCTGAGTGATATTGCTTTGTAAGTAAATACCACAACTTCTTTATCCATTTTTCACTTTCTGCGATGTTGAACTTGTACTGTAAACGAGGTTCTTGTAAACAGAGGCGTCCCAAACTTTGGGGTGGCTGTGTCTTTTTGATTTTAATTTCCCTAAGCTATAGGACCATAAGTGGAAGTGCCCTAGGCTCTGTTGCTTTGTTTTTTAGATGTTTCAGGAAACACCATACACTTCTCCCGAGTGTCTGTTGGCAATTTACATCCCGCCCATCAGCATAACAAGGCTCCCAGTTCTCCATGGCCTGTCCTGCCTTTCTGGATTTTACACTTTTTTCAGATGGCCCTTTTGACCGGGGGGAAGTGAGACTTCATTGTAGTGCAGATTTCCTTTGCAAGTTTGCTTGGTTGGCCAAAAAGGGCGTATGCGTTTTTTCCTGAATATATTCAGGAAAAAACGCATACGCCCTTTTTGGCCAAGTGCATCATTGTGGACGTTCTGCCTCTTTTCCTATGCTTTCAATGCAATTCCAGTCTACCTCCTGAAATCGGTTTCCTGCAATTCTGCCCCGCTTTCAAGTCCTCTTGGCAGCCTTACTTCAGTATATTTTTGGACGATAGCTGTCATTTATAACTCTGCAGGTTTGTGAATTACAGTGCCCCTGAGCTCCTTTCTTCAACTCGCTTTCTTTTGAGCTGGCCGCAACACCGCAGGATGGCTTCAGGCCCTAATCTGGTTCCGGCACGGCACGCTGAGCCTTTGGTTAATTCCTCTTCCTGGTGGGAAATGAGAGTTAAATTTGCCCGTCCAGACACCTCCAGCTAGTCTCTCATTGGTTCTCGCTATTCCTGTTCATCTTCCGCAGAAATTGCAAACTGGGCCAAACAGGAGGTTAAAGGGACTGACTCTCCAAGTCGGGAGGGTGTTAGTAAAGCGTCTGGAATGTTGCACCCGAGTACCAGGGTACGAAAACTGAGACATATTTGAACACGTCTCCCGATCACATGGTTGATCAGACTCTAGGTTCCACATGCGTGTTTTAGCTGAAGGAAGAATACCTTAAACCTGGGTAGTTGAAACCCGTGGAATGGGTACCATGCAATATGACTTCAAAGGGTCTTCATTTGCTCACCGAACCTCTCCAATCCTATCACTGCTGCGTTTATGCCCCTGTACACATGCTTGATTCTCTTTCGGAGACATAACAATCCATAGGTTTTAAGATACTTACTAGTCAGGTACATTCTTAGGCATTTAATATGCGGTGTTGAGTCCATTTCGTTGAGCAAGGAGTAGCTCTTGTCTATTCCATATTTGGCTTAAGGAACTTTATCTGTGTTCATTTCAATCTCTGGTTTTATGCAGCACCCCAACTCACCTTTCCCCTTAAGCAAGCATAAGTTGGTTTTCTAAATTTGAGACCCTGTTCTGTTCTGTAATTCAGTTCTGGTGTAGCCAAGTTTACATTCCGTGTATTACTGATATCTTATGATGTTTCTTTTTCTGTGTGACTTATTTCAGTTAGAATCATCATACCTGAATCCACTCATTGTGCTGCTAAGGGCCTGATGACATAGATTTCATTGCTGAGTGATATTGCTTTGTAAGTAAATACCACAACTTCTTTATCCATTTTTCACTTTCTGCGATGTTGAACTTGTACTGTAAACGAGGTTCTTGTAAACAGAGGCGTCCCAAACTTTGGGGTGGCTGTGTCTTTTTGATTTTAATTTCCCTAAGCTATAGGACCATAAGTGGAAGTGCCCTAGGCTCTGTTGCTTTGTTTTTTAGATGTTTCAGGAAACACCATACACTTCTCCCGAGTGTCTGTTGGCAATTTACATCCCGCCCATCAGCATAACAAGGCTCCCAGTTCTCCATGGCCTGTCCTGCCTTTCTGGATTTTACACTTTTTTCAGATGGCCCTTTTGACCGGGGGGAAGTGAGACTTCATTGTAGTGCAGATTTCCTTTGCAAGCTTGCTTGGTTGGCCAAAAAGGGCGTATGCGTTTTTTCCTGAATATATTCAGGAAAAAACGCATACGCCCTTTTTGGCCAAGTGCATCATTGTGGACGTTCTGCCTCTTTTCCTATGCTTTCAATGCAATTCCAGTCTACCTCCTGAAATCGGTTTCCTGCAATTCTGCCCCGCTTTCAAGTCCTCTTGGCAGCCTTACTTCAGTATATTTTTGGACGATAGCTGTCATTTATAACTCTGCAGGTTTGTGAATTACAGTGCCCCTGAGCTCCTTTCTTCAACTCGCTTTCTTTTGAGCTGGCCGCAACACCGCAGGATGGCTTCAGGCCCTAATCTGGTTCCGGCACGGCACGCTGAGCCTTTGGTTAATTCCTCTTCCTGGTGGGAAATGAGAGTTAAATTTGCCCGTCCAGACACCTCCAGCTAGTCTCTCATTGGTTCTCGCTATTCCTGTTCATCTTCCGCAGAAATTGCAAACTGGGCCAAACAGGAGGTTAAAGGGACTGACTCTCCAAGTCGGGAGGGTGTTAGTAAAGCGTCTGGAATGTTGCACCCGAGTACCAGGGTACGAAAACTGAGACATATTTGAACACGTCTCCCGATCACATGGTTGATCAGACTCTAGGTTCCACATGCATGTTTTAGCTGAAGGAAGAATACCTTAAACCTGGGTAGTTGAAACCCGTGGAATGGGTACCATGCAATATGACTTCAAAGGGTCTTCATTTGCTCACCGAACCTCTCCAATCCTATCACTGCTGCGTTTATGCCCCTGTACACATGCTTGATTCTCTTTCGGAGACATAGCAATCCATAGGTTTTAAGATACTTACTAGTCAGGTACATTCTTAGGCATTTAATATGCGGTGTTGAGTCCATTTCGTTGAGCAAGGAGTAGCTCTTGTCTATTCCATATTTGGCTTAAGGAACTTTATCTGTGTTCATTTCAATCTCTGGTTTTATGCAGCACCCCAACTCACCTTTACCCTTAAGCAAGCATAAGTTGGTTTTCTAAATTTGAGACCCTGTTCTGTTCTGTAATTCAGTTCCTGTGTAGCCAAGTTTACATTCCGTGTATTACTGATATCTTATGATGTTTCTTTTTCTGTGTGACTTATTTCAGTTAGAATCATCATACCTGAATCCACTCATTGTGCTGCTAAGGGCCTGATGACATAGATTTCATTGCTGAGTGATATTGCTTTGTAAGTAAATACCACAACTTCTTTATCCATTTTTCACTTTCTGCGATGTTGAACTTGTACTGTAAACGAGGTTCTTGTAAACAGAGGCGTCCCAAACTTTGGGGTGGCTGTGTCTTTTTGATTTTAATTTCCCTAAGCTATAGGACCATAAGTGGAAGTGCCCTAGGCTCTGTTGCTTTGTTTTTTAGATGTTTCAGGAAACACCATACACTTCTCCCGAGTGTCTGTTGGCAATTTACATCCCGCCCATCAGCATAACAAGGCTCCCAGTTCTCCATGGCCTGTCCTGCCTTTCTGGATTTTACACTTTTTTCAGATGGCCCTTTTGACCGGGGGGAAGTGAGACTTCATTGTAGTGCAGATTTCCTTTGCAAGTTTGCTTGGTTGGCCAAAAAGGGCGTATGCGTTTTTTCCTGAATATATTCAGGAAAAAACGCATACGCCCTTTTTGGCCAAGTGCATCATTGTGGACGTTCTGCCTCTTTTCCTATGCTTTCAATGCAATTCCAGTCTACCTCCTGAAATCGGTTTCCTGCAATTCTGCCCCGCTTTCAAGTCCTCTTGGCAGCCTTACTTCAGTATATTTTTGGACGATAGCTGTCATTTATAACTCTGCAGGTTTGTGAATTACAGTGCCCCTGAGCTCCTTTCTTCAACTCGCTTTCTTTTGAGCTGGCCGCAACACCGCAGGATGGCTTCAGGCCCTAATCTGGTTCCGGCACGGCACGCTGAGCCTTTGGTTAATTCCTCTTCCTGGTGGGAAATGAGAGTTAAATTTGCCCGTCCAGACACCTCCAGCTAGTCTCTCATTGGTTCTCGCTATTCCTGTTCATCTTCCGCAGAAATTGCAAACTGGGCCAAACAGGAGGTTAAAGGGACTGACTCTCCAAGTCGGGAGGGTGTTAGTAAAGCGTCTGGAATGTTGCACCCGAGTACCAGGGTACGAAAACTGAGACATATTTGAACACGTCTCCCGATCACATGGTTGATCAGACTCTAGGTTCCACATGCATGTTTTAGCTGAAGGAAGAATACCTTAAACCTGGGTAGTTGAAACCCGTGGAATGGGTACCATGCAATATGACTTCAAAGGGTCTTCATTTGCTCACCGAACCTCTCCAATCCTATCACTGCTGCGTTTATGCCCCTGTACACATGCTTGATTCTCTTTCGGAGACATAGCAATCCATAGGTTTTAAGATACTTACTAGTCAGGTACATTCTTAGGCATTTAATATGCGGTGTTGAGTCCATTTCGTTGAGCAAGGAGTAGCTCTTGTCTATTCCATATTTGGCTTAAGGAACTTTATCTGTGTTCATTTCAATCTCTGGTTTTATGCAGCACCCCAACTCACCTTTCCCCTTAAGCAAGCATAAGTTGGTTTTCTAAATTTGAGACCCTGTTCTGTTCTGTAATTCAGTTCCTGTGTAGCCAAGTTTACATTCCGTGTATTACTGATATCTTATGATGTTTCTTTTTCTGTGTGACTTATTTCAGTTAGAATCATCATACCTGAATCCACTCATTGTGCTGCTAAGGGCCTGATGACATAGATTTCATTGCTGAGTGATATTGCTTTGTAAGTAAATACCACAACTTCTTTATCCATTTTTCACTTTCTGCGATGTTGAACTTGTACTGTAAACGAGGTTCTTGTAAACAGAGGCGTCCCAAACTTTGGGGTGGCTGTGTCTTTTTGATTTTAATTTCCCTAAGCTATAGGACCATAAGTGGAAGTGCCCTAGGCTCTGTTGCTTTGTTTTTTAGATGTTTCAGGAAACAACATACACTTCTCCCGAGTGTCTGTTGGCAATTTACATCCCGCCCATCAGCATAACAAGGCTCCCAGTTCTCCATGGCCTGTCCTGTCTTTCTGGATTTTACACTTTTTTCAGATGGCCCTTTTGACCGGGGGGAAGTGAGACTTCATTGTAGTGCACATTTCCTTTGCAAGTTTGCTTGGTTGGCCAAAAAGGGCGTATGCGTTTTTTCCTGAATATATTCAGGAAAAAACGCATACGCCCTTTTTGGCCAAGTGCATCATTGTGGACGTTCTGCCTCTTTTCCTATGCTTTCAATGCAATTCCAGTCTACCTCCTGAAATCGGTTTCCTGCAATTCTGCCCCGCTTTCAAGTCCTCTTGGCAGCCTTACTTCAGTATATTTTTGGACGATAGCTGTCATTTATAACTCTGCAGGTTTGTGAATTACAGTGCCCCTGAGCTCCTTTCTTCAACTCGCTTTCTTTTGAGCTGGCCGCAACACCGCAGGATGGCTTCAGGCCCTAATCTGGTTCCGGCACGGCACGCTGAGCCTTTGGTTAATTCCTCTTCCTGGTGGGAAATGAGAGTTAAATTTGCCCGTCCAGACACCTCCAGCTAGTCTCTCATTGGTTCTCGCTATTCCTGTTCATCTTCCGCAGAAATTGCAAACTGGGCCAAACAGGAGGTTAAAGGGACTGACTCTCCAAGTCGGGAGGGTGTTAGTAAAGCGTCTGGAATGTTGCACCCGAGTACCAGGGTACGAAAACTGAGACATATTTGAACACGTCTCCCGATCACATGGTTGATCATACTCTAGGTTCCACATGCATGTTTTAGCTGAAGGAAGAATACCTTAAACCTGGGTAGTTGAAACCCGTGGAATGGGTACCATGCAATATGACTTCAAAGGGTCTTCATTTGCTCACCGAACCTCTCCAATCCTATCACTGCTGCGTTTATGCCCCTGTACACATGCTTGATTCTCTTTCGGAGACATAGCAATCCATAGGTTTTAAGATACTTACTAGTCAGGTACATTCTTAGGCATTTAATATGCGGTGTTGAGTCCATTTCGTTGAGCAAGGAGTAGCTCTTGTCTATTCCATATTTGGCTTAAGGAACTTTATCTGTGTTCATTTCAATCTCTGGTTTTATGCAGCACCCCAACTCACCTTTCCCCTTAAGCAAGCATAAGTTGGTTTTCTAAATTTGAGACCCTGTTCTGTTCTGTAATTCAGTTCTGGTGTAGCCAAGTTTACATTCCGTGTATTACTGATATCTTATGATGTTTCTTTTTCTGTGTGACTTATTTCAGTTAGAATCATCATACCTGAATCCACTCATTGTGCTGCTAAGGGCCTGATGACATAGATTTCATTGCTGAGTGATATTGCTTTGTAAGTAAATACCACAACTTCTTTATCCATTTTTCACTTTCTGCGATGTTGAACTTGTACTGTAAACGAGGTTCTTGTAAACAGAGGCGTCCCAAACTTTGGGGTGGCTGTGTCTTTTTGATTTTAATTTCCCTAAGCTATAGGACCATAAGTGGAAGTGCCCTAGGCTCTGTTGCTTTGTTTTTTAGATGTTTCAGGAAACACCATACACTTCTCCCGAGTGTCTGTTGGCAATTTACATCCCGCCCATCAGCATAACAAGGCTCCCAGTTCTCCATGGCCTGTCCTGCCTTTCTGGATTTTACACTTTTTTCAGATGGCCCTTTTGACCGGGGGGAAGTGAGACTTCATTGTAGTGCAGATTTCCTTTGCAAGCTTGCTTGGTTGGCCAAAAAGGGCGTATGCGTTTTTTCCTGAATATATTCAGGAAAAAACGCATACGCCCTTTTTGGCCAAGTGCATCATTGTGGACGTTCTGCCTCTTTTCCTATGCTTTCAATGCAATTCCAGTCTACCTCCTGAAATCGGTTTCCTGCAATTCTGCCCCACTTTCAAGTCCTCTTGGCAGCCTTACTTCAGTATATTTTTGGACGATAGCTGTCATTTATAACTCTGCAGGTTTGTGAATTACAGTGCCCCTGAGCTCCTTTCTTCAACTCGCTTTCTTTTGAGCTGGCCGCAACACCGCAGGATGGCTTCAGGCCCTAATCTGGTTTCGGCATGGCACGCTGAGCCTTTGGTTATTTCCTCTTCCTGGTGGGAAATGAGAGTTAAATTTGCCCGTCCAGACACCTCCAGCTAGTCTCTCATTGGTTCTCCCTATTTCTGTTCATCTTCCGCAGAAATTGCAAACTGGGCCAAACAGGAGGTTAAAGGGACTGACTCTCCAAGTCGGGAGGGTGTTAGTAAAGCGTCTGGAATGTTGCACCCGAGTACCAGGGTACGAAAACTGAGACATATTTGAACACGTCTCCCGATCACATGGTTGATCATACTCTAGGTTCCACATGCATGTTTTAGCTGAAGGAAGAATACCTTAAACCTGGGTAGTTGAAACCCGTGGAATGGGTACCATGCAATATGACTTCAAAGGGTCTTCATTTGCTCACCGAACCTCTCCAATCCTATCACTGCTGCGTTTATGCCCCTGTACACATGCTTGATTCTCTTTCGGAGACATAGCAATCCATAGGTTTTAAGATACTTACTAGTCAGGTACATTCTTAGGCATTTAATATGGGGTGTTTAGTCCATTTCGTTGAGCAAGGAGTAGCTCTTGTCTATTCCATATTTGGCTTAAGGAACTTTATCTGTGTTCATTTCAATCTCTGGTTTTATGCAGCACCCCAACTCACCTTTACCCTTAAGCAAGCATAAGTTGGTTTTCTAAATTTGAGACCCTGTTCTGTTCTGTAATTCAGTTCCTGTGTAGCCAAGTTTACATTCCGTGTATTACTGATATCTTATGATGTTTCTTTTTCTGTGTGACTTATTTCAGTTAGAATCATCATACCTGAATCCACTCATTGTGCTGCTAAGGGCCTGATGACATAGATTTCATTGCTGAGTGATATTGCTTTGTAAGTAAATACCACAACTTCTTTATCCATTTTTCACTTTCTGCGATGTTGAACTTGTACTGTAAACGAGGTTCTTGTAAACAGAGGCGTCCCAAACTTTGGGGTGGCTGTGTCTTTTTGATTTTAATTTCCCTAAGCTATAGGACCATAAGTGGAAGTGCCCTAGGCTCTGTTGCTTTGTTTTTTAGATGTTTCAGGAAACACCATACACTTCTCCCGAGTGTCTGTTGGCAATTTACATCCCGCCCATCAGCATAACAAGGCTCCCAGTTCTCCATGGCCTGTCCTGTCTTTCTGGATTTTACACTTTTTTCAGATGGCCCTTTTGACCGGGGGGAAGTGAGACTTCATTGTAGTGCAGATTTCCTTTGCAAGCTTGCTTGGTTGGCCAAAAAGGGCATATGCGTTTTTTCCTGAATATATTCAGGAAAAAACGCATACGCCCTTTTTGGCCAAGTGCATCATTGTGGACGTTCTGCCTCTTTTCCTATGCTTTCAATGCAATTCCAGTCTGCCTCCTGAAATCGGTTTCCTGCAATTCTGCCCCGCTTTCAAGTCCTCTTGGCAGCCTTACTTCAGTATATTTTTGGACGATAGCTGTCATTTATAACTCTGCAGGTTTGTGAATTACAGTGCCCCTGAGCTCCTTTCTTCAACTCGCTTTCTTTTGAGCTGGCCGCAACACCGCAGGATGGCTTCAGGCCCTAATCTGGTTCCGGCACGGCATGCTGAGCCTTTGGTTAATTCCTCTTCCTGGTGGGAAATGAGAGTTAAATTTGCCCGTCCAGACACCTCCAGCTAGTCTCTCATTGGTTCTCGCTATTCCTGTTCATCTTTCGCAGAAATTGCAAACTGGGCCAAACAGGAGGTTAAAGGGACTGACTCTCCAAGTCGGGAGGGTGTTAGTAAAGCGTCTGGAATGTTGCACCCGAGTACCAGGGTACGAAAACTGAGACATATTTGAACACGTCTCCCGATCACATGGTTGATCATACTTTAGGTTCCACATGCATGTTTTAGCTGAAGGAAGAATACCTTAAACCTGGGTAGTTGAAACCCGTGGAATGGGTACCATGCAATATGACTTCAAAGGGTCTTCATTTGCTCACCGAACCTCTCCAATCCTATCACTGCTGCGTTTATGCCCCTGTACACATGCTTGATTCTCTTTCGGAGACATAACAATCCATAGGTTTTAAGATACTTACTAGTCAGGTACATTCTTAGGCATTTAATATGCGGTGTTGAGTCCATTTCGTTGAGCAAGGAGTAGCTCTTGTCTATTCCATATTTGGCTTAAGGAACTTTATCTGTGTTCATTTCAATCTCTGGTTTTATGCAGCACCCCAACTCACCTTTCCCCTTAAGCAAGCATAAGTTGGTTTTCTAAATTTGAGACCCTGTTCTGTTCTGTAATTCAGTTCTGGTGTAGCCAAGTTTACATTCCGTGTATTACTGATATCTTATGATGTTTCTTTTTCTGTGTGACTTATTTCAGTTAGAATCATCATACCTGAATCCACTCATTGTGCTGCTAAGGGCCTGATGACATAGATTTCATTGCTGAGTGATATTGCTTTGTAAGTAAATACCACAACTTCTTTATCCATTTTTCACTTTCTGCGATGTTGAACTTGTACTGTAAACGAGGTTCTTGTAAACAGAGGCGTCCCAAACTTTGGGGTGGCTGTGTCTTTTTGATTTTAATTTCCCTAAGCTATAGGACCATAAGTGGAAGTGCCCTAGGCTCTGTTGCTTTGTTTTTTAGATGTTTCAGGAAACACCATACACTTCTCCCGAGTGTCTGTTGGCAATTTACATCCCGCCCATCAGCATAACAAGGCTCCCAGTTCTCCATGGCCTGTCCTGCCTTTCTGGATTTTACACTTTTTTCAGATGGCCCTTTTGACCGGGGGGAAGTGAGACTTCATTGTAGTGCAGATTTCCTTTGCAAGCTTGCTTGGTTGGCCAAAAAGGGCGTATGCGTTTTTTCCTGAATATATTCAGGAAAAAACGCATACGCCCTTTTTGGCCAAGTGCATCATTGTGGACGTTCTGCCTCTTTTCCTATGCTTTCAATGCAATTCCAGTCTACCTCCTGAAATCGGTTTCCTGCAATTCTGCCCCGCTTTCAAGTCCTCTTGGCAGCCTTACTTCAGTATATTTTTGGACGATAGCTGTCATTTATAACTCTGCAGGTTTGTGAATTACAGTGCCCCTGAGCTCCTTTCTTCAACTCGCTTTCTTTTGAGCTGGCCACAACACCGCAGGATGGCTTCAGGCCCTAATCTGGTTCCGGCACGGCACGCTGAGCCTTTGGTTAATTCCTCTTCCTGGTGGGAAATGAGAGTTAAATTTGCCCGTCCAGACACCTCCAGCTAGTCTCTCATTGGTTCTCGCTATTCCTGTTCATCTTCCGCAGAAATTGCAAACTGGGCCAAACAGGAGGTTAAAGGGACTGACTCTCCAAGTCGGGAGGGTGTTAGTAAAGCATCTGGAATGTTGCACCCGAGTACCAGGGTACGAAAACTGAGACATATTTGAACACGTCTCCCGATCACATGGTTGATCAGACTCTAGGTTCCACATGCATGTTTTAGCTGAAGGAAGAATACCTTAAACCTGGGTAGTTGAAACCCGTGGAATGGGTACCATGCAATATGACTTCAAAGGGTCTTCATTTGCTCACCGAACCTCTCCAATCCTATCACTGCTGCGTTTATGCCCCTGTACACATGCTTGATTCTCTTTCGGAGACATAGCAATCCATAGGTTTTAAGATACTTACTAGTCAGGTACATTCTTAGGCATTTAATATGCGGTGTTGAGTCCATTTCGTTGAGCAAGGAGTAGCTCTTGTCTATTCCATATTTGGCTTAAGGAACTTTATCTGTGTTCATTTCAATCTCTAGTTTTATGCAGCACCCCAACTCACCTTTACCCTTAAGCAAGCATAAGTTGGTTTTCTAAATTTGAGACCCTGTTCTGTTCTGTAATTCAGTTCCTGTGTAGCCAAGTTTACATTCCGTGTATTACTGATATCTTATGATGTTTCTTTTTCTGTGTGACTTATTTCAGTTAGAATCATCATACCTGAATCCACTCATTGTGCTGCTAAGGGCCTGATGACATAGATTTCATTGCTGAGTGATATTGCTTTGTAAGTAAATACCACAACTTCTTTATCCATTTTTCACTTTCTGCGATGTTGAACTTGTACTGTAAACGAGGTTCTTGTAAACAGAGGCGTCCCAAACTTTGGGGTGGCTGTGTCTTTTTGATTTTAATTTCCCTAAGCTATAGGACCATAAGTGGAAGTGCCCTAGGCTCTGTTGCTTTGTTTTTTAGATGTTTCAGGAAACACCATACACTTCTCCCGAGTGTCTGTTGGCAATTTACATCCCGCCCATCAGCATAACAAGGCTCCCAGTTCTCCATGGCCTGTCCTGCCTTTCTGGATTTTACACTTTTTTCAGATGGCCCTTTTGACCGGGGGGAAGTGAGACTTCATTGTAGTGCAGATTTCCTTTGCAAGTTTGCTTGGTTGGCCAAAAAGGGCGTATGCGTTTTTTCCTGAATATATTCAGGAAAAAACGCATACGCCCTTTTTGGCCAAGTGCATCATTGTGGACGTTCTGCCTCTTTTCCTATGCTTTCAATGCAATTCCAGTCTACCTCCTGAAATCGGTTTCCTGCAATTCTGCCCCGCTTTCAAGTCCTCTTGGCAGCCTTACTTCAGTATATTTTTGGACGATAGCTGTCATTTATAACTCTGCAGGTTTGTGAATTACAGTGCCCCTGAGCTCCTTTCTTCAACTCGCTTTCTTTTGAGCTGGCCGCAACACCGCAGGATGGCTTCAGGCCCTAATCTGGTTCCGGCACGGCACGCTGAGCCTTTGGTTAATTCCTCTTCCTGGTGGGAAATGAGAGTTAAATTTGCCCGTCCAGACACCTCCAGCTAGTCTCTCATTGGTTCTCGCTATTCCTGTTCATCTTCCGCAGAAATTGCAAACTGGGCCAAACAGGAGGTTAAAGGGACTGACTCTCCAAGTCGGGAGGGTGTTAGTAAAGCGTCTGGAATGTTGCACCCGAGTACCAGGGTACGAAAACTGAGACATATTTGAACACGTCTCCCGATCACATGGTTGATCAGACTCTAGGTTCCACATGCATGTTTTAGCTGAAGGAAGAATACCTTAAACCTGGGTAGTTGAAACCCGTGGAATGGGTACCATGCAATATGACTTCAAAGGGTCTTCATTTGCTCACCGAACCTCTCCAATCCTATCACTGCTGCGTTTATGCCCCTGTACACATGCTTGATTCTCTTTCGGAGACATAGCAATCCATAGGTTTTAAGATACTTACTAGTCAGGTACATTCTTAGGCATTTAATATGCGGTGTTGAGTCCATTTCGTTGAGCAAGGAGTAGCTCTTGTCTATTCCATATTTGGCTTAAGGAACTTTATCTGTGCTCATTTCAATCTCTGGTTTTATGCAGCACCCCAACTCACCTTTACCCTTAAGCAAGCATAAGTTGGTTTTCTAAATTTGAGACCCTGTTCTGTTCTGTAATTCAGTTCCTGTGTAGCCAAGTTTACATTCCGTGTATTACTGATATCTTATGATGTTTCTTTTTCTGTGTGACTTATTTCAGTTAGAATCATCATACCTGAATCCACTCATTGTGCTGCTAAGGGCCTGATGACATAGATTTCATTGCTGAGTGATATTGCTTTGTAAGTAAATACCACAACTTCTTTATCCATTTTTCACTTTCTGCGATGTTGAACTTGTACTGTAAACGAGGTTCTTGTAAACAGAGGCGTCCCAAACTTTGGGGTGGCTGTGTCTTTTTGATTTTAATTTCCCTAATCTATAGGACCATAAGTGGAAGTGCCCTAGGCTCTGTTGCTTTGTTTTTTAGATGTTTCAGGAAACACCATACACTTCTCCCGAGTGTCTGTTGGCAATTTACATCCCGCCCATCAGCATAACAAGGCTCCCAGTTCTCCATGGCCTGTCCTGCCTTTCTGGATTTTACACTTTTTTCAGATGGCCCTTTTGACCGGGGGGAAGTGAGACTTCATTGTAGTGCAGATTTCCTTTGCAAGCTTGCTTGGTTGGCCAAAAAGGGCGTATGCGTTTTTTCCTGAATATATTCAGGAAAAAACGCATACGCCCTTTTTGGCCAAGTGCATCATTGTGGACGTTCTGCCTCTTTTCCTATGCTTTCAATGCAATTCCAGTCTACCTCCTGAAATCGGTTTCCTGCAATTCTGCCCCGCTTTCAAGTCCTCTTGGCAGCCTTACTTCAGTATATTTTTGGACGATAGCTGTCATTTATAACTCTGCAGGTTTGTGAATTACAGTGCCCCTGAGCTCCTTTCTTCAACTCGCTTTCTTTTGAGCTGGCCACAACACCGCAGGATGGCTTCAGGCCCTAATCTGGTTCCGGCACGGCACGCTGAGCCTTTGGTTAATTCCTCTTCCTGGTGGGAAATGAGAGTTAAATTTGCCCGTCCAGACACCTCCAGCTAGTCTCTCATTGGTTCTCGCTATTCCTGTTCATCTTCCGCAGAAATTGCAAACTGGGCCAAACAGGAGGTTAAAGGGACTGACTCTCCAAGTCGGGAGGGTGTTAGTAAAGCGTCTGGAATGTTGCACCCGAGTACCAGGGTACGAAAACTGAGACATATTTGAACACGTCTCCCGATCACATGGTTGATCATACTCTAGGTTCCACATGCATGTTTTAGCTGAAGGAAGAATACCTTAAACCTGGGTAGTTGAAACCCGTGGAATGGGTACCATGCAATATGACTTCAAAGGGTCTTCATTTGCTCACCGAACCTCTCCAATCCTATCACTGCTGCGTTTATGCCCCTGTACACATGCTTGATTCTCTTTCGGAGACATAGCAATCCATAGGTTTTAAGATACTTACTAGTCAGGTACATTCTTAGGCATTTAATATGCGGTGTTGAGTCCATTTCGTTGAGCAAGGAGTAGCTCTTGTCTATTCCATATTTGGCTTAAGGAACTTTATCTGTGTTCATTTCAATCTCTAGTTTTATGCAGCACCCCAACTCACCTTTACCCTTAAGCAAGCATAAGTTGGTTTTCTAAATTTGAGACCCTGTTCTGTTCTGTAATTCAGTTCCTGTGTAGCCAAGTTTACATTCCGTGTATTACTGATATCTTATGATGTTTCTTTTTCTGTGTGACTTATTTCAGTTAGAATCATCATACCTGAATCCACTCATTGTGCTGCTAAGGGCCTGATGACATAGATTTCATTGCTGAGTGATATTGCTTTGTAAGTAAATACCACAACTTCTTTATCCATTTTTCACTTTCTGCGATGTTGAACTTGTACTGTAAACGAGGTTCTTGTAAACAGAGGCGTCCCAAACTTTGGGGTGGCTGTGTCTTTTTGATTTTAATTTCCCTAAGCTATAGGACCATAAGTGGAAGTGCCCTAGGCTCTGTTGCTTTGTTTTTTAGATGTTTCAGGAAACACCATACACTTCTCCCGAGTGTCTGTTGGCAATTTACATCCCGCCCATCAGCATAACAAGGCTCCCAGTTCTCCATGGCCTGTCCTGCCTTTCTGGATTTTACACTTTTTTCAGATGGCCCTTTTGACCGGGGGGAAGTGAGACTTCATTGTAGTGCAGATTTCCTTTGCAAGCTTGCTTGGTTGGCCAAAAAGGGCGTATGCGTTTTTTCCTGAATATATTCAGGAAAAAACGCATACGCCCTTTTTGGCCAAGTGCATCATTGTGGACGTTCTGCCTCTTTTCCTATGCTTTCAATGCAATTCCAGTCTACCTCCTGAAATCGGTTTCCTGCAATTCTGCCCCGCTTTCAAGTCCTCTTGGCAGCCTTACTTCAGTATATTTTTGGACGATAGCTGTCATTTATAACTCTGCAGGTTTGTGAATTACAGTGCCCCTGAGCTCCTTTCTTCAACTCGCTTTCTTTTGAGCTGGCCGCAACACCGCAGGATGGCTTCAGGCCCTAATCTGGTTCCGGCACGGCACGCTGAGCCTTTGGTTAATTCCTCTTCCTGGTGGGAAATGAGAGTTAAATTTGCCCGTCCAGACACCTCCAGCTAGTCTCTCATTGGTTCTCGCTATTCCTGTTCATCTTCCGCAGAAATTGCAAACTGGGCCAAACAGGAGGTTAAAGGGACTGACTCTCCAAGTCGGGAGGGTGTTAGTAAAGCGTCTGGAATGTTGCACCCGAGTACCAGGGTACGAAAACTGAGACATATTTGAACACGTCTCCCGATCACATGGTTGATCAGACTCTAGGTTCCACATGCATGTTTTAGCTGAAGGAAGAATACCTTAAACCTGGGTAGTTGAAACCCGTGGAATGGGTACCATGCAATATGACTTCAAAGGGTCTTCATTTGCTCACCGAACCTCTCCAATCCTATCACTGCTGCGTTTATGCCCCTGTACACATGCTTGATTCTCTTTCGGAGACATAGCAATCCATAGGTTTTAAGATACTTACTAGTCAGGTACATTCTTAGGCATTTAATATGCGGTGTTGAGTCCATTTCGTTGAGCAAGGAGTAGCTCTTGTCTATTCCATATTTGGCTTAAGGAACTTTATCTGTGTTCATTTCAATCTCTGGTTTTATGCAGCACCCCAACTCACCTTTACCCTTAAGCAAGCATAAGTTGGTTTTCTAAATTTGAGACCCTGTTCTGTTCTGTAATTCAGTTCCTGTGTAGCCAAGTTTACATTCCGTGTATTACTGATATCTTATGATGTTTCTTTTTCTGTGTGACTTATTTCAGTTAGAATCATCATACCTGAATCCACTCATTGTGCTGCTAAGGGCCTGATGACATAGATTTCATTGCTGAGTGATATTGCTTTGTAAGTAAATACCACAACTTCTTTATCCATTTTTCACTTTCTGCGATGTTGAACTTGTACTGTAAACGAGGTTCTTGTAAACAGAGGCGTCCCAAACTTTGGGGTGGCTGTGTCTTTTTGATTTTAATTTCCCTAATCTATAGGACCATAAGTGGAAGTGCCCTAGGCTCTGTTGCTTTGTTTTTTAGATGTTTCAGGAAACACCATACACTTCTCCCGAGTGTCTGTTGGCAATTTACATCCCGCCCATCAGCATAACAAGGCTCCCAGTTCTCCATGGCCTGTCCTGTCTTTCTGGATTTTACACTTTTTTCAGATGGCCCTTTTGACCGGGGGGAAGTGAGACTTCATTGTAGTGCACATTTCCTTTGCAAGTTTGCTTGGTTGGCCAAAAAGGGCGTATGCGTTTTTTCCTGAATATATTCAGGAAAAAACGCATACGCCCTTTTTGGCCAAGTGCATCATTGTGGACGTTCTGCCTCTTTTCCTATGCTTTCAATGCAATTCCAGTCTACCTCCTGAAATCGGTTTCCTGCAATTCTGCCCCGCTTTCAAGTCCTCTTGGCAGCCTTACTTCAGTATATTTTTGGACGATAGCTGTCATTTATAACTCTGCAGGTTTGTGAATTACAGTGCCCCTGAGCTCCTTTCTTCAACTCGCTTTCTTTTGAGCTGGCCGCAACACCGCAGGATGGCTTCAGGCCCTAATCTGGTTCCGGCACGGCACGCTGAGCCTTTGGTTAATTCCTCTTCCTGGTGGGAAATGAGAGTTAAATTTGCCCGTCCAGACACCTCCAGCTAGTCTCTCATTGGTTCTCGCTATTCCTGTTCATCTTCCGCAGAAATTGCAAACTGGGCCAAACAGGAGGTTAAAGGGACTGACTCTCCAAGTCGGGAGGGTGTTAGTAAAGCGTCTGGAATGTTGCACCCGAGTACCAGGGTACGAAAACTGAGACATATTTGAACACGTCTCCCGATCACATGGTTGATCAGACTCTAGGTTCCACATGCATGTTTTAGCTGAAGGAAGAATACCTTAAACCTGGGTAGTTGAAACCCGTGGAATGGGTACCATGCAATATGACTTCAAAGGGTCTTCATTTGCTCACCGAACCTCTCCAATCCTATCACTGCTGCGTTTATGCCCCTGTACACATGCTTGATTCTCTTTCGGAGACATAGCAATCCATAGGTTTTAAGATACTTACTAGTCAGGTACATTCTTAGGCATTTAATATGCGGTGTTGAGTCCATTTCGTTGAGCAAGGAGTAGCTCTTGTCTATTCCATATTTGGCTTAAGGAACTTTATCTGTGTTCATTTCAATCTCTGGTTTTATGCAGCACCCCAACTCACCTTTCCCCTTAAGCAAGCATAAGTTGGTTTTCTAAATTTGAGACCCTGTTCTGTTCTGTAATTCAGTTCCTGTGTAGCCAAGTTTACATTCCGTGTATTACTGATATCTTATGATGTTTCTTTTTCTGTGTGACTTATTTCAGTTAGAATCATCATACCTGAATCCACTCATTGTGCTGCTAAGGGCCTGATGACATAGATTTCATTGCTGAGTGATATTGCTTTGTAAGTAAATACCACAACTTCTTTATCCATTTTTCACTTTCTGCGATGTTGAACTTGTACTGTAAACGAGGTTCTTGTAAACAGAGGCGTCCCAAACTTTGGGGTGGCTGTGTCTTTTTGATTTTAATTTCCCTAAGCTATAGGACCATAAGTGGAAGTGCCCTAGGCTCTGTTGCTTTGTTTTTTAGATGTTTCAGGAAACACCATACACTTCTCCCGAGTGTCTGTTGGCAATTTACATCCCGCCCATCAGCATAACAAGGCTCCCAGTTCTCCATGGCCTGTCCTGCCTTTCTGGATTTTACACTTTTTTCAGATGGCCCTTTTGACCGGGGGGAAGTGAGACTTCATTGTAGTGCAGATTTCCTTTGCAAGCTTGCTTGGTTGGCCAAAAAGGGCGTATGCGTTTTTTCCTGAATATATTCAGGAAAAAACGCATACGCCCTTTTTGGCCAAGTGCATCATTGTGGACGTTCTGCCTCTTTTCCTATGCTTTCAATGCAATTCCAGTCTACCTCCTGA
This sequence comes from Pseudorca crassidens, assembly GCF_039906515.1. NCBI lineage: Eukaryota > Metazoa > Chordata > Mammalia > Artiodactyla > Delphinidae > Pseudorca > Pseudorca crassidens. Next base: position 1,389,507 of record NW_027136305.1, read on the forward strand.
AATCGGTTTCCTGCAATTCTGCCCCGCTTTCAAGTCCTCTTGGCAGCCTTACTTCAGTATATTTTTGGACGATAGCTGTCATTTATAACTCTGCAGGTTTGTGAATTACAGTGCCCCTGAGCTCCTTTCTTCAACTCGCTTTCTTTTGAGCTGGCCGCAACACCGCAGGATGGCTTCAGGCCCTAATCTGGTTCCGGCACGGCACGCTGAGCCTTTGGTTAATTCCTCTTCCTGGTGGGAAATGAGAGTTAAATTTGCCCGTCCAGACACCTCCAGCTAGTCTCTCATTGGTTCTCGCTATTCCTGTTCATCTTCCGCAGAAATTGCAAACTGGGCCAAACAGGAGGTTAAAGGGACTGACTCTCCAAGTCGGGAGGGTGTTAGTAAAGCGTCTGGAATGTTGCACCCGAGTACCAGGGTACGAAAACTGAGACATATTTGAACACGTCTCCCGATCACATGGTTGATCAGACTCTAGGTTCCACATGCATGTTTTAGCTGAAGGAAGAATACCTTAAACCTGGGTAGTTGAAACCCGTGGAATGGGTACCATGCAATATGACTTCAAAGGGTCTTCATTTGCTCACCGAACCTCTCCAATCCTATCACTGCTGCGTTTATGCCCCTGTACACATGCTTGATTCTCTTTCGGAGACATAGCAATCCATAGGTTTTAAGATACTTACTAGTCAGGTACATTCTTAGGCATTTAATATGCGGTGTTGAGTCCATTTCGTTGAGCAAGGAGTAGCTCTTGTCTATTCCATATTTGGCTTAAGGAACTTTATCTGTGTTCATTTCAATCTCTGGTTTTATGCAGCACCCCAACTCACCTTTCCCCTTAAGCAAGCATAAGTTGGTTTTCCAAATTTGAGACCCTGTTCTGTTCTGTAATTCAGTTCCTGTGTAGCCAAGTTTACATTCCGTGTATTACTGATATCTTATGATGTTTCTTTTTCTGTGTGACTTATTTCAGTTAGAATCATCATACCTGAATCCACTCATTGTGCTGCTAAGGGCCTGATGACATAGATTTCATTGCTGAGTGATATTGCTTTGTAAGTAAATACCACAACTTCTTTATCCATTTTTCACTTTCTGCGATGTTGAACTTGTACTGTAAACGAGGTTCTTGTAAACAGAGGCGTCCCAAACTTTGGGGTGGCTGTGTCTTTTTGATTTTAATTTCCCTAAGCTATAGGACCATAAGTGGAAGTGCCCTAGGCTCTGTTGCTTTGTTTTTTAGATGTTTCAGGAAACACCATACACTTCTCCCGAGTGTCTGTTGGCAATTTACATCCCGCCCATCAGCATAACAAGGCTCCCAGTTCTCCATGGCCTGTCCTGTCTTTCTGGATTTTACACTTTTTTCAGATGGCCCTTTTGACCGGGGGGAAGTGAGACTTCATTGTAGTGCACATTTCCTTTGTAAGCTTGCTTGGTTGGCCAAAAAGGGCGTATGCGTTTTTTCCTGAATATATTCAGGAAAAAACGCATACGCCCTTTTTGGCCAAGTGCATCATTGTGGACGTTCTGCCTCTTTTCCTATGCTTTCAATGCAATTCCAGTCTACCTCCTGAAATCGGTTTCCTGCAATTCTGCCCCGCTTTCAAGTCCTCTTGGCAGCCTTACTTCAGTATATTTTTGGACGATAGCTGTCATTTATAACTCTGCAGGTTTGTGAATTACAGTGCCCCTGAGCTCCTTTCTTCAACTCGCTTTCTTTTGAGCTGGCCGCAACACCGCAGGATGGCTTCAGGCCCTAATCTGGTTCCGGCACGGCACGCTGAGCCTTTGGTTAATTCCTCTTCCTGGTGGGAAATGAGAGTTAAATTTGCCCGTCCAGACACCTCCAGCTAGTCTCTCATTGGTTCTCGCTATTCCTGTTCATCTTCCGCAGAAATTGCAAACTGGGCCAAACAGGAGGTTAAAGGGACTGACTCTCCAAGTCGGGAGGGTGTTAGTAAAGCGTCTGGAATGTTGCACCCGAGTACCAGGGTACGAAAACTGAGACATATTTGAACACGTCTCCCGATCACATGGTTGATCAGACTCTAGGTTCCACATGCATGTTTTAGCTGAAGGAAGAATACCTTAAACCTGGGTAGTTGAAACCCGTGGAATGGGTACCATGCAATATGACTTCAAAGGGTCTTCATTTGCTCACCGAACCTCTCCAATCCTATCACTGCTGCGTTTATGCCCCTGTACACATGCTTGATTCTCTTTCGGAGACATAGCAATCCATAGGTTTTAAGATACTTACTAGTCAGGTACATTCTTAGGCATTTAATATGCGGTGTTGAGTCCATTTCGTTGAGCAAGGAGTAGCTCTTGTCTATTCCATATTTGGCTTAAGGAACTTTATCTGTGTTCATTTCAATCTCTGGTTTTATGCAGCACCCCAACTCACCTTTCCCCTTAAGCAAGCATAAGTTGGTTTTCTAAATTTGAGACCCTGTTCTGTTCTGTAATTCAGTTCCTGTGTAGCCAAGTTTACATTCCGTGTATTACTGATATCTTATGATGTTTCTTTTTCTGTGTGACTTATTTCAGTTAGAATCATCATACCTGAATCCACTCATTGTGCTGCTAAGGGCCTGATGACATAGATTTCATTGCTGAGTGATATTGCTTTGTAAGTAAATACCACAACTTCTTTATCCATTTTTCACTTTCTGCGATGTTGAACTTGTACTGTAAACGAGGTTCTTGTAAACAGAGGCGTCCCAAACTTTGGGGTGGCTGTGTCTTTTTGATTTTAATTTCCCTAAGCTATAGGACCATAAGTGGAAGTGCCCTAGGCTCTGTTGCTTTGTTTTTTAGATGTTTCAGGAAACACCATACACTTCTCCCGAGTGTCTGTTGGCAATTTACATCCCGCCCATCAGCATAACAAGGCTCCCAGTTCTCCATGGCCTGTCCTGTCTTTCTGGATTTTACACTTTTTTCAGATGGCCCTTTTGACCGGGGGGAAGTGAGACTTCATTGTAGTGCACATTTCCTTTGCATGTTTGCTTGGTTGGCCAAAAAGGGCGTATGCGTTTTTTCCTGAATATATTCAGGAAAAAACGCATACGCCCTTTTTGGCCAAGTGCATCATTGTGGACGTTCTGCCTCTTTTCCTATGCTTTCAATGCAATTCCAGTCTACCTCCTGAAATCGGTTTCCTGCAATTCTGCCCCGCTTTCAAGTCCTCTTGGCAGCCTTACTTCAGTATATTTTTGGACGATAGCTGTCATTTATAACTCTGCAGGTTTGTGAATTACAGTGCCCCTGAGCTCCTTTCTTCAACTCGCTTTCTTTTGAGCTGGCTGCAACACCACAGGATGGCTTCAGGCCCTAATCTGGTTCCGGCACGGCACGCTGAGCCTTTGGTTAATTCCTCTTCCTGGTGGGAAATGAGAGTTAAATTTGCCCGTCCAGACACCTCCAGCTAGTCTCTCATTGGTTCTCGCTATTCCTGTTCATCTTCCGCAGAAATTGCAAACTGGGCCAAACAGGAGGTTAAAGGGACTGACTCTCCAAGTCGGGAGGGTGTTAGTAAAGCATCTGGAATGTTGCACCCGAGTACCAGGGTACGAAAACTGAGACATATTTGAACACGTCTCCCGATCACATGGTTGATCATACTCTAGGTTCCACATGCATGTTTTAGCTGAAGGAAGAATACCTTAAACCTGGGTAGTTGAAACCCGTGGAATGGGTACCATGCAATATGACTTCAAAGGGTCTTCATTTGCTCACCGAACCTCTCCAATCCTATCACTGCTGCGTTTATGCCCCTGTACACATGCTTGATTCTCTTTCGGAGACATAGCAATCCATAGGTTTTAAGATACTTACTAGTCAGGTACATTCTTAGGCATTTAATATGCGGTGTTGAGTCCATTTCGTTGAGCAAGGAGTAGCTCTTGTCTATTCCATATTTGGCTTAAGGAACTTTATCTGTGTTCATTTCAATCTCTGGTTTTATGCAGCACCCCAACTCACCTTTCCCCTTAAGCAAGCATAAGTTGGTTTTCCAAATTTGAGACCCTGTTCTGTTCTGTAATTCAGTTCCTGTGTAGCCAAGTTTACATTCCGTGTATTACTGATATCTTATGATGTTTCTTTTTCTGTGTGACTTATTTCAGTTAGAATCATCATACCTGAATCCACTCATTGTGCTGCTAAGGGCCTGATGACATAGATTTCATTGCTGAGTGATATTGCTTTGTAAGTAAATACCACAACTTCTTTATCCATTTTTCACTTTCTGCGATGTTGAACTTGTACTGTAAACGAGGTTCTTGTAAACAGAGGCGTCCCAAACTTTGGGGTGGCTGTGTCTTTTTGATTTTAATTTCCCTAAGCTATAGGACCATAAGTGGAAGTGCCCTAGGCTCTGTTGCTTTGTTTTTTAGATGTTTCAGGAAACACCATACACTTCTCCCGAGTGTCTGTTGGCAATTTACATCCCGCCCATCAGCATAACAAGGCTCCCAGTTCTCCATGGCCTGTCCTGCCTTTCTGGATTTTACACTTTTTTCAGATGGCCCTTTTGACCGGGGGGAAGTGAGACTTCATTGTAGTGCAGATTTCCTTTGCAAGCTTGCTTGGTTGGCCAAAAAGTGCGTATGCGTTTTTTCCTGAATATATTCAGGAAAAAACGCATACGCCCTTTTTGGCCAAGTGCATCATTGTGGACGTTCTGCCTCTTTTCCTATGCTTTCAATGCAATTCCAGTCTACCTCCTGAAATCGGTTTCCTGCAATTCTGCCCCGCTTTCAAGTCCTCTTGGCAGCCTTACTTCAGTATATTTTTGGACGATAGCTGTCATTTATAACTCTGCAGGTTTGTGAATTACAGTGCCCCTGAGCTCCTTTCTTCAACTCGCTTTCTTTTGAGCTGGCCGCAACACCGCAGGATGGCTTCAGGCCCTAATCTGGTTCCGGCACGGCACGCTGAGCCTTTGGTTAATTCCTCTTCCTGGTGGGAAATGAGAGTTAAATTTGCCCGTCCAGACACCTCCAGCTAGTCTCTCATTGGTTCTCGCTATTCCTGTTCATCTTCCGCAGAAATTGCAAACTGGGCCAAACAGGAGGTTAAAGGGACTGACTCTCCAAGTCGGGAGGGTGTTAGTAAAGCGTCTGGAATGTTGCACCCGAGTACCAGGGTACGAAAACTGAGACATATTTGAACACGTCTCCCGATCACATGGTTGATCAGACTCTAGGTTCCACATGCATGTTTTAGCTGAAGGAAGAATACCTTAAACCTGGGTAGTTGAAACCCGTGGAATGGGTACCATGCAATATGACTTCAAAGGGTCTTCATTTGCTCACCGAACCTCTCCAATCCTATCACTGCTGCGTTTATGCCCCTGTACACATGCTTGATTCTCTTTCGGAGACATAGCAATCCATAGGTTTTAAGATACTTACTAGTCAGGTACATTCTTAGGCATTTAATATGCGGTGTTGAGTCCATTTCGTTGAGCAAGGAGTAGCTCTTGTCTATTCCATATTTGGCTTAAGGAACTTTATCTGTGTTCATTTCAATCTCTGGTTTTATGCAGCACCCCAACTCACCTTTACCCTTAAGCAAGCATAAGTTGGTTTTCTAAATTTGAGACCCTGTTCTGTTCTGTAATTCAGTTCCTGTGTAGCCAAGTTTACATTCCGTGTATTACTGATATCTTATGATGTTTCTTTTTCTGTGTGACTTATTTCAGTTAGAATCATCATACCTGAATCCACTCATTGTGCTGCTAAGGGCCTGATGACATAGATTTCATTGCTGAGTGATATTGCTTTGTAAGTAAATACCACAACTTCTTTATCCATTTTTCACTTTCTGCGATGTTGAACTTGTACTGTAAACGAGGTTCTTGTAAACAGAGGCGTCCCAAACTTTGGGGTGGCTGTGTCTTTTTGATTTTAATTTCCCTAAGCTATAGGACCATAAGTGGAAGTGCCCTAGGCTCTGTTGCTTTGTTTTTTAGATGTTTCAGGAAACACCATACACTTCTCCCGAGTGTCTGTTGGCAATTTACATCCCGCCCATCAGCATAACAAGGCTCCCAGTTCTCCATGGCCTGTCCTGTCTTTCTGGATTTTACACTTTTTTCAGATGGCCCTTTTGACCGGGGGGAAGTGAGACTTCATTGTAGTGCACATTTCCTTTGCAAGTTTGCTTGGTTGGCCAAAAAGGGCGTATGCGTTTTTTCCTGAATATATTCAGGAAAAAACGCATACGCCCTTTTTGGCCAAGTGCATCATTGTGGACGTTCTGCCTCTTTTCCTATGCTTTCAATGCAATTCCAGTCTACCTCCTGAAATCGGTTTCCTGCAATTCTGCCCCGCTTTCAAGTCCTCTTGGCAGCCTTACTTCAGTATATTTTTGGACGATAGCTGTCATTTATAACTCTGCAGGTTTGTGAATTACAGTGCCCCTGAGCTCCTTTCTTCAACTCGCTTTCTTTTGAGCTGGCCGCAACACCGCAGGATGGCTTCAGGCCCTAATCTGGTTCCGGCACGGCACGCTGAGCCTTTGGTTAATTCCTCTTCCTGGTGGGAAATGAGAGTTAAATTTGCCCGTCCAGACACCTCCAGCTAGTCTCTCATTGGTTCTCGCTATTCCTGTTCATCTTCCGCAGAAATTGCAAACTGGGCCAAACAGGAGGTTAAAGGGACTGACTCTCCAAGTCGGGAGGGTGTTAGTAAAGCGTCTGGAATGTTGCACCCGAGTACCAGGGTACGAAAACTGAGACATATTTGAACACGTCTCCCGATCACATGGTTGATCAGACTCTAGGTTCCACATGCATGTTTTAGCTGAAGGAAGAATACCTTAAACCTGGGTAGTTGAAACCCGTGGAATGGGTACCATGCAATATGACTTCAAAGGGTCTTCATTTGCTCACCGAACCTCTCCAATCCTATCACTGCTGCGTTTATGCCCCTGTACACATGCTTGATTCTCTTTCGGAGACATAGCAATCCATAGGTTTTAAGATACTTACTAGTCAGGTACATTCTTAGGCATTTAATATGCGGTGTTGAGTCCATTTCGTTGAGCAAGGAGTAGCTCTTGTCTATTCCATATTTGGCTTAAGGAACTTTATCTGTGTTCATTTCAATCTCTGGTTTTATGCAGCACCCCAACTCACCTTTACCCTTAAGCAAGCATAAGTTGGTTTTCTAAATTTGAGACCCTGTTCTGTTCTGTAATTCAGTTCCTGTGTAGCCAAGTTTACATTCCGTGTATTACTGATATCTTATGATGTTTCTTTTTCTGTGTGACTTATTTCAGTTAGAATCATCATACCTGAATCCACTCATTGTGCTGCTAAGGGCCTGATGACATAGATTTCATTGCAGAGTGATATTGCTTTGTAAGTAAATACCACAACTTCTTTATCCATTTTTCACTTTCTGCGATGTTGAACTTGTACTGTAAACGAGGTTCTTGTAAACAGAGGCGTCCCAAACTTTGGGGTGGCTGTGTCTTTTTGATTTTAATTTCCCTAAGCTATAGGACCATAAGTGGAAGTGCCCTAGGCTCTGTTGCTTTGTTTTTTAGATGTTTCAGGAAACACCATACACTTCTCCCGAGTGTCTGTTGGCAATTTACATCCCGCCCATCAGCATAACAAGGCTCCCAGTTCTCCATGGCCTGTCCTGTCTTTCTGGATTTTACACTTTTTTCAGATGGCCCTTTTGACCGAGGGGAAGTGAGACTTCATTGTAGTGCACATTTCCTTTGCAAGTTTGCTTGGTTGGCCAAAAAGGGCGTATGCGTTTTTTCCTGAATATATTCAGGAAAAAACGCATACGCCCTTTTTGGCCAAGTGCATCATTGTGGACGTTCTGCCTCTTTTCCTATGCTTTCAATGCAATTCCAGTCTACCTCCTGAAATCGGTTTCCTGCAATTCTGCCCCGCTTTCAAGTCCTCTTGGCAGCCTTACTTCAGTATATTTTTGGACGATAGCTGTCATTTATAACTCTGCAGGTTTGTGAATTACAGTGCCCCTGAGCTCCTTTCTTCAACTCGCTTTCTTTTGAGCTGGCTGCAACACCACAGGATGGCTTCAGGCCCTAATCTGGTTCCGGCACGGCACGCTGAGCCTTTGGTTAATTCCTCTTCCTGGTGGGAAATGAGAGTTAAATTTGCCCGTCCAGACACCTCCAGCTAGTCTCTCATTGGTTCTCGCTATTCCTGTTCATCTTCCGCAGAAATTGCAAACTGGGCCAAACAGGAGGTTAAAGGGACTGACTCTCCAAGTCGGGAGGGTGTTAGTAAAGCATCTGGAATGTTGCACCCGAGTACCAGGGTACGAAAACTGAGACATATTTGAACACGTCTCCCGATCACATGGTTGATCATACTCTAGGTTCCACATGCATGTTTTAGCTGAAGGAAGAATACCTTAAACCTGGGTAGTTGAAACCCGTGGAATGGGTACCATGCAATATGACTTCAAAGGGTCTTCATTTGCTCACCGAACCTCTCCAATCCTATCACTGCTGCGTTTATGCCCCTGTACACATGCTTGATTCTCTTTCGGAGACATAGCAATCCATAGGTTTTAAGATACTTACTAGTCAGGTACATTCTTAGGCATTTAATATGCGGTGTTGAGTCCATTTCGTTGAGCAAGGAGTAGCTCTTGTCTATTCCATATTTGGCTTAAGGAACTTTATCTGTGTTCATTTCAATCTCTGGTTTTATGCAGCACCCCAACTCACCTTTCCCCTTAAGCAAGCATAAGTTGGTTTTCCAAATTTGAGACCCTGTTCTGTTCTGTAATTCAGTTCCTGTGTAGCCAAGTTTACATTCCGTGTATTACTGATATCTTATGATGTTTCTTTTTCTGTGTGACTTATTTCAGTTAGAATCATCATACCTGAATCCACTCATTGTGCTGCTAAGGGCCTGATGACATAGATTTCATTGCTGAGTGATATTGCTTTGTAAGTAAATACCACAACTTCTTTATCCATTTTTCACTTTCTGCGATGTTGAACTTGTACTGTAAACGAGGTTCTTGTAAACAGAGGCGTCCCAAACTTTGGGGTGGCTGTGTCTTTTTGATTTTAATTTCCCTAAGCTATAGGACCATAAGTGGAAGTGCCCTAGGCTCTGTTGCTTTGTTTTTTAGATGTTTCAGGAAACACCATACACTTCTCCCGAGTGTCTGTTGGCAATTTACATCCCGCCCATCAGCATAACAAGGCTCCCAGTTCTCCATGGCCTGTCCTGCCTTTCTGGATTTTACACTTTTTTCAGATGGCCCTTTTGACCGGGGGGAAGTGAGACTTCATTGTAGTGCAGATTTCCTTTGCAAGCTTGCTTGGTTGGCCAAAAAGGGCGTATGCGTTTTTTCCTGAATATATTCAGGAAAAAACGCATACGCCCTTTTTGGCCAAGTGCATCATTGTGGACGTTCTGCCTCTTTTCCTATGCTTTCAATGCAATTCCAGTCTACCTCCTGAAATCGGTTTCCTGCAATTCTGCCCCGCTTTCAAGTCCTCTTGGCAGCCTTACTTCAGTATATTTTTGGACGATAGCTGTCATTTATAACTCTGCAGGTTTGTGAATTACAGTGCCCCTGAGCTCCTTTCTTCAACTCGCTTTCTTTTGAGCTGGCCGCAACACCGCAGGATGGCTTCAGGCCCTAATCTGGTTCCGGCACGGCATGCTGAGCCTTTGGTTATTTCCTCTTCCTGGTGGGAAATGAGAGTTAAATTTGCCCGTCCAGACACCTCCAGCTAGTCTCTCATTGGTTCTCCCTATTTCTGTTCATCTTCCGCAGAAATTGCAAACTGGGCCAAACAGGAGGTTAAAGGGACTGACTCTCCAAGTCGGGAGGGTGTTAGTAAAGCGTCTGGAATGTTGCACCCGAGTACCAGGGTACGAAAACTGAGACATATTTGAACACGTCTCCCGATCACATGGTTGATCATACTCTAGGTTCCACATGCATGTTTTAGCTGAAGGAAGAATACCTTAAACCTGGGTAGTTGAAACCCGTGGAATGGGTACCATGCAATATGACTTCAAAGGGTCTTCATTTGCTCACCGAACCTCTCCAATCCTATCACTGCTGCGTTTATGCCCCTGTACACATGCTTGATTCTCTTTCGGAGACATAGCAATCCATAGGTTTTAAGATACTTACTAGTCAGGTACATTCTTAGGCATTTAATATGGGGTGTTTAGTCCATTTCGTTGAGCAAGGAGTAGCTCTTGTCTATTCCATATTTGGCTTAAGGAACTTTATCTGTGTTCATTTCAATCTCTGGTTTTATGCAGCACCCCAACTCACCTTTACCCTTAAGCAAGCATAAGTTGGTTTTCTAAATTTGAGACCCTGTTCTGTTCTGTAATTCAGTTCCTGTGTAGCCAAGTTTACATTCCGTGTATTACTGATATCTTATGATGTTTCTTTTTCTGTGTGACTTATTTCAGTTAGAATCATCATACCTGAATCCACTCATTGTGCTGCTAAGGGCCTGATGACATAGATTTCATTGCTGAGTGATATTGCTTTGTAAGTAAATACCACAACTTCTTTATCCATTTTTCACTTTCTGCGATGTTGAACTTGTACTGTAAACGAGGTTCTTGTAAACAGAGGCGTCCCAAACTTTGGGGTGGCTGTGTCTTTTTGATTTTAATTTCCCTAAGCTATAGGACCATAAGTGGAAGTGCCCTAGGCTCTGTTGCTTTGTTTTTTAGATGTTTCAGGAAACACCATACACTTCTCCCGAGTGTCTGTTGGCAATTTACATCCCGCCCATCAGCATAACAAGGCTCCCAGTTCTCCATGGCCTGTCCTGTCTTTCTGGATTTTACACTTTTTTCAGATGGCCCTTTTGACCGGGGGGAAGTGAGACTTCATTGTAGTGCAGATTTCCTTTGCAAGCTTGCTTGGTTGGCCAAAAAGGGCGTATGCGTTTTTTCCTGAATATATTCAGGAAAAAACGCATACGCCCTTTTTGGCCAAGTGCATCATTGTGGACGTTCTGCCTCTTTTCCTATGCTTTCAATGCAATTCCAGTCTACCTCCTGAAATCGGTTTCCTGCAATTCTGCCCCGCTTTCAAGTCCTCTTGGCAGCCTTACTTCAGTATATTTTTGGACGATAGCTGTCATTTATAACTCTGCAGGTTTGTGAATTACAGTGCCCCTGAGCTCCTTTCTTCAACTCGCTTTCTTGTGACCTGGCCGCAACACCGCAGGATGGCTTCAGGCCCTAATCTGGTTCCGGCACGGCACGCTGAGCCTTTGGTTAATTCCTCTTCCTGGTGGGAAATGAGAGTTAAATTTGCCCGTCCAGACACCTCCAGCTAGTCTCTCATTGGTTCTCGCTATTCCTGTTCATCTTTCGCAGAAATTGCAAACTGGGCCAAACAGGAGGTTAAAGGGACTGACTCTCCAAGTCGGGAGGGTGTTAGTAAAGCGTCTGGAATGTTGCACCCGAGTACCAGGGTACGAAAACTGAGACATATTTGAACACGTCTCCCGATCACATGGTTGATCATACTTTAGGTTCCACATGCATGTTTTAGCTGAAGGAAGAATACCTTAAACCTGGGTAGTTGAAACCCGTGGAATGGGTACCATGCAATATGACTTCAAAGGGTCTTCATTTGCTCACCGAACCTCTCCAATCCTATCACTGCTGCGTTTATGCCCCTGTACACATGCTTGATTCTCTTTCGGAGACATAACAATCCATAGGTTTTAAGATACTTACTAGTCAGGTACATTCTTAGGCATTTAATATGCGGTGTTGAGTCCATTTCGTTGAGCAAGGAGTAGCTCTTGTCTATTCCATATTTGGCTTAAGGAACTTTATCTGTGTTCATTTCAATCTCTGGTTTTATGCAGCACCCCAACTCACCTTTCCCCTTAAGCAAGCATAAGTTGGTTTTCTAAATTTGAGACCCTGTTCTGTTCTGTAATTCAGTTCTGGTGTAGCCAAGTTTACATTCCGTGTATTACTGATATCTTATGATGTTTCTTTTTCTGTGTGACTTATTTCAGTTAGAATCATCATACCTGAATCCACTCATTGTGCTGCTAAGGGCCTGATGACATAGATTTCATTGCTGAGTGATATTGCTTTGTAAGTAAATACCACAACTTCTTTATCCATTTTTCACTTTCTGCGATGTTGAACTTGTACTGTAAACGAGGTTCTTGTAAACAGAGGCGTCCCAAACTTTGGGGTGGCTGTGTCTTTTTGATTTTAATTTCCCTAAGCTATAGGACCATAAGTGGAAGTGCCCTAGGCTCTGTTGCTTTGTTTTTTAGATGTTTCAGGAAACACCATACACTTCTCCCGAGTGTCTGTTGGCAATTTACATCCCGCCCATCAGCATAACAAGGCTCCCAGTTCTCCATGGCCTGTCCTGCCTTTCTGGATTTTACACTTTTTTCAGATGGCCCTTTTGACCGGGGGGAAGTGAGACTTCATTGTAGTGCAGATTTCCTTTGCAAGCTTGCTTGGTTGGCCAAAAAGGGCGTATGCGTTTTTTCCTGAATATATTCAGGAAAAAACGCATACGCCCTTTTTGGCCAAGTGCATCATTGTGGACGTTCTGCCTCTTTTCCTATGCTTTCAATGCAATTCCAGTCTACCTCCTGAAATCGGTTTCCTGCAATTCTGCCCCGCTTTCAAGTCCTCTTGGCAGCCTTACTTCAGTATATTTTTGGACGATAGCTGTCATTTATAACTCTGCAGGTTTGTGAATTACAGTGCCCCTGAGCTCCTTTCTTCAACTCGCTTTCTTTTGAGCTGGCCGCAACACCGCAGGATGGCTTCAGGCCCTAATCTGGTTCCGGCACGGCACGCTGAGCCTTTGGTTAATTCCTCTTCCTGGTGGGAAATGAGAGTTAAATTTGCCCGTCCAGACACCTCCAGCTAGTCTCTCATTGGTTCTCGCTATTCCTGTTCATCTTCCGCAGAAATTGCAAACTGGGCCAAACAGGAGGTTAAAGGGACTGACTCTCCAAGTCGGGAGGGTGTTAGTAAAGCGTCTGGAATGTTGCACCCGAGTACCAGGGTACGAAAACTGAGACATATTTGAACACGTCTCCCGATCACATGGTTGATCAGACTCTAGGTTCCACATGCATGTTTTAGCTGAAGGAAGAATACCTTAAACCTGGGTAGTTGAAACCCGTGGAATGGGTACCATGCAATATGACTTCAAAGGGTCTTCATTTGCTCACCGAACCTCTCCAATCCTATCACTGCTGCGTTTATGCCCCTGTACACATGCTTGATTCTCTTTCGGAGACATAGCAATCCATAGGTTTTAAGATACTTACTAGTCAGGTACATTCTTAGGCATTTAATATGCGGTGTTGAGTCCATTTCGTTGAGCAAGGAGTAGCTCTTGTCTATTCCATATTTGGCTTAAGGAACTTTATCTGTGTTCATTTCAATCTCTGGTTTTATGCAGCACCCCAACTCACCTTTACCCTTAAGCAAGCATAAGTTGGTTTTCTAAATTTGAGACCCTGTTCTGTTCTGTAATTCAGTTCCTGTGTAGCCAAGTTTACATTCCGTGTATTACTGATATCTTATGATGTTTCTTTTTCTGTGTGACTTATTTCAGTTAGAATCATCATACCTGAATCCACTCATTGTGCTGCTAAGGGCCTGATGACATAGATTTCATTGCTGAGTGATATTGCTTTGTAAGTAAATACCACAACTTCTTTATCCATTTTTCACTTTCTGCGATGTTGAACTTGTACTGTAAACGAGGTTCTTGTAAACAGAGGCGTCCCAAACTTTGGGGTGGCTGTGTCTTTTTGATTTTAATTTCCCTAAGCTATAGGACCATAAGTGGAAGTGCCCTAGGCTCTGTTGCTTTGTTTTTTAGATGTTTCAGGAAACACCATACACTTCTCCCGAGTGTCTGTTGGCAATTTACATCCCGCCCATCAGCATAACAAGGCTCCCAGTTCTCCATGGCCTGTCCTGTCTTTCTGGATTTTACACTTTTTTCAGATGGCCCTTTTGACCGGGGGGAAGTGAGACTTCATTGTAGTGCACATTTCCTTTGCAAGTTTGCTTGGTTGGCCAAAAAGGGCGTATGCGTTTTTTCCTGAATATATTCAGGAAAAAACGCATACGCCCTTTTTGGCCAAGTGCATCATTGTGGACGTTCTGCCTCTTTTCCTATGCTTTCAATGCAATTCCAGTCTACCTCCTGAAATCGGTTTCCTGCAATTCTGCCCCGCTTTCAAGTCCTCTTGGCAGCCTTACTTCAGTATATTTTTGGACGATAGCTGTCATTTATAACTCTGCAGGTTTGTGAATTACAGTGCCCCTGAGCTCCTTTCTTCAACTCGCTTTCTTTTGAGCTGGCCGCAACACCGCAGGATGGCTTCAGGCCCTAATCTGGTTCCGGCACGGCACGCTGAGCCTTTGGTTAATTCCTCTTCCTGGTGGGAAATGAGAGTTAAATTTGCCCGTCCAGACACCTCCAGCTAGTCTCTCATTGGTTCTCGCTATTCCTGTTCATCTTCCGCAGAAATTGCAAACTGGGCCAAACAGGAGGTTAAAGGGACTGACTCTCCAAGTCGGGAGGGTGTTAGTAAAGCGTCTGGAATGTTGCACCCGAGTACCAGGGTACGAAAACTGAGACATATTTGAACACGTCTCCCGATCACATGGTTGATCAGACTCTAGGTTCCACATGCATGTTTTAGCTGAAGGAAGAATACCTTAAACCTGGGTAGTTGAAACCCGTGGAATGGGTACCATGCAATATGACTTCAAAGGGTCTTCATTTGCTCACCGAACCTCTCCAATCCTATCACTGCTGCGTTTATGCCCCTGTACACATGCTTGATTCTCTTTCGGAGACATAGCAATCCATAGGTTTTAAGATACTTACTAGTCAGGTACATTCTTAGGCATTTAATATGCGGTGTTGAGTCCATTTCGTTGAGCAAGGAGTAGCTCTTGTCTATTCCATATTTGGCTTAAGGAACTTTATCTGTGTTCATTTCAATCTCTGGTTTTATGCAGCACCCCAACTCACCTTTCCCCTTAAGCAAGCATAAGTTGGTTTTCTAAATTTGAGACCCTGTTCTGTTCTGTAATTCAGTTCCTGTGTAGCCAAGTTTACATTCCGTGTATTACTGATATCTTATGATGTTTCTTTTTCTGTGTGACTTATTTCAGTTAGAATCATCATACCTGAATCCACTCATTGTGCTGCTAAGGGCCTGATGACATAGATTTCATTGCTGAGTGATATTGCTTTGTAAGTAAATACCACAACTTCTTTATCCATTTTTCACTTTCTGCGATGTTGAACTTGTACTGTAAACGAGGTTCTTGTAAACAGAGGCGTCCCAAACTTTGGGGTGGCTGTGTCTTTTTGATTTTAATTTCCCTAAGCTATAGGACCATAAGTGGAAGTGCCCTAGGCTCTGTTGCTTTGTTTTTTAGATGTTTCAGGAAACACCATACACTTCTCCCGAGTGTCTGTTGGCAATTTACATCCCGCCCATCAGCATAACAAGGCTCCCAGTTCTCCATGGCCTGTCCTGTCTTTCTGGATTTTACACTTTTTTCAGATGGCCCTTTTGACCGGGGGGAAGTGAGACTTCATTGTAGTGCACATTTCCTTTGCAAGTTTGCTTGGTTGGCCAAAAAGGGCGTATGCGTTTTTTCCTGAATATATTCAGGAAAAAACGCATACGCCCTTTTTGGCCAAGTGCATCATTGTGGACGTTCTGCCTCTTTTCCTATGCTTTCAATGCAATTCCAGTCTACCTCCTGAAATCGGTTTCCTGCAATTCTGCCCCGCTTTCAAGTCCTCTTGGCAGCCTTACTTCAGTATATTTTTGGACGATAGCTGTCATTTATAACTCTGCAGGTTTGTGAATTACAGTGCCCCTGAGCTCCTTTCTTCAACTCGCTTTCTTTTGAGCTGGCTGCAACACCACAGGATGGCTTCAGGCCCTAATCTGGTTCCGGCACGGCACGCTGAGCCTTTGGTTAATTCCTCTTCCTGGTGGGAAATGAGAGTTAAATTTGCCCGTCCAGACACCTCCAGCTAGTCTCTCATTGGTTCTCGCTATTCCTGTTCATCTTCCGCAGAAATTGCAAACTGGGCCAAACAGGAGGTTAAAGGGACTGACTCTCCAAGTCGGGAGGGTGTTAGTAAAGCATCTGGAATGTTGCACCCGAGTACCAGGGTACGAAAACTGAGACATATTTGAACACGTCTCCCGATCACATGGTTGATCATACTCTAGGTTCCACATGCATGTTTTAGCTGAAGGAAGAATACCTTAAACCTGGGTAGTTGAAACCCGTGGAATGGGTACCATGCAATATGACTTCAAAGGGTCTTCATTTGCTCACCGAACCTCTCCAATCCTATCACTGCTGCGTTTATGCCCCTGTACACATGCTTGATTCTCTTTCGGAGACATAGCAATCCATAGGTTTTAAGATACTTACTAGTCAGGTACATTCTTAGGCATTTAATATGCGGTGTTGAGTCCATTTCGTTGAGCAAGGAGTAGCTCTTGTCTATTCCATATTTGGCTTAAGGAACTTTATCTGTGTTCATTTCAATCTCTGGTTTTATGCAGCACCCCAACTCACCTTTCCCCTTAAGCAAGCATAAGTTGGTTTTCCAAATTTGAGACCCTGTTCTGTTCTGTAATTCAGTTCCTGTGTAGCCAAGTTTACATTCCGTGTATTACTGATATCTTATGATGTTTCTTTTTCTGTGTGACTTATTTCAGTTAGAATCATCATACCTGAATCCACTCATTGTGCTGCTAAGGGCCTGATGACATAGATTTCATTGCTGAGTGATATTGCTTTGTAAGTAAATACCACAACTTCTTTATCCATTTTTCACTTTCTACGATGTTGAACTTGTACTGTAAACGAGGTTCTTGTAAACAGAGGCGTCCCAATGTTTGGGGTGGCTGTGTCTTTTTGATTTTAATTTCCCTAAGCTATAGGACCATAAGTGGAAGTGCCCTAGGCTCTGTTGCTTTGTTTTTTAGATGTTTCAGGAAACACCATACACTTCTCCCGAGTGTCTGTTGGCAATTTACATCCCGCCCATCAGCATAACAAGGCTCCCAGTTCTCCATGGCCTGTCCTGTCTTTCTGGATTTTACACTTTTTTCAGATGGCCCTTTTGACCGGGGGGAAGTGAGACTTCATTGTAGTGCACATTTCCTTTGCAAGTTTGCTTGGTTGGCCAAAAAGGGCGTATGCGTTTTTTCCTGAATATATTCAGGAAAAAACGCATACGCCCTTTTTGGCCAAGTGCATCATTGTGGACGTTCTGCCTCTTTTCCTATGCTTTCAATGCAATTCCAGTCTACCTCCTGAAATCGGTTTCCTGCAATTCTGCCCCGCTTTCAAGTCCTCTTGGCAGCCTTACTTCAGTATATTTTTGGACGATAGCTGTCATTTATAACTCTGCAGGTTTGTGAATTACAGTGCCCCTGAGCTCCTTTCTTCAACTCGCTTTCTTTTGAGCTGGCCGCAACACCGCAGGATGGCTTCAGGCCCTAATCTGGTTCCGGCACGGCACGCTGAGCCTTTGGTTAATTCCTCTTCCTGGTGGGAAATGAGAGTTAAATTTGCCCGTCCAGACACCTCCAGCTAGTCTCTCATTGGTTCTCGCTATTCCTGTTCATCTTCCGCAGAAATTGCAAACTGGGCCAAACAGGAGGTTAAAGGGACTGACTCTCCAAGTCGGGAGGGTGTTAGTAAAGCGTCTGGAATGTTGCACCCGAGTACCAGGGTACGAAAACTGAGACATATTTGAACACGTCTCCCGATCACATGGTTGATCATACTTTAGGTTCCACATGCATGTTTTAGCTGAAGGAAGAATACCTTAAACCTGGGTAGTTGAAACCCGTGGAATGGGTACCATGCAATATGACTTCAAAGGGTCTTCATTTGCTCACCGAACCTCTCCAATCCTATCACTGCTGCGTTTATGCCCCTGTACACATGCTTGATTCTCTTTCGGAGACATAACAATCCATAGGTTTTAAGATACTTACTAGTCAGGTACATTCTTAGGCATTTAATATGCGGTGTTGAGTCCATTTCGTTGAGCAAGGAGTAGCTCTTGTCTATTCCATATTTGGCTTAAGGAACTTTATCTGTGTTCATTTCAATCTCTGGTTTTATGCAGCACCCCAACTCACCTTTCCCCTTAAGCAAGCATAAGTTGGTTTTCTAAATTTGAGACCCTGTTCTGTTCTGTAATTCAGTTCTGGTGTAGCCAAGTTTACATTCCGTGTATTACTGATATCTTATGATGTTTCTTTTTCTGTGTGACTTATTTCAGTTAGAATCATCATACCTGAATCCACTCATTGTGCTGCTAAGGGCCTGATGACATAGATTTCATTGCTGAGTGATATTGCTTTGTAAGTAAATACCACAACTTCTTTATCCATTTTTCACTTTCTGCGATGTTGAACTTGTACTGTAAACGAGGTTCTTGTAAACAGAGGCGTCCCAAACTTTGGGGTGGCTGTGTCTTTTTGATTTTAATTTCCCTAAGCTATAGGACCATAAGTGGAAGTGCCCTAGGCTCTGTTGCTTTGTTTTTTAGATGTTTCAGGAAACACCATACACTTCTCCCGAGTGTCTGTTGGCAATTTACATCCCGCCCATCAGCATAACAAGGCTCCCAGTTCTCCATGGCCTGTCCTGCCTTTCTGGATTTTACACTTTTTTCAGATGGCCCTTTTGACCGGGGGGAAGTGAGACTTCATTGTAGTGCAGATTTCCTTTGCAAGCTTGCTTGGTTGGCCAAAAAGGGCGTATGCGTTTTTTCCTGAATATATTCAGGAAAAAACGCATACGCCCTTTTTGGCCAAGTGCATCATTGTGGACGTTCTGCCTCTTTTCCTATGCTTTCAATGCAATTCCAGTCTACCTCCTGAAATCGGTTTCCTGCAATTCTGCCCCGCTTTCAAGTCCTCTTGGCAGCCTTACTTCAGTATATTTTTGGACGATAGCTGTCATTTATAACTCTGCAGGTTTGTGAATTACAGTGCCCCTGAGCTCCTTTCTTCAACTCGCTTTCTTTTGAGCTGGCCGCAACACCGCAGGATGGCTTCAGGCCCTAATCTGGTTCCGGCACGGCACGCTGAGCCTTTGGTTAATTCCTCTTCCTGGTGGGAAATGAGAGTTAAATTTGCCCGTCCAGACACCTCCAGCTAGTCTCTCATTGGTTCTCGCTATTCCTGTTCATCTTCCGCAGAAATTGCAAACTGGGCCAAACAGGAGGTTAAAGGGACTGACTCTCCAAGTCGGGAGGGTGTTAGTAAAGCGTCTGGAATGTTGCACCCGAGTACCAGGGTACGAAAACTGAGACATATTTGAACACGTCTCCCGATCACATGGTTGATCAGACTCTAGGTTCCACATGCATGTTTTAGCTGAAGGAAGAATACCTTAAACCTGGGTAGTTGAAACCCGTGGAATGGGTACCATGCAATATGACTTCAAAGGGTCTTCATTTGCTCACCGAACCTCTCCAATCCTATCACTGCTGCGTTTATGCCCCTGTACACATGCTTGATTCTCTTTCGGAGACATAGCAATCCATAGGTTTTAAGATACTTACTAGTCAGGTACATTCTTAGGCATTTAATATGCGGTGTTGAGTCCATTTCGTTGAGCAAGGAGTAGCTCTTGTCTATTCCATATTTGGCTTAAGGAACTTTATCTGTGTTCATTTCAATCTCTGGTTTTATGCAGCACCCCAACTCACCTTTACCCTTAAGCAAGCATAAGTTGGTTTTCTAAATTTGAGACCCTGTTCTGTTCTGTAATTCAGTTCCTGTGTAGCCAAGTTTACATTCCGTGTATTACTGATATCTTATGATGTTTCTTTTTCTGTGTGACTTATTTCAGTTAGAATCATCATACCTGAATCCACTCATTGTGCTGCTAAGGGCCTGATGACATAGATTTCATTGCTGAGTGATATTGCTTTGTAAGTAAATACCACAACTTCTTTATCCATTTTTCACTTTCTGCGATGTTGAACTTGTACTGTAAACGAGGTTCTTGTAAACAGAGGCGTCCCAAACTTTGGGGTGGCTGTGTCTTTTTGATTTTAATTTCCCTAAGCTATAGGACCATAAGTGGAAGTGCCCTAGGCTCTGTTGCTTTGTTTTTTAGATGTTTCAGGAAACACCATACACTTCTCCCGAGTGTCTGTTGGCAATTTACATCCCGCCCATCAGCATAACAAGGCTCCCAGTTCTCCATGGCCTGTCCTGTCTTTCTGGATTTTACACTTTTTTCAGATGGCCCTTTTGACCGGGGGGAAGTGAGACTTCATTGTAGTGCACATTTCCTTTGCAAGTTTGCTTGGTTGGCCAAAAAGGGCGTATGCGTTTTTTCCTGAATATATTCAGGAAAAAACGCATACGCCCTTTTTGGCCAAGTGCATCATTGTGGACGTTCTGCCTCTTTTCCTATGCTTTCAATGCAATTCCAGTCTACCTCCTGAAATCGGTTTCCTGCAATTCTGCCCCGCTTTCAAGTCCTCTTGGCAGCCTTACTTCAGTATATTTTTGGACGATAGCTGTCATTTATAACTCTGCAGGTTTGTGAATTACAGTGCCCCTGAGCTCCTTTCTTCAACTCGCTTTCTTTTGAGCTGGCCGCAACACCGCAGGATGGCTTCAGGCCCTAATCTGGTTCCGGCACGGCACGCTGAGCCTTTGGTTAATTCCTCTTCCTGGTGGGAAATGAGAGTTAAATTTGCCCGTCCAGACACCTCCAGCTAGTCTCTCATTGGTTCTCGCTATTCCTGTTCATCTTCCGCAGAAATTGCAAACTGGGCCAAACAGGAGGTTAAAGGGACTGACTCTCCAAGTCGGGAGGGTGTTAGTAAAGCGTCTGGAATGTTGCACCCGAGTACCAGGGTACGAAAACTGAGACATATTTGAACACGTCTCCCGATCACATGGTTGATCAGACTCTAGGTTCCACATGCATGTTTTAGCTGAAGGAAGAATACCTTAAACCTGGGTAGTTGAAACCCGTGGAATGGGTACCATGCAATATGACTTCAAAGGGTCTTCATTTGCTCACCGAACCTCTCCAATCCTATCACTGCTGCGTTTATGCCCCTGTACACATGCTTGATTCTCTTTCGGAGACATAGCAATCCATAGGTTTTAAGATACTTACTAGTCAGGTACATTCTTAGGCATTTAATATGCGGTGTTGAGTCCATTTCGTTGAGCAAGGAGTAGCTCTTGTCTATTCCATATTTGGCTTAAGGAACTTTATCTGTGTTCATTTCAATCTCTGGTTTTATGCAGCACCCCAACTCACCTTTCCCCTTAAGCAAGCATAAGTTGGTTTTCTAAATTTGAGACCCTGTTCTGTTCTGTAATTCAGTTCCTGTGTAGCCAAGTTTACATTCCGTGTATTACTGATATCTTATGATGTTTCTTTTTCTGTGTGACTTATTTCAGTTAGAATCATCATACCTGAATCCACTCATTGTGCTGCTAAGGGCCTGATGACATAGATTTCATTGCTGAGTGATATTGCTTTGTAAGTAAATACCACAACTTCTTTATCCATTTTTCACTTTCTGCGATGTTGAACTTGTACTGTAAACGAGGTTCTTGTAAACAGAGGCGTCCCAAACTTTGGGGTGGCTGTGTCTTTTTGATTTTAATTTCCCTAAGCTATAGGACCATAAGTGGAAGTGCCCTAGGCTCTGTTGCTTTGTTTTTTAGATGTTTCAGGAAACACCATACACTTCTCCCGAGTGTCTGTTGGCAATTTACATCCCGCCCATCAGCATAACAAGGCTCCCAGTTCTCCATGGCCTGTCCTGTCTTTCTGGATTTTACACTTTTTTCAGATGGCCCTTTTGACCGGGGGGAAGTGAGACTTCATTGTAGTGCACATTTCCTTTGCAAGTTTGCTTGGTTGGCCAAAAAGGGCGTATGCGTTTTTTCCTGAATATATTCAGGAAAAAACGCATACGCCCTTTTTGGCCAAGTGCATCATTGTGGACGTTCTGCCTCTTTTCCTATGCTTTCAATGCAATTCCAGTCTACCTCCTGAAATCGGTTTCCTGCAATTCTGCCCCGCTTTCAAGTCCTCTTGGCAGCCTTACTTCAGTATATTTTTGGACGATAGCTGTCATTTATAACTCTGCAGGTTTGTGAATTACAGTGCCCCTGAGCTCCTTTCTTCAACTCGCTTTCTTTTGAGCTGGCTGCAACACCACAGGATGGCTTCAGGCCCTAATCTGGTTCCGGCACGGCACGCTGAGCCTTTGGTTAATTCCTCTTCCTGGTGGGAAATGAGAGTTAAATTTGCCCGTCCAGACACCTCCAGCTAGTCTCTCATTGGTTCTCGCTATTCCTGTTCATCTTCCGCAGAAATTGCAAACTGGGCCAAACAGGAGGTTAAAGGGACTGACTCTCCAAGTCGGGAGGGTGTTAGTAAAGCATCTGGAATGTTGCACCCGAGTACCAGGGTACGAAAACTGAGACATATTTGAACACGTCTCCCGATCACATGGTTGATCATACTCTAGGTTCCACATGCATGTTTTAGCTGAAGGAAGAATACCTTAAACCTGGGTAGTTGAAACCCGTGGAATGGGTACCATGCAATATGACTTCAAAGGGTCTTCATTTGCTCACCGAACCTCTCCAATCCTATCACTGCTGCGTTTATGCCCCTGTACACATGCTTGATTCTCTTTCGGAGACATAGCAATCCATAGGTTTTAAGATACTTACTAGTCAGGTACATTCTTAGGCATTTAATATGCGGTGTTGAGTCCATTTCGTTGAGCAAGGAGTAGCTCTTGTCTATTCCATATTTGGCTTAAGGAACTTTATCTGTGTTCATTTCAATCTCTGGTTTTATGCAGCACCCCAACTCACCTTTCCCCTTAAGCAAGCATAAGTTGGTTTTCCAAATTTGAGACCCTGTTCTGTTCTGTAATTCAGTTCCTGTGTAGCCAAGTTTACATTCCGTGTATTACTGATATCTTATGATGTTTCTTTTTCTGTGTGACTTATTTCAGTTAGAATCATCATACCTGAATCCACTCATTGTGCTGCTAAGGGCCTGATGACATAGATTTCATTGCTGAGTGATATTGCTTTGTAAGTAAATACCACAACTTCTTTATCCATTTTTCACTTTCTACGATGTTGAACTTGTACTGTAAACGAGGTTCTTGTAAACAGAGGCGTCCCAATGTTTGGGGTGGCTGTGTCTTTTTGATTTTAATTTCCCTAAGCTATAGGACCATAAGTGGAAGTGCCCTAGGCTCTGTTGCTTTGTTTTTTAGATGTTTCAGGAAACACCATACACTTCTCCCGAGTGTCTGTTGGCAATTTACATCCCGCCCATCAGCATAACAAGGCTCCCAGTTCTCCATGGCCTGTCCTGTCTTTCTGGATTTTACACTTTTTTCAGATGGCCCTTTTGACCGGGGGGAAGTGAGACTTCATTGTAGTGCACATTTCCTTTGCAAGTTTGCTTGGTTGGCCAAAAAGGGCGTATGCGTTTTTTCCTGAATATATTCAGGAAAAAACGCATACGCCCTTTTTGGCCAAGTGCATCATTGTGGACGTTCTGCCTCTTTTCCTATGCTTTCAATGCAATTCCAGTCTACCTCCTGAAATCGGTTTCCTGCAATTCTGCCCCGCTTTCAAGTCCTCTTGGCAGCCTTACTTCAGTATATTTTTGGACGATAGCTGTCATTTATAACTCTGCAGGTTTGTGAATTACAGTGCCCCTGAGCTCCTTTCTTCAACTCGCTTTCTTTTGAGCTGGCCGCAACACCGCAGGATGGCTTCAGGCCCTAATCTGGTTCCGGCACGGCACGCTGAGCCTTTGGTTAATTCCTCTTCCTGGTGGGAAATGAGAGTTAAATTTGCCCGTCCAGACACCTCCAGCTAGTCTCTCATTGGTTCTCGCTATTCCTGTTCATCTTCCGCAGAAATTGCAAACTGGGCCAAACAGGAGGTTAAAGGGACTGACTCTCCAAGTCGGGAGGGTGTTAGTAAAGCGTCTGGAATGTTGCACCCGAGTACCAGGGTACGAAAACTGAGACATATTTGAACACGTCTCCCGATCACATGGTTGATCAGACTCTAGGTTCCACATGCATGTTTTAGCTGAAGGAAGAATACCTTAAACCTGGGTAGTTGAAACCCGTGGAATGGGTACCATGCAATATGACTTCAAAGGGTCTTCATTTGCTCACCGAACCTCTCCAATCCTATCACTGCTGCGTTTATGCCCCTGTACACATGCTTGATTCTCTTTCGGAGACATAGCAATCCATAGGTTTTAAGATACTTACTAGTCAGGTACATTCTTAGGCATTTAATATGCGGTGTTGAGTCCATTTCGTTGAGCAAGGAGTAGCTCTTGTCTATTCCATATTTGGCTTAAGGAACTTTATCTGTGTTCATTTCAATCTCTGGTTTTATGCAGCACCCCAACTCACCTTTACCCTTAAGCAAGCATAAGTTGGTTTTCTAAATTTGAGACCCTGTTCTGTTCTGTAATTCAGTTCCTGTGTAGCCAAGTTTACATTCCGTGTATTACTGATATCTTATGATGTTTCTTTTTCTGTGTGACTTATTTCAGTTAGAATCATCATACCTGAATCCACTCATTGTGCTGCTAAGGGCCTGATGACATAGATTTCATTGCTGAGTGATATTGCTTTGTAAGTAAATACCACAACTTCTTTATCCATTTTTCACTTTCTGCGATGTTGAACTTGTACTGTAAACGAGGTTCTTGTAAACAGAGGCGTCCCAAACTTTGGGGTGGCTGTGTCTTTTTGATTTTAATTTCCCTAAGCTATAGGACCATAAGTGGAAGTGCCCTAGGCTCTGTTGCTTTGTTTTTTAGATGTTTCAGGAAACACCATACACTTCTCCCGAGTGTCTGTTGGCAATTTACATCCCGCCCATCAGCATAACAAGGCTCCCAGTTCTCCATGGCCTGTCCTGTCTTTCTGGATTTTACACTTTTTTCAGATGGCCCTTTTGACCGGGGGGAAGTGAGACTTCATTGTAGTGCACATTTCCTTTGCAAGTTTGCTTGGTTGGCCAAAAAGGGCGTATGCGTTTTTTCCTGAATATATTCAGGAAAAAACGCATACGCCCTTTTTGGCCAAGTGCATCATTGTGGACGTTCTGCCTCTTTTCCTATGCTTTCAATGCAATTCCAGTCTACCTCCTGAAATCGGTTTCCTGCAATTCTGCCCCGCTTTCAAGTCCTCTTGGCAGCCTTACTTCAGTATATTTTTGGACGATAGCTGTCATTTATAACTCTGCAGGTTTGTGAATTACAGTGCCCCTGAGCTCCTTTCTTCAACTCGCTTTCTTTTGAGCTGGCTGCAACACCACAGGATGGCTTCAGGCCCTAATCTGGTTCCGGCACGGCACGCTGAGCCTTTGGTTAATTCCTCTTCCTGGTGGGAAATGAGAGTTAAATTTGCCCGTCCAGACACCTCCAGCTAGTCTCTCATTGGTTCTCGCTATTCCTGTTCATCTTCCGCAGAAATTGCAAACTGGGCCAAACAGGAGGTTAAAGGGACTGACTCTCCAAGTCGGGAGGGTGTTAGTAAAGCATCTGGAATGTTGCACCCGAGTACCAGGGTACGAAAACTGAGACATATTTGAACACGTCTCCCGATCACATGGTTGATCATACTCTAGGTTCCACATGCATGTTTTAGCTGAAGGAAGAATACCTTAAACCTGGGTAGTTGAAACCCGTGGAATGGGTACCATGCAATATGACTTCAAAGGGTCTTCATTTGCTCACCGAACCTCTCCAATCCTATCACTGCTGCGTTTATGCCCCTGTACACATGCTTGATTCTCTTTCGGAGACATAGCAATCCATAGGTTTTAAGATACTTACTAGTCAGGTACATTCTTAGGCATTTAATATGCGGTGTTGAGTCCATTTCGTTGAGCAAGGAGTAGCTCTTGTCTATTCCATATTTGGCTTAAGGAACTTTATCTGTGTTCATTTCAATCTCTGGTTTTATGCAGCACCCCAACTCACCTTTCCCCTTAAGCAAGCATAAGTTGGTTTTCCAAATTTGAGACCCTGTTCTGTTCTGTAATTCAGTTCCTGTGTAGCCAAGTTTACATTCCGTGTATTACTGATATCTTATGATGTTTCTTTTTCTGTGTGACTTATTTCAGTTAGAATCATCATACCTGAATCCACTCATTGTGCTGCTAAGGGCCTGATGACATAGATTTCATTGCTGAGTGATATTGCTTTGTAAGTAAATACCACAACTTCTTTATCCATTTTTCACTTTCTACGATGTTGAACTTGTACTGTAAACGAGGTTCTTGTAAACAGAGGCGTCCCAATGTTTGGGGTGGCTGTGTCTTTTTGATTTTAATTTCCCTAAGCTATAGGACCATAAGTGGAAGTGCCCTAGGCTCTGTTGCTTTGTTTTTTAGATGTTTCAGGAAACACCATACACTTCTCCCGAGTGTCTGTTGGCAATTTACATCCCGCCCATCAGCATAACAAGGCTCCCAGTTCTCCATGGCCTGTCCTGCCTTTCTGGATTTTACACTTTTTTCAGATGGCCCTTTTGACCGGGGGGAAGTGAGACTTCATTGTAGTGCAGATTTCCTTTGCAAGCTTGCTTGGTTGGCCAAAAAGGGTGTATGCGTTTTTTCCTGAAAATATTCAGGAAAAAACGCATACGCCCTTTTTGGCCAAGTGCATCATTGTGGACGTTCTGCCTCTTTTCCTATGCTTTCAATGCAATTCCAGTCTGCCTCCTGAAATCGGTTTCCTGCAATTCTGCCCCGCTTTCAAGTCCTCTTGGCAGCCTTACTTCAGTATATTTTTGGACGATAGCTGTCATTTATAACTCTGCAGGTTTGTGAATTACAGTGCCCCTGAGCTCCTTTCTTCAACTCGCTTTCTTTTGAGCTGGCCGCAACACCGCAGGATGGCTTCAGGCCCTAATCTGGTTCCGGCACGGCACGCTGAGCCTTTGGTTAATTCCTCTTCCTGGTGGGAAATGAGAGTTAAATTTGCCTGTCCCGACACCTCCAGCTAGTCTCTCATTGGTTCTCGCTATTCCTGTTCATCTTCCGCAGAAATTGCAAACTGGGCCAAACAGGAGGTTAAAGGGACTGACTCTCCAAGTCGGGAGGGTGTTAGTAAAGCGTCTGGAATGTTGCACCCGAGTACCAGGGTACGAAAACTGAGACATATTTGAACACGTCTCCCGATCACATGGTTGATCAGACTCTAGGTTCCACATGCATGTTTTAGCTGAAGGAAGAATACCTTAAACCTGGGTAGTTGAAACCCGTGGAATGGGTACCATGCAATATGACTTCAAAGGGTCTTCATTTGCTCACCGAACCTCTCCAATCCTATCACTGCTGCGTTTATGCCCCTGTACACATGCTTGATTCTCTTTCGGAGACATAGCAATCCATAGGTTTTAAGATACTTACTAGTCAGGTACATTCTTAGGCATTTAATATGCGGTGTTGAGTCCATTTCGTTGAGCAAGGAGTAGCTCTTGTCTATTCCATATTTGGCTTAAGGAACTTTATCTGTGTTCATTTCAATCTCTGGTTTTATGCAGCACCCCAACTCACCTTTACCCTTAAGCAAGCATAAGTTGGTTTTCTAAATTTGAGACCCTGTTCTGTTCTGTAATTCAGTTCCTGTGTAGCCAAGTTTACATTCCGTGTATTACTGATATCTTATGATGTTTCTTTTTCTGTGTGACTTATTTCAGTTAGAATCATCATACCTGAATCCACTCATTGTGCTGCTAAGGGCCTGATGACATAGATTTCATTGCTGAGTGATATTGCTTTGTAAGTAAATACCACAACTTCTTTATCCATTTTTCACTTTCTGCGATGTTGAACTTGTACTGTAAACGAGGTTCTTGTAAACAGAGGCGTCCCAAACTTTGGGGTGGCTGTGTCTTTTTGATTTTAATTTCCCTAAGCTATAGGACCATAAGTGGAAGTGCCCTAGGCTCTGTTGCTTTGTTTTTTAGATGTTTCAGGAAACACCATACACTTCTCCCGAGTGTCTGTTGGCAATTTACATCCCGCCCATCAGCATAACAAGGCTCCCAGTTCTCCATGGCCTGTCCTGTCTTTCTGGATTTTACACTTTTTTCAGATGGCCCTTTTGACCGGGGGGAAGTGAGACTTCATTGTAGTGCACATTTCCTTTGCAAGTTTGCTTGGTTGGCCAAAAAGGGCGTATGCGTTTTTTCCTGAATATATTCAGGAAAAAACGCATACGCCCTTTTTGGCCAAGTGCATCATTGTGGACGTTCTGCCTCTTTTCCTATGCTTTCAATGCAATTCCAGTCTACCTCCTGAAATCGGTTTCCTGCAATTCTGCCCCGCTTTCAAGTCCTCTTGGCAGCCTTACTTCAGTATATTTTTGGACGATAGCTGTCATTTATAACTCTGCAGGTTTGTGAATTACAGTGCCCCTGAGCTCCTTTCTTCAACTCGCTTTCTTTTGAGCTGGCTGCAACACCACAGGATGGCTTCAGGCCCTAATCTGGTTCCGGCACGGCACGCTGAGCCTTTGGTTAATTCCTCTTCCTGGTGGGAAATGAGAGTTAAATTTGCCCGTCCAGACACCTCCAGCTAGTCTCTCATTGGTTCTCGCTATTCCTGTTCATCTTCCGCAGAAATTGCAAACTGGGCCAAACAGGAGGTTAAAGGGACTGACTCTCCAAGTCGGGAGGGTGTTAGTAAAGCGTCTGGAATGTTGCACCCGAGTACCAGGGTACGAAAACTGAGACATATTTGAACACGTCTCCCGATCACATGGTTGATCATACTCTAGGTTCCACATGCATGTTTTAGCTGAAGGAAGAATACCTTAAACCTGGGTAGTTGAAACCCGTGGAATGGGTACCATGCAATATGACTTCAAAGGGTCTTCATTTGCTCACCGAACCTCTCCAATCCTATCACTGCTGCGTTTATGCCCCTGTACACATGCTTGATTCTCTTTCGGAGACATAGCAATCCATAGGTTTTAAGATACTTACTAGTCAGGTACATTCTTAGGCATTTAATATGCGGTGTTGAGTCCATTTCGTTGAGCAAGGAGTAGCTCTTGTCTATTCCATATTTGGCTTAAGGAACTTTATCTGTGTTCATTTCAATCTCTGGTTTTATGCAGCACCCCAACTCACCTTTCCCCTTAAGCAAGCATAAGTTGGTTTTCCAAATTTGAGACCCTGTTCTGTTCTGTAATTCAGTTCCTGTGTAGCCAAGTTTACATTCCGTGTATTACTGATATCTTATGATGTTTCTTTTTCTGTGTGACTTATTTCAGTTAGAATCATCATACCTGAATCCACTCATTGTGCTGCTAAGGGCCTGATGACATAGATTTCATTGCTGAGTGATATTGCTTTGTAAGTAAATACCACAACTTCTTTATCCATTTTTCACTTTCTACGATGTTGAACTTGTACTGTAAACGAGGTTCTTGTAAACAGAGGCGTCCCAATGTTTGGGGTGGCTGTGTCTTTTTGATTTTAATTTCCCTAAGCTATAGGACCATAAGTGGAAGTGCCCTAGGCTCTGTTGCTTTGTTTTTTAGATGTTTCAGGAAACACCATACACTTCTCCCGAGTGTCTGTTGGCAATTTACATCCCGCCCATCAGCATAACAAGGCTCCCAGTTCTCCATGGCCTGTCCTGCCTTTCTGGATTTTACACTTTTTTCAGATGGCCCTTTTGACCGGGGGGAAGTGAGACTTCATTGTAGTGCAGATTTCCTTTGCAAGCTTGCTTGGTTGGCCAAAAAGGGTGTATGCGTTTTTTCCTGAAAATATTCAGGAAAAAACGCATACGCCCTTTTTGGCCAAGTGCATCATTGTGGACGTTCTGCCTCTTTT